>NC_031993.1:20277685-20360882 GCF_001879085.1 Nicotiana attenuata
ACACTGCCTCCCAATCAAAGCCTCATATGGAGCATCTGAATTACTCGACTGGAACTGTTGTTATAAGCAAACTCTGCGAGCGGTAGAAATTGATCCCATGACCCTCCAAAATCAATGACACAAGTGCGTAACATGTCCTCCAATATCTGAATAGTGCGCTCGGGACTGCCCATCCGTCTGAAGGTGAAAAGATGTGTCAACTCAACTGAGTAACCCAACTCTCACTGTACAGACCTCCAAAACTGTGAAGTAAACTGAGTGCCCCGATCTGAAATGATGGAAACTGGGACCCATGCAAACGAAAAATCTGCCGGACATATATCTCTGCCAACCGCTCTGAAGAATAGGTGGTCAGATAGGAATGAAGTGCGGTGGACTTGGTCAGCCGATCCACAATCACCCAAATAGCATCAGAACTTCTTCAAAGTCCGTGGAAGCCCAATTAAAAGGTCAATGTGATCCGCTCCACTTCCACTTGGAATATCCATCGCTGAAGCAAAGCCACCCGGTCTCTGGTGCTCATATTTCACCTGCTGAAAATTGAGGCATCGAGCTACGAATCCCACAATGTCTTTCTTCATTCTCCTCCACCAATAATGCTGTCTCAGATCCTGACACATCTTCACGGCACCCCGATGAATGGAATACCGCGAGCTATGGGCCTCTTCCAGAATCAACTCCCGAAGCCCATCTACATTGGCACACATTATCCGGCCCTGCATCCTCAACACCCCATCATCACCGATAGTCACATCTCTCGGCATCCATCATGCTGAACTCTGTCCTTAAGGACAAGCAAATGAGGAATCATCAATACTGGCGCTCCTCTGATGCGATCATATAAGGAAGACCGAGAAATCACACAAGCCAATACTCGACTGGGCTTCCGAAATATCCAACCTCACAGATCCGATTGGCCAAGGCCTTAACATCAACTGAAGAGGTCTCTCTCCCCAACTGGAATATAGCAACTCCCCATACTCACCGCTTCCGGCTAAACGCATGGCCACCATATTGGCCTCCCGGGTGGACAAGATAGTGATGTCATAAATCCTTTAGCAACTCCAACCACCTCCGCTACTCAATTGAGATCCTTCTGCTTGAACAAGTGCTGAGGCTACGTGATCAGTAAACACCTCTACAAGACACACATATAAATAATGCCTCCTAAATCTTCAACGTGTGTACAATGGCAAGCCAACTCCAAATCCTGAACAGGGTAGTTCTTCTCATGGGCTTTCAACTATCGAGAACATAAGCAATCACTCCTACCTCCTGTATCAGCACACACCCAATACCAACTCTCGAAGCATCAAATATACACAGTATAAGAACCTGAAGCTGATGGCAATACTAACACTGGAGTTTTTGTGGTCAAGCAGTCTTGAGCTTTTGGAAGCTCTCCTCACACTCATCAGACCACTGAAATGGAGCACCCTTCTGATCAACTTGGTCAACGGATGCAATAGATGAAAATCCCTGAACAAACCGGCGGTAATAACCCGCCAAACCAAGGAAGCTGCAAATCTCTGTAGCTGAGGACGGTCCTGGGCCAACTCTGAACCGCCTCTATCTTCTTTGATTCCAACCTGAATACCCCTCACTGGACACCACGTGCCCCAAGAAAGCCACTGAACTGAGCCAAAACTCAACATTTGGAGACTTTGCATAAAGCTTCTCCTCTCTCAATCTCTGCAACACCAACTCTCAAATGCTCCGCGTGCTCCTCCTGACTACGCGAGTATACCAGAAATATCATCAATGAAGACTATGACATACGAGTCGAGATCACGGCCGGCATGCTATTCATCAAATGCATGAACGCTGCTGGGGCATTGGTCAGCCCAAAAGACATCAAACCAAGAACTCATAATGACCATATCGGGTCTGAAGGCTATCTTAAAGAATATCCGAGTCCCCTGATCTTCAACTGGTGATAACCCGAACGGAGATCAATCTTGGAGAACACCCTCGCTCCCTAAAGCTGGTCGAACAAATCATCGATACGAGGTCAAAGGATACTTGTTCTTAATTGTTACTTTGTTCAACTGCCAGTAATCAACGCACATCCTCATCGTGCCATCCTTCTTCTTCACAAAAAGAACCGGCGCACCCCAAGGTGACACACTAGGCTGAATGAACCGCTTGTCAAGAAGTTCCTGAAGCTGCTCCTTTAACTCCTTCAACTCCGCTGGTGCCATACGATACAGTGGAATAGAAATGGGCTGAGTGCCCGCACCAGATCAATACCAAAATTAATATCCCTGTTCGGTGGATCCCGGCAGGTCTGCAGGAAACACGTCGGGGAAATCCCTCACAACTGGAACAGAATCAATACTGGGAGTCTCTGCATTGACATCCTCACAAATGCTAAGTAATGAAAGACAACCTTTCCACCCCATACGCTGGGCCTTCAAGAAAGAAATCACCCTGCTGGGGATATAATCGTCGACCTCGCACTCAATCCGTGGCACACCAGGCATAGCCAAGGTCACTATCTTGGCATGACAGTCCAGAATAGCCCGCACGGAGATAACCAATCCATGCCCTATATAACATCAAAGTCCACCATACATAACAACAATAGATCCACCGGGTCTCCAGACCCCCAATAGACACAACAACGACCGGTACACATGGTCCTACCACAACAGTATCGCCCACCGGAGTAGAGACATGAACAGAAGAAACGAGAGACTCACAGGGCCGTATCCAAATAATGGGAAAAATAGATGAACACAATTAAGAAAAAGTAGAACCAGGGTCCCAAATAACACCCCAATAAGAAAAGCATCTCTACGGCAGACGAGATAATACTGTAATCACCGCATCTGAAGCAAATCGTATCAGGCCTAGCTGAAAAGTGCATAAGAAACGGGCCTGACCACCACCGGATCGACCCGCCCTTTGGGAGACCCCTAGATGAACTGTCCCCCACCTAGCTGGCTGTAGAATTTTACTAGTATCTTGTTTGTCTTAATCGTTTTGTACTCTACTGACTATGGTTCTATTTGTGTCTCTATTCTATCTTTGTGTGTGAATGTTCTGTCAATATTTATTTTTCTAAAATTAGGGTTTGCTTATTTCCTTTTTCCTATATCCGATTTTATTTGATTCTGCATGATGATACTTTCTTATTTGTGTTTGATTTACACTTTTCCTTATTTATTTGCTCGATCTTTGTCACTATATAAATCCCTTCCCTTTCCCCTTTAGGATAGACCTAGAATCACTGTAATCTCAAAAAAAAAAAAACTTAAGATTTGGCCTTGTGCTCTCTTTGCTATCTCGTTCTATCTCTGGTTTTGGTCGCAAAAGCCAAGGCCAAATATTCTGGGTTCTCGACTATTGTGGTGTTATTCTTGCTTTCTCGCCTAACTGGTGAATTACTGTACCTTTGTCATTTTATTCTTATGCATCTGTGACCTGTGTCTATGATTTAATGTGTTTAAAGTTTATTTTTTGAGCATGATTCTGTCAATTCCATGCTTGTTCGAGTCCCTTTAGTTCTCTAATTAACATTGTTAGTTCTGAGAGTATTTGTTTGAATAATATGAATCCTCTTAAGTGTTTAGCTTAATACCTTCTAATTTGTTTCCTGTATGCAGTCTTGTTAATTTGGCACTTGTCTTGAACTTTTAATAATCTCTTAGGGTAACACTAGAATATCTATAAGTTCACATGTTTTAAGTTTGTCTTGATATGTTTGATCAGTGTTGAGTCCTTTTCTATCACTTATGTGCCCTGACAATGTGTTCTCTAGCATGTCTTTAATCCATACTCTTTCAAGTAATTGATTAACTCTAGGGTACTTATCAGATTTATGTTTTTCTGCCATGTTTGAATACTATTTGTGAGTAAGCACAACTTGTCCTTAATACCAGCATGTACACTTAGCCTAATTAGACCTTTCAGGCTTTAACTCATTAAGTAACTATGCATGAAGAACTTTGCAAATCTTTCCAACTTGTTTTTTAGATCTTTCAATGTAATCCTATGTGTTCAAGTCTTGCTACCCTGTGTTCTGAACTATGTTATGTTGTCTTTCTAAAATCAAGTAGGTCTTTTAAATCTGCCCCTTAGCCATTGCCTCCTTTTATGTGCTGCTTATGCTGTCCTGAATCCCCATTCTTAGGTCCTTTAGGTTCTGTCCTTGACCTCCCCAATGTGAGCACTGCTCAGGGTCCAGGTGAGACCTTTGTGAACTCTGACACACTAGGGTTTGGTTCCTAATCTCCTGAACTGTTTCTGAGCATTTGTTCTCTAGTGTGAGCACTGCCCTGGATTCTCGAAGCCCTTGGGAACTCTGACACACTAGAGATTTGGGTTCTGTGTGCTATGGGTGAATCATTCACCACTGGTTATTGTGTATCTATGAAAATAACCCTTGGAGATGTTATGGGTTGAAGGCCTGGATTTTCCAGGTATATTTGGGCCTGTTGTAGGCCCTCTATAGTTTTATTTATTCTGTAATTCATGCAATAACCTGGTCTGTAATAATTTTGTAATAACAATTATGGGGTATTTAGTAAAATTGGGAAGGGTTTCTTGTTTTCATTTGCAAAGTCGGGTAGAAATCCCGCCTATTCGGTCTTTATTTGTGATGTTGACTCTGCTTATAAATTCCATACTATGTTGCTGTATGTTAGAAATCCTGCCTTTAGGTGTATCAATTTGTCCAGTAATTGTGTGTTAGCAACCATGTCCATAGGGTCAATACTTGGCTTAATTATGTGTGCAAATTCTTGCTTATGTACTGGTTAATTCTAGAAATCACGCCCGTAGGGTTAAAATCAATTCAATTGTAGAAATCATGCCTATAAGGTTAAAATCAGTTCAATTCTAGAAATCATGCCTATAGGGTTAAAATCAGTTCACTTGTAGAAATCATACCTCTAGGGTTAAAATCAATTCAATTATAGAAATCATGCCTATAGGATTCAATTAAATGATTCTGAATGTGCTTATGTGATTATCACTGTCAATCACCTAGACAACATGCCTATAGGATTATACAAATAGCTCTGGCCATATTCGGGTGACTTGCTATTATTGTATAAAATGCCCAGATACTGCGCTAAGATAAAATCAGTAGGCAAATATATGGGTAGGTCTTAATACCCGCATTCAGAAATCGATTATATAGGATTTCCTGCTTGTTCAATATCACCTAGATATCCTGCCTATAGACTCTACAATTACTAAAACCTGCTAATCAGTCTGCGTGCATTTGCTGTTTATATGTGAAGGCTAATTTGAGCCCATATCTGTCTTTATTTGAAAAGACCTAATTGTTTTGTATGTCGCCTAGTATTTTACAATTTTGAGCAACTTAGGTCGAGTCTAGAACCATCCTAAATAGAGGTCCCAATGCCTCCAGGACCATAGGTAAGGGACGGATAGTGCACGCATAGGACACGAGTTAGAACTGATTAGAGCGCTTTAGGTAAAAACTCAAAGATAGTAATCGGGTAGCAGGAGATGATAGTATGTGCCCACTGAATAATATGAGTAACACCCTGGTCTCGGTGAAGTTACAAAGTATTATTTATGTTGCACGGGGTGATCCTATAGGCTAAAAAACTTAGGACCCCCCATCCCTATTAAATATTTCCCTCGCTTTCTTTAGACTAATTCACATAAGTTAAGTTCGGCCGGGACCCACCGTTGTGGACCTCGAGGGGTGCCTAACACCTTACCCTCAAGGTAATTTGAGCCCTTACCCGATCTCTGGTGATGCAAACTGGTATAATCCGAGTTATTTGCTATAGGTTCCCTAACGCACCTTAATCCGTTAGGTGGCGACTCTCTTAACCAATTCTTTTTCCCTTGTCTCAAAAGGAGTTGTCAAATATCGAAACCCGCTTTCGTGAGAAAAAGGGGCGCGACAACATGGCGACTCCACTGGGGATATCCTTAGGCTCTTACCATAGCGAACTTGTTTTGTGAATTAGCCTTTTTCAATAAGCGCGTCTTTATTATTCTACTAATACTTGCACATCCCTTTCCATTTTACCTTATATGAACTTACTTGCCATCCTTCGTTCAATTTGGTCGCAAGATGCATTTCCTCTGCTATTATCTCAGTCATGCTCACTGAATTCTTTTTTTTTATCATGCCTTGGAAACTAACGCTTTTCTTGTTTTTCTTTCTTTCCTATCCTTACAATTATTAAATACCGCATCTTATCGTTTTCATCATGCAAATACTTGACAACGTGTTATTTTCCTTTTGCATAAATACATGCTCAACATCATATTCCACTTGTGCGTAATTAATACCATAGCAACACTTGATGAGTGTCTGCGCTCTTCCTATATTACCCTTTTGAATTTGGAAAGGCTTATTTGCGGTAAAACTAGTCGATTAGCGGTGCAGTCGACGGTTCCTTGCCTTTCCCTCTCAAGTTGTCCGCTTGAGGGTACCAGTCTAGACTTCTATAGAAACCTTACTCTGATGATAATTGTACATGCATCATGATCAAACCTAGCATGGGTTATATGTGTCCGCATAATAACCTTCTAAGAAAAAACCCTGTCCAAAGCCCACCAGGATTTCCATAATCCCGACGGGCGCAATCACGATGTGTGCATTACTTGGAGAAACAAATGCCAATATGCTAATCGTTAATGTGTAAGTAGTCGAATCCGGAGGGGGAAAGGGTCTAACTTTGTTTATTTTTGCAGAAAATGCCTGGAGAAGGTCCCTTTGGGACCAAGTAGATTAGGATTATTTGCTTTTCTAGAGTCGTTTTGGAATTCAAATTTAGTAAGGTAAATTCCATTAGTGACTCACTTATTTATTGTCGTTTTTAGGTTCGTCTTATTTACTACATTAATGAAATGAGGCAGTTATCGGCATTAAATTTCTCCAAATCTACGTGTCGCTAGGCCTACCTCGGGCACAACGAGGCTCCTAAATTAGGACGCGAATTTATGTTTCCGCAATACGTGTCTAAACACTGCAAATACCTTTTCAAAATCCTTACCGACTTGTTTACCTTTTGTTTTTTTTCTTTATTTTGATTATTCCCATCCCCTAAGGTTGGTTCACACATACTGGCATCATCCGCATATCACACCAGATCCATAGGTCCTCCACCTCTTCCTCCTCCAAGTGATCCGAAAAGAAAGGGGAAAGCTAAGATGGATGATAAGAGTGCTGTCAGGAAAGACAACGCTACACATGCAGAGAATGTTGAGACTTCAGACGGTCGGAGTACTCCGACGCAAATGATTTGGTCCTCCGACTAGAGCAGAAAATACTAGAATTGCAAGGGGAACTTGAGCAGATTCACAACTTGGCAAACCTCTCTCTCACCCTAAACGTCCCAGATATTAACCAGCAAAATGCCCAGAACCTAGTACCTCTTCAAAACACACCAAACCAACGCCGACAAAATCCTCCTGCACCCCATCAGTACGCAACACCTCCCCAAAATCCTAATCCTCCACCAGTACCAACTCCTCTTCAACACCAACATCTTCCGACTTAGTACCCACAACCACTACTTACCATACTCCTCAAAATACTCCACAACCTATTCCCGATCCGCAAAATTCAACCAATGATCACCCCTACACTCAAACTTTCAGCATCCACCAAGACGATCCCATATACGTAGAAACCTTACCCCACTCCACTCAACCAACCTCATACACACCAGAATCCGCCGAGAAGGACCTGCTCATCAAGAATATGGCAGAGGAGCTCAAGAAGCTCACAAGTCGAGTCCAGGGTGTTGAAGGAGGCAAAGGAAATGAAGTTTTGAACTATGAGGATCTATTCATTCAGTCAAACGTAGAACTGCCGGAGGGTTACAAACCTCCTAAGTTCGAGATGTTTGACGGAACAGGTGACCCGAAGGTACATTTGAGGACATACTGTGACAAACTCGTGGGAGTTGGGAAGGATGAAAGGATTCACATGAAGTTGTTCATGAGGAGTCTTACTGGAGACGCCCTATCTTGGTACATCAGTCAAAATCCCAAGAAGTGGGTTAATTGGGTAAGCATGGCATCAGACTTCATGGACCGATTTAGGTTCAATATAGAAAATGCACCGGACGTCTTCTACATACAGAACCTCAAGAAGAAACCAACGGAAACTTTCCGCGAGTATGCTACTCGATGTAGGTCAGAAGCTGCAAAGGTTAGGCCAACATTTGAAGAAGAGCAAATGAACAAATTCTTCGTCAGGGCCCAGGATCCAAATACTATGAGAGAAAATGGTCATCGAGAATCACAAATTCTCCGATATCATCAAACTCGGGGAAAGGATTGAAGAATGGATCAAGAGCGGAATGGTAACCAATTTTGAGGCGTTGTAGGCTACGAACAAAGCATTACAATCAGGGGCATATCAAAAAAGAAAGAAATAGGGGCAGTGATGGTAGCCCAAGGTCCAAAATCTCCACTCACATACCAAACGCCTTCACCCGCATACCAACCTTTACCTCCCAGATATCCCTAACCTGCTACTTCCTACCATACATATAACACCCAGCTAGCCTACTATCATTCACCTCCAGCTCGCTAAAACTACCAAAAACATAGACCCAATTTCGATCGTAGATCACCCAGGCAATACACCCCTATTGCTGAACCCATCGACCAACTATATGAAAGACTGAAGGCTGCCGGATATGTTACCCCTATTCCCGCTATTGCGATGGATAACTCCTCCCAGTGGGTCAACCCAAACAAAACATGTGCACACCATTCCGGCATGAAGGGATATACCATTGATGAATGCCGCACTCTGAAAGACAAGATTCAAACACTTATTGATACCAAGGTCATACAAGCAAAGGAAGCCACACCCAATGTTCACAACAACCCTCTCCCGGACCATAGGGGTGAAGGAGTAAATATGATAGAGACTGACGAAGAATGGGATCCTGAAGGGTCAATTGGGCTTATTCGGGAAGGTGACAATCCTAAGAAACCCGCAGTCACACTCACTCCTATTGTGGTACAGATACAGCCACCAGTCAAGGTTGAGGTATCCGCATCAACTCCATTCGAAATCAAAGTGACAGCACCTGCAGCTGCACCTTCTCCTTTTGAAGTAGAAGTAACCGCACCCTTCACCGTGACGGTAGCATCCACACCGCCCTTTAAATCCAATGTCGTACATTGGGATTATGTTGCCGAAGCCAGAAGAAAAGGGAAAGCAAAAATGGAAGAGTCTGGTGTCGCATAAGGGATGACTAGAACTTGAAGAATTTATAAACCTGAGAATTTGGGAGAAACCAGTAAGGAAGCCGCTGCCAAACAACCCATCATTGAAACCGGTCCAGATGATCTCTGGAGAAAGGTACAGGCAAGGGAGTATTCTGTGGTTGACCATCTAAACAAAACTCCCGCCCAGATATCCATCCTGCCACTGCTGCAAAATTCTGAGGCGCGTAGGAATGCTTTGATGAAGGTGCTGAATGAAGTGTACCTGCCCAACAACATCATCAGTGGGGAGATGGACAACATGTTGGGGCAAGTGCTGGAGAGCCACAAGATCACCTTTCACGAAGATGAGTTGCCACCGGAGGGATTGAGCCACAACAGGGCATTGCACATCATAGTGCAATGCGAGGATAAGTTCATTGCCAGGGTTTTGATAGACGGAGGGTCCAACCTCAACATCTGTCCATTGACAACTCTAACAAGGTTGGGCAAGGGTTTGCACGAAATACGAGCAGGGAATATGAATGTGAAGGCGCTCGATGGGTCACAATGAGCCAGAATTGGAGAAACCAATTTATGCTTGCAGACGGGTCCCACCTGGTTCGATGTTGAATTTCAGGTGCTGGACATATCCGCCTCCTACAATCTGTTGTTGGGACGACCTTGGATACATGCCGCCGGGGCCGTGGCATCTACTTTGCACCAGGTTGTGAAATTTGAGTGGAATCATCAGGAAGTAATCATTCACGGAGATGGAAGCGATCCTATTTATACCAACCAAACTGTTCCGGTCGTGGAGAATAGAAAGAAGTTGGGCGGAGAGACTTATCACCGCATCGAGCGTGTCAATGCTGTTGAGAAAGATAAATGGTCGAGCAGCAAAATAGAAAGCATACTAGCATGGTCGGGGTATGAACCCGGTAAAGGGCTCGGGAAGAACCTACAAGGCATTACCAAACCGATACAGCCAAAGCATCACGGTACAACTTTTGGGCTTGGATATCAGTATACCTGGCAAGAATATGATGATTGGTTGCCACCATGGCGTGGTCCCTATTACCCTCTTGAGCAACCAGTATCGCATCTGAGTCTGACCTTTCATCAGGCCGATACAATATGGGAATCCAAGGAAGAGGAAGCTTTGGCTGGGCTAAGGAACCTGTTCTTAGAAGACGAAGATATGGACTGCAATGTGATAGTTGAGGAGGAGGAGGAAGAAGGCCTTATCATTCAGACAGTGGAAAGGGGAGCAGTTCTCATAAATTGGACCGCCACACCGTCCAGGGCCATACGAGTCCCGGGGTAGCATGGATACTAGTGTTATTTGAAAAACAATTCTTTTGAGCATTTTTGTTTTAAAAACATCTTTCTTTTAGTATTTTATTTTGAGAAACATTGTTGGAAGTCATTTAAACGCTACTTTGTTTAAAGTTTCAGCATTTATCAATAATTTGACGTTTTATTATCATTATCTTTCATATTTTTCCTCTACAGCATTATTATTTCTTGCCTCGATGAACCAACGATTGTGACATGTAATGAGACAACGCAACACAAGGATAGTGATTCGGAAGAGATAGAAGAAGAAGATATGATACCTGAGGAAATCGTCAGAGAGGTTGAGAACTTTGAGAACAAACCTAAGTCCAACCTAGACGAGCCTAAGGTAGTCAACTTGGGAGATTCTAAAACTATCAAAGAAACTCGCATAAGCATCCACTTGTCACCGTCAAAAAAGGAAGAATACACTCGCTTCCTGAGAGAATATGAGGACATTTTCGCATGGTCGTATGACGACATGACCGGTTTGAGCACATCCATAGTGGCTCATAAGTTGCCTACCAATCCAATGTGTCTGCCAGTAAAGCAAAAACTCAGAAAGTTCAAGCCATATATGAGCCTAAATATCAAGGAAGAAGTCACTAAGAAAATCAAAGCCAAAGTCCTCAGGGTAGTTGAGTACCCAACCTGGTTAGCCAACATTGCGCCGGATCCAAAGAAAGATGGAAAAGTCAGGGTGTGTGTCGACTATCTGGATTTAAACAGAGCAAGTCCCAAGGACGATTTCCCGCTGCCAAATATACACATACTGATTGACAACAGCGCCAAGAATGAGCTCCAGTCCTTTGTGGATTGCTTCGCGGGTTATCATCAAATCTGGATGGACGAAGAAGACGCAGAAAAGACAGCCTTCATTACACCATGGGGGGTATATTGCTACAAAATGATGCCATTCGGTCTGAAGAATGCTGGGGCCACCTACATGAGGGCCATGACAACCATCTTCCATGATATGATACACAAGGAGATAGAAGTATATATGGATGACGTCATCATCAAATCCAAGAAGGCCACATATCTCGTAGCAGATTTGAAAAAGTTCTTTGACCGACTGCGGAAGTAAAATCTAAAGCTGAACCCCGCAAAATGTGCATTTGGGGTTCCTGCCAGAAAATTGTTGGGATTCATCATCAGCCGCCGGGGAATCGAGTTGGACCCGTCAAAGGTCAAAGCTATACAGGAATTACCACCACCAAACGAACTCAATGCAACAAGTGCACCTTGGCCTTTTGCTGCCTGGGGAATGAATGTCATTGGTCCAATCGAACCCACTGCTTCGAACGGACACCGATTCATTTTAGTGGCCATCAATTACTTCATCAAATGGGTTGAAGTTGCATCCTACAAAGTTGTAACCAAGAAAGTCGTTGCAGATTTTGTCAGGGATCGTATTGTTTGTCGATTCGGGGTACCAGAGTCCATCATCACCGATAATGCTGCCAATCTCAACAGTGATCTGATGAAAGATATGTGTGAAACCTTCAAAATCAAGCACAGGAATTCCACAGCATACAGGCCTCAAATGAATGGAGCCGTGGAGGCCGCCACCAAAAACATCAAGAAGATACTAAGAAAGATGGTAGAGAACCACAAGCAATGGCATGAGAAGTTACCATTTGCCTTGTTGGGATATCGCACCACAGTCCGCACATCAACCGGGGCAACTCCTTATTTGCTGGTCTACGGTACTGAAGCTGTCATCCTGCCGAGGTAGAAATTCCTTCTTTGAGAATTATATAGGAAGCAGAACTCAGTGATGCAGAATGGATAAGGAGTCGCTATGAACAATTGGCTCTTATCGACGGAAAAAGAATGAATGCAGTGTGTCATGTTCAGCTTTATCAGAATAGAATGTCCAGAGCTTTCAACAAAAGGGTCAAACCTAGACAGTTCACACTGGGGCAGCTGGTGTTGAAACGGATCTTTCCACATCAAGATGAAGCCAAGGGGAAATTCTTACCCAACTGGCAAGGTCCCACATGGTTTACAGGTTACTAACAGGAAGAGCACTCATACTCGTAGAAATGGACGAAGAAATCTGGCCAAAGCCTATCAACTCAGACGCAGTCAAAAGATACTATGTGTAAATCTATGATATAATTGAACTACGCTTGACCTGATTCTCGTTTAAGAGGGGATACGTAGGCAGCCCTGTGGGTTCGGTCACAACTCAATAAAATTTTCATTTTCCCCATAATCAGAAACTGGGGCAGAATTTTGAGGAGGACCCTCAAAATTCCGAAGCAAGTGCAGCCAATGACACTGCATGTAGAGCAGCCAGAAGATCATTTAGATAACTGGGGCAGAATTTTGAGGAGGACCCTCAAAATTCTATTTGTGACGACCCAAAGAGTCATCACCTATTTCCTTATCCATTCCGTGCTTTCGAGGCCTTAAAACCTTATTTTTTACTTGCCTCGATTTACGTGCGCAGTCCGGGCGCGTAGCCGGAAAGCTTTTATGTTGAAATATGTGAATTCCGTGAAAAATTTGAAGAATTTTGATATTAATATGATTATAGTTGACTTTGGTCAACATTTTCGGTAAACGGACTCGGACCCGAGATTGGACGGTCCCGGAAGGTCCGTAGAAAAATAAGGGACTCGGGCATGTGCCCGGAATCGAATTCCGAGGTCTAGAGCCCGAGATATGAATTTTTCCGTGAAATTATTTTTCTGAAATTATTAAGGAAAATGGAAATGAAAAATTGATTAAAAGACTATGGTATCGGGCTCGTATTTTGGTTCCGACGCCCGGTACAAGTCTTAAATATGTGTTAAGCGCTTTCTGTAAAGTTTGGTCGAAATCGGACATCGTTTGACGTGTTTCGGACTATGAGTTCAAAGCTTGAAAGGTTATGAAGTTTAGAAGAAGAATCATGTGTTTTGAGGCTTGATTCAATCATTTTGATGTTATTTTGGCGATTTGATCGCACGAGCAAGTCCGTAGGATGTTTTTGAGGTTGTATGCGTGTTTTGTTTGGAGCCCCGATGGCTCGGGTGAGTTTTGGATAGGTGTCGAGTTGCATTTTTGAACTTTGAAAAAAAAACTTGCAGATCAGGTCTGCTATTCTCGCATTTGCGAAAGTATCCTCGCAAATGCGATATCGCAAATGCGACCACTTGATCGCAAATGCGAAAAAAGGGAGACTTTGCTTGGGTCGCAAATTGTTCGCATATGCGAGGGCCGCCCAGTCGCAAATGTGACGTCTTCCTTCGCAAATGCGGTAGCCCCATTTTCCCTCTGTGCTCGCAAATGCGGGAGAAAGGCTCGCAAATGCGAGGTAGGGGTCATCGCAAATGCGATCGAATGTTCGCAAAAGCGAAACCTGGCCACCAGACATGGGTTCGCAAATGCGAACTAAGAATGTCGCAATTCCCAGCCCTGTTTTGTTCGAAATTGCGAACCATGGTTCGCAATTCCCATATCCGAGGCCCAGCAAATTTTATACTTCGTCGAATTTTCATCACTTTTCACCATTCTTTCAAAACCCAAACACCATAGGCGATTTTTCAAGAGCAAACTTCATCCCAAATCATTTGTAAGTTGATTTTTACTTAATTCTTTCAACTTTCAACATCATTAAACATGTTTTCCACTTGAAATCAAGGATTTTCATGGGTGAAATTGGGGTTTTTGGGTGGAACCTAGGTTTTCCATAAATTGGGGAGTTGGACCTCGATTTAAGGTCCGATTTCAAAACAAATTATATATTTGAACTTGTGGGGGAATGGGTAACCGGATTTTGGTTCGAACCTCGAGTTTTGACCACGTGGGCCCGGGGGCGATTTTTGAATTTTTGGGAAAAACTTGGGAAACTCATTTTTTATGCATCCAAATTGATTCATATAATGTTTATTAAAGTAATTGAGCAATTTGTGATTAGATTCGAGCGAATTGGAGGTGGAACCGCGAGGTAAAGCAATAGTTGAGGATTAAGTGGATTTCAAGGCTTTGAGGTAAGTGTTTGGTTTAACTCTAGCTTGAGGGAATAGGAGTTGAGTCTTGTTGCTAATTGCTATGTGATCAAGTACGATGTATAAGCATGGTGACGAGTATCTATACATTGGTGTCTAGCATGACCGTGAGTCCTTATAATGTGATCATCATGAACTGATTGTGGAATTCATGTTTATTGGAGTATTTCTATATGTTGTGAATAACATGTGAATGGTGATATGATAATTAGATTCCTGGGAGCATTGGCTCGAACTGTGATACGAATATTGAAAGTATATGAAATGACTTGATTCATTGAGGAGCGTCGGCTCCAGTTGTAGAACGAATTGCGAAAGTATAAGTGATAATTGAACCTCTGGAGCATCTGCTCGAGTTGTAAAAAGAATTTTGAAGTAAAAGTGAGAAAGAGGAGAGATTATTATGTTGCCCTCTTGGCGGGCTATTTGTTGGGTTGTGATTCCTCTGCATTGTATTCTTAACGGATACTAGGGTCGCTTAGGTTAATGTTTTCCTTGTGTCGTATGATGACTATAGTTATAGATGGGGTGGTTGGGTGTGGTAGTCGGTTAGATATAGCTGAGGTGGTCAAGTGTGGTAATAGGTTGGTTATAGCTGTGGTGGTTAGATGTTGGAACTAATGTGGTGGTTAGAGATGATGTTTTGTTCCCTCACTGGAATGTCGTTATATTGTTGTTCGTGACGGAATATGAGATAAGAATTTCTTGGAGCTTGGGCTCCAGTGATATCGTGGAGTAAGAAAAGAAAGAAAGGGAAAGAGTTACTGGTTATTCCCGTGCCGGACGTTTTGTTGATTCTGTTGTTGGTTTTTTTTCCTCTCCCTTGCCGGGATACTGAGATTATTAAGTTGTTTGTCATGTGTATTCCCTTGTCGGGATTTTCATTATAGTTTATTTACTCTCTTGCCCCATATTTGTGACTGTGGTTTGGATGAGGAAATATGATCTTGGTGGAGCGGGTTGCACGCCGCAACAATAATATGTGAGGGTCGGGTTGCGCGCCGCAACAATGATATTGAGGATCGGGTTGCACGCCGCAACAATAATATGTGAGGGTCGAGTTGCACGCCACAACAATGATATTGAGGATCGGGTTGCACGCCGCAACAATAATATGTGAGGGTCGGGTTGCACGCCGCAACAATGATATTGAGGATCGGGTTGCACGCCGCAACAATAAAATGTGAGGGTCGGGTTGCATGCCGAAACAGTGGTATTTGTGGAGCGGGTTGCACGTCGCAACAATGGTAATTATGGAGCGGGTTGCACGCCGCAACAGTTATTTGATGCCCTGTGTTTATATTGAGTATTGATTCCTTGTTATGGTGGATCTAAGTTGCTTAAGTTTATTACTCTGGGTTACTGTTAATATTGTATCTCCCCATAGCATGTCTCCCCTCCCATGTTGTTAATTACTTGGTATTCGATTCCCGCTGTATAGTTATAACTGCACAGGTTTATGTGATGTCGAGTCTATCCTCGTCACTACTTCGCCGGGGTTAGGCTAGACACTTACCAGCACATGGGGTCGGGTGTGCTGATGCTACACTTTTGTGCATTTTTGCACAGGTCCAGGTTTTGAGGAGCAGCAGCAGCAGTAGTTCGGGAGCAGACTTTCCTATTCACGAGACTGAGGTAGCCTTGCAGGCGTCCGCAGGCCCGGCGTCTCTTCTTTATGTTTTCCTTTTGATTGTTGCCTCATTGTTTTCGAGACAGACAGCTGTTATATTTCTTTCAGACCTTTGTATTTAGTTTATTCTTAGTGGTTCGTGAGTAATGTGACACCAAATCTTGGGTAGAGGCTATTGTTGACTATTCCGCGTTTTGATTCAGACTTATAAATTAGACTTCCGCTATTATTATTATTAAATTGCATGTTCTACATTGATGCTATAAACTGTTAAAAATAATTGCTTAGTGATGGGAAGCTAAATAAGTTGGCTTGCCTAGCTACCACGAGTAGGCGCCATCACGACTCCGATGGTGGAAAAATCCGGGTCGTGACACTATTGCAAGGGGGTTGCAATGTCTCTAATAACGTCACAGTCACCGGTTCATCTAATTGATTTCGTAATTTGCATATTACTATGTTTTTGAAAACCATACACGCATACTTTTGAAAAGAAACTTTATTTTTAGCCAAGTGCTACCCATGGTGACTTGAACAGGACCCTCAGGCAGAGTGGAGCAAAGCAAGCAGACAAAGTCACGAACCAACCTCCCCCGCAAAACTCACAAATTTTTTTTGGCTGCAGGAATAGGTCATCACCATAAGCACCATCACAACAACAGAATCACCATACATAAACATATTTCCAGCTAAGAATACTTCGCTCTTACTCTTACATTTGCATGAGACTAAGCACTGTCTCAATTCTTGCATGAGGCTAAGCCCTGCCTCTCTATTTGCATAAGGCTAAGCACTGCCTTCTCCTTGCATGAGACTAAGCATTGTCTCAATTCTTGCATGAGGCTAAGCCCTGCCTCTCTATTTGCATAAGGCTAAGCACTGCCTTCTCCCTGCATATGACTAAGCACTGTCTCGATCCTTGCATAAGGCTAAACCCAACCTCCCTATTTGCATAAGCCCAAGCATTGCCTTCCCGTTGCATGAGAATAAGCATAGTCTCAATTTTTGCATGAGTCTAAGCCCTGCCTCTCTATTTGCATAAGGCTAAGCACTGCCTTCTCCCTGAACGAGACTAAGCACTGTCTTGATCCTTGCATGAGACTAAGCCCTGCCTCCCAATCTGCATAAGGCTAAGCACTGCCTTCTCCTTGCATGAGACTAAGCACTGTCTCGATCCTTGCATGAGGCTAAGCCCTGCCTCCCTATCTTCATAAGGCTAGGCATCGCCTTCTCCTTACATGGGACTAAGCACTGTCCCCAAACCTTGCATGAGACTAAGCACTGTCTCCTTTGCATAAATATTGCTCTATTATAAGCCTTACATTATTTTCCTCTCTCGGGGCTAAGCTCTGCCCCAAACTCTACGCGAGACTAAGCTCTATCTTGTTATTATCTCTGGCATCATGTCTCTGCATCTCATAGGCCGATATATAGCCAACTTGTCCAAAGGCTTCATAGTCCGAAGGCATCATCCTCATAGCCGGAAGACACCATGCCATGGCCTGAGGACCTCCCGATCTTGCACATCATTATTCAAAGGCATCATGGTTCGGAGGCACCATCTTCATGTCCCGAGAACGTCATTTCATGGCCTTCGAATCCCTTACCGCATAATTCATGGCCCGGGACATCATGGTCTAAGGATGTCATCCTCACCGTCCAAAGACAAACTTCATGGTCCAAAGGGAATTTGCATCATGTTTAAGTTTACGCAATAATCCATATATACTTGCATGCAATCGTATTCTGAGTTTGCAAGTAATCCAATAAGCAACCGGTCTCCTAACGGGAGCAACCTTCGCTCCGGTTTCCATTCAACGTTCATATCCCTCAAATTATTTCAAACGTATCCGATCATCGTCCGTTACCCATTCTCATCCGACATCTATTCAAGTATCCACAACCATTTTCAAATCCCGATCCATCCTGTCCAGAATATTTTGTTCGTTCTGACAATAACTCCATCGGCTTATTCCACCGCTGGATCCAGAACTACACACAGCCTGATTCCTAAAAGACCAGGGATATGTAGGCAGCTCAGAAGCCAGAGTGCGGCCTATATCTTTCAAATTACCCCGTTCGGTCAAAATTGGTCATCATTTATTTAGCTGACAACTCTTTCATCCTTCCCGGGTAAAGAGGGGCAGCTGTTGATGCCCAATTTTTTCCTCATATATTTTAAATATACATATATGCTTTAAAAAGAGTGCATATGCATCATCATTTGATTCATAAACACATACAAGTATCTTTCCAAATTTTTCCATAATATTAAAGATTTTAAATCAATTTATTCTCGTTTTTTATTAAATAAACAATCATTAATTGCATCACAAATAATTTTATGATGATTTTATCATCTAACTTCATCATTTATATCCATATTAAGTTTTAAATATTTTGGTGCATTTATAATAATTACACTTGCATTTTTAAGGCTAAAATTGCACAATTTATAATAATAGCCCATATACACTTGTAACTACTTTTTTTTTATGCAAAACAACTTTTTATATTTTTATAGTGTTGAATAATTGTTGCTAACCATTTTTATGCACAAATAACATTTTTCCAATTTTATTTATCATTTTTACAAATTATATTTATTAACTAAAAATGGGTATTTAATTAATAACCCTAAATTCCTCCTATTTTCGGACCTAGGCTACCCAAACCACCCCAAATTACCCAGCCCAACACCTAAAATGCCTAACCCAATAACCCCAACCCAAAACCAATGACCCAGTTACTCCAATCCGGTCGCGACCCATTTAACCAACCTGCCCTGCTCACTTATTAAACCATGGCCGTTGATATCCTAAGATCAACACCCCCTATTAACCTACCCTTTTAATACTAACCCCCAAACCCTAATTCCCCCCATTCCCTCTCACCCGCCGTCGCCAAATTCTCTCAACTCCCTCCCTTCTAAAGAACCCTAACCCTAGCCATCACACCCCAAATCCCCTCTCCTAATCCCTCTTCTAATGGGATTTCCTTCATATTTGCTTATTATATCTGTATATTTCCGCTACTAATTGATTCTCTATGGTATCACTTAGTACTTGCCTAAACATGGCAAGTACTACTACTCCGATTCTGTCCATTTCTTGAATCTGGACGATATTCCGTCTACACGCGTTTATTCTACACCGTGTGAGTTCGATTGTGTCTATATTTTGATGATTATGACTTACCCTAAAACTAGGGTTCACAGATTTTCTTCAAAACGAACCAAAATTGGTTCGAGTCCTCGATTTTGGGTATTTTCTTGTCAATATTCTTCCTATTATGTGTGATTTTGATTTTCCTTGTTTAGATTCTGCTGATTTCTTTTCACTTGCCTTAAGAGTTAGAATTTTCAGATCTTATTTGCTTAATCGTTTCGACTCACTGATTATGGTGTTATTTGTGTCTCTATTTATCTTTGTGTGTGAATATTCTGTCAATATTTTGTTTTCATAAAATTAGGGTTTGCTTATTTCCTTTTCCCTAAATCCGGTTTTATTTGATTCTGCATGATGATACTTCCTTATTTGTGTTTGATTTACACTTTTCCTTATTTATTTGCTCGATCTTTGTCACTATATAAACCCCTCCCTTTTCCCCTTTAGGACAGACCTAGAATCACTGTAATCTCAAAAAAAAAAACTTGAGAGTTGGCTATGTGCTCTCTTTGCTATCTCGTTCTATCTCTGGTTTTGGCCGGCTGAAAGCCAAGGCCAAATATTCTGGATTCTCGACCATTGTGGTGTTATTCTTGCTTTCTTGTCTAACTGGTGAGTTACTGTACCTTTGTCATTTTATTCTTATGCATCTGTGACCTGTGTCTATGATTCAATGTGTTTAAAGTTTATTTTTTGAGCATGATTCTGTCAATTCCATGCTTGTTCGAGTCCCTTTAGTTCTCTAATTAACACTGTTAGTTCTGAGACTGTTTGTTTGAATAATATGAATCCTCTTAAATGTTTAGCATAATGCCTTCTAATTTGTTTCCTGTATGCAGTCTTGTTAATTTTGCACTTGTCTTGAACTTTTAGTAATCTCTTAGGGTAACACTAGAATATCTATAAGTTCACCTATTCTAAGTTTGTCTTGATATGTTTGATCAGTTTTGAGTCCTTTTCTGTCACTTATGTGCCCTGATAATGTGTTCTCTAGCATGTCTTTAATCCATACTCTTTCAAGTAATTGATTAACTCTAGGGTACTTATCAGATTTATGTTTTCCTGCCATGTTTGAATACTATTTATGAGTAAGCACAACTTGTCCTTAATACCAGCATGTACACTTAGCCTAATTAGACCTTTCAGGCTTTAACTTATTAAGTAACTATGCATGAAGAACTTTGCAAATCTTGCCAACTTATTTTTTTAGATCTTTCAATGTAATTCTGCCTGTGTGTTCAAGTCTTGCTACCCTGTGTTCTGAACTCTGTTATGTTGTCTTTCTAAAATCAAGTAGGTCTTTTAAATCTGCCCCTTAGCCATTGCCTCCTTTTATGTGCTGCTTATGCTGTCCGGAATCCCCATTCTTAGGTCCTTTAGGTTCTGTCCTTGACCTCCCCAATGTGAGCACTGCTCAGGGTCCAGGTGAGACCTATGTGAACTCTGACACACTAGGGTTTGGTTCCTAATCTCCTGAACTGTTTCTGAGCATTTGTTCTCTAGTGTGAGCGTTGCCCTGGATTCTCGAAGCCCTTGGGAACTCTAACACACTAGAGATTTGGGTTCTGTGTGCTATGGGTGAATCATTCACCACTGGTTATTGTGTATCTATGAAAATAACCCTTGGAGATGTTATAGGTTGAAGGCCTGGATTTTCCAGGTGTATTTGGGCCTGTTGTAGTGTAACACCCCGGAAAATTTTGAAGTGCTATTAAGAAAATTGATGTGCGCTAATTATATTATTTTTTCTGCGAACGAGGACTATTAATATGATGGATATCAATTGGATATGATAATAAGTGTACGGGGCATATTATATGTGATTTGGGGTCTAAAGAGAGGCCTAAGTCCAAGCCAAGTTGAAAAGTTTCATTTTTGACGAAAGTTTCGAATGAGCAGCACAAGACCAAACTTTGGACAAGAATATCTGAACAAATATAAAGATTTGTGTGATGAACAACCTATCAAATGAAAGATTTTCGAATCTAGTTTCTACCGCTTCAAACCGTTCTTCATTCGGACACTCCTACAAGAAGTTATGACCAAATTACCAAAAGCAGCACAGAATTTTACACTACCGCGGCGCCCCATGCGTTGCCCCATGCGGCGTGGCAGTACAAAAACGGGTTTTTAAGACCTGAACCCCATTTCATTTAACTCATTTGGGGTTTGTTATTTTGGGGTTTTCTGGAGCTTTTAGAGAGAGGGAAGAGCAATTCTAGAGAGAGGAAGAAGCTCAAGTGCCTTGTTCATCAAAAAATGTTGTCCAATCCTTGAAATCCAACAAGAAATCCCTCAAGTTCTTCATCAAAGAGGTAAGGTTCTATACCCTAATCTTCAATTTCGTTTTTTGGGTGATTGTTGAGTAAAAATTCATGTGAAAACTAGAAATAAGTCACTTGCGGTCATTGTTAGTCAATAATATGGGATTATCATCAAATATCCTGACTAGATTACTTGTTTTTGGGGTGAAATCCGAAGGTTTGGGGCCTAGGGATTTGAAATTTGATTTGGGGATTTGAGGGACCATTTGAGGTCGGATTTGAGAACTTTTGGTATGTATGAACTCGTGAGGAGATAAGGAATCTATTAATGAGAAAATTTCTGAGTTTCGAGAAGTGGGCCCGGGACTCGGGTTTTGTCAATTTCGGGATCTTTAATATTTTTCGATTGTTTTCGATTGGGTATTGTTCCTTTGGCATGTTGTAATGTATTCGCTCTGATTTTGGATAGATTCAACGCGCCTGGAGGCCGGTTTGAGGGGCAAAGGCGTCGCGAGCTAGAGAATTCGCCGGTTCGAGGCGAGTAATGATTGTAAATGACATCCTGAGGGTTTGAAACCTCGGATTTGCACATCGTAGTGCTATATTGAGGTGACTTGCACGCCGGATAGCGAGCGTGGGGTAGAGCACCGTTGGGGATTGTGACTTGGTCCGTCCCGATTGATGAAATTACTGCGTATTTGACTGAAATTACTTGCTATCATCATAATTTGGGCTGATTGCCATATTTGGGCTTCGTGCCAACTATTTGAACCCTTCGGGGATTGTTGTTGATAATTCCTCACTGATTTAATTATATATTAGAACTCAGTCATGTATTTTCCACTGTTTTAAAACTCAACCAAGTTTATTATGCCTTAAACACTCGAAATGATAATTCCAAAAATATTTTGGGCTGAGCATCATGTTTTACTATTGCCCGAGTGGCTTATGTGACCTTGTTGACTGAGTAAGGCCGAGGGCCTGTATTTGTGAGGATACTTTGGATCGGGCTGCACGCTGCAGCAGTAATATACTGATACTGATATGAGGCCGAGTGCCTAGATTTGATGCCACGAGATGGCTTGATATTTCACTTGGGCCGTAAGGGGCCCCTCCCGGAGTGTGCACACCCCAGTGAGCGCCGTCGACGATAAATGGATCGGGCTGCATGCCGCAGCGATATGTGGAGCGGGCTGCACGCCGCAGCGGTACTAGTACTGTTTGATGTGTTTACCTTATTTCTTTTTTCTGCCATTATATATTGTTTGTGCTTCTTCTTGCAATATTTACCTGTTGTTCTGGTATTATCTGATAACCGAGTGTGGTGCCCGAGAGAAGGACTTCTGTGCTTATCTGCACTATTTGTTTTTGGCATTCATTTGCGTTACCGCTGAAAAGATCATTTTCAAAAGAGGTTTTAAACTGAGCTAAGATATTCTAAAGGTTTTACAGCTTCACTGCTTTTCTCAAAGGGTTTTTTCACTGCCCCTATATAGCATGATGTTTTGCTTTACGTGATTTCTTACTGCTCAGTTGTTATTTACCCTTATTACTCACTGAGTTGAAGTACTCACTTTACTCCCTGCACTTCGCGGGCAGATGCAGGTATTGATCACCCTGTAGCGGGTTTTGGCTGATCAGAGGCAGAGCTATAGGAGTAGCGAGGTGACTGCTTGCTTTCGCAGCACCATTTTTTTTCTCTCTTTTGGTTCATTATTCCGGCTTGTATATTTTAGGTCTTGTAGTTGTATGTATACTCTGATAGATGCTCGTGACTTGTGACACCCCGATTAGGGCTGTGGTGGGTTGTATTTCCGCTAATTAATATTATTAAGTCATATTTAATCTTTTTATTCATGTTTAACTATTTTTAAAAAGACGAGTTGGATTAGTTGGCTGGCCTCGTCTTCACGAGAGGCGCCATCACGACCAGTGCGGGGTTTGGGTCGTGACAAGTTGGTATCAGAGCCTAGGTTACATAGGTCTCACGAGTCATGAGCAGGTTTAGTAGAGTCTCGCGGATCGGTACGGAGACGTCTGTATTTATCCTCGAGAGGCTGCGGAACCTTAGGAAAACTTTTACCTTCTTGAATTCTTATCGTGCGTCCTTGATTCAGCTTGAAAAGTAACTCTTTAAATTCCTTCCACGCGTTCGTATGTGCGCATGAGCGCTCAGTATCAGATGTGCCTCGATGGCTTGTGATTCCCCGATCAAGGGGCGAGATGTGATCTCTGTGAGTTTGATGTTGGGCCAGTCTGGAGGACTTGAGGCCGGATCTTTGCCTATGGCTTAAGCACTGAGGTGTTGATCGTGTGAGTAAGTGTTTTGAACTTATGTGTTCGGCAGTGTCCCTATTAGTGGAAGTGACGGTTGAATAGCCATGTGATGAGTATGTTAGTACTGCGGGATGTATTTATGTAACATGGAAGTGACGAGGAAGGCCAACGGGATGATAGATGAACTATTAAGCGTATGATTTCCATTATGATTGGATGTGTAGCCCTGAGTTATGGGCGTGTGAGGAATCTTTTCGTGTCTCCTAGTTGGGGGTGAAGCAAATGTCATGTTGCGGTATGAGTTCAGACCTAGGAAGACTAAGTGGCTGTGTAATGTGTATGACGGTGGAAGGTGTACGGAAATGTTATAGTGAGGCGAAGCAGGTGGGTTATCTCTTGCGGAGTGTTCTTAAGTGGTATGATCCTTATGTGTATGTTAGAAGATCTCATGTGTAATTGAAGGGTACGTGTTGAAATTTTAAATTTCGGGTCGCTTAAGAGAGTGGACGCAACTGATGCGGGGATGAATGCGAGATTTGCAGAAGATTACAGCACTGGATGACCTGTGTTTTCACAAACTTATAAATGATTTGAGTTTAATCTCACTATGGTATTGTGGCATCAATAGAGTAAAAGTGTTATGAGTTGTTGAGTGTGTCTTGATCTATGGCTTCGAGCCAAGTGGGGAAGTCTGCTGTGAGCAGTTGATTGCACGGTTAGGTTCTATGTTGGTTCCAGTTTGGGCATGCGAGTGAATTAGTTATGGCTAGAGTGAAGGAAAATTTTGACAAAGGTTTTATTATGCTTCATAGGGTATGAGAATCATGAGATGTCTAGAGTGTTGTTGGTAAAGAATGCTCGACGCATAGAGCAGAAAGTTGCTTGGGTGTATTGGGATGAGGATTTCATTTTGCGGTATAGGAGTGCCAATGAGACACGGGTGGTTTTGTTCGTTAGGTCAGGTAAGTTGCAGTTTGAATAAAGAGTGAATGACTTTCGAGAATGGTTATAATGTGTTCAAGATTCTACAGGGAACAATCGGGTATCTTAAGGTTGTGTAGGTGGTTAGAAACTGTCATTTTTATTGGAAGGGGTCAAGACTTGTGGTACTTCTATGTGAATTATGGGATTCTATGTATCAGTAAAGGAAGGTAAAGGTAACAGACTTAGATTCGCAGGAAGTTCTTCAGAGTAAAGTATTCTGGAATGTGGTGTTTATGGGAATACTTGAGAGGGTATTCAGCGGCTTATGGGCCTTAGACAGCGTGGAGTTATGTTTGGGTCTCGTGAGGTAAACCTGGATTGAGAGATTGTGGTACTACAGCAAGAGGGAGCATCAAGTTGAAAAAGAATCAGAAGGAAATTTAGATAGATGGAGTAGCTTGATAGTAGACAGAATCGGCATGGTAAGGATATGATCAATTCTTTGTATGTGTTCGAGGTAATGGGTTCTTACAGGTATTTCGCAGCAATGCTCATAGGTTTTGATGGCTTGCTTAGCTTGGCCTAGTTGGAAGGATTTAGTCCTGGCAGTTTAATTCGTGCAAACGAAATTGGGAGAGTTCTTGTTGATTTCTACCGTGGTTGGAGAGGTGCATTTTCTATGAATATGAGAGGCATGGGATGTGTAATGATTTTTCTTCTAGATGGGATCAATGGAAGTTCTTGACTAGTTGGGTGCATAGATGTCTGTGGATCGGAAGGGAGATAAATTTTTCATGTTATCCTCAGATGGTTTGGTATATGAGTTATGTGGTATATCATATAATTGCACCTGAGGTTGCAGGTATGGGTTATTACAGCTGGTTCGGACTTATTCTGAATATAGATGTGAGGTTCTGATCTCGTGTATGATAGTGAAATATGGTTCTATGAATTATGGGCTAGACTGGATTGTGTGATTTTGGTTAAAATGTGTTATCGGACCTATATGAGTTAGGGTGACGTGGGATCACCCCTGGGTATATGCATGGTAAGGTTATTCAGCGATTGGTTGGCTTTTAGAACAACTCTGGGTAAGTTCGAGGACGAACGTGTGTTTAAGTGGGGGAGGATGTAACGACCCAGCCGGTCGTTTTGAGCTTTTGCACTTTGATCGCCAGTTCTCGGGCATGACTTGCTCTGTGTTATGTATCATGACAAATGTAGATCGTTGGTTTTGGTTTTCAGGAAAATTTGGAATGAATTCGAAAGAACAGTTTCAGTTGAAAGCTTTGAATTTGAAAGGCTTGACCAAGAGTTGACTTATTTGTATATGAGCTCGGATCGGAGTTTTTATGATTTGGTTAGCTTCTTTAGGTGAATTGTGACTTAGGAGCGTGATCGGAATAGGTTTTGGAAGTCCGGTGTAGAATTAGGCCTGAATTGGCAAAGTTAGTATTTTGGCGATTTCCGGTTGATAGGTGAGATTTTGATCCGAGGGTCGGAATGGAATTCCGAAAGTTGTTGTGGCTTCGTTATGTGATTTGGGATGTGTGTGTAAAATTTTAAGTCATTCGGAGGTGATTTGGTTGGGTGTTTGATCAAATGCGTGTTTCGAAAATTTTAGAAGAACTTAGGTTTGAATTCGATGTGAATTGATGGTTTTGATGTTGTTTGAGGTGTTTTGATGATTGGAACAAGTTTAATTGATGTTATGTGTTTGGGAGCGGACTCTACTTCTCATTTGAGGACGAATGATCCTAAGTGGAATGTAACGCCCCGGAAAATTTTTGAAGTGCTATTAAAAAAAATTGATGTGCGCTAATTATATTATTTTGTCTGCGAACGAGGACTATTAATATGATGGATATCGATTGGATATGATAATAAGTTTACGGGGCATATTATAAGTGATTTGGGGTCTAAGGAGAGGCCTAAGTCCAAGCCAAGTTGAAAAGTTTCATTTTAGACGAAAGTTTCGAATGAGCAGCACAAGACCAAACTTTGGACAAGAATATCTGAATAAATATAAGGATTTATGTGATGAACAACCTATCAAATGAAAGATTTTCGAATCTAGTTTCTACCTCTTCAAACCGTTCGTCATTCGGACACTCCTACAAGAAGTTATGACCAAATTACCAAAAGTAGCACAGAATTTTACACTACCGCGGCGCCCCATGCGGCGTGGCAGTACAAAGACGGGTTTTTAAGACCCGAACCCCATTTCATTTAACTCGTTTGGGATTTGTTATTTTAGGGTTTTCTAGAGCTTTTAGAGAGAGGGAAGAGCAATTCTAGAGAGAGGAAGAAGCTCAAGT
Organism: Nicotiana attenuata; assembly: GCF_001879085.1. Lineage (NCBI taxonomy): Eukaryota > Viridiplantae > Streptophyta > Magnoliopsida > Solanales > Solanaceae > Nicotiana > Nicotiana attenuata. Next base: position 20,304,767 of record NC_031993.1, read on the forward strand.
GCCTTGTTCATCAAAAAATGTTGTCCAATCCTTGAAATCCAACAAGAAATCCCTCAAGTTCTTCATCAAAGAGGTAAGGTTCTATACCCTAATCTTCAATTTCGTTTTTGGGTGATTGTTGAGTAAGAATTCATGTGAAAACTAGAGATAAGTCACTTGCGGTCATTGTTAGTCAATAATATGGGATTATCATCAAATATCCTGACTAGATTACTTGTTTTTGGGGTGAAATCCGAAGGTTTGAGGCCTAGGGATTTGAAATTTGATTTGGGGATTTGAGGGACCATTTGAGGTCGTATTTGAGAACTTTTGGTATGTATGAACTCGTGAGGAGATAAGGAATCTATTAATGTGGAAATTTTTAGTTTCGAAAAGTGGGCCCGGGGCTCGGGTTTTGGTAATTTCGGGGTTTGTGCCCGTAATAGATTATTTTCGCTTGGGCTTTGTTCCCTTAGATTTGAGGGGCAAGGCATCGCGATCTAGAGATTTCGCCGGTTCGAGGTGAGTAATGATTGTAAATGACATTCTGAGGGTTTGAAACCCCGGATTTGCACATCGTAGTGCTATATTGAGGTGACTTGCACGCCGGGTAGCGAGCGTGGGGTAGAGCACCGTTGGGGATTGTGACTTGGTCCGTCCCGGTAGATCAATATACTGCGTATTTGACACAAATTCACTTATTACCATTTTAATTGAGTTGATTGCTATATTTGGGCTTCGTGCCAATTGATTGAATCCTTCAGGGATTGTTATTAATGGTTTCTTACCATTTCTACATATCATTGAACTCAGTCCTAGAATTTAATACTGTTTTGCAAACTCAGCCAATTTTCTCAAACTAGAAACTTAATTAATATTTTTAAATGAAGTTTGGGCTAAATGTTTCTATATTAATGTGCCCGAGAGGCTTATGTGATTTTGGACTGAGTAGGGGATCGGGCTGGGCGCCGCAGCGGTATGTTATTGATATTGATATGAGGGTGAGGCCTAGTTGATGCCACGATATGGCTTATTATTGCGCTTGGGCCGTAAGGGGCCCCTCCCGGAGTCTGCACACCCCTAGTTAGCGCCATCGACGATAAATGGATCGGGCTGCACGCCGCAGCGATATGTGGAGCGGGCTGCATGCCGCAGCGGTACTAGTACTATTTGATGTGTTTACCTTATTTCATTTGTCTGCCATTATATGTTGTTGTGCTTTTTCTTGCAATATTTACCTGTTGTTCTGGTATTATCTGATAACCGAGTGTGGTGCCCGAGAGACGGACTTCTGTGTTTATCTGCACTATTTGTTTTTGGCATCCATTTGCGTTATCGCTGAAAAGATCGTTTTCAAAAGAGGTTTTAAACTGAGCTAAGATATTTCTAAAGGTTTTACAGCTTCACTGCTTTTCTCAAAGGGTTTTTCACCGCCCCTATATAGCATGATGGTTTGCTTTACGTGATTTCTTACTGCTCAGTTGTTATTTACCCTTATTACTCACTGAGTTGGAGTACTCACTTTACTCCCTGCACCTCGCGTGCAGATGCAGGTATTGATCACCCGGTAGCGGGTTTTGGTTGATCGGAGGTAGAGCTATAGGAGTAGCGAGGTGACTGCCTGCGTTCGCAGCACCATTTTTTCTCTCTTTTGGTTCATTATTCCGGCTTGTATATTTTAGGTCTTGTAGTTGTATGTATACTCTGATAGATGCTCGTGACTTGTGACACCCCGGTTTGGGCTGTGTTTGGGTTTTATTCTGCACTTATTAAAGAGACCTTTTGATAGACTGTGGTTATTTAAAATATATTAAAGTTGCTTATTAATGTTAACTATTCTAAAATGATAAGTTGGGTTAGTTGGCTGGCCTCGTCTTCACGAGAGGCGCCATCACGACCAGTGCGGGATTTGGGTCGTGACATTATCAATCCTTTTATCTAGCTATTTATCAATTGTGGCTCCAAGAAAAATAAAACTCCCGATCTTCTGCTGAGACAATCAATTCCAACCCATGTGACTTTGCAATTCCCAAAAAAACAATATTGCATTTACAAGTATAGCTACAGAGCTAACTTGCAAATCTGCATCCAATTTATCATAATTGAAACAAATGAAACAACGGCTTAGGATTCAAATGATATTAACTTTCTAGGATTTCAACATACCAAGGGAAAATCATAGAAAAGACATACCAATAACTTATTCCGATGTTTGTTTTAAAGAACTAAAGGTTTACTAAATCCCAAGCATCACAAATTTACAGCAGCAAACAAACTGGAACCAACAGTAATTCAAAACACCAGAATTAATCATATTATTGCTTGTAAGTTCATGTCATTAACTCAAATCATGCTCATACTACTACTTACTATTAAAGACTTCGCAACAACATTCCTATCAGATCAGATCCCTGAAAGCAATCAACTCACGCTCGAATTCAGCTTTTTAAAGAAAACTTGCAGATGCTAAGATACCGATCAAGCTTACTTCATTCACGAATTAAACTTATACTAGCTTATTTCAACTGGAAATCAAATAACATATCTTAACTAGATCTACAGCAGCCCAATCAGTAATCACAGCCTGAAATAGAACTCATGTACCATGATATGAAGCAAGCAGTAGATAGATTTGATAGCAAATAAGAAAAACCACACATATTTGATGCACAAAGTCTAATGAGAGGTATAGCTGGAGCAAATCATATCTTTGAGTCTATATTTAATGAAATCCAAAAAGAAGATAGATTACGTACCTATCAGCAAGGACAAATAGAAGGAAAGATGACCAAATAAAGGCCTAACTTGAGACCAAATAGAGCTTGATTGAGCAAGAACAGCTAAAGAGTAGTCAACAGCCCATTATGTTGAGATTCAGAAACTTCCAAGCCCAGAAAATGCACTAGGAAACAGTAAAATTGGAGCAGCCTTTGAAAAATTTTTATTAGCTTTTCCGTTTTTGTTTCTGCTTTTTTTCTTAGTGAGAGTGCAGATGATCCTCCTAATGAAGGAATATCACTCCCTTTTTATAGAATGTGAGGTGTGTGCCCTTGTGAGGAATAAAAGAGAGTCAGAGAATCTGCCAGCCTCCTTGAATTTAGCGAATTAGCATCTTTTAAAAACAGAAAAAATGGACAGTTGTCCAGTTTTTCAGCATCTTTTGTTAACAACTTCTGGACAGTTGTCCCTTCTAGAAGCTTCTCCCATTTTCCAGATATTTTCTTTTCTAAAAAAACACTTCTAAGACCCTCCTAGAATCCCTTAATTCAATTAACTCCTACAAGTTCCCAATAATTTACAAACTAGGACAAACAAAAACAGGGCAAAAATCAGAACAAAGCAAAGATCAAAAGAAGCAAAACATTGTGCATTTAAACCTAGTGGACGAAGTATTTTAACATTTAAAATCTAAACTAACCCTAACCCTGAATAAATTAAGCATGAATCAGATTTGAAATGAGGCGGAAACAAAGATCGTTAAAGAACCTATCACAATAAACGACTTTCACAAAAGGGAAAACTGCTAAACCTCATTAAATAGATCATTCAGATGATGACCTAACGAATTCAACTAAGCATAACCAAAATACACTGTAATTAACCTAAAACTAAACCATGGCATGTAATGCAACCCATCAAAACTAACAACCATCCTATCAGTAAACCATACAACTAAGCAAAACAAAATAATTATGAAAGAACGGAAGGGAAGATTACCCACTGACTACGAAGCTGCCTCAAAAGAAAAGATGTCCGGCTAACAGCCGGCATCGTTACATGAGCATTAGCCCACACCCGAGGCGTAGCCACTAGTATACGTGACGATGTCTACCATAAGCCAGCACAAGGAAACAGCGAGACCAACTTCTATGGTGGTGGCAGGATTTTGATGGTTTGAAAAGAGCCAAACCAGCGTAAATCGACTTTTCTTGTCAAGCGAAGTAGATTCACGCAAGTTCGAGCCAAATTGACCAAAGGTATTAAAAAAATAAGCAAGGAAACAGAGTATGATTTCTGCGAACTTTTGATCTGAAAATCGGAACAATCTACGAAGATTTGAGAGATGATGTTAGGGGGCTTGGAAAGGGGAGGGGACGGGGATTGTTTGGTGAAGAGTTGGGCTAATTTGGAGGTATTTAGGGTGGCGGTTTAGGGCGGCGGTTTAGGGCGGCACCGTCGGAAGGCGATTTCCGGCGGCTAGGGTTCTTTAGGGATGGGAAAGATGAGAGACTGAGGGAGTTTTGGGGCTTAGGGGGGCGTCTCGTTCGGACAGTTTTAAAGGAGGGGAAAGGTTAGTTTAGGGCCGTCCGATCTGATGGAATCAACGGGCGAGATCGAACGCTACTGAACGACGTCGTTTGGGTGATTAGAGGCGAGCCTGACCGATTCTGGGTTAATTGGGCCTGGCGGATGGGGTAATTTTTGGGCTCAGAAATTGTTTGGCCCAAATTTAGGACCCAACAGAATTTTCCTCTTCTTTCTCTCTTTTTTTTTCTTTTTTCTTGATTTAAAACCCATAGAATTAATTAAAATCCTAAACTAAGTCCTAAATAAAACCTAATATGTAGAATTAAAATAATTTTCTATTTCTAACATTAAAATAATTAATTAACTAAAAACTAATGAAAGAAAAATTACTAATTTGCAATTAAAACTAAAGTGCAAGAACGAACCAATATATATATTTTTTGATTTTTCGTTTATTGATGCAATTAACTCATGCAATTAAGTCCTAAATGCAATTAAAATCTAGAAATGCTATGCAATGAAAAATGTGGAACATTTTTTGGTATTTTCTCACGATTTTAGAATGTTAAACATGCTGCTAAATGCAAACAACCAGAAATTCCTAAAATTCTATAATAATTAAGATAATTAGAAAAATCCTATTTTATGAACTTTGTAGGAATATTTTAGTCGGGCAAAAATCACGTGCTCACAATAATCCGCTGCAGAAGCTCGATACTCAACCATACTAAGACTCGAAATCCTTAGGCACCACACTTTAACCTTTGAATCCACTAGGAACGTTACTGAGAGTCGCCCACTCTGACTTGGTCCCAAATATAGTCAACTCCAAGGCTCTGCTAGCACATGAACACTCTCTCAAGGAAGCACCCGGCTGTATCACCTTCCTTGTGAATCGCCTCTACACGAAGCATAAATCCTTAGTCTTTCCAAAGCCTGAACACGAATCGTTAAGGCCAATTAATGCACACATCTCTCAAATCCTTTGCTCAAATCACCACTGATGTTCTTTTTCCTTAGTTGTAATAACCTATCAATATGTCGATAACCAGAAAACTCACAAGCAGATAATCATACAAACCAATTGTAGGCGGTGGGGCTCTCCCACTTAGCTTGAAGCTACCCTTGCATAACCTGGAACCCACCAAGACTCTTCTTTCATCGTTGACATGATCTTGCACAATCAACCCGCCAAATTCCTCGAAATTCCTTCTGTTAACATTTCGTGAACACTCTGAATCACTAGTCACATTTACATATTTGACCTCTTACCGGGTAGCCAGTAAAATCCTCTGTAGAAGCTTTGTCAACACCGCACGACCACTAACCTGCTCACAGGAAATAACCCACCTGTGAAAATTACATGCCGACATCTTCCAACGACGCTGCACTGGGTATAATTACTACAAAATCAGTAACTCATCCTGAGCCTGTGCTTATTCACCAGCTTTACAAGTCCGGTCACTCCTCATGGACATCAACTAAAGGTGCGACAATACATTCCAATCCAAAGTCTTCCTATCGAGCAACTCCTTTCTGTCGTATCCACTCTCCCCCGTATAATAGCCATATTCAAAATTAAGTCCGTAGACCTAGTCACTGTCCACCATGAAATCCCAAATCACTCTAAAATTTCCTCAATGCGTGCAGCTATCCTACCACATAACCCATATGCTACTCAGCCACTTTCTCACTTTGCTCAAACCCTCTCATTTAAGCAACTACTCGACTCCCGTTTCTCACACTTAGTCTTCTAGACATTTAACCACCACAAGACACCTCCCACATGTCCTTTCTCATCCTTCGCTGCCCAGTTGTTGCCTTAAATTAAAATCTATCTCTGTAGAACTTGAACCAAAAGATCGCTACTAACTTTAAACCTTTCCGAAGATCATCTTTTTCGAGCCATCAACACCAGGAACACCGATTCGATCCTAAACCACCACACACCGCGATCCTGCTATCCGTTTCTCCGGTGCTATTTCACACTACCCTGCCTCAAGGGAGATTTGACGAAGACCATAACACCGACAAACTTAACACATTCAATCAAGGGCGACGACACCACACCACAGATGAACATTCCACCACGCTTGAAAATGCCAGGTCTTGTTACTCCGTCAACCCAAACCTGAACATTCATAGTCCGATTGCCTTTCCTCCGCCGAAAATAAAATACTAAATCTCTGAATCATGCACTGAGTAAACCTCTTTCCAAGTCATTCACTGCTTCGACGCACATACAAGCATCCAACCACAACACCAACACTGTGTGATAGCAACGCACAAATCATCATAACAATTAGTGCCAAGTCTTAAACCTTAGGTAGTGTTGATACTGAGCTGAAACGACAGAACGGCTTTTCGCAAGACGGCGACAATAGCCCAATCAGATATGCAAGGAAAAACACCCTGCACCACATTTGTAGTACTATTACAATTCCTCAATTCCTGATTTATAACAAGCGCTTCACGTCGCATAAGACTGAATAGGAAAGAAACAAAGGCATAAGCCTCAAAGGAATCAAATCGCACGATGAGGAATCAATAAGGGAAGTTCTCCTAACAGCCCTGTAGCCTCTCGAAAATAAGTACAGACATCTCCATACCGGTCCGCAAGACTCTACTAGACTTGCTCATGGCTCGTGAGACCTATGTGAACCTAGTGCTCTGATACCATGTTGTCACGATCCAAAATCCATTAAAGGTCGTGATGGCGCCGGACACCGCTGTCAGGCAAGCCGACAATAAATAATTACTTTGGCTCTCATTTTAATATTTCTGAAATTATAGTTTTCCTCCAATTAAACTAGTAATAGATGAACTTTACAGAATAAATAATAATGTTTTCCAATTTTAATACTGAATATCTCATAATCATCCAAGAACCCGGTGTTACAAGTGCATGAGCATTTATTAAGAAATAAAATAAAATACAGCAACTGTCCGGAATACAAATTTGGACAGGAAAGAAAATTTAAATACTCTAAAGGAGACTCTGCTGGCTGCGGGTCGTAATATGAAATGCTGCCCACCTAAGTTCCTATGTCAACCATGCCGCTACGCCCACTAGGCCACCAGCAATACATGTGCCTGTATAACAAAATGTACAGCAAGTGTAGTATGAGTACGAAAACAACGCGTACCCAGTAAGTATCCAGTCTAATCTCGAAGAAGTAGTGATGAGAGGTCGACTCCGACACTTACTATGGCCAACAATACATACCGATAATATGATTAATCATGGATTTTATAAGACGGTTGTAAACTCAATAACATGAAGCAAGTAAACGATTCTTTTGTTAATAGGAGATTTCCAAATTTATTTTCATCTTTTAACAATCTATATCTCCGGCCAATGAGGCCACAGCAATTATCAATAATTCCAAAATAATCAATAAAGTCATGTGCAAATCATGCCGAGGTCGTGCCGCCCGATCCAACATAATATTCAAATTGTGCACTGTAGAGGGTCGAACGGCGCGAATCATAGATGCATCTATTTAATCTGCCAAGGCGTTCGACCTGCTCCACAAAAGGAAAACACAATCAAACAGTCAATCAAGAATTCATCAAGGAGAAATTATTCAAGGAAATGGCAATCCTCTTTTAACGGTTAAGAAAATGAAGTTTAACCTTTTAGAAATTCATTTACCAAGTTCGATATGATTTAAGCAATTTAAATTGACAATAAGGTTACAAACATCGCAAGTATAGCATGCTTTTGGGTCCTAGACTACCCGGGCTTAAGCATAATAGTAGCTACACATGGGCTCTCGTCACCTAGTGCGTACGTAGCCCCCACAAATAGAAGCACATATTGAGTTATTTTACCTATGGGGTTAATTCCCTCTTACAAGGTTAGAAAGGAGACTTACCTCGCTCCGAAGTCACTCAAGCAACTCAAATCAATGCCCAACGCTCACTAGTCAATAAATGAGCAAATCCACAAATATATACTCAAATACTCATTATAATCCTATTTACAACAATTTCCAACTCCATTCGGAAAGTCGATAAAAATCCCCCTCAGGACCACGTGCCCGGATTCCGAAAATTTTTAAAAATAAACTTTACCCATAACCTCACGCACTCAAATATATAATTTATTTCCAACTCCATGCTCAAATTCGTGATCAAAATTCAAAAATATCAATTTCTAGATTTTTCTTCAAAATCCCAAATTTCTACCAATTTTCATGCTTGAATCCATAATAAAACTATGTCTTTAACTCGCAAGAGATGGGATTAACTTACCTTGACAGAGATGATGAAAAAACCCCACTTGAAGCCCTCCAAAAATCGCCCAACCAAGAGAGAATGGGAAAAATTGGCCAAATCCCCGTTTTTAAAGAAACCTGACTGCCCAGCGCCACTTCCGCACCTGCGGAACAATAATCGCACCTACAGCTTCATAGGTGCGAGACCCCCTCCCACTTCTGCGCCTTCTTCCGCTTCTTCACTCAACCTCTTCACTTCTGCGCTTGCGCAGATGCGGCCAACACTCCGCACCTGCGGTCCTTCCCCTAACTGCCCAGCTCCACTTCTGCGACTCCTAGGCCGCTTCTACGGCTCCGCACCTGCGGCCAAAACCTCGCAGGTGTGGTTACACCAGATATCAGCTGCCTCAATTCTTCTTCAAATTCCAAATTCGATCCGTTAATCACCCAAAATCCATCCAAGTCCCCCGGGACCCCATCCAATTATACCAACATGTTCCAAAATATAACGCGGACCTGCTCGAGACCTTATATCACATCAAACAACGTCGAAATCATGAATCGCACCCCAATTCAAGCTTTATGAACTTTAGAACTTCGAACTTCTTCGTTCGATGCCGAAACCTATCAAATCATGTCCGATTGACCTCAAATTTTGCACACAAGTCACATTTAACATTACAGACCTACTGCAACTTCCGGAATCGAAATCCGACCTCGATATCAATAAGTCCACTTCCGGTCAAACTCCTCAAAAACCTTCAAATTTCTATCTTTCGCCAAATGACCCCGAAATGACCTACGGACCTCCAAATCCACATCCGGGCGTGCTCCCAATACCAGAATCACCATACGGAGCTATTCTCTGGGTCGGAATCCCAAACGAACATCGATAACATTGCAATGCACTTCAACCCAAATTTATAAAATTCTTCTAAAATGCTAACTTCCACAATAGGCGCCGAAACGCTCCCGGGTCATCCAAAACCTGATCCGGACATACGTCCAAGTCCAAAATCATCATACAAACCTGTTGGAACCTTCAAATCCCGATTCCTATGTCGTTTACTCAAAATCCAACCTTAGTCAATTCTTCCAACTTAAGGCTTCCGAAATGAGAATTTTCTTTCCAAATCTACTCTGAACTTCCGAAATTCTGATTCCGACCACGCGTACAAGTCATAATACCCGAAGTGAAGCTGCTCATGGCCTAAAACCGCCGAACGACGCGCTAGAGTTCAAAACAACCGGTCGGGTCGTTACATTTTGCTATAATTGATGCACTAAGAATGATATGTTTATCAGATATTTTCTAATGTAAGAAGTCAGGAATAATATTTTTTTTCGGATCCCATTTATGGATTTATATTGAGTATATTATTATTGTTGTCGGAGAAAGCCAGAAACAATCACGAAAAGTGACATGAAGAGAAATGAGTCACATTCACTTAAGGAAGAAACTAATCATTCACTTTACATAGAAAAGAGAATTTATACTCCTTATGTAGTATGAACGAGGACAGGTTTTGTTAACTAATTGCTTTCGTTGATCCCCTACTACTTTATTATAATATCGAATTTCATACTTTGTTACTAGTTTTATAGTGTAATTTGTGATCTCATTTGTATTGCTAAAGCTTGCATGCCTAGATGTTCCTTCCGTACAATTTTTCTTCCCTACTTTTCTCTTTAATCTCGTTGTATATTTGTTGGCTCCTTGTGTCTGTTTGCTTTATTTATTGGCGAACATGAATACTATCAAGAATCAAGAGAAAAATCAGCAAAAATTTAGGGTTCATTTGGTTTGTGATATTGAAATAATAATCCCGCATAAGATAATATACGATGTGTAGTTGACCGCATAAGAAAAATTAATCGTGCATAAGTACGAACTAATGAGTATTTGGTTGTCGATATTAAATAATACCCAGTATTAAATTATGCGTAAATTTATATATTATTTTGTGCGTGATAGAAGATGAAACAAATAATACATGTATTAGAATTGTGATGATTAACTATTTAAAAAATAAAAAAGATGCCCTTTTAAAGTATGTAATCAATGTATAGCAATTTCTTCATTACTAATCATCGCATAACAAACTCCTTAGAGTTTCTACAGAGAGAAAGTAGAGAGGAGATGGAAAGAATTTCTAATCTTTCTTTTTGGCATACTGAAGAGTACTTTGGGGATCATAAGAAAATATAAGGGAAAACAAAATAAAATACGACCAAACCAAGGGTTTGTAAGCTGAAAAGTTTGGTAAATTTTACAAATGGTCATATAACTATGACTCTTTTTTATAAAAGTTATATATCTTTGTTTTCTCACACAAATTAAAATCATAATATTATCACTAACTCATACAATTTTCTTATTCCGGGTTCTTTTATTTTATTTTCAATGTAATAAATAATTACCTAATTAAATAGTGAAAATATTTATTTTAACCACTCTAAAAAAATAGGCGATAAAATATATCTATATATTTTTTGGTTAGCGAATGCAATTAGGCTGACTGATCAATTTTATATTTTTCCCCTAAAAATAGGATTGACCCGGCAAAACCTGTCCCAACCATTTATATAAATTAAAATAATACTATAAGTGAATTCTTCCCTCACAAAAAACTTAGTTTGAAATGCATGAGATTCTGACACTAAAAAAAAGGTATAATTAGAGAGCACTTAAAAGAAAATTCAACCTATTTGTATGAATATCTTGAAAAGAAAAATAAAAGATAGAGATATCGTATTTTGAAGGATTCACTTTTAGTATTATTTTAATTTATATATATGGTTATTGGTCGGGGGGTCAGGTTGAGTTGGATCATTAATTTTTGTGTGAGAAAACATAGTTATATAACTTTAGTAAAAAAAAGTTATAATTATATGATCATTGTGAAGTTTACCCCTGGAAAGTCATATAAGGGTCCTAACTTAAAAACTTTTGGCCCTGTTACTTATAAGCTTATAAGCTTTTTTTGTGTTTAGCAACTAACAACATAAGCCAAAAAGTACTTTTTATTACTTTTAGCCCGCATCAGAAACTATTTAAATTTGATAGCAGAAAAAATGTATAAAATTTGTACAATTTTTGTATATAACTACATATTGTATATATATATATAAAAAAATATACAATTTTATATATTTTATTTGTATTATTTTACAGTGTCATTTTTCCAAAGTTAGTTTATTGGGTCAGCTTTTAAACTTAAGCAAACACCCTCGAATTCCTCTGTTGAAAGTAGAAGTTAAACTCTTCAAGACATGATAGCCATGTGTTATAAACAAAAATTATCCGTAAATTTTTGCAAAACCATCATCACTATCTAAGAGTTGTGATTACTATAAAATATGCTTACTCCAATATTTATTCTCCATTCCCACAAGAGAAAGGAAGTTCAAGAAGTGATAAAGTTGCAAAGAGATTGAGAGAGAACTCGGGGCTCTGAAAACGAATTTCATTCTGGTGTTTTTGAGTTTTTACCATCGTGCTAAACCAATGGCATTTACACTTCCAAGAATATTCACCTCCTCCACAACTACTGACATAATATTACAAAACTTACTTTCCACAAATATATAATGATAGCACTAATTTTGCTATGGAATGGTACACGATAGCCCGACAAGAATACAGTAACAAGAATTTAATCGAAAAACTATCTAGTCACCGTGGCATGAAAGCCTCTACAATGGAATACAACCAGCATCCGCGCACACGCTAAGCAAGGGCATAAGTAAGTGTCTCAACCTCCTTTGGTCGCCACATTGTTTTCTGGACGCACAACAATCCTTCCTTGTCCTTTGAATAGGTCATACGGATTTCATAATGCATAGACTTGAACATGCTTTCTAATTCGGTTACAGCTTCCACTTTGTCACGGACAATGAGCTTCCCTTCTGGTCTCAAAATACGGTCAACTTCTGCAACTATTGCCGGTAAACCACACCTACAAGTTTTGAAAGTCGAAGCACAATCAGATAACATAACATAGGAGAAATAGGGAATCAATAGTGTTGCTTTAAGTCGAAGCAATTTTAAAGGTTGGATACTTACTTTGTTTTCATCTTGGAGAAGAGATGGTCAGCATGAAGAAGATCGTAAGATCTGGGATAAGTGCTGAAGGATTCACACCAGTCGTGGTAAATTCCAAATAGACCTCTCTCATAAATAATCGGTAGTGTATCTGGAGCATCTACTGAGACAATGTTCATAACCCACACATTCAAGTCTCTTAAAGCAGCTGCAAATCTGAAAGGTGACAAAAACTTTAACATCACATGCCATTGAAGAGAATGAAAAGATGTTTTAGAAAGTCGCAACAAATATAATCTTTTCTGAGAGAAGACAGAACTTGTTAAGAAATCTGAGAAAAGAATTGCTGCTTTTGCAATGAAAACGATGTTTATTTCAATAACAGGTGAGAATATTTGTACGACCAAACCTCATTACAGAAGTTTGTGTTTATTACTCATTTCTTCATAAACTAAAAACATTTGGTGTTTGACTGAAAAAAGAATTTTGGAAAAACAATGCCACCTAGTTCTGTAAAGTCCATTTAGCTCATAGAACCATGGCCAGCAACAAGCTTCAAACAAAACTCTTCTGCCAGAATAGGCAGAGCAACAGATAGAAGATCTATAGGTAGGAAGAAAATAACATAACACTCGGTACTTACCCTCCGTAGATAGCACGCATGTCCATTACATTCCGCACAGTTGACCAGTTTATTCCCATTCCATTAAGATATGAATTCTTCACCACATGTTTCCAGTGTTCATAATCTGCAGTAAAATCTTCTGGAGCAGGTTTCCCATATACTCCAACCTGGGAACTCAATAACCAGTAAGGTGATTTTGATAACCTGGCTGGCCATGATTCTGGCCATTGAGATCCACGTTCTGATGTGGCTACTGGAGCTTTATGCAAGCAAGCCTGTAAAGGCACGTTCCTGAAGAAAGCATGCATTCATTAGATCTTGTTTAAGGACATAGTTGACAATACTAATTGACAATAATACTAAAAAAGAAGTTGCTATCTCTGAGAACATTACCAGGCTGCATTTGGATCATCAGATCCTTGACAAAGCGGGGGAGCATCCTCTGATCTTTGTTCATAGCACTCATTGTCCATAGGCTTGCGATATACAGCGACCCCTACTCCATTAACTCTATCCTTCGTTTTTGAAATAAGTTCCCAGCACATTGCCTTTGTCAACTGCTTCATGGCTGTCAAAATGAGCACCATTCAGCAAGAGCAGTTAACCAAGTTGTCAAAGAGCAAAAATTGAACAAGTTAAAGCAAAGTACCTTCCCAAATCTCAACATCTTCAGGAAGCTTTTGGTAAACAGGAGTAGCAGACCACACAAAAAGTCCACCAGGTCGAAGTAAACGGTTGAGCTCCAGGAGAAGCTTCCCCCCTACAATTTGTTAGATGGAAATGGTTTAATCCAAATCAAGTTTCACAATTTCATCATAGCTGTAAGAAGAAATAATCAAGACAACATGATTGGTGATGAAGAAATATTTTCAGTTCACAAACCAAGAACTCTTATGTTCTTCTCTACTGAATAGAAGAATTTTGCACTTTACACTTCATTAATTGGAGCAGTGAAAAAAATATCAGGAGTAGGCAAAATGCAAAATAAAATACCTTCAATATGCCAGGGCACTCTGCAACGTGCACAATGAACAACGTCAAAGACTCGACTAGGAAACGGAAGCCTCTTTGTACCCATGACAGCGGATATTGCAGGAATACCCCTCTCAAGAGCAAACTGAACCTGAGCTTCATGTTCATCTTTCGGAGCGAGAGACATGGTTAAAACATCTCGATCAAAAAGATAACCCCCAAAGCTGGCAACCCCACATCCAACATCTAATACAACCCGAGTTCGTTTGCCCCAGGCAATATCTGGAATAGACTGCAACAATAACATAAAGTTTTGTGTGAGAAAAATAATAGAAGAGATATATAGATTACTCGACCATTTGATGGATGCAAGACACACTTTTTTACAAGTATCAAATACACATGATATTTGACAATGTGGGACAATATCCAACTTATGAACTTAACATTCTAATATTCATATTTGACGTGGGATAATATCCAACTTAAGAAATTACCAGTCTAATATTCTAACTCTCGCACTCTAATACTAACACTAAACATTCTAACAGCTAAAGAATCAAACGCCATGCAAGAATATTAGAGAACTTTATAATTTTGCTGACACACCAAGAGTGTTACACATTGAGGTTAACAAGGGTGAAGAAAAATCACTAAAAGCCTCTTTAAGGTTTTATGTTTAAAAAAATGAAGAGAGTACTTAGAATAATAAGTGAAATGTTCTATTTCCATTCACATACTTGGAATACAAGCAACATGTTCCTTTTTCATTCACACCGTGTGATCTCTCTCATTACTGTTTAGAAGCACTTTAAACTGTTTGAGAACCTCAAAATGGATGATGTATGGTTGGTCTAAAACAACCCCAAGGGAAGATATAAAGATCACCATTATGTCCTAATTAGGTGATCTACTCGACAACTACAAGTAGTTATCAGATGCAAACAGTATTTGACACTAGTTTTACTCCAAGACATTCGCCAATATAATTATGTAGGAACCCAGCTCAGAGGAGCAACACAAGACATCATAAGATCATTGTGAAGAATTTGCTTCCCTGAATTCTAGTATCAAACTTTAAAGATCTGATCCCTCTCTTTTACTTTTTCTTCTTTCTTTTTCCTTTTTGGGAATCAAGTAGTCAATTCTATTATATCAGACACCACATGTTAGTTTAGGGAAATAGAAAGAGGCAACATAATATATAAAAAATTGACATCGAACAATCTACTAAAGAGAAGCAGCGCGTGTACAGACCAGAAGACAACTGCAAGAACTGACAGATATATTTACATGTTCTGTGATGATTTGAGAAAAGAAAAAATAGAAGCAAATGCAGACCAAAGAATAAGTATAAGTGCCAACCTGCTGTATGAAATCAATATAGTGCAGAGCACCATGCTTAAACTGGGTTCCCCCACCAGGAAAGGTAAGGTATTCACCACTAACTTTTACCCAATTTTGATGTCCTTTGACTTCAGCAAGCTTTGTATGGGGAACATTGTGGTACCATATCTGCAGGAAGAAATACTTTAAGCTTCAAGAACAAGTAAAATAAGAGCCCGTTTGGAATTTGGATTGGCTTATTTTAAGTGCTTTTAAGCCAAAATAGCTTTTAAGTCATTTTATAGTGTTTGGATAAAGTAAAAAAAAAAGTGCTTTTACGCACTTGTTTTTAAGCTAAAATGACAAAAACAAGCCAAAAGCCAAAAGCTAAAATTCCTAACTTATGGCTTAAAAGCTGTTTTGGCTTAAAAGTCACTTAAAATAAGCCCATCCAAACGGGCTCTAAATACAATCAAATTCAAACGGCATTGTAGAAATAATGTATCACCTTTTCCCTACTTGTGGGCCACTCAACTGAACGTTGATATCCTTCAGGAAGTGGAACAAGACAAGTAGGAGGATTATCCGGACAGTGTCTCTCTCGATGTTCATAATGTTTTGTACTTCTGAGGTTCCTAATTGCTTCTAAATTATCGAGGCAAGGGATATAATCTGGCCCAGCAGTGGAATTGCAGACTTTCCAAGTGTAACTGCTTTCTTTATCTGATTCCAGAGACTTCTGTGTTTCCTTTTCATTCTTTGACTCTGATGCCTGAGTTGAAAATGCTCCATTTTGAGTTGTAGTTTCATTCAAAAGGTCTGACTGAGCGCCTGAAGGAAATACCTCATTGGACAACTGGTCCTTCTTCTGACCATCAGCCTTCTCATCGGAACCTTGGTCTACCTCCTGATCCTTTTTCTCATTCAGTTCACCTGGATTTTCTACTGATTTTTTCTCATCAGAACCCTCTTCGGTCTCCTCTCCAACAGACTTAGTTTCATTTTTCTCCCCAGCTTCAGAATCCTTATCCTCTATCTTTTTGTCATCTGAATTGTCTGTCCCACTCTCAGATTGAGTTTCCGACTTAGAGTCTCCAGTGTCCTCATTCTGTTCTGTAGATTTTTCTTCCTGCTTGACCTCTGTTGTTGATTCTGTCTGTTGTGAATTAGAATTATTTTCTTCTTGACTAACTGAGGCATCCCCTTTTGTTGCATCCTCAGGTAAATCACCTGGGTTATCCTCAAATTGTTTTGATTTTCCCTCATCAGTTGGATTACTCTCATCACCATTAGAACTCTCTTTACTTTCGGTAACTTGTGTTGTCGCATCACTAGTTTTCCCCTGTGAGGACACATCTGAATTTTGGACTGGAACAACAGATGATGATGTCATCATCCATACCCCAACTAAACATAGAGCTACAAATACCACTATAGTCACAGTCGAGCAATAACTCGAGGACTTCCTACCATCAACTCTAGAGTACTTTCCTAATGCCATTGTTTTTGCCGATCAATTCTATCAGTCCTTCAAATTCCTCTATTCACCTGTGATGCAAAATAAAATTAATAAGAATAAAATCTTTGAATCACTCTCGTGAAATTCTGGCAACTTATCACCTAAAGAAAACCAATTGTCATACCAACCTATGACACCACTTAAAACACTAGAGATTGGATATTGCTACTAAAATCATAAATCAAATCTATGACCTTATATTGTATTAAATAATTACTATACAAGACATACACATCAAACTCTAAACCGTCATTAATTATCTCTTGTTTTCATTCAGAGTATTAGAAGGATTGACATCATTAATAGAACTTAAAGGAAACAATAATGCAACAAAAGAATTACTCCGTCTATCCCAATTTGGATGATGCACTTTCGTTTTTAGTATGTCCCAAAAAGAATAGCAATATCTTTCCATGTTTATAAACAATTTAACTTTATTGACAAGATTTATAACCACACAAATACGTATAGCTCGTTTTAGACCACAAATTTCAAAAGTCTTTCTTCTCTCTTAAACTTCAGTCCAGTCAAACAACATCACATAAAATGGGACGGAGACAGAGTACTTGTTTAATTCTTGATGTGAAGGAAAAGTTGAGGGATCTAAGATGCAACTGCTGTTATGACAAACTACTACCTATATCCAAACAAAGGGAAACCTATGGCCAAAACAAGACACAACATAAAAGAGTATATACATAATTATGAAGGAACAACTCATACTAAAAATAGTAAAGTGATGGAGTAATAAAGACCCATGAAGATGCAAAGCAACAGTCTTTAACAGTAAAAGTGATTCAAATCATTCAGATCTTCATCAAATATCAAAAAGGACAAACCAAATTCTAGAACCCATTTCAAGAAACCCAGCAGAACTACAAATAGAAACTACTCCATCTCAAAGAATTGCAGAACTAACCGACAAAGATATAAAAAGAGTCAGATCTGCCAAAGATACATTAAATGACCAGTTGATATCTCAAAATAAGAAGAAACTGAAAATGTACATACATAAATAGAGATCAATACAGCAAAAATAATCAAGTATTGGATCTAAGTATACCACCCAAAAAAACTGAAGTACCCAATTACCTTTTAGTAGCTCTAAAAACAGATCTGAGATAGAGGAAGCTGTTAGGAGTGAATCATTATTTTGGGGTTCTGGGTATGTGAAGTGAGGGATAATGGGCATGAATAAATAGGAGTGAAGAAGAAGAAGACGACGAGAGGAGTAGTGGTATAGCAGTAAAGGGAGATTCTTGGATGTTCCCCCGACTTAATATTTTATTACTATTTTATTATTTTAATGCTGTGATGATAAATTTTTCGTGGACTTTTTATGGGTTTGCTTAAGAAAATTAAAGTTAAAAAGGAGGGTTTTACATTCAAATATCAATAGTGAAAAAGGAGATGACTTTACTTAGGAGAGGGAGGTAGCCACATGAACAAGAAAGCCGTGACAATCTGCGCGGCACACAAGAAGACAAGATCCGTAGCTGGCGCTGATTGAGGTGCATCTAGTCGGTAAGGGATATATCAGAGTACGGTTATTAGAACCCATCTAAGAATTTCGTGAAAACTAGCTACTTTTCGGACACTTAATTAAAAAATAGTCGGTATTTGTAACGGAAAGTTCCACCATAATATACTGGAGATTGGAGCAACTTCCAACATATTATGCTGGAAATTCAGTATGTTTCCGGATTTCGAACAGTATTTTCGTTCAGATTTATCTTTACATGAAAAGTAACAAAATTTCGATTACTTTGAAATTGTGGCTATTTTTCAATTACCACTTATAAACAACGCGCTTGGATAGCTTGTAAGTTGGTCATAAAATTTGAGAAAGGAGCAAAGGCGAGATAGAATTTGAAACTTATGATTTCAAGATTTTAGTTCTTTTGCGTAATAAATTAATATTTATATCTATGTAATTAAAACAAATATAAAGTAAAAACATAAGTTATTAGGCTCGATTGAAACCCTTGATATTAACACCGGCTCCGCCCCAGGAAAGGAGATATATGAGTGAGAACACACGTTGTTGTAAGGCAAAATAGGATTCTAATCATACTGCTGAACAATATGTAAAATGACATGTTATTTTACATATGAGTGAGAACACACGTTGTTGTAAGGCAAAATAGGATTCTAATCACAGTACTGAACAATATGTAAAATGACATGTTATTGAGCTGGCTAGTTTTTACCATGTTATTTAAAAGTTTAATAAATTTTTAAATCGTGTATAAATTATAAATGTTATGTTTGTTTGACCAAAAAGTGTTAACCTCTTTGTTAAATTAATTAATGATAAAATAGAGGATAAATCTTAGCCAAGGATAATTAACTCTAGATCTAAATGTTTTGAACAGGAGAATGAGATATAATCAGACTTGTAGCTCAATTTAAGATCATTAAAAGACATCAAGTATAAACAATAAGCTTACATCTTTGGCATATCGTTCCATAATGTAAGAGCAAAGAGGAAAAAGAAGGAATGCCATTGATAACTATGAGATCTATCTTTATTGATTTGGCAATGATGATTACAGAGATTTGTATTTGCTATCTAAGCTTTTTCTTGGTCTTTTGTTCTTCTCCTTTCTCCAGGAGAAGAAGCCCCCCTTTTCTTGTCTTCTTACCTCCTGTATATATTATCAGTATTCCCTTTTGTCCATCGGTCCTTAACCAGAATGCCTTCATCCCCTGACTGCCCTTCACGTCGCCTTCCTCAAATATCACGATATTTACTTCACCATACAGGCTTTTTGGTGGCTCGATCTCGGCAGTGGTCGAGGTCTTCGTTGTCATTACACCATGTGGGTATGACCACGGCTTAGTTGACCTCTTACTATTCCTGTTAGCGCTAATCCGCGTGCGGTCAGATTTTGACCCATACAATTAGTCCCTCCGCCTGTTGGGGTCGCCTCTTGGCGAGCTCGATGGGCGGACCCTGTTGATTTAAAAGCTAGGAGAAATCTGAATGCTTTATGCGAGGGGCGAGAACCTCATGGCAAGGTAGCAACGTGACGCTTCGAGGACCGTGTCGGACCGTTATGTCAGTTCTAAATTGGATCGTCACGTCAGTTCAGGGTGTCATCAATATTCTCCATGTGTCAGTATGGCGCACGTTTTCTAGGTACCGTGTCGTTTCCCGTGCCCTTTCCGTTTTCTAACTGGCGGCTCTTGGTTTTCCCGCTCAGGACATTTATATCCCTACAAATAAGGGGGGAGCTCCTCATTTGAATGTTACGTGTTTCAATTGTTTAAGAGAGCATTTCACAAGTCTTCTCCTCTTTCCTTAATCTCTCATATCTCTGCTTCCGCTAGGATTTGCGGTGACCATTGCCTTTTTCATTTATCATATTCGCTTCTTTCGTTCAACGAAAACAAATGGCTAGTACTTCTTCCCACTCTGATAAAGCTATAGGTGCTCCGGTGCCGGAGAATGACGCACTCCTACTCGAAGAGGGAGTGGAAGTGGTGGAAGATGAGGGGTTTCCAACGGTGGATGAGGTGGTTCCCCGCCCAGGGAAGGCGAGGACCAATTTTAACAGCCCTGCCGGAGATGAACCGAAGCTCGTTCCTTACACGATGGATGCTACGACGATCATGGCGTTCAAAGCCAAATGGGGGATCCCCAATCATATTGAAATAGTATCGGCGGATAAGGATATAGTGCATTTACATCGCTCGGGCTACTGCGCGTTTTACGTATATCCTTTTATCGTCGGGTACACGCTTCCCCTTCCTTCCTTAGTGGTTGATTTCTGCCTTTTTTACGAGGTATGCCCGGCTCAACTCTCTCCGTATGCATATAAGATTTTCCTCATGTTTATCAAGTACACCGAGTTGGCCGGCCGAGGAATTTCTCTGGGGCACATGCTCCACCTCTTCGCCCCCCCCCCCCTATTTTCTTCGAGGTACGATGATTCATATGCGTCATTGAGGAACCAAGAGCTTGGTGGTGAAGATGGATGACAAGACCAACCGCCGCTTCTGGGGAAACTACTTTTATGTCCGAACAAAGCATGTCGTATCAAACCCGGCGGGGTTTCCTGAGACGTGGAATTTCGCTCGTAAGTTCTCCTTCCCGTCTACTTTGTTCAATTTTTCTTAAGATGGTCGTCGGTCGTCTCCATTTAACGACTTCGCTGAGGATTTGCTTTTGTTTTTGCAGCCGAGAGACTACCTCATCCACTAGTTGCCGATATTCGCGAGTGGGTGAGCGCAATTCTTCCTCACACAGTGGGGATTCGTGAGTGGGCGTCTTTCCATGAGAAGTTTCGGCGCAAGTCGCTTACTGGTGAGTTTTGTTCTCTTCTTCACAGTTTTTTGCTTTACTTTGTCGTTATTTAATCAAATCCCTTCTTACTGACAGGTCGAAGAGGAGTGAGAAGGACGAGGGCTCATTCGTTCGCGTACTGTCAATCGGTGCCATCTGCCCGGCCCGCACCAAGAGCTTCTGCAGGCGAGGGCGTAGAAAGTTCGACCGCTTATCGGACCGCACCCGCGGCCAAAGCCGTACGCTTGGAGGTTACTCCTCAACCGGAGACTCCAGTTCCCGCAGTCCGTTCAACGGGTGAATCTTCCCATGTCGGTAGTGGAGAGGCCCTATCGAAGAGGCGAAGGGTAGTGTTGGAAGGGGCTTCTTTAGCCGAAACACCCTCGAGGGGCGACCCCGAGACGGTGGTGGTGCCAGTCTGGACGCGGAGCCGATGTTTGTTGTGATCGTTCAAGAGGCTATTGCAACAGAGAGACGGAGTTCTGAGGTTGTTGTTGTTGTTCGAGCAGGCCATCGTCATCTCGGCTGAGCCGCACCCCTTCTTCGGCCAATAATAAGTGGAAAGGTGTCATGGTTGAGGATTATGAATCCGAATCCGACATCGATCCTGAAGACAAGAGGATGTTCGAGGAGGGTTTTACCCGAAATGTGGTAAGGGCGGAAGGCCCTTCCCATATACTCAAAATTCCGTCGGATCTCAACCTATTGCAAGACACGGTGGATTTGGTGCAACAGTTTGATCTCTTATGCTCGGCCGCTGAAAGCAAATCCCTTAAGGAGGTCAGCGATTCTGGGCTATCACGCGGTGTGGCCGCGATGGCGTTAAGGGTGAGTGCCCCTTTGGTCTTTTTTAATTTGTTTACCTTTGTCATTACACTGACTCATTCTCTCCTCTTTTCCTTTTCTTTTTATAGACTTACATGCTGGAGATCGAGAGTGCTCGTAGGGCCGAGATGCGGGCCGAGATTTTTCTAAAAATGGTCGGGAAGTATTGGCGGTATCGCAATAGGTACCGTGAGATGCACGAGCAGCTCAAAGCGGACGCTAGCACCCAGTCCATTAGGGAGGAGTTGGAGAAAAGAGATGAGGAGCTGATGCGGTCCATCCGCAGATGTAGTGAGCTTGAGGGACTGCTCCATGAAGGACGAAGAGCTCGAGGTAGGCAAAGGGGTTGCCGCGGAGTGCGAGGGCTTCAAGCGAAGGTTCTATCGTTACGAGCTGAACTTGAGCAAAACGCTACTAGGGTTGATGCCCTGAGTGTAGAATGGTCAGAGAAGGTGGCCGAGCTATAATGGAAAGTGGCCGAAATGGAGAGAGCTGAGGGTGCTCGACTGTTGGATTTAGCGAGGGCGGCGGTGCTAGAAGACACTATCCTCGTCCTCAAGTCCGAGAAGGAATCTGATAGGGCAACGACCACGCTGAGGGAGGCACGGCTCGAGGAGAGAATTGGTGAACTTGATCGGGATGCTTCGATCTTGGGAGATCGAGTCGCGACTTTTGAGGCCGAGAAGGCGCAATTGTTGGCTCAGACTGAATCTGCCTCTACCGCTGTCCCCCGCCACTTGTATGTATGGGTCTATGTCGAGGTACAACGAGATATATACAAGGGTTTCTGGGAGACGGGTAGTGTTCCTGAGGCCGCCTTTGAAGATGCTTGGGCGAAGGCACGCGAGGCTCGTATTTCCTGCCATTACGACCCTACAACACCCGAGGCTGGTGAGGGCGTTAAGGTTGAGGCGGGACTTTCCAATGATGAGGATGCTGGAGAGAACGGCGGTGGAGATGACGCCGAGTGAAACTTTGTCGCAGCTTTGTACTTAATTTTTTTTTGTGTTTGTTGTTTATTTTTACATTTTTCTTGAGGGCCCGTTACAGCCTTTTGTAAGGCGTGGCTGTTGCGCGCATATATTTGAATAAAATAGTTGCTTTTCCTTTATTTGTGTATCTTTTGACTTTCTTTCTCCTCATCTCCCGTTTCTTTTGTTTCTTTTTTCTTTCTGGGAGAGAAGATTTTCGGATTTCTCCGTGATGAGTCCCTAACCTTTTAATTGGGAATTCGAATGAGGGCGGACCTTGTTTGCTTGATCCGAGTGAAGTCGGATCCCGTTATGTGAGTTCGAATAAAGTCACTCGGCTGTGCAAGTTCGGGCGAGGTTGACTTCTGATTTGCCAATTTGGGCGGAATCAACTTTGAGTTGTATATTCGAACGAGGTCGAATTTAAATTTTCCAACTTGTGCGAAGTCAGTTTTGACTTATATATTCGAACGAGGTCGAATTTAGACTTGCCAACTTGGGCGAAGTCATTTTTGACTTATATATTCGAACGAGGTCAAATTTGGACTTGCAAACTAGGGCGAGGTTAATTTTTCATGGCGGGTTTAGCGATGGCGGGGGGCGAGCTCGCGTGAGACTAAACTATGACTCGTTGTGCGTTCGGCGAGGTCAAGCTTTGATTTGTTGATTCAGGTGGGGAATTTTTACTTCCATTCGGAGGTGGCCGATGGCCGTAAGGGTGTTAATTCGAGCAAGGTCGAAATTGTAACCCGTCGCGAATTCGAGCGAGGTCGAATTTTTCTTTTGTTTGGCGATGGCCGATGACCGTAAGGGTGTTAATTTGAGCGAGGTCAAAACTGTAACCCGTCGTGAATTCGAGCGAGGTCGAATTTTTCTTTCATTTGGCGATGGCCGATGGCCGTAAGGGTGCTAATTCGAGCGAGGTCGAATTTTTCTTTTATTTGGCGATGGCCGATGGTCGTAAGGGTGTTAATTCGAGCGAGGTCGAAACTGTAACCCGTTGTGAATTCGAGCGAGATCGAATTTTTCTTTCATTTGGCGATGGCCGACAGCCGTAAGGGTATTAATTCGAGCAAGGTCGAAATTGTAACCCGTTGTGAATTTGAGTGAGGTCGAATTTTTCTTTCATTTGGCGATGGCCGACGGTCGTAAGGGTGTTAATTCGAGCGAGGTCAAAATTGTAACCCATTGTGAATTCGAGCGAGGTTGAATTTTTCTTTTATTTGGCGATGGCCGATGGCCGTAAGGGTGTTAATTCGAGCGAGGTTGAAACTGTAACCCGTTGCATTACTTTTGTTGGAGAACATTACTCGCCGCCGTATTGTTTATGTGTGCGTCGAGACGAGTCCCGGTTCGTTTAACTTTGCTTTCATTGGAGAGTGTTGTGCGTCAGGATGAGTCCGGTTCGTTTAACCTTGCTTTCATTGGGGAGTATTGCGCATTTCACGGGCCCATCGCCCAGTCCCTGGTTTTAGAGATTGTTTCTTAATAACGCCGACCTGCTCTGAGTCGTTTCTATTATTTGTGGTATGGTTGCTTAGAGGGGTTTACTTGGTCATTACTTGCGAGATGGTATGGTACGAAACATTTTCCTGGTGTGTTTGGTGGCGTTCGCTCCTTGTTCGCGTACCTGTGAGGATGCTCGTGTTCCTGTTCCAAACCAAAAAGAGAGCATGATAAGTTAAAACCAAACGAAATTGCCGGTTACCTTGGCCTGGTAAGTTGGTAAAAAGGGAAAAACGTTGTAAGGTCGCTCGCTTCGCCCCGTACTCGAATGGCGGTTTTAGATTTGGTAGACGTGTTTGGCTTCGTCGTTAATCTCGTCTAAGCTTCTCACGGGTTGGGTTTACCTTGTCCGTTGGGATATCGAGACCAGGCCCCAATCCGATCCTGTCCGACATGCGCAAATAATAAGGGAAACATGTCATATTTTGTTCATAAATCACATAGTGCGTGTGGGTACGAAAATAAGGTAGGATAAGCCCGTTATTGCAAAGAATAACACAGTAGGCTATCGTCCCTTCCTAAGAGGTGGGAGTACAGGCCGATATATAAGGTGAATACGTCAAATAGCGTTGCGGTCATGTCGAGTGCGCAGTGACCGCGACCCTACTGTGAACATGCATATGACGTGTCAAACCCATCGCTACAGATGAGGCATGGGTTTTGTATAGACATCGGACATAATTTCAATTTCAAGTAGAGACTTGACCTAGATTAGTTCGGTTATCTCAAAGGCTTATCTATCACTTTTTCGAGTTGGTGTTTACACCGAGATGGTGAGGCTATAACATCCTGGAAGTGATACTTGGATGGTTTTAGATCTAAAGGAAACTAAAAATTTATCTAAGAAATCCCAACAGACGGCGCCAAATTATTTGACCAAAAAGTGCTAAGGCTTTTGTTAAACTAATTAATGAAGAAATAAAGGATGAATCTTAGTTAAATATAATAAATTATAGATCAAATATTGTTGGAAGTTGATAAGATGAACAACGTTGGAGAGCAGTAAATATCCGATTTATACTCAATGATTACCAATAAATATTTAACATGAACATGCAATAAATGTAGATAATGGCAATAAATGTAATAAGAAAGAATCTACCACCCAATTATTATATGATTTGGATGGTTCTTTCTCCTGACAGCAACGTGGAAAGATGAGAAGTGAAGATGGATAAGGAATTTTTGAATAGAAAAATTATTAAACAAGACAACTTTTGTATATTCCTTATAGTCAGCCTTTTACAATGTGTTCTTCTAGTTCAAACTCCCGATGTCCTTCCTTTTTACGGAGGAGATTCGTTTCTTCACTTGATTCTCGTGACACTCTCTCCCTCATCAGTGCCAAGAAAAGCTTTGTTATTTGCATCGATGCAAAACTCCCCACAATGGACATGTAATTTAGGCTAAATTATTTGCTAACGGTCTAAATGAGTCAAAATAGTACGGTATAGCCAGTTTTCGGACTGGTCATTCAAAAATAGCTAGCGTTTACCAAGTCAATGAAAAATAGCCACTATTTTGCTGCAATAGAGACCGGTCCAGCATAATATGCTGGAACTCCAGTATATTATGCTGGAGTTCTAGTGTACTTATGCTGGAACT
Source organism: Nicotiana attenuata (assembly GCF_001879085.1). NCBI lineage: Eukaryota > Viridiplantae > Streptophyta > Magnoliopsida > Solanales > Solanaceae > Nicotiana > Nicotiana attenuata. Next base: position 20,330,896 of record NC_031993.1, read on the forward strand.
CCATCATATCATGCTGGCGTTCCAGCATACTTATCCTGGAACTTCAGTATAATATGTTGGAGTTCAAGTATACTTATGCTGGAACTCTAGCATAATATACTGGGGTATTTTCCAGGTTTTGAACAGTGTTTTCGCTCAGATTTATCTTTACATGAAAAGTGACTAAATTTCGATTACTTTTAAAACTGGGCTATTTTTGAACGACCAGTTGTAAATCTGGCTATTTTTGAATTTCTCCCTCTAAATGACCCCGAGGCATGTCCAGGCCCATACATAAAGTGGTGAAGCGTAGTATATGAAAAATCATCTACTTATTAAATACTAAGGTTGTATAACATCTTTGCAAATTTACAAGTCCAAAGGACTTCTATACAAACTTCAGACCACGAGATTTCAAATTAATTTGTATACATTGAAAGTTCAGCCTCGTGGTCTTAAGTTGTTAATACCATTGTTTGTATTTTTATCACAACCAATTTTACTATTTTTCAACTTACCGTGGAGGATTTTTGTTAGCATTGGTGTTACTCAAAAGCTTAATGCACAATATGTGGTAAATTTCATATATTAATTTAACATCAATGTTATATAGAGGTCTGAAGTTAACTTTGAAAATTTGTATGTTCAAATCTGTAATTTGAAATTTTAGTAATGTTGAAGTTGTTAAGCTTATGAAAAATACATGAAAATTTATTGAGTGAATTTTATACAAACTTCACATCACGAGGTCTAATGTTAACTTATTGAAATAGAAAGCTCAGACTTATTATAATCAACACAAAAATATCATCTCAAATTGATTTTCGAATTAACTTTAATACAGAAAAAATACTCACAATCCTATTGCAAATCAAGTTCTGTAGAAGTTAAGACAACTTTTGATGAAAATAATAGCGATAAAATTTTCAACAAATAGAGAAGAAAACTCTCATACACCAGTGTTTATCTCGAAATATGAGTAACAATTAAATTTGTTTGTGGTTTTAAAGATACGTGATTTAATTCAATACTAATTAATAACCAAGAAATGAAACGTATAAATTAAATAAGTAAGTTGAATCAAACCAGTGCTTAAGCAAGTCTTGACCTCGAGCTATGATGGCCTCGAGGTTGGTCAACAAGAATAGTAAAGTAAATGCAATAAAGTTAAGAGACAATTTTGATGAGTAATGAGCAAGAAAGTAAGAGAGTATATTCTTTTGCCAATGATTGATGATCGTTACAAATGATTGGGGTCCCCTTTATATAGTAGGGGAACCTTAAATAAGGTACATTTTTATTTTCAGCAAGGAATTTTATTGGGATAGCTGTCTAACCGCCTAGTACAAATCCGTACTAACTCGTACAATCTGTTCCGGAATTTACGCCGAGATCTTAGGGCCACCGCGGGAATCTCGCTCTTTCTGTTATAAAACCATAACGGTATTATCTCGAGGTTGATCATACTCGGCCCCGCTATTCATCGAGCAATTTGATCTTTGAGCTTCACATTCTGCCTTCGGGCTCGAGCTCAGTCCATATTGAACTTGGTCCCGACATGACACCTCGAGTGATAATAGGCGAAATCTAGGTGATTTAGCTATTGTTTATGCTTCCGCTTGATTATATTCCAACGTAATAATATGGTTAATTGATTAAAAATAGGCTCTAATTGTGATTTGTATACATTGCAGGAAGAGGAGCTTATATGATGCTTTCAAGAGGCTATTGGAATGATTTATGAGCAAGAACGACCCCTCGGAGCTGAGTGCGCGCAAGAACGAGACAAAAAATGGAAGAAAGCATGGCCCAGATGCGCGAGCAGACGCGCGAGTTAGCGCAGTAGTTCGTGCACGTAAAGGGCTGAGGCAGAATGACGCGCGAAGTTACGCGCGAAGTGACGCGCGAGCTTGCGCGAGGCTGGTCCGGAAAAGAATATTTAGGGGTAAAATTGGAAATCAGGAGAGAAACCCACTTAACCTATATAAAGTCAAGCTCGCCCAAGGTTAAATAATCAAGGTTTTCATAGGGTAAAGCTTACTTTTGAGAGTACTTTGGCAAGAGAAACAAGTGTGAGAGATCACCAAAAACATCATTATTCTTATTCTCTTTTATTTTTCTTGCAATCTTCGATTATGAATCTTCTAGTAGTTTATTCTTCCATTGTTATGAGTAGCTAAATATCTTAATCTAAGGTTTTGATGGAACCCGTTGGGGATGACTTGGTTGTTTTATTAATATAGTTAGATTTGGTTGTTAATCTCTATTTGTTCATCTATGTTTTGATTGTGGTTAGTTGAAAGGGCCCTCAATTATCCGTTCCTATTTATTATGTATCTACCTGAGAGAGAGTGCATATTTAGGTGATTGTATGAACAACATCACTCCCGGAGTATAGACGAGAGTCATAACCGAGGGATTAGAGGTTGGATTAGAGATAACGATACCTCGGGTGCAATCTAAGTGAACTTTATTGTGAATCTAGCTAGCGTAGCTTGAGAGAGTGCGTCTAGTAAATTATCATAATTGCTTGAGAAAGATTTATGATAGCTGGAGCATTCATGATTGATAGAGACAACTAAATCATAGTTATAAGACATATACAACCAAAGAAATTACCAACGGGGGAAACCATTGCCTTAGACATTATTCCAATTGTTTACACATCAAGTTTAGTTAATTTTCAACTGTTAATTACTATCAGTCTTTAGTTGTTAGAAAAATCGACCATTGTGAATCAAAAAGTTTGGGGAAACAGATTGTGTGAATTTAGTAAATCGGACAATAGTAATTGATAGGTTAATTCTTTGCGGTTCGACTCTGGGCATAAATACTCAGATTATATTTGCAACGCCCGCGTAGTCTTTTGCGAGACTCAGTTGAGCGTGATCATCGAGCCTACAAAATCGGGGGCACATGATTTTGACCGTATACAGATAGTCCCTGCGTTTCTTAGAATGAAATGATAAGAAATGACTTGACCCTCGATTTTCCTGAGTCCTTGACGATGACGTCATTCCCATGACGTAGGCGCTCGAAGTGACCGAAACAACCCGTTGGTTCGCTTCCCCAAAATATTAAATGCTTCACCGGTGGTGGTCGGCCATTAGCGCCGTTGAATCGTCGCCGCTTTCCTATAAATACAAGGTTTAATTTCGGAAACAACTTTACTTCAGTCTTCAAACCACTTCCAAACTTCTTTTATATTTCCCTCTCTTTATCTCCTCCCTTTCATTACCTGTTACTCCCGTTCTTTTTAGTGTCAAAAAATACCAAACTCTGTCTATCTCCACTTCTTCTAACTCGAATCAATGGCGAAAACTTCCAAAACAGTTCCCCTAAAGGAGAAAGCTTCTTCCTCCTCTTCCCGGCCGGCCAAACTTGTGGCGCCGACCCTTCACGAGATTATTCCCGTCCCCTGCGTTATAAAGAAGGACTTTAACGTTGAAATCCCCCTGCAACCCCTGGCCGATGCGAGCATGTATCTCGGTATATTAGCTCGATAATGAAGAAACACCTCAAGGCTGTGAAGAAAGACTGTGGCTGGGGGGACGAGGTCGTGGTACAGATCTCCGACCCTGAGTAGAGCATTACCACTCATGTGGAGGAATTCCTAAGTGTTTACACTTACCCTTTCACACTAGGTCCCCTCGATCCAATTGTGATCGACTTCTGCAAAAGCTATCAAGTCACCCTCGGCAGATCCACCCTTCTTTCTGGCATATAGTGATTATGCTTCGCTACTTTTTTAGCAAGGACGAGGGACTAGAGTTCACCCTCAATCACCTCATCCAATTGTATCGGCCCCAGCTTTTCCGAGGGTTGATCAAGCTTCAACGCCGATCGAGCAAAGCCATCTTTGCTAGCAATGACGAGGATAAGGACTGAGGTTGGATGAGCCGGTTCGTCCGAGTGAGGACCTAGGACGTCGTCCCCAAGGTAAAAATGTCGTTTCCAGAGAAATGGAACCCGATCGTAAATAAAGTCCTTTTCTTAATATCCTCTTATATTCCTGTTTTCGCATTGTGTGATGACTTTACCTTTTTTGCAGCGGTTTCTTGGATGCCCCATGCGATCCTCGACCTCGAAGGCTGGGTCCGAAAATTAGCTGCGACCTCCGCGTATGACGAGAGCAAATGGCGCGACTTGTCGAAGGGAATAGGAGGCCAAACACCACGGTTAGTTCTTTTCCAAATCTTTGATGCTTTTCCTTTTATCGGAGAAGCCTTCTTACTTATGCCTAATTTTCATTCATGCTGGCATTGGATATGTCTCTGAAATAAGACCAACCCCGCCCGGGGAATAGACCGAGTACCCGATTCCAAAATCGGGGAAAGATAACAAGAGAAAAAGGGCTTCGAAACCTGAAGACCCCCAAGAGAAGAGGGACCCTACTCTGAGGCAAAAGAGGAAACTCATTCACGTGGATATAGACTCAATCCCTCAACTGAATGATGAAGAAGAAGACGAGAGCGAAGAATCGGCGCTGGTGACTCGAGTCAGGAAGCCGGTTGAAGCCGTCGAGCCCTCTGAACTGGAGACCCTGCCTCGTGGTGAGGAGTTTCCAAAGAAAGACGCAGACAAGGCCCCCTAATCACCTGAGGTCGAGATTGTTCCTCTGCATTCGACAAATACACTGAAGGGGACAAGTACCGAGGCCCCCGGGGCTGAACAGAGCGCTCCGAGCGACTTGCCCGGGGCCATGACAATAGGTCATTCTCCTCCTCTACCATCTTATTCCGAGGAGGCAATAAAGGAAGCTCAAGCTCTGCAAACGCCTAATCCGAGCGGAGTCCGCGGTGAAGAAGATCCTTTCCAGGACTGCTTTACTGGGGTCAATGACGTCGCCGACCTCAACGATGCATCTACCCTCTTTGAAGAGGCTCACCGTCTTTTCTCTCGGGTAAGCATTAGTTCCTATCGTTGTAATTTTATCTCTTTCCCTTTCCTTGACTGATATTTCTTTTTCTGCGTAGGCCATTACCAAGTTTAGGGCCGAGCTGAGCCAATGTGAGGGCGAGTTCAAGAAATCCTCGGATGAAGGGAAGGCCCTGAGGCTCCTTTGCAGCCGAAATGAGGAGGAGCTCAAGGACCTTCGGGCTGACGTGACCCAAACTCGTCAAAATGAGGCCGAGTTAGACAAGCATGTAACCATCATTTTGCAAGAGTATGGTCTACTGACCCAACTATGGAGGCTAACACTTCAGTGTTTCAGCTGCAGCAAAAATCGGAGATGATCGGGCAACTTCGAAGCGAGGTCGATCAAGTTAAGGCCAACTGCAACCAGTGGAAGGAAAATATGGATAGGCTTGCTGCTGAGAAAGAGGTTGATTAAGCCAAACTGGCCTTGGCTGAGACCCAGCTACGGGGTGCTAAAGTGAAAAACCTGGCCCAGGCTAAGAAGATCGATGAGCTCGAGGCCAAACTTGCCGCAACCGTGGCCGAGGTTGCCGAAGCCAAGGCTGAGGTTGAGAAGATGAAGGCCACGACTGATAAGATAGTTGTTGTGTACTAAAGGACGCTGAAGCTGATGCCAAGTTTCTCGTCTCCTCCGACGATGATGATGATACCGAAGGCAGCGAAAGCGAGTCCGATAATGAAGTTGGGCCCGAAGAGGAAGTTGCTCCCGAGGGAGAGACTAGCCCTGGGCATAAATAGGATTTTCCTTTCTCTTTCTGTTTTTTACTTTTTGTAAGACCTTTTATCGGTCTCTTGTGTATATATCTTTTCCGAGTATATAAAAGAAGGATTTCTTTGAATGTTTTCTCGATGCTTCCTGCCTTATAAGATTCTTGTAATGACTTTATTCTTTGAACTATGTGTTTGAGATTTTATCTCAGATGTTTTCTTCAAAGTTGTCGTGGTCGAGTTCGAATAAGGTTCAAACTTTTGGGCGTAGACCCTTACGGGCTCGTGCCGGATAATGGTGAGTCCTTGAGCTATAGTAAAGCTTTTATTTATTTAGTCTTGGGATAATCGAACCCTTGGGTTCGGACCGGGTGAGAACAAGGTCTCGGGCCCTAAGTGTATCGGCCCTTAGGCTCTTTTAGATCGGGCCATTAAGGCCTTTAAGAGATGGCTATTATTTTCCCTTTTCGGCTTAGAAGACTTAGTAAAAATTTATTTATGCCTTGGCACGCATTTTTTACCCATTGTTTTTTTTAGGGTTCCGTGTCGATCGGAACCCTTTATTTTTAGTGCCTTAGCACAAGTTCGTATTTGAATATTTCGATACCTCTTAAGGTTTTACGAGGGTTGATTTTATCGAAGCCCTTTGATTATTTTGCCGAGGGTAGCCTTTATTTAACCGGTTTTCTGAGAATTCGAAGGCCTATTTTTATGGCAGAATTTGGACGTCTCCGAGCCGCGTTATTTCGGCCGTAGCCTTTAATATGGCCGTAGCCTTCGGGTGTGTCTCTTGGACTTGTTTCTCGGTAACATTTCGAACTTACCCGAAATGTTAGTCCCCGAGTATGATGGCCTTGGCCTTTGTGTCGAGGGATCCCTCTTTGAGGTCTTATAAATTTGAGTTTAGATAACTCGAGTGTGTTGACTGTCGATGACAGTCCCCGAGTATTCGAGGTGTGTTTGCGTTTTGGCCCTTGAGCTGTTTTTCACAGAATCACAAGTATGGAGTTCGTATAGTAGCAAATTTCTTTAAGACACAAAGTGTTTGATATAAAAAGAATGCTTCTTTGAGTAATTCATACATGCGTACATGTTTTGCCATCGGGGATCGACTATTCTATATGGACACGGTTCATCTGACCGTTTGGCCCATTACAAAGTTTTCCTATCGAGGCCCTTTTTGGCGTGGAGTATTTTCCTCGAAAATATAACCTCTGAGGGTGATGCCCCCCAGTATTCGAGGTTGATTGAAAAGAATCCTTGGATACTGTTGGATTCTCCTTAGCTAGCATATAGTTGTTGCCTCGTTAAAAATCTTGCTGGAAAAACCCATTTGGGATAAAACCCGATCTAAGGGAAAAAGAGTGCAATACGTGCTTTAAAACCCAAGGTCTTCGTGTATAAGGGTTCCCTCGACGTCTTCGATCAAACATCTGCAGCGAGTTAGTCTTAAATGCAAATGGAAAAAGGAGAAAGTCATACCTTAGCAATAATATCGTTTGAGTAGTGATACATTCAATTTTTTTGGCAATTGTTTGCCTTCCATCGTGCCAAGTTTGTAAGATCCTTTACCGATAACTCCTATGACTCGGTACGGTCCTTCCCATTTGGGCCTAGTTTCCCTTCATTCGGGTCTCGAGTATTGAGGGTGACTTTCCGTAAAACTAAGTCCCCGATTCCGAAGTGTCGAAGGTTGGTCCTTCTATTATAATATCTCTCGATTCTTTGCTTCTGCGCGGCCACCCGAATAAGTGCATCTTCTCGTTTTTCATCTAATAGCTCGAGACTAGTATTCATAGCCATGTGATCTGATTCCTCCGATGCATGTCAAAATCTGGCGCTGGGTTCCCCGACCTCGAATAGAATCAAGGCCTCAGAGCCGTATACTAAAGAGAACGGGGTTGCCCCCGTGCTGGACTTCGACGTCGTTCGATATGCCCAAAGGACCTCAGGTAGAACTTCTCTCCATTTTCCCTTTGCGTCGTTCAGCCTTTTCTTTAAGTTTTGAATGATAGTTTTGTTTGTTGATTCGGCCTGTCCGTTCCCGCTCGGGTGGTATGGTGTTGACGAGATCCTCTTTATTTTGTGTGCTTCGAGGAAACCCGTTACCTTGTTGCAGACGAATTGCTTCCCTTTGTCACATACGATTTCGGCAGGTATCCCGAATCGACACACGATGTGGTCCCAGATGAAGTCAATAACTTCTTTTTCTCTGACCTTCTCAAAAGCTTGTGCTTACACCCATTTAGAAAAGTAGTCAGTCATAAAGAAAATGAATTTAGCTTTACTTGGGGCCATTGGTAGAGGGCAGATGATGTCCATTCCCCATTTCATGAAAGGCCATGGGGACAGGACTGAGTGAAGTTGCTCCCCTGGCTGATGAATCATTGGTGCAAACCTTTGACATTCATCACACTTTCTAACAAACTCCTTAGTGTCTTTTTCCATGCTATCCCAGTAATACCCTGCTCTAATAATTTTGTGAATCAAAGACTCGACGCCGGAATGATTCCCACAAGTGCCTTCGTGGATTTCTCGCAGAACATAATCGGTGTCCCCCGACCCTAAACATACCGCCAGTGGTCCATCAAAGGTCCTCCTGTATAATGTTCCATCCTCGCACAATGTGAACCTAGCGGCCTTGGTTCGTAGAGCCCTCGATTCTTTATGATCTGATGGGAGCTTTCCATTTTTCAAATATTCGATATACTTATTCCTCCAATCCGAAGTTAAACTTGTAGAATTTATCTCGGCGTGACCCTCTTTAACCAAAGATCTCGACAATTGGACGACAGCCCCCGGGATAATATCATCTTCTTCAACTGATGACCATAAGTTAGTAAGTGTGTTGGCCTCACTGTTTTGTTCTTGAGGCACATGATCCAAAGTCCACTCCTTGAAGTGGTGCAAGGTTACCTGTAGCTTGTCCAAATATCTTTGCATCCTATCCTCTCGAACTTCGAAGCTTTTGTTTACTTGGTTCACCACCAACAGAGAATCACACTTGGCTTCAACGACCTCTGCCCCCAAGCTTTTAGCTAGCTGGAGACCTGCAATCATGGCTTCATACTCGACCTCATTATTAGTCAACCTCGAAGTTTTAATAGATTGTCTAATAGTGTTACCTGTAGGTGGCTTCAAAACAACGCCAAGCCCGGATCCTTTCACATTCGAGGCACTGTTCGTGAAGAGGGTCCATACCCACGATGATGTACCAGATTATAGCAGAAGTTCTTTCTCTACTTCGGGTACATCATCTCCGACCCTCGTACTCGGAAGATAGCTCGCATGGCCCGGGAATGCACTCGTCGATACGGGGTGGCACCGTCGTTCTACCCCCGGCCGGACGTGATGATGAGGAGGCTTTTTCTTTCTGAGGAACGGTGTTAGATGTTTTGGCCATTACTATTCAGAAATTCAAAAGAAGAGAAGAAGTTGATGTTGTAGCAAGAACAAGTTGAAGAAAGGATGAACTCAGGAAAGATGAAGAAGCTAGTGAGGTTTTGAGAAAGATTTGAGAAGTAAAGATTGTAAAAGTTGTAAAATTGACCTATTTATATTGGCCGCTTTGACGGTTTAGGGAAGCCAATGGCCGACCACTAGCCGCCTTCAATTAATGGCATTGGGAACTATGCAGACGTGACCTTTCAATCACTTAAGTCGCTGACGTCACGAGATTGACATCATGATCGAGGCATCGGAGGATCGAGGATCAAATTGTTTCTTATCATCTTACTCTAAGAAACGCGGGGAATATCTGTATACATTCGAAATCAGGTATGCCCGATTTTACGGGCTCGAAGAGTCGCTTCAAGCCGAGTTTAAGATGGGTCGAGTTCAAGCCCGATGGACAAAGTTCGAGCCCGATGACAGAGTATAGAGCTCGAAGACTGAAGTATGCGATGAGAACCGAAGCCGAGTGTGACCAACCCCGAGACGATGCCGTTATGGGTTTGTAACAGAAGAAGCCAGATTCCCGCAACATCTCCAAGATTCCGGCGTAAATTCCGGAACAGATTTGTACTAGGCGATTAGACAGCTGTTCTAATAAGATTCCTTACTGAAAATAGAAATGTACCTTATTTAGAGTTTCCCTACTATATAAAGGGGACCTCAATCATTTGTAACCATCATCAATCATTGGCAAAAGAGTATACTCTCTTACTTTCTTGCTCATTTCTGATCAGAATTGTCTCTTAACTTTATTGCCTTTCTTGTTGACCAACCTCAAGGCCATCATAGCTCGAGGTCAAGACTTGTTTAAGCACTGGTTTGATTCAACTTACTTCTTTAATTTATACATTTGATTTCTTGGTTATTAATTAGTATTGAATTCAATCACGTATCTTTAAAACCACAAACAAGTTTAACTGTTACTCGTATTTTGAGGTAAACAATGGATAATGAATTTGTCTTTCTATACTTCTTCACTTGAATATCAGGTTTTTGTTTGTAGTAGAGTCTAACACATGACATGAGACTAACCACATACATCACGACGTTGCCTTATTAGTACTAGACCAAAGCACTGAGGCAACTATAACTTGCATTCCTTTGCCATTTATTTGCATCTTTTGAGATATTTTCTTTATTCATGATGACTTTCTTAACGTGTTTTTTCGCACGTAGGCAGTAGGAAGAATACATCTTGTCTCTTTACTACAACTAATATTACTAATATGACTGTAGTTATTGTTGATGTTACATTGATAACTATATCAATGTAAGGGTTGTTATAGGGGTTGTTAGACATGGTAATTCTTAAAGTACTTTCTGCACTTGTTTAATAGTTTCTTCCATGTCTCCCACCATTTTGGTGAGACAATAGTAGGATGAGTTGAATTTTTATAGCACATAGGATAAATCACATGCAAAGCATAAAGTTAGGAGTAGATGGCTCGATGGTCACTCAACTTCGCGTAATTAGCCGCTAAAGTCATCTATCTCTGTTTTGTCTTTCAAAAGTCACTCTAGTTTACATATCTCACTTAAATGCTCATTCTTGTCGGATTTTATAATTTTTCGGTGAGATTTAATAATAAGATAAATATTAATTTAAAGAAAAGATATTTAAAATACAAATTTAAAACCTGAACTATTTTAAAGCTCAACCCACCTATTTAGCCAATACCTGATCTATCTCACATATACGAATTGAAATATATAGCGTCTTTGCTCTATATTACAGAGGTTTTTGCATTTTTGAATAATAATTTATATCACTGGATTTAGTTCCCATCTCAAGAATTGCATTACTTCAAATTTAGAAGCTAAATGAACTGATACAGCTGTATTTTCCTTCATTATCATGATTCATGTCCTCTATATTCTTTCACTCTAGCTGTGGTAACAGTATTAAGTTTGTTATTGCTATCCTCTTTGCCTCTTTTTGAGTCTTTACTGAAAAAAGGTAACTGGACAAATTTATTAACAAAAAAAATAAAAAGAAGACAACATGAAAAATATAAAATGTTAATAAACTTAGAGAATGATCAATAAGCACATGATTTCCTGCTAAAGATACATATATGCATGGGTTAATTCATTAACCTCTTGTACAATGGAGTCAATTTGGACAATAGGAAAAACCTTCACTCAGATTAAAGTTAGATAACTAATACTCACTCTGTTCCAATTTATGTGAACCTATTTCCTTTTTGGTCCGTTCCAAAAAGAATGACCCCTTTCTAAAATTGGTAACAATTTTGCTTAAACTTACAATTCTACCCTTAATGAGAAGCTTTTATAACCACACAAATACTCTGGACCTTATTTTGACTTGTTTAGGACCACAAATTCTAAAAGTCTTCATTTTTTCTTAAACTTCGTGCCCAATCAAACATGTTCACATAAATTGGAACGGAGGGAGTAGCCTGTTTCGTCAAGCTTCTAAAATCTACTTATTTTGAAAAGTACTTCTTTTGAAAGTGTTTTTCAAAGAAGTACTTTTTTGTGAAAGCCTGTTTCGTCAAGCTTCTAAAGGGGAAACGCTTCTATCAGGAGTTTCTCTATTTTTATATTGTTTACCCTAAAATCGGATAACAATTGAATTTATACGTAGTTTTAAGGATACATGATATAACCTGGTACAAATTAAGAAGAATAGATTAATATTGAAATTGACGATAAAAGAATAAATGCGAACCACACGGGTTGAATAACCTTGGCCCTCGAGTTCAGTCACCCTTGAACCAAAAGATGTTTCAACTTACTTATGAACAGAGTGACAAGATAATGAAAGCTAGAAAATGCCAGTATATTGCTTTGTATTGCTTGAATATCATGTGTTTTACAAATGATCAGACCCCCTTTATATAGTAGGGGAGTCCTACTCTTGATACAGTTCTATATGAGGTAAGAAATCTCATGATTAGCCAATTAATCGGCCTCTTCTGGATACGTGCCGTGATTTTCGCCGTGATTCTCGCCCGATTGCGGATATTTCGGCTTTCCGTTATTCGACTCGGTAAGCTTCCATCGATCTTGCTCGATCTCTATCTTGCTCGGCCTCAATCTTGGCCGATCTCCAACTTGATCGATCTCTAAGTCACGAGGTCAACGATCTAACTTTGCACCATGGTTCGATATAACATGAGGTCGAGCCTTGGCCTATCATGCTCCAGTATCGATTGGTCACACAAAAGGGCAAGCCTAATTTTGACCGTATACAAATATCCCAAATCCGAAACCTTTGATCAAGGATAAAAGAATCCCATCCATTTTACTGAACCCGTGATGGTGTCTATGTTCATAATTGACATAACTTATATTTCTCCTTTAGTAGAAGAATACTTTCTTCGGTCGAGAATGCTCGTCGGGCCAGCAAGGCCCCGTTCTCGTGTATAGACGAGGATCGGGACCGAGGTTGGATGGGACGATTTGTCCGAATAAGGACTTCGGACCTGATCCCTGCTGAAGATATGTCGTTTCTTGAGAAATGGAACATGAATCGTGAGTAGTACTACGCCTTGAATGTTCAATCTTGCTTTTTATCTCTTATTTTCTTCCTCATCGATGCTTTTTGGTGTTGCAGCTGTGGCCTACGTGCCGGACGTAGTTCCTGAACTCAAACAATGGGTCGAGGGCCTGATGTCACAGAGACCATACCCCGAGCGTGCTTGGATGGAGTTATCAAAGTGTCGATGTGAGGCCCGTAACCATGGTAAGTTTTCTCCTCCTATTCAATACTGTTTGATTTTCCCCTGGTACTGTTGTATTCTTATTGGCTCTATATTTTTTCGTAGGTCTCCCCAAAGACGTTTCCATGAGGCCTCCATCTGGTGATGAGGATGTGCCTCTCAAGTCCCCTGCTCCGAAGCAGGGTGAAGAAAAGAAGAGGAAAAAGGCCCCGAGTTCCCCGAACTCGGAGAAGATGAAATCGACAAAGTTCGTGCAAGCCCATGAGAAGTATCGACGTTCTATCCTCGGACTCAGTCAATCGACTAAGGGATGAGTCCAAAGAGAAGGATAAATCCATGCTGGTGGCCCGAGTGCGGGCTGGTGTCACGGTACAAGAAATTCTCGAACCGGCAGGTGCTGAAGTTGAACCATCCCGACACGAGGAGGTCGGTAAGAGAGCTCCAGCTAAAGCTTCTGAGTCAGAAGGAGTTGAGGTCATTCTGCCCCAATCTAGGGGGGGTCGAGAGAGAGACCGGGGGCGATGCTTTTCGAGTAGCGAAAAATGCCCTGAGAGACGAGCTTGGAGCGATCGACATCAGCGTGTCCCCTCAAATTTTGGACGCCATGATTCGTGAGGTCGGTATATTAAAAAGTCGTTCTTACGAGGGGCCTCAGAGGGCAACTGATATCCACTGCTTCTTGAACAGGTTCGGTTTCGCAGCTTCGGAAGATGTCACCTGGCGTAGTGACCTGCCAGTGCCAAGGAAGGTACCATCGTGGGGTGCCACTAGGTCTTCATCGAGCCCGAGACTAGTGGATCGATTCCCGGCCCCAAGTGTTAACCCCGACCGCAGGCGTTCGATAACTTTTTCTGTCCCGGAGAATGACCGGGTTTTTTCTGCCCCCTTGGGGGTTGCAAGCTACCTTAGTGCTTGGTGACCGAGGAAGACCAGGCCGTGATGAATGCGGTGGGAGTGCCTTGTCTGTTCAATAAGGCCAACACGCTCTGAATCGGGTAATTTTGAGGGTTACTCCATTATTTACTTTAACTTGAAATTGTAAATAATCCTAACATCTTTTTTCGTGTTTGTCGGCTTTGGTATTGCATCATGAGGCTTTCCTCCGATACCGGGAGGAATTAACTCACCACGAGGCCGAGGTTCAGGACCTCACTAAGAAAAATGACACCTATAAGCTTCTCAGTGAGAAGCTTCAGGCTGATTTAGTAACGGCCCGGGATGAGCATGCCGAGATGGCCGAGCAGGTATTTCGAGTGCTTCATGATAGCGAAGATGAATTGAAGATAGTGACTAACGATCCTATTCTGCAGGTCCGGCAAAGGCTTGAACAGATCGGGGAGCTTCAGGCACAGGTAGATGCAATTCAAGCTGAGGCTGGGGAGTTCAACAAAAATATGGACATCTAAGCCTCGAAAAAGGGAGCCGCCCAAGCACAACTGGAGTCGGCCGAGATCCAGCTCTGAGCTGTAAGAGAGAAGGCCTCTGTGCAGGTCAAGAAAATCGAGGAGCTCCAATCCCAATTGGACTTGGCTGTTTCTGATAAGTCAAACTTGGCCAATGAACTTGAGGTGGCCAAATCTGATGTGGTCGTGGCCAATAGTAAAGCCGATGCTAAAGTGGCTCAATTTAAGGTCGACGTTGCGGCCACATAGGCGCAGTCCAAAAGCATAGTGGATCATTCAAGGTGGCAAGCTCTAAGGGGATCCCTCAAGGGAGTTCATGCTCAGGACTTCAATATACTACCGAACTCGAGAAAGCCAAAGCAGAAGAAGCCAGGGCTCGGAAGCTGGCCTTTCCCGAGGAAGATTTAGAGAGTTAAGTGAGTCTAAAGAAGGGGAAGATCCCGAGGGCGAAGATGTTGCCTTCGATGAAGACCAGGCCACTTAGGCTTTTATATTTTTTGCTTTCTTTTACATCTTTTTAGGCCGTTTCGGCCATTGTAAATTTTTGAATTAAGCCATTTTGGCCTTTGTAAAAAACTTTTGGGTAAATATATACAAGGCTTTCTCTTCCCTTTTGGCTTTCGAATTTTTTCCTTTGCTTTATTACTTGTATTCACATAGGTCGGAATGCCTTAGAATAAAATAGCTTAGGTTGTGTAAGCTCGAACAACCCTTCCTTTATACTATTTTTATTTTTGAGTCATCTTGGAGGTTCGGTGTTACCGTGAACCTTCTCCCAAAGTAAGTAACTTAGACTATAGTTTGCCGAGGGTAGACTTTAAAACCGGTTATGAAAATTTCGAAGGCCTATTTTTTGTTACGGTTCTCGAGCATCTCTGAGTCGTGTTAATGCGGCCGTAGCCTTTTAATTCGAGCACAGCCCAGCGATCTTGTTTTCCCGAGTTACCTAGGCTTGCCTAAGATAACAGTCCACGAGTGGGTATGGCCATGGCCTTTAAGATTTGGGGGTTGCCTAAGAGGTCTTATACCCCCCGATAATTAATAGTTCGATCTGTTCGAGTTTGTTTTTCGGACGACAGTCCCCGAGTGTTGGAGTGATCATCCAAACTCTGGTTACAATCGGTCCTTGAGCTTGTTTCCTTAAGAGATCAAAAGTACGAAATTGTCAAGTGGAAATTTTTCTAATACGTAAGATAGCTGAAAGGAAAGTACTTCTCTTTATTCTTGTGAAAAATAGTTATACATGTGTACATGTTTTATGTCAGGGCTCGAGCAAACAGTTCGTTTGACCGTTTGGCCCTTACAACAAATCTTACCTATCGAGACCCTTCTATTACGAAGTAATTTCCTCGCAAAAAATTTAACATCCGAGGGTAATGCCTCCTAGTATTCGAGGTTGATGGTAGAGGAACCTCGGATACTGTTAGTGCTGTCTTCGACACCGATTCATGATCGTCCTTTAATTTTAATTTAGCATGATCTATCGTTGCCTCGTTAAAAACCTTGCCGAAAAAACCCAGTTGGGACAAAAACGGTTCAAGGGAAAAATAATGCAATGCATGCTCTCAGACCTAAAGACTTCGTGTCGCTCCTTGTCGATCACCTGCAAGTGTTAGTCCAAAAAATAAAAAGAAATGAAATGGGGTAGTAGCCTTAGCAGTAATATCATTTGGGGTTGTACCTTAGCAGTAATATCATTTAAGGTGAGTTACGTTCCAATTGTTCGGTAGTTGTTCTCGGTTTGTCATTCCGAGCTTATAGGGTCATTTCCTTGTGACCTCGGGAATCTGGTACGGTCTTTCCCAGTTTGGACCAAATTTTCCTTCGTTCGGATTCCGAGTGCTTAGTGACCTTCCTTAGTACTAAGTCCCCGACATTAAAGTATCGAAGGTTCGCCCCTCGATTGTAATACCTCTCGATCCGTTGCTTTTGGGTGGCCAACCGAACAAGGGCAGCTTCACGCCTTTCATCCAATACCTCCAGGCTCGTATTCATGGTCTCGCCATTTGATTCCTTTGTTGCATATCAGAATCTGATACTCGGTTCCCTGACTTCGACCGGTATTAGAGCTTCGGCGCCATAAACCAATGAGAACGGGGTAGCCCCGGTACTGGACTTCGAAAGTGTGCGATATGCCCAAAGAACTTCGGGCAGGATCTCTTTCCATTTTCCCTTGGCGTGAGTCAACCTTTTCTTGAGGTTTTGGATTATGGTTTTGTTGGTCGATTCGGCTTGTTCGTTCCCACTAGGGTGATATGGTGTCGATAAGATCCTTTTGATCTTATGGTCTTCAAGAAATTCGGTCACTTTACTGTCGATAAACTGTTTTCCGTTGTCACATACAATTTCGGATGGTATCCCGAATCGACATATGATGTGGTCCCAAATGAAGTCGATGACTTCCTTCTCCCTGACCTTCTCGTATGCATGTGCTTCAACCCACTTAGAAAAATAGTTAGTCATAAATAAGACAAATTGAGCCTAACCTAATGGAAGAGGGCCGACGATGTCTATCCCCCATTTCATGAATGGTCATGGCGATAAAACCGAATGCAACAACTCCCCAGCTTGGTGAATCATCGGAGCGTACCTTTGGCACTTGTCACATTTACGTACGAACTCTTTCGCATCCTTTTCCATGTCGATCTAGTAATAACCGGCTCTGATCACCTTTTGAACCAATGATTCGGGGCCTGAATGATTACCGCAAGTGCCCTCGTGAACTTCTCTCAGAATGTATTTGGTATCTCCTGGTCCTAAACATATTGCTAGTGGGCCATCGTACATTCTCCTAAACAAGGTTCTATCTTCGGACAAGCTGAATCGGGCTGCCTTTGTGCGTAGGTCCCTCGATTCCTTGGGGTCTGAAGGAAGTTACCCGGTCTTCAAATGCTCTATGTATTTATTTCTCCAATCACAAGTTAAACTTGTGGAGTTTATTTCAGCGTGACCTTCCTCTACTATCGACCTTATGAGTTGTACGACCGCCCCTGAGTTGAGCTCGTCATCTTTGACTGACGAGCCTAAGTTTGCAAGGGCATCGACTTCACTATTTTGATCTCGGGCCACGTGCTGCAAAGTCCATTCTTTGAAACGATGTAACGTTACCTGTAACTTGTCCAAGTACCTTTGAGTTCGTTCTTCTCTAACCTCGAACGTTCCGTTTACTTGGTTTACTACAAGGAGGAAGTCACATTTAGCTTCGATCACCTCCGCCCCTAAACCTTTAGCTAGTTCGAGACCTGCAATCATGGCCTCATATTCGTCCTCGGTGTTAAGTCAATTTTACAGTTCTAATAGATTGTCTAACTATATTGCTTGTGGGCGGCTTCAGTACGATGCCAAGTCCGGATCCTTTTACGTTTGAGGCACCGTTTGTAAAGAGGGTCCAGATTCCCGAAGACATTTCTGAGTTTACCAACAACTCTCTTTCGACTTCAAGTATTAGGGCCGGCGTAAAGTCGACCACGAAATCTTCCAAAATTTGAGATTTAATGGTTGTTCAGGGTTGATATTTGATACCGTACTAGCTGATTTCTACGGCCCATTTGGCCAATCGTCCCGAGAGTTCTGGTTTATGCATTATATTTCGTAAAGGGTAGGTTGTCACAACACATATAGGGTGGCACTGAAAATATGGTTTCAGTTTTCTAGAGGCACTTAGCAAGGAAAGTGCCAATTTTTCTAGGTGAGGGTATCTAGTTTCGGCCTCACCTTAGGTCCTACTGACATAATAAATTGGAAATTGCGTACCTTGTTCTTCTCGGACTAGGACTCCACTTACAGTTATTTCTGATACCGCTAGATACAAGTATAGTCGTTCGTCTGCCCTCGACGTGTGAAGCAATAGCGGGCTCGATAAATATTGCTTAAGTTCTTCTAAAGCCCGTTGGCGTTCGGGGGTCCATGTGAAGTTGTTTTTCTTCTTCAGCAACGAAAAAATTGATGACTTTCATCGGAAGACCTCGAGATGAATCGCCCCAATGATACAATGTGCCCGGTTAGCCTTTGTACGGCCTTGACATTATCCACTACCATGATATCTTGGATAGATTTGATCTTGTCGGGGTTGATCTCGATTCCTCGATTGGACACCATGAACCCGAGGAATTTACCCGATCCAACTCCGAACGCGCACTTTTCTGGGTTCAGCTTCATGTTGCACTTCTTCAATATACTGAAGGTTTCCTACAAATGCTTTAAATGGTCATGTGCTCGCAGGTACTTAACTAACATGTCATCAATGTAAACTTCCATGGATTTCCCTATTTGTTCTTCGAACATTCGATTTACTAGTCGTTGGTAGGTGGCACCATCATTTTTAATCCAAATTGCATTACGTTATAGCAGTATGTGCCATATTAAGAGATGAAAGAGGTCTTTTTTTATCATCCGGGTTCATTCGTATTTGGTTGTACCCAGAGTAGGCATCGAGAAAACTGAGGATCTCATGGCCGGCCGTGACATCGATCATGCGATCGATATTAGGCAAAGGGAAGGAGTCTTTGGGGCATGCCTTATTTAAATCTTTATAATCTACACACATTCTTAGTTTTTATCCCTTTCTTAGGAACTACTACTACGTTTGCTAACCACTCCGGGTGTTTGATCTCCCGGATGGACCCTATTTTAAGGGGTTTAGTTACCTCCTCCTTGATGAAGGCGTGTATGATCTCGGACTGGGGTCTCTTTTTTTGCTTTACCGGATGGAATCGGGTCCAAGATCAGTTTATGAGTAGTGATCTATGGTGGGATCTCTGTCATATCAAGATGGGACCAAGCAAAACAATCCATATTAGTTGTAAGAAATTGAATGAGTTTTTTCTTGAGCTCGGGAGTTAACCCCGAGCCTAGGTATACCTTCCGATAGGGCAGATGTTCGATCAGTACGACCTGCTCCAGCTCTTCGACCGTTGATTTGGTAGCATCGGAATCATCGAGGGCGATAAAGGATCGAGGAACCCCGTAATCGTCATCTTTATCAATCCCTTGCTTGTCTGATTGGTCGAGGCTGGCATCGATGATTGCTATTTGGCTTCCTGTTTCTCTTTCGAACCTGAGCCCTTTGTCGATGAGAGTGTTGATATTGGAATTACTTCATCAATGACAAACATCTCCTTTGCGGCGGGTTGTTCCCCATAAATCATCTTTATCCCTTCTGGTGTTGGAAATTTTAATACCCGGTGAAGGGTCGAGGGCACGACTCTCATGTTGTGGATCCATGGTCTCCCGAACAGGGCGTTGTATCGCATGTCCCCCTCGATTACATAAAACTTGGTTTCTTGGGTGGTACCGGCTATGTTTACCAGCAACGTTATTTCTCACTTAGTAGTTTCACAAGCCATGTTGAACCCGTTCAACACTCGGGCCGCAGGTACGATCTGGTACTGTATGCCGAGTTATTCTACGACCCTCGATCGAATGATGTTGGCCGAGCTATCTGGATCAATTAGCACATGTTTAACTCGAGTTTTATTCATAAGTACAGAAATTACCAGTGCATTATTATGGGGTTGCATGATCCCTTCTGCATCCTCGTCGTTGAAAGATAAAGTCTCTTCTGGTATGTAATCTCGAGTCCGCTTTTCCCTTGTAATTGATACTTTAATGCGTTTTATCATCGGACCTTGAGGAATATCGACCCATCCGATGATCACATGGATGACGTGCTGGGGCTTGTCTTGTTCATTTTGTTTATTGGAATCTCTATTTCTGAAATAATTCTTAGCTCGGTCGCTCAGAAATTCTCGAAGATGCCCATTGTTGAATAACCGGGCTACTTCTTCTCTCAATTGTCGACAGTCCTCCGTTCTGTGGTCATGTGTGCCATAATATTTGCATATTTGGTTGGGATCCCTCTGTGTTGAATCAGTTTGCAAAGGTCGAGGTCACTTGGTATCTTTGACACGTCCAATGGCTGTTACGATGGCAGTTGCGTCCACATTAAAGTTGTACTCCGATAATCGTGATGCCTCTTTAGGACCGATAGATCTATCGAAGCCATTCTTGGTCATGAGTCCCCGTGAACCTTGACCTCGATCATTTCTTCTTTCATTTCATGCAGAGTTTCGCCCAGATCCGCAGCTCCTACGATCTTTATTGTACAGCTGATATCGATCTCTATTCGACCTTGGTTCTCGGTCAATATCCCTCTTGATTCTATCGAGGGGTCTGATAGGATAGACGCAGGAGCCCCAAGTTGATCGTCCTAGACCCTGATCTTTGATTGATACCGATTATGCACACCGGCCTAAGTGACAGCCTGGTATTCTATCAAATTTTGCTTCAACTGATGTGAAGGCACTGAACTTCGAACGTTGAGTCCTTGAGTGAAAGCTTGAACAGCCCAATCGTCTGCAACCGGTGCCAAGTCCATCCGTTCCATTTGGAATCGAGACACGAATTCTCTGAGCATCTCGTTATCCTTCTACCTTACCTTGAAAAGGTCCGACTTAATGGTTTCGACCTTGATGGCCCCGGCGTGTGCCTTTACGAAAGAATCAACAAGCATAGCAAATGAGTTAATAGAATTAGGCGGTGAATTATGGTACCATATCATAGCTCCCTTCACAGGGTCTCCCCGAATTTCTTTAGCAAACATATTCGATCTCGTCATCCTCTAGATCATTCCCTTAGATAGCACACGTATAAGAGGTGGCATGCTCGTTCGGATCGGTCGTTCCATTATACTTAGGAATCTCGGGCAATGTGGAACTTCATGGGGATTGGCTTCAGAGCCGCACTAGGGGGAAAGGTTTTTGTACGAACTTTTTGGAATCCAGTCCCTTCAATATTGGTGGTCCCCTCGGATTTGATCGACCCTGAATTTATAAGTTTCCACCTTCTTGTAGTTTTCCTCGATCTTCTTTTCCCCCGACTCGATTCGCTTTGTCAGTTCTTCGAGTATCTTCATGATAGCAAGATTGGTCTCCGATTCTTTCTCGCTCGATTTCCTTGAAACCGATTCGACCCTTGTACAACTTCCTGGGATGGCTCGAGTTCGACCCTGCTCGGTATGTGATTCTGGTTTCGGAGCTGGGCTATTGCTGCCTGTTGAGCCTGCAACATTTTCGAAGATCACTCGCAGGCTGATCCCGCCATCTTCACCGCCACATGCACTTTGAGCGGTTGATCGGGCATCGCCATGGACGATGGCTTCGGGATCGACGGCCAAATTTCCGTTGATGGCTACATATGAACTGACATCGATTATATCTACAACCGGAACTCCATCGAGGACAACGGGGGTACATCGTTCCCTGGTGCTATGTTATCATTTTCACCGTGGTGGCCGAAATCATTGTCATCGTGTAGAGGTGCTGACTGAGAGTTTGATATTTTTTTAGTCCTGTAATCAAAGATACTTCAAAAAACAAATGTAAAATAGTCTGTGTCACAAAAATTTTGTACCAGGTAACCACTATTATCCTTAAGCCCACGTTGAGCGCCAAACTGTCTACCCTAAAATCGGATAACAATTGAATTTATAGACGGTTTTAAGGATACGTGATATAACTTGGTACAAATTAAGAAGAATAAATTAATATTGAAATTGACGATAAAAGAATAAATGCAAACCACACGGGTTGAATAGCCTTGGCCCTCGAGTTCAATCACCCTTGAACCAAAAGATGTTTCAACTGACCTATGAACAGAGTGACAAGATAATGAAAGCTAGAAAATGACAGTATATTGCTTTGTATTGCGTGAATATCATGTGTTTTACAAATGATCAGACCCCCTTTATATATTAGGGGAGTCCTACTCTTGATACAGTTCTATATGAGGTAAGAAATCTCATGATTAGCTAATTAATCGGCCTCTTCTTGATACGTGCCGGGATTCCCGCCGTGATTCTCGCCTGATTGCGGATCTTTCGGCTTTTCATTATTCGGCTCGGTAAGCTTCCCTCGATCTTGCTCGATCTCTATCTTGCTTGGTCTCGATCTTGGCCGATCTCCAACTTGATCAGTCTCTAAGTCACGAGCTCGACGATCTAACTTTGCACCATGGTTCGATATAACACGAGGTCGAGCCTTGACCTATCATGTTCCAGTCTCGATTGGTCATACAAAAAGGCAAGTCCGATTTGGACCGTATACACATATCCCAAATCCGAAACCTTTGATCAAGGATTAAGGAATCCCATCCATTTTACTGAACCCGTGATGGTGTCTATGTTCATAATTGACATAACTTATACTTCTCCTTTAGTAGAAGAATACTTTTTTCGATCTAGAATCAGTTTTACTTTTTTTAAATAATTGGATTAAGTTTAGAGTAGTGATAAAAATGAATATTTTTGTCTTTTAGAAGTAAAATTTTCAGTTTTTGTTTGGAGTTTAAACAAATTTTCTAAAGTATTTGAGATAAAATAACATTTACATTTGGGGTATTATGAAATTTTCTGAGTTTCTTTAATGTGCAATAATAACATTTATTACTATTTAATGTGCATTGGACATTATTTCCCTGCTAGAAATTATATATCACTAGGGTATAGTAGACACTATTAGCTTATAATTATGTCAACATTTTTAAACTGACAAATATGTATTGCATTCTCTTCATTAATCATCCAATTCTTTTTCTTTCAAATGATTGCTGCATATTAACTCTCCTACCTATCTTTTTTACAATTATCATTCAAGTCTCTTAGAGAATGAAATCACAAGTCAGTCTAGAGAATGAAAGATGCATATATTGAAATTTATTAAAATAATAATGATGACACCATAATTTCAAGTAATTAGTCCGAGCCGATTATATGAATCTCTATTATTTATTTCGTTTATTTAACCCGTTCTTCATTCTAAAAATTGCCAAGATCAAGTGACATAACCTTTTCTGGAAAACATAGGCGGGACTTGTCAAGAAATGTTAATAATCTGTATTGCTGTAAATAAATAAAATAATAATCTTTCTGAAAATAGAAACAGAAAGTTAGTAGAAATAAATTCTGAAAACAGTATTTGAACTTTAAAATAAATTTTGAAAACGGTATATGAACAAATCGAGCCCACTAAATACACAGTGTGTCCTTAAAGAAATTATTCCCCTCAAATACCCGAGGTTCTGAAATATATCCTCCCATGATAGAACGATTTAACTCACCGGATTGTTGGTACCAAAAACGGCGATGAACAGCGAACCACTCGAAGGCTGTAAAACACACTAGATTTTTTGTGCAGAAGAAGAAGAAGATTATCAGAAAATTTTCGTAAGTAAATATTCTGGGATTTGAAGTAATATTTATAGCCAATTTGGTACTGTTTCTGAAAAGGTTTGCAACCTTTCAGAACAGTCATAGCTGTTGGAACAGGTTTGACACTTTCAGAACAGCCATAGCTGTTGGAAATATTCTGGGAAAATTAAAACGGATTTAAAATAATTCGGAAAAGAAAACGGACCGAGATGCGGGTCATGGGTTATTTCGGATTGAATTTTCGTTAATTAATTAAATATTTGAAAAGAATTTTGTCCAAAAAGATTAATCAATCAATCTTTGACCAAATCCGAATCCGAATCCGAAGCCGAGCCGAGCGAGCGACGACGACGACGGCGCGAGACTTGCCTTCTTCTTAACTCTTTAAGAGCTAAAAGATGAGCTTCTCTTTATATACACAAAGATTTTCTTTCCTTCTACCAATGAGGGACAAAGTGCATTAGTAAAATGAACTCATTCAAAATTTCACTTTCCTCCATTTCTCTTCCCACTATTTTCCATTCACACCTCTTTTGTTATTAATAAATAATAACAAAACCCAACAATCCCCCACATGAATGGGGAATGGCTATAAACTTAAAGGAATGCACGGACGTGTGTGTGTTTTACATGCAAGAATTAATTGCATCTGGATAAGTAGGTTTCCTTTGAACTTTTCGTAGTGAACTTATATCGAATATACTCGGTCAATCGGTAGATTTGATATCTTTGAAACGTCGAGTTTTGTTGTATACCTAGACAACATAAATCACACAATCAATCCTTAACCATCTATGGTTCTCACGGTTGTGTTCGTTTCAGCATGAACACCGCCTGGTTTCATGATTGCTTAGATAATGGGCCTTTACTTTCATTCCACTTGAAAAGGCTTACACTTACACTCACATAGGTGATTCCTAAACGTGTAATCCTAAAGACACACTATTTGGTCATATCCTGCCAGACTTAGCAAATCATTAAAAAGCTTTAAGCTTTATTGACTCATCAAAAAGCCTTAATGCTTTACATCGTTTTTAACATTGTCTTCATTACGAGAATGAGTTGAGTTATTTGAAAATGTTGAACCGTCATCAATAACTTTGTTTGATCTCTTTGAACCTAGCTCTTGGGATCTCCAATCTGCTAGGTAGAGTTACCGCCATGATGACTTGTCCTAGGCCTTTAACCCCATTCCCTTTGATGATCTTTCAACTGCCTCTCTAGATAGGCCTTTTGTAAGTGGATCCGACACGTTATCTCTTGACTTTACGTAGTCAATTGTGATAACACTACTAGAGAGTAGTTGTCTAACAGTATTGTGTCTCCGTCGAATATGACGAGATTTTCCGTTATACATAACGCTCCCTGCCCTACCTATTGCCGTTTGACTATCACAATGTATACAAAATAGGTGCCAAAGGTTTGGGCCAAAAATGGAATATCTTCCAAGAAATTCCGGAGCCATTCAGCTTCTTCACCGGCCTTATCTAAAGCTATGAATTCAGATTCCATTGTAGAACGGGCGATGCACGTTTGTTTGGATGATTTCTAAGACACTACTCCACCCCCAATTGTGAAAACATATCCACTCGTGGATTTAACTTCAGATGATCCGGTGATCCAATTTGCATCACTATATCCCTCGATCACGGAAGGATATTTGTTATAATGCAAAGCATAATTTTGGGTATGTTTCAGATACCCCAAACTCGTTTCATTGCCATCCAATGTATTTGACTGGGATTACTTGTAAACCGACTCAGTTTGCTAATAGCACATGCTATATCTGATCGCGTACAATTCATGATATACATCAAACTTCCCAGTACTCTTGCATAGTCCAGTTGTGAGTCACTTTCACCTTCATTCTTTTGAAGTGCATAACTCGCGTCAATTGGAGTCTTGGCAATTTTGAAACCCAAATACTTGAACTTGTCAAGTACCTTTTCAATGTAGTGAGACTGTGATAATGCTAGACCTTGTGGAGTCTTGTGAATTCTGATTCCTAAGATCACATCAGCAACTCATAAGTCTTTCATGTCGAATTTGCTAACCAACATGCGCTTTGTAGCATTTATATCTGCCATACTTTTGCTGATTATCAACATGTCATCAACATATAAACAAACAATGACTTCATGACCTAGAGTATTTTTAATGTAAACACATTTGTCACACTCGTTGATTTTAAATCCATTTGCCAACATTGTTTGGTCAAATTTTGCATGCCATTGTTTGGGTGCTTGTTTAAGTCCATAAAGCGACTTAACAAGTTTGCACACTTTCTTTTCTTTACCAGGAACCACAAAACCCTCAGGTTGTTCCATGTAAATCTCTTCCTCCAATTCTCCATTTAGGAAAGCTGTTTTAACATCCATTTGATGGATTTCAAGACCATACACGGCCGCTAGTGCCACTAACACCCTAATAGATGTTATCCTTGTTACTGGCGAGTGAGTGTCAAAGTATCAAGGCCTTCCTTTTGTCTATAACCTTTGACATCAAGTCTTGCCTTATATTTGTCAATAGAGCCATCAGCTTTAATTTTTCGTTTAAAGTTCCATTTCGAACCTAAAGGCTTATTTCCTGGAGGAAGATCAACCAATTCCCATGTATGGTTATCCAAAATTGATTGAATCTCACTATTGACTGCCCCTTTTCAAAATACTGAATCAGAAGACGACATAGCTGCTTTAAAAGTTTGAGGCTCATTTTCAAGCAAGAATGTCACAAAATCTGGTCCAAAGGAAGTAGATGTTCTTTGACGTTTGCTATGCCTTGGATCTTCTATACTTGGAGTATTTTCCTTTGGTTCTTCCCGAGGTCGTTTAGGTCTTTCACTTAACGACTCGCTTTTAGTTTTATACGGATAGATGCTTTCAAAGAATTCAGCATTATCTGATTCCATTACCGTATTAACATGAATCTCGGGATTATTAGATTTATGAACCAAAAATTGACATGCTTTACTATTTGTAGCATATCCAATGAAAACACAATCTACTATTTTTGGTCCAATTTTAACCCTTTTAGGTAAAGGAACCTGTACCTTTGCTAGACACCCCCACACTTTGAAATATTTCGAGTTGGGTTTTCTTCTTTCCATTTTTTATATGGAATAGATTGCGTTTTGCTGTGGGGTACTCTGTTGAGTATTCGGTTAGCTGTAAGGATAGCTTCCCCCCACAAACTCTGCGGTAATCCGGAACTTATTAATAAAGAATTCATCATTTCTTTTAATGTCCGATTTTTCCTTTTCACAATTCCGTTGGATTGAGGTGTGTAAGGTGCAGTTGTTTGATGGATAATTCCATATTCCGAACATATTTCTGCAAATGGAGATTCATATTCTCCACCTCTATCACTTCTAATCATTTTGATTTTTTATTTAATTGATTTTCTACCTCATTCTTGTATTGCTTAAATACTTCAATTGCTTCATCCTTACTATTAAGCAAATAAACATAACAATATCTAGTGCAATCGTCAATAAAAGTAATAAAATACTTTTTCCCACCTTGAGATGGTGTCGACTTCATATCGCAAATGTCAGTATGAATTAAGTCTAAAGGATTTGAATTCCTTTCAACAGACTTATAAGGATGTTTTACAAACTTAGATTCAACACATATTTGACATTTCGATTTATTACACCTCGAATTTAGGCAATACTTCTAAATTAATTAACTTCTGCAAGGTTTTATAATTGACATGTCCTAAACGAATATGCCATAAATCATTTGACTCTAATAAATAAGAAGAAGCTGAAATTTTATTCATACTGTCAACAACCATTACATTGAGTTTGAAAAGGCCCTCCGTGAGGTAGCCTTTTCCAACATACATTTCGTTCTTGCTTACAACAACTTTATCAGAAACAAATACACATTTGAATCCATTCTTTACAAGTAAAGAAGTAGAAACTAAATTCTTCCTAATAGTAGGAACATGAAGAACGTTGTTAAGCGTTAACACCTTGCCGGAAGTCATCTTCAGGAATATCTTCCCATAACCTTCAATCTTGGTTGTTGCATTATTTCCCATGGAAATTTCTTCTTCGGGACCAGCAGTAGAGTAATTCGCAGATGCTTCTTTGACAGCACATACATGTCGAGTGGCTCCAAAGTCAATCCACCACTCCTTCGGATTTCCAACTAGGTTGCATTCCGAAAGCATTGCACATAGATCATCAATGTCATCATTCTTCTCCACTATGTTGGCTTGTCCTTTCTTATTATCCTTTTTCGGGAGACGACAATCAGGGCTTTTGTGACCAACTTTTCCACAATTGTAGCAGCTGCCCTTGAATTTCTTTTTGTTCTGCTCATTAGTTTGTCCAGAAGACCTCTTTCTCTTCTTACTTTGGAGCAGTCTCCTCAACGATATTAGCTCTCATGATCATTGAATTTCCACGAGACTTCTTCTCAGCTGTTTTGTTGTCCTCCTTGATCTTTAGACATATCACAAGATCTTCCAACTTCATTTCTTTGCGCTTGTGCTTAAGATAGTTCTTGAAATCTCTCCACGAAGGAGGCAATTTTTCAATCATAGCAGCCACTTGAAATGCTTCATTCACGATCATACCTTCAGCAATAAGGTCGTGAAAAATAAGTTGAAGCTCCTGAACTTGGGTCCCACAGTTTTGTTGTCTATCATTTTATAGTCTAGAAACTTGGCAATCACGAACTTCTTCAAGCATGCATCTTCCGTCTTGTACTTCTTCTCAAGTGCGTCCCATAATTCTTTCGAAGTATTCGTCGCACTGTACACATTGTACAAGTCATCCTCTAAAGCACTTAAGATATAGCCTGCAAAGAAAATCTGCCTGCTTCCACGCCTCAACAACCATGAACTTTCATTGTCCGGCATGTCCGCAACAGGCACTGGAGGCTCTTCACTAGTGAATTTCTGCATACCAAGTGTGATAAGCCAGAAGAACACCCTTTGCTGCCATCCTTTGAAGTTGACTCCACAAAATTTCCCCGGTTTCTCGGCCGGAGGAACAACAGTGCGGCTTGACGAGGCTATCATCGTTGCACCAACAGTCGCAGAAGGATTTCCGTTATCAATTGCCATTTCTCACTGTCAACAACAGAAGAGTTCAATTAATGGCAAAACCAGAACAGTAAATAATACTGTAATCAATAAACAGTACGTAATAAAAACAACTGAAGTTTTTGTATACTGTTTTACAGAAAAACGATGAAGTTTTTATGTTTTTCAAATCTTTTTCTGAATTTCAATACTCTGATGAAGTTTTTATATCTTCAAATCAGAATAGTAAAATTCAGACGGAGTAGAAAACCACAAAGGTTTTAATTTCCACAAACAGAATACAGAATATAATAAATTAATTTCCTTAAGATTATTAATAATCTGTATTTTGTAAATAAATAAAACAATAATTTTTCTGAAAAGAAACAGAAAGTTAGTAGAAATAAATTCTGAAAACAATATGTGAACTTCAAAATAAATTTTGAAAAAGGTATAGGAACAAATCGAGCCCATTGAATACACAGTGTGTCCTTAAAGAAATTATTCCCCTCAAGTACCAGAAGTTCTGGAATATATCCTCCCAGGATAGAACGATTTAACTCACCGGAGTGTTGGTACCAAAAACGCCGATGAACAGCGAACCACTCGAAGGCTGTAAAACACACTGGAATTTTTGTGCAGAAGAAGAAGAAGAAGATTATCAGAAATTTTTCGTAAGTAAATATTCTGGGATTTGAAGGAATATTTATAGCCAATTTGGTATTGTTTCTGAAAAGGTTTGCAAACTTTCAGAACAGCCATAGCTGTTGGAAATATTGCGGGAAAATTAAAACGGATTTAAAATAATCCGGAAAAGAAACGGACCGGTTATTTCGGATTGAATTTTCGTAGCCGAAGCCGAGCCGAGCGAGCGACGACCACGACGGCGCGAGGCTTGCCTTCTTCTTAACTCTTTAAGAGCTAAAAGATGAGCTTCTCTTTATATACACAAAGATTTTCTTTCCCTCTACCAATGAGGGACAAAGTGCATTAGTAAAATGAACTCATTCAAAATTTCACTTCCCTCCATTTATTTTCCCACCATTTTCTATTCACACCTCTTTTGTTATTTATAAATAATAACAAAACCCAACAAGAAATCTAGCAGCATCAGTTTTAAATCCAATGTGTGGCATTCAGTCTAATAGAGTAATAACATAAATCATTTCTCTTGACATTTGCTGCTTTCGTAATAAAGACAAATGGTGAAAGCGTACAAGTAAACACTCCCTCCTATCCATAATAAGTTACTTAACCTTTAGCACATTCATTAAAAAAATACGAATTCCTACAAAAAAAAAGATGCATTCACTAAATTACCCTTAATTAATTGTTACCTTGACATACTGGGGTATGTAAATAAGGGTGAATTTTGAAAAAGTTAAATTAATTCCTTCTTAATTATGTAAAAGGACATTTATCCTGGACCAAAATAAAAAGGTCAAAAGACCACTTATTATGGACCGTAGGGAGTGTTAAACCACTTATAAGAACATTAACCTTTGCTAGCAACAACCTTATCATTTATAAAATAAGAGCATGTTTGGCCAAGCTTCTGGGAGGTTAAAAGTACCTCCCCCCCCCCCCCCCCCCCCCCAC
>NC_031993.1:20360902-20393850 GCF_001879085.1 Nicotiana attenuata
AAAAAAAAGAAAGTATTTTTTAAAAGATTTAAATTGTTTGGCCAAGACGGAGAAGTACTTTGGTTAGCAGCAGAACCAGTTTTTCTGCTTTTGAGAAGAAGCAAAAAATTCTAGCTTCTTCCAAGAAGCAGAAGCAGAAGCAGAAAATTAATTTATTCAAGACAAAATTATCCTCACATAATATTTATATTTTTTAATTATCCCTTACTAATTTAAGCTTTTTCTTTTCTTTTTTGTTTCTAGTTTCTACCATTTTTTTAAAATTAGAGATATCACATATATGAATATATTGTAACTTTCCAAATTCTTTTTTGACTTTTCTTGTCTTTGATTTTTTCTTTGTGTAATATCTTGTAAATTTTTAAATTATCTTCTTCTTTTTTCACACTAAAGCAAATTATCGTTATCCTTCTTAGGATTATCAATTCTCTTCCTACAAATAATCATTTCTAATTTTTTCTGTTATAGGCTATTAATTCCCGAATCTTTAAAAAAGTTATCAAATCTAATTTTTGAAAATTACCTACAAATAGATAATAAATTTATAATTGCATCGCATAATTTATATATTATTTAAAAAAAAGTCTCCACATTAAGCCAGGTGAAAACCTCACAATAGGTCACTTGGCAACTTAGGATAAAGTTAGTTAGGTTAGGCAATAATTAGTATTTCTTTAATTTTAAAAATAAATAAATTATGCATTATGTGTTGTTAATAATTTGTTACTCTTTTTGAATTTGAATTTAAATATACTTAACTATTTTTTTTTTACGAAAACAATAATTTGCATATGTTTAAAATTGTTTCTATATTACGCTCAATGCCGTCTTTCAAATTTGACATTGAGAATCATCTTGTTACAACTACTATAGCTATATATAATTTCATCCGACGACATTATTCTACATATAAGGAACTCGACTATTATGCTAATGAAGACATTACTGCAGAGATTGAGGAAGGAGATGGGCCTTCTGGTATTTCTTTAGAAATGCAAAGCAAGTCTTCTGCTAATATGGAGGCGTTGTGTAATAGAATTAGAGATGAAACTGCTGAGAAATATTATCATATGTGAGTGACTTTGCTAATTATTTCATGGTGGATTATCAATATATAGTAATTTATGGAATAGACTTCTAATATACATTGAATGAATGACAATAAGCAATTACACTAGATAATATTATATGCTTTGGTATAACTATATATGTTATATTGATTTAAATCTTTAATATGTATGTTTATTTCATGTTTTATATTTTTATTAAATAAAACAAAAAATAGTAAAAGTCTCTTACGATAAATATTTAAGTTCACTTTTCTCTTTAAAATAATTATAAGACCTAGGTACTAGACCTAGGTACTATCCTTTTTGGTAATTTGACACTCTAAAGTACTTTTTAAAAAGATTGGCCAAACATAATTTGTTTACCAAATGTTGCAAAAGGTACTTCTTAAATAAATTGGCCAAACACAAACTATATTTTTCAAAAGTACTTTTGAAAAATACACTTCTGAAAAAAAGTACTTTCCAAAATAAAATAAGTAGTTTTTGGCAGCTTGGCCAAACGGGCTCTAACGGCTTGTTTGGATGGTTATTACGTATCATTTCATAATGTATCGTATCGTACTCTATCGTTTGATAAATACAATGTTTGGATAGATTGTGCCGTTTGTTATCGTTTCATGACACCATGCACCAGCAATATGAAGAATAAACTTGCAATATTATAATGAAAAATTATGATATAGGGTAAAATTATTATATAAAAAGTAATGGTAAATGATAAAATCAAATTATTTAATAATAATGAAGGGTGAGATTGAGAGAAAAAGACAAGGTAACGACGCGACCACACTAGTCGTTACATAAAGTGGCACATTTTATCGTTACGTAACGACGAATTTAACGGATACGATACAATAAAATTTAAGTATACGATACAATACAATAGGTAACAACTATCCAAACAAGCTGTAAGTCTTTTGCCAAATACTCTTATATATATCCTTTAGGATTTGGACGTATCCATTAAGAAAATTATTTAGTACAGCATTAGTTATGAGGTTTACTTGACTAAATTACCTTTATTTCTGTACTCTTTCTACAGTTAGGTAGAGCATTAACTTTCTGGAAAACAAGTCTGTGCATTATATGTTATAGGTAGGTGGTTAGTAGTAAGAGATATAAAAGTCAAGCAATTATGACCAGTTAAATTGACTGATAATATAAGAATATGTGCATATAAACTAAGAGCCCGTTTGGATGGGCTTAATTTAAGTGGCTTTTAAGCTAAAATAGCTTTTAAGCCATAAGTTAGGAATTCTAGCTTTTGACTTTTGGCTTGTTTTTATCATTTTAGCTTAAAAATAAGTGCTTAAAAGCACTTTTTTACTCCATCCAAATACTACAAAATGACTTAAAAGTTATTTTGGCTTAAAAGCACTTAAAATAAGTCAATCCAAACGGGCACTAAATCTTTCACCAACAAGGGTTGTGGTAGAGTGGTAAGTACTCCTTCATCCTTAACCAGAGGTCTCGAGTTCGAGCCCCTCGGTATGGAGTCGCCTTTGTTAGGGAGCGCTTTACCCCCCAATGTGGGACTTTCCGGCGCGAATTCGGATTTAGTCGGGCCCCAATGTGGGTACCGGACACCGGATGGGAAACCGAAAAAAAAAAAAACTAAATCTTTCGAAATCTATATTATATTAAAAGCACAATATTCCTTAGTAAAATATTATTCGTCTCTTTACCCTTCAAAATAATTTTTACCCTAGATAAAATTTAATTATATTCCTAATATTTAGAAATATTAAACCAAATAAATTTTGTGCATCAAGTCTTTCCTTATTTAAATTGTATAGAAAATTTGATTATATAATTATTTTGTGTAAATTTCTTCCTTATCTAATTATGCAACATAAGCAGATTTGTAAAAAAAGAAGTATTCTTAACTAAATTGCGTGGCTCTCAATCTTGTCATGGTGAGAACAAATATCAATCAAATAACAAATAAGACATTGTTTAGTGGTAAACAAATTTCTTTTTGTAGATGCTCGAGACGCTTTAACGTGGTCTTAATCCATGACATTGAGATTTAAACTTCACAAATAACTAGAAATTTTTTTATATCCTAAGTGCAGCAAATTTAAACTTCTCTGTAATTCATAAATTGTTTCCTATAATTACAATATCGTATTAATAAAATTTATTTTTTAAAGGCCATGAAGATTATTGAATTATTGTATGATATTTTTGTACAAATCAATATATTATTATTTTATATCTAAGCTACTAAATAACTGCACAACTTAGGATATGTTAAAGCATTAGGGTACTTTTGTTTGGCACAATTATTTCTTTATTAAGTAGACTAAATACGCTTGTTCTTTTCTAAAATTTTATAACTCAATCACATTTATTAATTGTTTACCTCGAAAATACGAGTAACAATTAAATTTGATTTGTGGTTTAAAGATACGTGATTAGATTATATACCAATTAATAATCAAGAAATATGAGGTAAAGATGAAAGATAGAAGTGAATCAAACCAATGTTGCTTGACGGCGGTGACCTCGAGCTTAGTGACCTCGGGGTGCGCTTGGAACAACAAGAATGATTAAGTAAGAAAAGTAAAGTAAAAACAGTAGAGCTAAAGGACAATGCTGATGAACAGTAGACAAAAAGCACAAAGTATATTCTTTTCTCAGTGATAATGTCATATTACAAATGACTGGGATCCCCTTTATATAATAGAGGAACCCTAAATAAGGTATATTCCTATTTTCAGTAAAGAATCTTATTAGGACAACTGTATAACCGTCTAGTACGGATTCGTACAGATCCATTCCGAAATTTACGCCACGGTCTTGGGGACGTGGCGGGAATCTTGTCCTTCTGTAACAAACTCATAACGGCACTGTCTCGGAGTTGGTCGTACTCGGTTCCGGTGTTCCTCGAGCACTTATGTCTTCGAGCCTCTTATTCTACCTTCGAGCATGAGCTCGGCTCCGATGTCCCTCTAACACTTAGATCCTCGGGCATTGCACTCTATCTTCGAGCTCGAGTTTGGTTCATCGAGCTCGAATTTGACCTTGCCTGAACTCGGGCTTAAGCTACCCCTTGAGCAGGAGAAATCGGGCATACCTGATTTCGACCGTATACAGATAGTCCCCGCGTTTCTTGGAGTGTAATGACAAGAAACGAATTGAGTCCTTGATCTTTACCCGGACTTATCATGATACCATCGCCATGATGCATGCGATAAAGGAAACAAAAGCTTCGGAGCTGGCCCTTCCTGAGGAAAACTCCGAAAACTCTAGTGAATCTAGCGGTGGATAAGATTCTGAGGATGAAGGCACTTCTATTGATAAGGATAGTACTGCTTAGGATTCATGCTTTCCGTAACATTTTGCCTTTATTTTGATATTGATCGACAATAAGTACTGCCCTCGAACGTTTCTGATCAACGGACCAAGAATGAACATTTGGACATGAATTTTAAGTAGCTCCTAAGCTCAATAGTCGATTTGCTTGATCTCGAGATAAAATTAGCCTCTAGGCTTTATGGATAGTCCCCGAGTGAGATTTTGCTCGAGCTCGGGTTAAGATAGCTTGTGGGCTGTATAATTGAGTGAGGATTAGCTCGGACTCGAAGTAAAGTTAGCCCTTAGGCTTTATAGATAGTCCCCGAGTGAGAGTTTGCTCGAACTCGGGTTAAGATAACCCATGGGCTGTATAGTCGAGTGAGGATTTGCTCAAACTCGAAGTAAAGTTAGCCCTTGGGCTTTATAGATAGTCCTCGAGTAAGAGTTTGCTCGAACTGGGGTTAAGATAGCCCGTGGGCTGTATAGTCGAGTGAGGATTTGCTCGAACTCGAAGTAAAGTTAGCCCTTAGGCTCTTTTACACTGTCCCTTAGGCTCTTTTGGTTGGCCTTTAGGCTCTTATATATCGGCCCTTAGGCTCTTTAAGTCGGGCCGATTCGGCCGCTAAAGTAGCTATAATTTTTTCCTCTTTCCGGCTAAAAGACTTAGTGAAAATTTTTGTATGCCTTAGCATGTGTTTTTCGTACCCGTTGGGTTTTTCGAGGGTTCGACGTATTGGAACCTTATTAGTAACTTGTTTGTGTAATGATAATCGTATACCTCTTGAGGTTTTTTTGAAGGCTGATATTATCGAAGCCTTTAAATTATTCAAGGGCTGATTTTATCGAAGCCTTTTCTGCTTTTGCCGAGTGTACCGAGTTTAACCGATTGTTCGAAGTATTTGAAGGCCTTTAATTTATGGCAGAAGTCAGACGTCTCCGAGCCACATTATTTCAGTCGTAGCCTTTTTATATGACCGTAGTCTTTAGTATGGCCGTAGCCTTCGGGTATGTCTCTTGGACTTGTTTCCCGATAATATTTCGAACTTGTTCAAAATGCTAGTCCCCGAGTCTGATGGCCTTGGCCTGTATATCGGGGATGACTCTTTGAGGTCTTATTATCTCGAACTTAGATAGCTCGAGTAAATAGCCCCCGAGTGTTCGAGACATGCTTGCACTTGGGTCAAGATAGCTCTTATGCTTTTGTGATCGAACAAGGATTTGTTCAAACTCGAAGTAAAGTTAGCCCGTAGGCTTCATAGATGGTCTCCAAGTGAGGGTTCGCTCGAACTCGGGCTAAGGTAGCCCTTTGGCTTTTGTATTTGTCACGAATTTCGGATGTCTCCGATCCGCGTTAGTTTGGCCGTAGCCTCTTTAGTTCGGAAGTTTCCCTTTGTGCTGATCTTCCGTTACACTTCAAGCTTGCCCGAAGTGTCAGTCCCCGAGTGGGGTGGCCGTGGCCCGCAAAATCGAGGATTGCCTTTAAGGTCTTATGGTCTCGAAATATTAGCATTTGATTCCATTCGCTTTTAGGACAGCAGCCCTCAAGCATGAGTCAGTTGTTCGAATTTCCACCGTGGTCGGCCCTTAAGCCTGTTTACATAATAGATCAAGAGTATAAAATACGAAAATTTAATTAGGGCAGGGGATATCGACAAGGAAAAGTACTTCTCTTGATAGATGATTTTACATGCGTGCATGCTTGATGTCTAGGGTACAGTAACTTATACGCGCACGGTTCATCTGACCGTTTGGCCCTTACAACACTTTCCTATCGAGGCCCGTGTAGGGAACCTCAGATTCTGTTGAATTGTTTTTAGTTAGCACGAACAACAGTTGCCTCGTTAAAAACCCATTTGGGACAAAAACCGATCTAAGGGAAAAAGAGTGCAACATGTGCTTCAAGACCTAGAGCCTCGTGCCGATCCTTATCGATAGCCTGCAAGTGTTAGTCCAAAGAATAGAAAAAATTGGACTGGGGTCTTACCTTTATTCGAACTTGGGATACTTAACGTGATCTTCCTCGGCATCAAGCCCCCGCGAGTTTGAACCTCGATCATTTCTCCTCTCATTTCGTGTGAAGCTTTGCCCGGAACCGCTGCCTCTATGGTCTCCGTTGTACGGTTGGTATCGATCTCTATTCGACCTCAACTCTCGATTGATATTCCTTTTGATCCTATCCATGATCCTGCTAGGATAAACGGACCCCGAAGGAGTCTCTAGTTGATCGTCTTTGACTCTAATCTTTGACTGATACCGGTTACGTACATCGGCCCAAGTGACAGCCGGGTACTCGATTGAACTTTGCTTCAACTGCTGTGCCACTATGGAACTCCGTGCGTTGAGACCTTGAGTGAAAGCTTGAACAACCCAGTCATCGGTGACCGGAGGTAGATCCATTTTCTCCACTTGGAATCGAGATACGAACTCCCTGAGCATCTCGTTATTTTTCTGCCTTATCTTGAAAGGGTCCGACTTTCTTGTTGCAATTTTGATGGCTCTGGTGTGTGCCTTTACAAAAGAATCTGCACGCATAGCAAACGAATCAATAGAATTAGGGGTTAAGTTATGATACCATATTAAGGCTCCTTTCGATTGAGTCTCCCCGAACTTCTTTAGTAGTACAGATTCGTTTACGTCGTCTTCCAAGTCGTTTCCCTTTATGACGCATGTGTAAGAAGTAACATGTTCATTTGGGTCAGAGGTTCCATTGTATTTAGGTATATCGGGCATACAGAACTTTTTTAGGATGGGCTTCGGAGCCGCACTCGTAGGGAACGGCCTTTGTATGAATTTCTTGGCATCCAACCCCTTCGAGATCGGGTGTGCCCCTGGTATTTGATCAACACGGAACTTAAGTCTCCACTTTCTTATCATTGTCCTCGATCTTCTTTTCCCCGGACTCTATCCACTTGTTGAGCTCTTCGAGCATTCTCATAATAATGGGGTCAGTCCCCAAGCCATTTTCGTTTGACCTCGCAGGCGCCGGTCTAGCACGTCGAGTGTTTTCCGATTCAGCTATACTCGAAGTCTTATTTTTGACTTTGAAGTTGGGCAATGGCGATCTGTTGAGCTTGCAGCATCTCGAATATCACTTGGAGGCTGATGCCCCCATCACCCACTCCTTGTGTTCCTTGGCCATCAGGTCGGGCTTCCCTGCGTACACTCCTTCTGGGGTCTGTGCCTAAATCTGCGTTTAGAGCAATGTGTGAGCTAACATCAACTGGTTCCATGTTTGGCACTTCCCCAGGGTTTATCGGTGGTACACCGACCCCTATATTGTTGTTTTCACCAAGACCTTCGTTGTCATGAATATATGCGCTGTGTGAGCTAGACATGTTTCACCCTAAGAATAAAAAATTCTTGACAAGAAAAAGTGTAAGAATATCGTGTGTAATGAGAATCAGTAAAGAAACAATCACTATTATCTTTGGTCCCCCGGTGGGCGCCAAGGATACGTGATTAGATTCAATATCAATTAATAATCAAGAAATATGAGGTAGAGATGAAATATAGAAGTGAATCAAACCAATGTTTCTTGATAGCGGTGACCTCGGGGTGGGCTTAGAACAACAAGAATGATTAAGTAAGAAAAGTAAAGTAAGAACAGTAGAGCTAAAAGACAATGCTGATGAACAGTAGACAAAAAGCAGAAAGTATATTCTTTTCTCAGTGATAATGTCATATTACAAATGATCGGGATCCCCTTTATATAATAAGGGAACCCTAAATAGGTATATTCCTATTTTCAGTAAAGAATCTTATTGGGACAGCTGTATAACCGTCTAGTACGGATTCGTACAGATCCATTCCGGAATTTACGCCAAGGTCTTGGGGACGTGGCGGGAATCTTGTCTTTCTGTAACAAACTCATAACGACACTGTCTCGGAGTTGGTCGTACTCGGTTCCGGTGTTCCTCGAGCACTTATGTCTTCGAGCCTCTTATTCTACCTTCGAGCCTGAGCTCGGCTCCGATGTCCCTCTAGCACTTAAATCCTCGGGCATTGCACTCTGTCTTCGAGCTCGAGTTTGGTTCATCGAGCTCGAACTTGACCTTGCTTGAACTCGGGCTTAAGCTACCCCTTGAAAAGGGGAAATCGGGCATACCTGATTTCGACCGTATACATTAATATTTGTATGTTGTTTAAATTTTATACTTATTAGCACAGAGTACACGTGTAAAAGTATATTCTTTTAATTTCAATTAGAATGGTATTCCATAGTCCTACTTTGGAAGTAAAATATATTATACTAAATACGATTATATTTTTAGAGCTCGAACTAAACCTCCAATAATGATGGAGGTGTCGTTTATTAGAAAAAAGAAGTTTCTATTAATATGTAGTCTAAATGGTTTTTATATTTTGGCAAAAATGTTTTAAAAAGGGCTGCTATAAATTCCATCTTAGAATAGAATAGCATATAACCTAAGCGCTCTTACCTGGTCTCTTTATCGCGTCCTCTCTCTGCCGCTTCCTCTCTCACTCGCCGTCGGCGCATTTCCTTCTCTCCATTTACGTCTCCGGCAAGGAGAAATGTCATCGTCAATTATAGGTCGCTGCCATTTCGTAGCAGATAGCATTGAAGCTGCCGGAACAAAGAGGTATGTTGCCGGAGGCAAATTCGTCAATCCTATTAGAATTGATATTTCGGAAGAAAATACATCGTATTTAAGAAGACAATACAATACAATTGATAACAACTATCCAAACAAGCTGTTAATATAGCCAACTGATGGGATGATTCTTTTAGAGAGCAAAAATAGAATCGTTTTCATTTAATTTTTGTGCTTTATCGTCCTTTTGTGAAGTCAAGTTGATTTGGTTCTGCCGATGAAAGTCAAGTTGATTTGATTCTGCCGATGATGGTCAAGTTCTTAGCTTACTACAGTCAGAAAATTGATAAGTTGAGGGGTAAATTACGTACTGCTAAATGATTATTGTTTCTGTTGTTTGTGAGCAGGAGAACTACAAGATGGAGGTCCCCGAGAGCAGCAGTAATTCCAAGTTTTCATCTCCCAATGCGCAGTAATGAAGTTAAAAATAGGTAATATGCAATTTTAGTTTCTTAGGGACTTCTATAGAGTTGATTCGGGGTTATGTAATCTCGGCACAAAAGAAGTTTTTCCTTTTCCTTCTATTTCTTTTGGTAATCTTATTATTCCGAGTTGATTTGGTAAATGGCATCTAATTAGGTGTTGCTCAGTTGACTGGTTGAAGTGCGCACTAATCAACCGGCGTGTGCATATGGGATTCGTGCCACTTTTGGTGCTGTTTTTTTGTGTATGCTAGATAGCCTTAACGTTGCAACTGGATACTTAAGCTAGTGCTTGATTCTTTCTTTCTTATGCTTCAATGGGCTTACAATTTCTTTGGGAAAACATAAAGTATCTGATTATTGACATGTAAATGCAATTAACATATGATTATTGCCAGAGTTGTAAAAGGCAAAAATGATATGAAAAGCCACAGGCCGCTGGGGATTTAAGAGCAAAGGACAATTAATTCTATTTGAAGAAAGTTTTAGGTGAGATGGTAGGAAAACGAATGTAATATATTCGCAATTTATACTTAAAAAAGAAAAGTATGTTAACCATGATAGCAAGACACAGTAGACAATTTCAGAGCTAGCAAAATGTATTATATGGATGAAGGGATTAGAATAGAAGGCACTGGTGGTGCCTTGAGCATAGTTTTATTGTTGCTCTCAATGTGTGTGTGTGTGTGATTTGATGAATGGTTCTTGTGATTGGTATGTTTTTCCTAGCCTTGTAGTGAGGTCACCTCTGGATTTCATATCGTTTGTCTTCTGCAAACAAATATTGGTAGGAACTATTTAGTACTCCCTCCGTTCCAGTTTATGTGAACCTATTTCCTTTTTGGTCCGTTCCAAAAAGAATGAACCCTTTCTAAATTTGGAAACAATTTAGCTTAAACTTACAATTTTACCCTTAATGAGAAGCTTTTATAACCACACAAATACTCTGGGCCCCTTTTTGAGTTATTTAGGACCACAGATTCCAAAAGTCATTCATTTTTTCTTAAACTCCGTGCCCAGTCAAACAAGTTCACATAAATTGGAACGGAGGAAGTACTATTTTATGCTTAGGTATTGGCATATTGCCTTTTTTGAGAAAAATGGGCCACTCATTATCTTCTTATTCTGATTATCTATTAGCAGCAATAGATGATACATGCATGGGAAATAGATAAACTTGTAAATTTAGTTAAATTGATCAGCTATTAATATGAGCATCAAATACTTTGTAAGAGATACATGAAGACACAACTTTTACATGAATTCAGTTAACCTTCTCTTATGCAGGACGTTTGCAGATGACATAAAAGCACTTCGATTGATCACTGCAATCAAAACCCCATATCTACCGGATGGCAGATTCGATCTTGAGGCTTATGACACGTTAGTAAATTTGCAAATCGAAAATGGCACTGAGGGTGTGATTGTTGGTGGCACTACAGGTGAAGGTCAATTGATGAGCTGGGATGAACACATCATGCTCATTGGTCACACAGTCAATTGTTTCGGGGGGTCAATCAAAGTCATCGGGAACACTGGAAGCAACTCCACGAGGGAAGCAATACATGCGACTGAACAGGGATTTGCTGTAGGTATGCATGCAGCTCTTCACATTAATCCCTACTATGGCAAGACCTCCTTAGAGGGTTTGATTTCTCACTTTGAAAGTGTGCTCCCTATGGGCCCTACTATCATTTATAATGTGCCATCACGAACTGGTCAAGACATCCCTCCACGTGTAATTCAGACAATGGCAAAGAGCCCTAACCTTGCTGGTGTCAAAGAGTGTGTTGGAAATGATAGGGTGGAGCAGTATACAAGTAACGGGATTGTCGTTTGGAGTGGCAATGATGATGAATGCCATGTTTCAAGGTGGGATTATGGTGCTACAGGAGTTATTTCTGTTACCAGCAACTTGGTTCCTGGTCTGATGCGAGAACTGATGTTTGGAGGGAAGAATCTTGCTTTGAACTCAAAGCTGATGCCTTTGATGGAATGGCTGTTTCATGAGCCAAACCCCATTGCTCTAAATACAGCTTTAGCTCAACTTGGGGTTGTGAGGCCCGTCTTTCGCCTTCCATATGTTCCACTTACGAAGGCAAAGAGAGAGGAGTTCGTGAAAATTGTCAAGGAAATTGGACGAGAGAACTTTATAGGGGAGAGAGATGTCCAAGTTTTGGATGACAATGATTTCATTTTGGTGGGTCGGTATTAGTTTTTTCCCATGTAGTGTTGAGAAGTAGGTTTTTGTTGTTAGCTGCTTTGCTTGAAATTTTCTTGACATGAAGGTATCTTTCTTTTATGTTGTATTTCACTCGTGCATGACAGCTTCAATACTTTTTTTCAGCTTTCTCTTGGGAGGCATGTATATTATAGCTACTAGCTTATGGACTAGATCTCGTCTTCTGTTATCTGTATCCTTGTTAATCTTCTCCTGCCTCGGCGTGTTTAGGTGTATTGGTCATTTTTCTATGTCCAAAATACTCTAGCTTTTTCCCAAGTAGTGTTGCAGATCTTAAAAATCAAGGTTCAAATTCTAGTGGAGGTAAAAAGATATTAGATAATTTCTTTCCATCTACCTAAACTTTATTAGGCGCAGAGAGATAACAAATATTTGGTGAAATAACCATCATTTTCATTTTTATCTCCACTCACTCATATTATGGCCATACTTATTCCATTATCTATACCACCTTCAATTCACAAAAGTTCATGTCTGAACAATATTACCTTGTTTTCATCTCCACCAGTGCCAAAGCCGACATCTTATTTTAGTCCCTTATGCAACTCAAGAGCTTCATCATTTGTAGATTTTGGAAATTTATAAAACTTTCAGCATTTTTTGCAGGAACTTGTTCACAAAGGTTGAAGATGATTTCAACAAAGCTACAAAGGTTGATTTAATAGTAGGTGGGAAAGTTTATGGGTGTTTCTTTTGTCAAATTAGTATTAAATTTTGTTGGGGTTTAAAGTTAATGATGAATAGTAACTCTGATGGAATTGGGGATTTAAGCATTTTGATGAATTCCAGCATGTCTTTGCATCTGAACCATGCCACACAGTCCAATATTTTGCCCTTCAACTATCCATTAATAGTGGAGATTAGTTTTACTCCACACTCCATAGTTTAGTGTTAGCCAACAAGGAGAGATCAAACTCATTTTTGTTATTAACAAAGGTATGATCCCAACTATTATTGAAGAGCAAATCTAGACCATTCGCATAATTCAAAGGGAAGTAAATGCCATGTAATTCTTTTTAGGGAAAAGGGTCATATTTATCCCTGTACTCTTCAAAAAGGGTTATATTTGTCCTTCGTTATACTTTTTTGATATATTTATCCTTATCGTGATACTTTAGGAACATATTTGTCCCTGTACTCTTCAAAAAGGGTTAAATTTGCCCTTCGTTATACTTTTTTGACATATTTATCCTTACAGTTATACTTTAGGATCATATTTGCCCCCCATCCATTAAATCCCCACGTCGCACCTTTGTTTTCCTACAATGTGCCTATGTGGATTTCTTTTTCCTCCAATTTAAATATGGTCACCTATTTAAGATAATTTAACCCGCCCACCCAATTAAACCAGACCCACTAACTAAAATAAACTGAAATCCTAATTCCCAACCCCCACTCGTCCATCTCTTCTCCGGATCAGCTCCATATTTTTCGGATAGCAACGACAACCTATCAAATCAAGTCCGAGCGAGAAAATTTTGGACAGCGAGTGAAGTGTTACCTCTAATTCATCCGATGGCAACAACTCGGTTCAGTCTCGCTTATAGGCGCTATTCAAAACTTCACTCATCTTGGCATTTTCTTAAATAAACTTGAAAGTTTTCTTTGAGTTTTAGGCTTCTGTCAGTGCTCTATTTTAAGCACTAACCTTTGTCATTAACTCCATTGTTGTGCAACTTCTCGTAATTTACTTTGGTTACTGAAATAATTGTGAGCTGTATCAGATTAGTGATTTTGAGTTCAAAGTTCTTGTTTGCCAATATGTTACCGCTGCTATCCGAAAAACATGGAGCAGAAAAAGAACTTTATCTTAAATAGGTCACCATGTTTAAATTGGGTGGGCGAGTTATATTATCTTAAATAGGTGACCATATTTAAATTGGAAGAAAAAGAAATCCACATAGGCGTAGGAAAACAAAGGTGGGACATGGGGATTTAATGGATGAGGGACAAATATGATCCTAAAGTATAACTGTAAGGATAAATATGTCAAAAAGTATAACGAAGGACAAATGTAACCCTTTTGAAGAGTACGGAGGCAAATATAATCCTAAAGTACAATGGTAAGGATAAATATATCAAAAAAGTATAACAAAGGACAAATATAACCCTTTTTGAAGAGTACAGGGATAAATACGACCCTTTTCCGTTCTTTTTACATCTCTTTTTCGAAGCTAGCTATTTTTGTTAAAAAAATATCCCCTCCTCTCATATTAACAGTCGTGGTTACTAAAAATAGTTGTTTGTCATTTTAGAAGTTCAAGACAAAATTGTTATATTTTTCCTTTTTTACCCTTAATAATAATTATACTAGAAGACTACAAACACCTTAATTATGGAGAATTTTATTCAAATACCAAGAAGTCAACCTTGTTATCTTAAACACTTTAATCATGTTTACACCAATGCAATCAATAATATAAATACCAAAATTCTTTATAAAGTCTATTCAAATCAAAATTCTGCTAGAGTATATGATAATGAAAGAAAACTTTCAAATCGCTCGTTTGAAAATATTTTGAAGGAAAGATGAATTCCATTTCATGCGATCTCTGTTGGAAGAGTTAATTTTACTGATTTATTAATTTTATCCTAGGTGTCTCTTCATATTTTCTACGGAAAAGGCCTAAAAATGCCGCTCAACTAACATAAATAGCCTATTTATGCCATCCGTTAAAAGGTCACCCTATTCATGCCACTAACGTTATACTTTTGGCCTATTTATGCCACTAACGTTATACTTTTGGCCTATTTATGCCATTATCGACTAACAGTTCCATTTTTCGATTTAAATAATAAGAATTAATTTTTCGACCCCACCTTTGTCACGTATCTTTATATTATTGGTTCTTCTTTACTTGAGCCTACAACCATGCCCGACCAGATAAAATTCAACCATCTTTTAACCCAACTCCTAATTCATTATCACGACCCGATAAGTTCAGTGTTCATTGATTTGTATTTATTTGAAACTGATGTTGTTTTTATTTCAATTCAGTTTGTAAAAATCTAAATCTTAGAAGCTCATGATTTGTACTACCGGTTCTTGG
The DNA here is from genome assembly GCF_001879085.1 of Nicotiana attenuata. Lineage (NCBI taxonomy): Eukaryota > Viridiplantae > Streptophyta > Magnoliopsida > Solanales > Solanaceae > Nicotiana > Nicotiana attenuata. The sequence continues at coordinate 20,375,600 of NC_031993.1, forward strand.
GAAAAGTATTAAGGTTAAGTTATTTTATCATTTATTTGTCAAAAAAAATCTCATTAAATTGGATAGTTATTAATTGGCTTACCTAGCGGGTTGGGTTTCACGACTAGTTGGATTTTTGGGTCGTGACAAGGAATTAGGGGTTGGGTTAAAAGATGGTTGGATTTTATCGGGTTGGGCATGGTTAATTATACATAATCAAGGTTAAAAGAAATATAGGGTCAAGTAAAGAAGAACCAGTAATATAAATGCATGTGGCAAAGGTGGGGTCGAAAAATTAATCCTTATTATTTAAAAATAAGAAAATGGAACTGTTAGTAGACAATGGCATAAATAGGTCAAAAGTATAACGTTAGTGGTATGTATAGGGCGACCTTTTAATGGATGGCATAGATAGGCCATTTATGTTAGTTGAGTGGTATTTTTAGACCTTTTCCGTATTTTCTATAAAGTAAATCAATTGCATTCACATTTAGTAAAAATATGGATAATGTCATTGATAGAGATGACACATAAATTGAGAAAATATTCAATAAAGAAATATTAAATATTAAGACAAGAATAAGGGTAACATAGTCAAAATCCCATCCTAATTAATTTTACTCAAGGGGCGTACACAAGAGAATCATGACACATAATATGAGACCGATGGAGTACTAGCTAACCACTTGTGTCAAGTGTTTGGAATATACACAAACATTTGCGAATAATTTAAAAATAGCCATAATTTAAAAATGCAGTTCAGTTATTGCAATTCAAACTTCAGAAAAATTGTGTAAAGTGGATGTAGAATGTGATGGCAACTACTTTGGCTTCTTATTATGCGAACCATGACAACATACGTGATGACAAATTGCAGCGAGATTTATTTGATTTGAGTATATAAATGATGCAATTGTAAATTGTTTCTCTTGTCAAGACATTCTTTTAGTGAAGATATTGATCATTTTATGCTGTATGGAGTCTAGGGATTTATGCAATTGTAAATTGTTTCTGAATTGACCGTTGCAATTATAGCTACTTTTTAACTTTTTGGCAAATAGCGGCTATATTCTAAAAATATTATATGAGAAAATCACCAGCTATTTTTTCCTTTTATAACTTTGTGCCGGGAAAATGTAAATGTACTCTTTAACCCTTTGGACAGCTTTTTAAAAGTAAAAAATAAAAACAGTGTTAGGAACAAGTTAACAAGTGTCAGTTGGGTAAGCGGTTTGAACTCTGAAGAACACTCAAGTATACGTTGCCACAGTCGAAGCCATCAGTTTTTTAGACTTATGTACAGTATATATCACCCCTTTCGACTTCAACATCTTCACTTCAAATCCATCAAAACAATTAGAGATGATAGGACGAGCATTTGCAAATAGATCATCATCGTCATCATTGCGAGCTATTCTGAAAAACGAAGGAAAACTATCTGAATTACGGTTCGGGAGGTGGATTTCAGTTTCGACTAATGGTGCCGAAGAAGCAGAGTTGAGTGGGAAGCGATTCGCAGCCCTTTGGGGAAACGGGGATTACGGAAGGCTAGGGCATGGGAGTCTTGAGTCGCAGTGGCGCCCTAAGGTTCTGTTTCCTTCCGTTTTCGATAATCAAAACCTCCGTGAGATTGCTTGTGGCGGTGCTCATACTCTCTTCCTTACAGGTTATATAAATGTTCTCTAACTTGATCATATGCAGTTGGGATTCTTAGAAGAAAATGTGATTTTACTCCCTCTTATTTGTTACTCCCTCCGAACAACCTCTCTACCTCGCCAGGTAGGGTTAAGGTCTGCATACACAACTACCCTCCCCAGCCCCCACTTGTGGGATTATATTGGGTATGTTGTTGTTGTTGTTATTTGTTACTCCCTCCGTCCCATTTTATGTGGTTTTGTTTGAATGGGCGGTTATTGACATTTGTGTGGCAACCTCTCTATCTCATTAAGGGGTTGTTTGGTTGCTAACGAAGTTATTCCAGGATTATTATCCTACACCCAATGTGGGACAAATAACAGATTTTGATACAAAATTTAGACCAATATTAGTTATTTACCCATAACCAAACACTGGATAATCGTAATTGTCAAATTTTTTACCGGGATTAGTATTCTATTCCCCGTAACCAAACGACCCCTAATAAGGATAAAATGGAAATTTGGAAGTTATAATTATTTCTAAATATAAAAATGTGTTATTGTTTTCTGTGATAAACTAAAAAGGAAACTGTGCTACATAAATTGGGCCAAAGGGAGCAGATTTTTTCTACCGAGGGGCTTCGGGCTCTCAAGACGAAAACTCCACATGGAGTAGCTGTATGGAGACAAATAGCTAGTGTTTTGGGGGGGGGGGGGGAATTCAGCAAGAATGTCAGCATTGGGATTGGAAATGGGCAAAAAGTTAGGCTGTGGAAAGACGATTGGAATGGTTTAGGACCTTTGGAGGAGCAGTTCCCTCGTCTTTACAGAATGGTGAGTAACACTAATGTTTTAATAGCTGATGTTTTCAATGAAACTGGTTGGAGTTTCTGGTTTAGGAGGAACTTCTTTGATTGGGAAATGCAGGAAGTGGAATTGTTTTTGCAAAAGATGCTCTCAGTAAAGATTAATCAGGGGAAGGATGATGCACTATGTTTTTTTTTGGTTAAAGAAGATGCACTATGTTGGAATGTTATAAGAATGGAATGGTTACTGTGAGTTCTTAGTTTCTTACTACAAAGAACTTATTAAGTCTGTTCGGAGAGAGAGACAGCGTATCCTTGGAAGCTAATGTGGAAGACATTTGCACCTACTAAAGTGGCTTGTCTTGGTTGGATGGCGGCTCATGAAGCATGCTTGACTCGAGATAATTTGAGACGAATAGGCTTTAATATGTGTAGCAGATGGTATCTGTGCGAGAACTCCTGTGAATCTGTGGATGACCTCTTTATGCACTGTCATTATACCTGGCAGATTTGGACCATGTTTATGGCTATTTTTGGTGTTCAAAGTGTTATTCCTGAGAAGTTATGGTGCTGGAAGTCAATCTATTCTGGGACGTATAAGAAGAAGATCTGGATCACCATCCCTTGCGCATTGCATTGGCAATTTGGACAGAGAGAAATATAAGATATTTTGAGGGCAAAACGGAGCAACTTCAAGTAGTAAAATATAGATGCATTCAAAATTTGTACCATTGGGAGAATGGAAACAACGTTTTTAATTTTCAGGATTTGCTAGACTTGTTAGATTTTATAGAGATCTGATGTTCCTAGTCTAGCTCTGTTGTACTTGCTGCAGTATTTTCTTGATACTGCTTTTTAATAAAATATTAGTTATTAAAAAAAAATAAAAAAAATGAAACCACTTCAAAAAAACACTTCAAGAAAAAAGAGCAGATTTTTTCTACTCCCTACGTTTCAATTTAGATGATGTAGTTTGACTTGACACAAAGTTTAAGAAAAAAAAGAAGATTTTTGAAACATGTGACCCTAAAAGCTTAAGGGGCAAAATCTTTGTGGGGCCATGATATTTGTGTGGTTATAAAAGCTTCTCATTAAGGGTAAAGTGGATAAAATGAAAAGTTCAAAGTTGAATTGTTTCTAAATATAGAAATGTGTTATTCTTTTTTAACGGACTAATAAGGAAAGTGTGTCATTTAAATTGAAACGTAGGGAGTACAGGTTTTTCTTGTGGTTTTTTTTTTTTGGGGGGGGGGGGGGGGTAGGAGGTGGGGGCGCGCTAGGGAGGTGGTGAGAATATTTTGTGATACTTAGCAAAATAGATATAGAAGATTCATATAGTCTAAGCCACCTAGTTCGGGATTAAGGTTAAGTTAATTGATTGATTAAATTTTGATGCAAAGTTTTTATTTTTGCTTATATTTTAATAGTTAATGCTAGCTTTTTGTTTTTCCTAGATTTTGATATGCATGTTTAGCGTCAATAGCAGCTTCATTTTCCTTTTCTGATAACATCTTATTTTGTCAATATGTGCTTCCGTTTTTCTAGTGCATTTTGAGCTTTGTCTCTTTAGTTGAAGATTGTGTTCAAACTTGTTCACCATCATCAATCTATTTTATGTCATGATAAAACTTGTTGTGAAATAATGTAATGAAAGGAATATAAGAGTTTGTAGCTAGGTATTTGGCCAAATAGGATTGTCCGCTTCCTAAAGAATCTGTCACCAAAATAATGTTTTAGACTGTTGTTGCATCAGCAGAGGCTTTACTTACAAATTAATTGCCCTCTCTTTTTGCAGAAAATGGCCGTGTTTATGCCAGTGGGCTCAATGATTATGGACAACTAGGGGTGTCATCAGATGATAGAGGTTATATAATTGTATGCTATCTTGACCTTTTTGATACAATTTCATATAGGTTAGAAACATAACTTCATCAATTAACTGAACATTTTTTTTAATCATATAATAAGTATGTAGTATTTGGACAGGACATAACTTCATCAATTAATCGAAGACATTTTTAAAATCATACAATAATTGTATAGTACTCACAGCCATTTGTTGCAACATACAATAATTATAACAACGATATCCCTTCTGAACACGAGAATAACCAAGGAAGACACACTTGAGAGCACGAGGAGCTAACTTATCTTTCCCAGGGGCTAAGTTATGAACGAAACAAGTGCTCCCGAAAATACGAGGGGGAAGAGAGTATAAGGGTGAATGGGGAAACAATACTGAATAAGGAATCTGATTCTGGATGGGAGATGAAGGCATCCGATTAACCCAATAACAAGCTGTGAGAACTGCATCGCCCCAAAAACGCAACGGAACATGAGATTCAATGAGAAGTGTGCGAGCAGTCTCAATGAGGTGCCTATTCTTTCTCTCTGCAACCCCATTTTGCTGAGGGGTATAAGGATAAGAGGTCTGATGAATAATTCCTTGAGAAGTCATAAACTGCTGAAATTGAGAGGATAAATATTCTAAGGCATTATCATTGCGAAAAGTGCGAATAGAAACACCAAATTGATTTTTGATTTCAGCACAAAAATTCTAGAATATAGAAAACAACTCAGAACAATCTTTCATTAAGAAAAGCCAAGTACATCTTGAATAATCATCAATGAAACTAACAAAATAACGAAATCCCAAGGTTGAACTGACTCTACTAGGACCCTTTATATTAGAATGAACTAAAGAAAAAACAGACTCTGCAGGACTCTCAATACTACGAGGAAAGGAGGCTCGGGTATGTTTCCCGAGCTGACACGACTCACAATCTAATGTAGATAAACTAGACAAACTAGGCACCTTCTTCTGAAGCTTGGATAAACTTGGATGTCCTTTGTGAATTAGGTCTGGAGGATCTGTAACTAGACATGTCTTGGAGGATTTGAGTGAATTAAGGTAGTAAAGGCCTTCTGATTCAAGCCCTGTGCCAATCGTCTGTCCCGTACTGTGGTCCTGCATAATAAAAGAATCATCAATAAAATATATACTACAATGGAGGGCACGAGTCAAACGACTAACAGATGCAAGACTAAAAGGACAGCCAGGGACATAAAGAACGGAATCTAGAGTGACAGAGGGTAAGGGATTAGCTTGTCCAACTCCTTTTGCTTTAGTCTGAGACCTATTGGCTAAAGTAACAGTGGGAAGAGATTGTGAATACACAATATTTGACAAAAGTGATTTATTACCAGAGATATGATGAGAAGCGCCCGAGTCCACGACCCATGGTCCAAGAGTACTAGACTAGGAAACACAAGCAAAAGAATTACCAGCAACAGAAGTATCAGTCTGAGCAACAGAGGCTACTTGTGGAGATGTCTGCTTACTTGCTCGATACTGAAGGAACTCATTATATTCCCCTTCAGATATAGAAAATCTCTGGTTACCTGTAGTCTCGGTCTGAGCAACATAAGCATTTTTGGGTGGACGACCATGTAAAGAATAACACACGTCACGAGTGTGTCCAAGTTTATGACAATAAGAGCACTTGGGTCTAGATCTTCCAAAACGACCTCCTCCTCGTCTATTCTCCATAGTTTGAGATGCCCGATTGTCCACTGTCTGGGATGCGAGAACAGATGAGTCAAGTGTCTGTGATGAGATCACTGGGTGACTTGGTGCTGCAGCAAGGCGAAGTAATCGAGAGAATAATTCATCAACTGTGGGGACGGTCGGACTAGCCAAAAATCTGATCGCGTACTGAGTCAAGATCATTATGTAGTCCAGCGAGAGTAAGAACTAGAAACATCTTCTGTCGCTGCTCTTGTTGCTTTTCAACACTAGCAGAAACTGGCATCAACTTCTCAAATTCCTCCATGATTGCCTGTACTTGTCCCAAGTAAGTAGACATATCTAATTTCTGCTTCTTTAAATTTGTCATCCGCGATATCACATCATAGAAACGAGATATGTCATTAGTGTATAAAGTGCAAGCCTTTTCCCAAACCAAATAACATCTCTGGAAAGGACGAAAAGGGCATCAACTTGGAATCAATATATCGCCACAGAATACTGCATAATTGAGCATCGATCTTCTCCCAAAGTGCTTTGACCTTTTCATCTCCTTCGCTAGACTTGATTAAATGATCTTGAACACCTTGACCTTTACACCACAACTCGACAGACGAAGCCCAAGCTAAGTAGTTTGAACTTCCCATTAAAGGTTTTGAGGTAATCATAATTCCGGAACTGCTAGAACTCGGGTTTTGGGACCCGAAAGCATCAACTCCCAAAGACATCGTTGGATTGAAGAGAGGTCTATAAAATTATCACCAAATAACAGAAAGAATCAATTGAAAACTCGCTGAAACAGATGGAGGAGACACTGTTTTGGCTGGAAAATACTGTAGCTGCTGGAAAAAAATCAGTGTAGTCGTTGGAAAAACTCAAAGTGGTCAGAATCAAACGAAAACAATATGGGTGGGGTCGGAATTAGTAGGCGACCCAACTCTTCTGAAGAAACTTTTTCAAAAAATGGCCGGAAGTGGTTTTACTCGCCGGCGCGTGAGCTCACGCGCACGCCGGAACTCTAGCTTCTGACGGCGCGTGAGGGCGCATGAGGAGGCTTCTGCTGGAGATTTTAACTGGGGTTTGGTCGCCGGACGATGAGGGATCTTGTGATAGTAGTGTTGGATTTTGCACAACACTGACGGAGAGAGAGATGACGCAAACAACCTTGAAAAGTCGCCGGAAAATTGAGGCGCGGTGACTTCTGGCTCTGTATTTTAGTTCCCGGATGTGTCTCACCATTGCGGCTCTGATACCATGTGAGAATGCATGGGAAAATATTTTATTCACATGTACTAACAATGATACAATGTGTCCTATATATATATATAATACATGTCCTACTCCTACTACATATGGGATTAGGGCTATTTACATGTAACTATTTAACTACCAAACTAACTCATACATACATATATACTGTCATTCTCCATCTCCGTCTCGTTAAACATCCACTCGGCTACATGTGAGAACCACCAGTTCGCCACCTTAACTACACCAACTCGACAAACACCTAAATTCCAGCCTTCTTCTCACCTTGAAACCACCTTTTATTTTACCTGGGCTTAAAGAGCCAAAGAGGGGTCCACTAGTTCGAGTTGTGGTCATTGGCTCTATGTAGACTCTGTGGTCTCAGTTCATTCTTGCTTCGGATGGGAATTTTAGCTATACAGAAGTACTCGTAGATAAAAATGAAGTATGTGACGAAGGAAGGCCATCGCCGCGTCTGTCAATTAGTTCCTGAGGGAAAGGACATTGAAAAATCAGAGCAAAAACCTCTGAAGACAATGAAAAAGGAGGAGATGTCAATTACTGTTGATTCAAAGAATAAACCACAATCAAAGCGACATCCTCCTTAGACAATGAGAAGATGTCGATTCCTGTTGAGTCAAAGGATAAAAGATAATCAAAGCGACAATTTCCTGAGGCAATGAAGTATGTGAAGAAGGAAGGCTATCGCCGCCTCTGTAATTACTTCATGTTGAATCTAAGGATAAAAAGGAGTCCAAATGACAACCTCCCGGGACAATGAAAAAGGAGAAAAGAGATCTTAGTAGTGTGGTTATTAACAACATTCTCCGAGAATTAGAACTGGATCTTCACCAACGCTTTGATATGGAGTGGCTTTGCTCGCTTCACACTCAGGGTAAAGGTAGGATATTAGGCGTTGATATGGGTCTCGGGAAGACGGGACAGATTTGCGGCTTCTTAGGCGAATTATTCAATTCAGGGCTTATAGAGAGGATTTGATTGTTGCTCTAGCAACTTTGATGAACCAATGCGCTGACGAGTTCAGAGATGTGTATTATGTTTCAGTGGAGAAATATTTTCGTCGAAGGGCTGTCCGGGATGATATTCTTCAACAAGTTCTTCAGGGCAAAGGCTTTCTTCTCACAACCTACAATCTTTTAAGAATTGATGTGAAGTCTTTTTGTCATGGTCGGTGGGATTATATGATTCTTGATGAGGGGCATTGCATAAAGAATCCAATGCACTGGTGGCTGAAAGTGTGCGTAAGATTGATTGTGATCATTGTATCATTGTGATTGGCACACCCATTCAAAACAACCTTGAGGAAATATGGGCTTTATTCAACTTCTGCTAACCTAAGCTGCTGAGTGACAAAAACTGGTTCAAGAAGATTTATAAGGATCCCATTCTTCTTGGAAATGATGAAAATGCTTCTCCCAGATTAAAGCATTGGAGCTCAGAAACTGCAACCATATCTTCTGCAACGTTTGAAGAAGTATTTTCTGATGGAAGTATGAAGAAAAATGAGATTACTGTGTGGCTTAAATTGACGAAATCTTAGCGGGAACTCTACACAGATTTCTTGAAGGGGAAGATTGCCCACGCAGACGGGACATTACCAGTTTCAAAAAAATAAAATAAAAGGGCCCTCTCAGACAACCCTTTGGCTAAACTTTCTTGAAAAAAATATGTGATCACCCGCAGTTAGTAGAAGAACTAAGAAGTTTTGTGATACATGAAGATTCCTGCAAGATAACATTTATACCGGGTTTATTGGGTCGTTTGATTTCCCGTGCGTATCATGTGCTTATCTTTGCTCTAACTTGCCAGATGCTTAATCTAATCCTAGACGCTTTACAAATCAGAGACTTGCAGTTCATTAGGATGGATGGAAACACCAAAAGTGTTGACAGACTGGGCAAAAGTGTTGGGAAATAGTGGAGGTTAGGTCAAAAGATTTGTCTTTACAGTAAAATTCTCTATAATTTAGGTAATAGTTATATTAAAGGAGGCTTGACGCATAGAGATCTTTCCTCTACTATGCTCTTTGTGTTTGTCACGAAAGGGATTTATAAAAACAGAAGTATCATTGCCATGAAAGGGTTCCCCTGCTCCCTGTTACTTATTTGAGCCTACCTTTAGAGGCAAAGCACATTGCAAGGTGCCAGAAATATTTTTATATCCGATAGAGGTCATCTTTGTTTGGTCTGCCTGATATTTCATATCCTTGTTGCATAAACCTGATTCTGTTGTGAACGTAGTGGAACAATCCTAGAGGGAAATCCGCTGGGAGGCTAATCAAGTAGAAAAACTAATACCACCCTGTTAAAGGAATGTGAGAAAGCACGGGAGAAAATATATTATTGATTAATTAATTGACAATGCTACAATGAGCCCTATATATACAATACATGTCCTACTCCTAATACATATGGGATTAGGGTTATTTACTACTATTTATACAATAAAACTAACACCCCCCTCAAGCTGGTGCATATAAATCATATGTACCGAGCTTATTACATATATAACTAATACGAGGACCAGTGACGGACTTGGTGAAAATATCAGCAAGCTGATCATTCGACTTCACAAATTTTGTAGCAATATCTCTCGAGAGTATCTTTTCTCTAACAAAGTGACAGTCAATCTCGATGTGTTTAGTTCTCTCATGGAACACTGGATTTGACGCAATATGAAGAGCAGCTTGATTATCACACACAAGTCCCATCTGACTAATCTCACCAAATTTCAACTCCTTAAGCAACTGTTTGATCCAAATTAGCTCACATGTGGCCATAGCCATTGCTCGATATTCTGCTTCTGCACTAGACCGAGTAACCACATTCTATTTCTTGCTCTTCCAAGACACCAAATTTCCTCCTACTAAGACACAATATCCAGACGTAGAACGTCTATCAGAAGGTGATCCTGCCCAATCAGCATCTGAGTATCCAACGATCTGCTCATGGTCTCGATCCTCAAACAATAGGCCTTTGCCTGGAGCTGATTTTATATACCGAAGAATGCGGACAACGGCATCCCAATGACTATCACAGGGAGAATCCATAAACTGACTCACAACACTCACAGGAAAGGAAATGTCAAGTCTAGTCACTGTGAGGTAATTTAATTTACCAACCAACCGCCTATATCTTGCAGGATCGCTAAGAGGCTCCCCCTGTCCTGGCAGAAGTTTAGAATTCGGATCCATCGAGTGTCAACAGGTCTACAACCTGTCATTCCTGTCTCCTCAAGAATATCTAAGGCATACTTCCGTTGTGAGATTACAATACCTGAGCTAGACTGAGCGACCTCAATACCCAGAAAATACTTTAATCTGCCCAGATCCTTAGTCTGAAAGTGCTGAAAGAGATGTTGCTTCAACTTACTAATACCATCCTGATCATTGCCGGTAATACCAATATCGTCAACATAAACGACCAGATAAATACAGAGATTTGAAGCAGAATGTCGATAAAATACAGAGTGATCAGCTTCACTACGAGTCATGCCAAACTCCCGAATAACCGTGCTGAACTTACCAAACCAGGCTCGAGGAGACTGCTTTAGACCATAGAGGGACCGGCGCAACCGACATACAAGGCCACTAGACTCCCTCTGAGCAACAAAACCAGGTGGTTGCTCCATATAAACCTCATCCTCAAGGTCACCGTGAAGAAAAACATTCTTAATGTCCAACTGATAGAGAGGCCAATGGCGAACAGCAGCCATGGATAGAAAAAGGCGGACTGATGCAATTTTAGCCACGGGAGAGAAAGTATCACTATAATCAAGTCCAAATATCTGAGTATATCCTTTGGCAACAAGACGAGCCTTAAGTCGATCAACCTGGCCATCTGGACCAACTTTGACTGCATACACCCAACGACAACCAACAGTCGATTTACCTGAAGGAAGAGGAACAAGCTCCCAAGTACCACTCGTATGTAAAACAGACATCTCGTTAATCATAGCCTGTCGCCATCCGGGATGAGACAGTGCTTCACCTGTAGACTTAGGGATGGAAACAGAGGACAAAGATGACACAAATGCACAATGGGATGATGAGAGACGATGGTAACTTAAACCGATATAATGAGTATTAGGATTAAGCGTGGACCGTATACCTTTTCGTAGTGCAATCGGTTGATTAAGAGGAGACAAGTCCGTAGTATTAGCATGGTCAGGTGTAGGACGTGAATTAGCTGGGCATGATGCTGGAGGCGGACGATGATGATAAGTCAGGAGTGGTGGAGCTGTAGAAGGTTGAACTGGACTAGGTGGTGGCACTGGAGCTATAGTTGGTGGAACTGGACTAGGTGGTGGCACTGGACTCGGTGGTGACACTAGAGTTATAGGTGGTGGAGCTGCAACTGGAACTGTAGGCGGTGGAGCTATGGAGGATGATGAATGGGAGATAGGGACTGAATCTCCAAAAGAAAGAACGGGTAGCACCTCAGAAATATCTAAGTGATTAACTGGACCTGTGAAGTATGATTGGGTTTCAAAGAAGGTAACATCAGCAGACATAAGAAATCGGTGATGGTCAGGAGAATAACATCGATATCCCTTTTGCGTTCTTGAGTAACCCAGAAATATGCACTTAAGAGCACGAGGAGCTAACTTATCTTTTCCTGGAGTAAGGTCATGAACAAAGCACGTACTCCCAAAGACACGGGGTGGAAGAGAGAACAAAGGTAAGTGGGGAAACAGGACAGAGAATGGAACTTGACTTTGGATAGCTGAAGATGGCATACGATTAATAAGATAACAAGATGTAAGAACTGCATCTAAAGGTAAGGAAGTGGACTTGCTTGACCTATTGCAGTTGCCATGGCTTGAGACCCATTGGCCATTGTGACTGTTGGAAGAGATTGAGAATATGAGATACTAGTGAAAAGAGATTTGTTACCAGAAATATGATCAGATGCACCCGAATCAATGACCCACGACTCAGAAGGTGAAGATTGGGAGACACAATTCATGCTACTATTTGTTGGAACAACGGAGGCTAATCCTGAAGATGTCTGTTTATGTGCTTTGTACTGAAGGAACTCAATATAATCCGGTAAAGAAACCATCTGGATTGGATTAATGCATTCGATCCAACGAATTGTGAGTCTACGAATGACATTATAATGTTCACGCCGGAAAAGGTCAGAAAATTATTTAGAAATCACTGTTTGACTGTTACTGTTCACCGGAAACACTGTAGCTCGCCGGAAAATAAAAAAGTCGTCGGAATCTGATGTAAACTTGATGGGTAGGCTCGGAAAGGCCACGCGAACAGGCTGCCTGAAGGAAAAAATTTGAAATCTGGCTGGGAAAAGGCCACACGCGCCGGCGCGTGGGGAAGGACTCGCCAGAAAAACAGAGCTCCGATCCGCGCGTGAGGGCGCGTGAGTGGTCGGCTGCCGGAGATCTTTGGTGGGGTTTGGTCGCCTAAGCCCTGGGAACCCTGTGGTGGTGTTGGTTTTTGCACAACACCAACGGAAAGTAATTTTGGTTACGGACAGCCTCTTAAGTCGCCGGAAAATTGTACGGCGACGAGGTCTTTCTCCCGGAAGTTGCTGGAATGACGCACAATAATAATTTTCTCACTTAAGCTCTGGTACCATGTGAGAAAACACGAGAGAAAATATATTATTGATTAAATAATTGACAATGCTACAATGAGCCCTATATATACAATACATGTCCTACTCCTAATACGTATGGGATTAGGGTTATTTACTACTATTATACAATGAAACTAACAAGGAAAAAAATGTATCATTAAACGTGACAAAGTGAAATATGAGTGTGAGAGGGTATGTAGAACTGAAAAGAGGTTTCTGATACGTGTGCCTTGTGGAGAGAGGTGATGGAGGGAGGGAGAACTTGTTAAAGGTGTGAGATTTTAAGTGGGAAGTGGGGAGAGGGTGGGAAAAGTACCTATGTGCTTCATGTGTAGGTGGCCAAAAAGGAATCAGGATGTTCGAAAGATAATTGCATAGACTGTAAAGTTTAAAGCATATGTGTTTATATCTGTTGTTTCTTGGTGGAAGCAAAATATTGCAAATGGCTTTGAGGAGCTCATGTCTTTCCCATCCTCATGGGAGGTATATCTTCTTGTAAGCCAATTCATGCACTATTAGGCACGAGAGTGTTCGGTGTATAAGGAAGAATCATATATCCCCTCATCCGCCTCTCGCTTCTGCTCACCCTAAAAAAGAGTGAGAGGGTGAGCTTTTGGAACTAGTGGTGACGTGGAGAGAGCCAGGGAGGTAAGCTAGAGATTGCGATCCCAAGATGAAGAATTAGCTTTATCGGTGTATTGCTAATACGCGTAATTTTATTCCACATTGTGAGAAAGCACGGGAGAAAATATTATTGATTAATTAAGACAATGATACACTGAGCCCTATATATACACAATACATGTCCTACTCCTAATACATATGGGATTAGGGTTATCTACTACTATTTACACAATGAAACTAACACTCCCCCTCAAGCTGGTGCATATAAATCATATGTACCGAGCTTGTTACATATATAACTAATACGAGGACCAGTGAGGGACTTGGTGAAAATATCAGCAAGCTGATCATTTGACTTTACAAACTTTGTAACAATATCTCCTGAGAGTATCTTTTCTCTAACAAAGTGACAGTCAATCTCGATATGTTTTGTTCTCTCATGGAACACTGGATTTGACGCAATATGAAGAGCAGCTTGATTATCACACACAAGTCCCATCTGACTAATCTCACCAAATTTTAGCTCCTTGAGCAACTGTTTGATCCAAATTAGCTCACACGTGGCCATAGCCATTGCTCGATATTCTGCTTCTGCACTAGACCGAGCAACCACATTCTGTTTCTTGCTCTTCCAAGACACCAAATTCCCTCCTACTAAGACACAATATCCAGACGTAGAACGTCTATCAGAAGGTCATCCTGCCCAATCAGCATCTGAGTATCCAACGATCTGCTCATGGCCTCGATCTTCAAACAATAAGCCTTTGCCTGGAGCTGATTTTATATACCGAAGAATGCGAACAACAGCATCCCAATGACTATCACATGGAGAATCCATAAACTGACTCACAACACTCACTGGAAAGGAAATGTCAGGTCTAGTCACTGTGAGGTAATTTAATTTACCAACCAACCGCCTATATCTTGCAGGATCGCTAAGAGGCTCCCCCTATCCTGGCAGAAGTTTAGAATTCGGATCCATCGGAGTGTCAACAGGTCTACAACCTGTCATTCCTGTTTCCTCAAGAATATCTAAGGCATACTTCCGTTGTGAGTTCACAATACCCGAGCTAGACTGAGCGACCTCAATACCCAGAAAATACTTTAATCTGTCCAGATCCTTAGTCTAAAAGTGCTGAAAGAGATGTTGCTTCAACTTACTAATACCATCCTGATCATTGCCGGTAATAACAATATCGTCAACATAAACGACCAGATAAATACAGAGATTTGAAGCAGAATGTCGATAAAATACAGAGTGATCAGCTTCACTACGAGTCATGCCAAACTCCTGAATAACTGTGTTGAACTTACCAAACCAAGCTCGAGGAGACTGCTTTAGACCATAGAGGGATCGGCGCAACCGACATACAAGGCCACTAGACTCCCCCTGAGCAACAAAACCAGGTGGTTGCTCCATATAAACCTCATCCTCAAGGTCACCGTGAAGAAAAACATTCTTAATGTCCAACTGATAGAGAGGCCAATGGCGAACAGCAGCCATGGATAGAAAAAGGCGGACTGATGCAATTTTAGCCACGGGAGAGAAAGTATCACTGTAATCGAGTCCAAATATCTGAGTATATCCTTTGGCAACAAGACGAGCCTTAAGTCGATCAACCTGGCCATCTGGACCAACTTTGACTGCATACACCCAACGACAACCAACAGTCGATTTACCTGAAGGAAGAGGAACAAGCTCCCAAGTACCACTCGTATGTAAAGCAGACATCTCGTCAATCATAGCCTGTCGCCATCCGGGATGAGACAGTGCTTCACCAGTAGACTTAGGAATGGAAACAGAGGACAAAGATGACACAAATGCACAATGGGATGATGAGAGACGATGGTAACTTAAACCGATATAATGAGGATTAGGATTAACTGTGGACCGTATACCTTTTCGTAGTGCAATCGGTTGATTAAGAGGAGACAAGTCCGCAGTATTAGCAGGGTCAGGTGCAGGACGTGAATCAGCTGGGCCTGATGCTGGGGGCGGACGACGATGATAAGTCAGGAGTGGTGGAGCTGTAGAAGGTTGAACTCGACTAGGTGGTGGCACTGGAGCTAGAGTTGGTGGAACTGGACTAGGTGGGGGCACTGGAGCTAGAGTTGGTGGAACTGGACTAGGTGGTGGCACTGGACTCGGTGGTGATACTGGAGCTATAGGTGGTGGCACTGGAACTGGAACTGTAGGCGGTGGAGCTATGGAGGAAGATGAATGGGAGATAGGGACTGAATCCCCAAAAGAAGGAACATGTAGCACCTCAGAAATATCTAAGTGATTAACTGGACTTGTGAAGTATGATTGGGTTTCAAAGAAGTTAACATCAGCAGACATAAGAAATCGATGAAGGTCAGGAGAATAACATCGATATCCCTTTTGCGTTCTCGAGTAACCCAGAAATATGCACTTAAGAGCACGGGGAGCTAACTTATCTTTTCCTGGAGTAAGGTCATGAACAAAACACGTACTCCCAAAGACACGGGGTGGAAGAGAGAACAAAGGTAAGTGGGGAAACAGGACAGAGAATGGAACTTGATTTTGGATAGCTGTAGATGGCATACAATTAATAAGATAACAAGATGTAAGAACTGCATCCCCCCAAAAACGCAGCGGAACATGAGATTGTATGAGTAGGGTACGAGCAGTTTCAATAAGATGTCTATTCTTTCTTTCAGCTACCCCATTTTGTTGGGATGTGTACGGACAAGATGTTTGATGAATAATCCCATGGGAGTTCATAAATTGCTGAAACGGGGAAGACAAATACTCTAGGGCATTATCACTACGAAATGTGCGGATAGAAACGCCAAATTAATTTTGAATTTCAGCATGGAAGGTCTGGAAAATAGAAAACAACTCAGATCGGTTTTTCATCAAAAATATCCAAGTGCACCTGGAATAATCATCAATGAACCTGACAAAGTAGCGGAATCCTAAGGTAGAGCTAACCCGACTAGGACCCCAAACATCTGAATGGACTAAAGTAAAAGGTGACTCTGCTCGATTGTCAAGACGTCGGGGGAAATGGGAGCGGGTATGCTTACCGAGCGACACGACTCACATTCTAGAGTGGACAAGTGAGATAAGCCAGGTACCATTTTCTGAAGTTTTGACAAACTGGGATGTCCTAACCGTTTATGTAATAAATCTGGTGAATCAGTAACGAGAGAAGTTATTGGAGGAAGACAAGATGCGAGTCCATGTGATTTAGCAAGGATAAGGTAATAAAGTCCATCTGATTCACGTCCGGTACCAATGATCCGCCCTGTACTGCGTTCCTGTATAAAAACAAGGTCATCAAGAAATAGAACAACAGATTTAAGTGATTTGGCTAAGCGACTAACGGCTATGAGATTAAAAGGACTACCAGGAACATAAAGAACTGAGTCTAAAGGTTAGGAAGGAAGTGAACTTGCTTGACCTGTTGCAGTTGCCATGGCTTGAGACCCATTGGCTATTGTGACTGATGGAAGAGATTCAGAATATGAGATACTAGTGAAAAGAGATTTGTTACCAGAAATATGATCAGATGCACCTGAATCAATGACCCAAGACTCAGAAGGTGAAGATTGGGAGACACCGGTCATGCTACTATTTGTTGGAACAACGGAGGTTAGTCCTGAAGATGTGTGTTTACGTGCTTTGTACTGAAGGAACTCAATATAATCCGGTAAAGAAACCATCTGAGTTGGATTCATTGCATTTAATCCAACCGATTGTGCGTTGAAGGCTTCAGGTACGAATTCCATTATAATATCGTGCCGGAAAAAGCAGAAAATTACTGGGATCACTGTTCACGCCGGAAAAATCACTGTAGCTCGCCGGAAAAAACTCAAAGTGGTCGGAATTTGATTTGAACTAGATGGGTAGGCTCGGAATTGTGAGTAGAGAAATCTGTCCTGAAGAAGTTTCGCGAAAAAGTGGCCGGAAAAGGGGCCACGCGCCGGCGCGTGGGATCGGAGCTTCGCCGGAAAATTTCTTCCGGCGGTGCGTGGCGGCGCGTGGGGGGTCTTCTGACGGAGATATTTTAATGGGTTGGTCGCCGGAGGCCGATCTACTTCGTGGTGGTGTTGGTTTTTGCACAACACTGACGAAAAGTGATGTTTGTTACGGACAACCTCTTTAGTCGCCGGAAAATTGCACGGTAACGAGGTCTTTCTTCCCGGAGGCCGCTGGAATGATGCACAGCGACAATTTCTCACTGATGCTCTGATACCATGTGAGAAAGCACAGGAGAAAATATTATTGATTAATTAAGACAATGATACACTGAGCCCTATATATACACAATACATGTCCTACTCCTAATACATATGGGATTAGGGTTATCTACTACTATTTACACAATGAAACTAACACACATTGTATCTCGTTTGAACTAATTCATAAGTTCTTACTTAAGTATGCAAGTATTAGTTACGCGGAGTTCTATAGCAGAAACAAAACGGTGATTAGTAATGTAGAGCTAATATTAGGAACAAAAGGCCCAATAGTCCTCATTTTTTCAAATTGGTGCACTTTTTGTCCTTCCTTGAATCGATAATTAAGATTTAACGGATACAGTAGCTCATGTGAGATCTTTACCTGCTCAAAACCCAAAACTCTCCTCTTCCAATTCACAAGACCCAATTCTAGTTGGGGCTCTGATTTTAGGGTTTTTGGTTCCAATTAGGGTTGGGTCTTGCTATTGACCTTCTCCTCGAAACCAAGAACGTTATTTTTCCTTCTGTGAAATGTCAAACCCCCCCCCCCCCCCCCACACACACACACAAAAACCAAAACGAACGACGACAACACACACCA
>NC_031993.1:20393870-20438134 GCF_001879085.1 Nicotiana attenuata
CCAACACACACACACACAAAAAAAAAAACCCAAAAAGGGGCACGCAACTCACTCCCAAAAGAAGTCCAGGACCTTGTTAAATCCATTTTGACGTTTGTCATATAAGCAACGCGGAGTCTTATTCGAGATATAAGTTGTCTCGTAAGGCAAAACGCTGAGCCTTGAGTCTCTGTCACTAACTGTCATACTTCTATTTCTTGGCTAAGCCAGTTGTCTCAGCCACACAATGAAACTTTTGGTTTAACTAAGCTGGCCTGGGATATATTATTGCAGGAACCACTTGAAGTTGCTGGACTACCCAAAGAAATTGTAAAAGTTTCTGCTGGTTATCATCATTCTTCAGCTATTACAGGTTTATTATGATTGGTGATGGATCTTTTATCTTGTATGCTAAAAAACTATAATTGGATTTTACTAGTTCTGATCTGCTGCTTTTTTCATTAATTTGGTTGTAGCAGTTATCTGTTTCTGGTTGATGCTTCCCTTTTCATTTTTGTTTTTGTTCGACTTGAGTCTGTTCTTTTAATTACTTGTCTTCTTTGGTGTTAGATGTTGCTGGGTCTTAGACTTGTAGTCCCCTGCATGGGAGCATCCATCCACTGCTTCTGTATTTAAATTGCTTTTATCAAGGCCAAGTTATTTAACTTGTTGATAGGTTAGAAAGGATTGTTAGTTATAAAAATATGAGTATCCAGCCACAACAAAGGAAATGAGGATTAACCGTGGCCATTATATTTTGAGACTCTCTGTAAGCCCTTATACAACTAATGTGGAACATTGTATATCTCTAACACCTTCCTGCATGTATAACCTGGCTTTAGATTTTATACGTTGACAGAACATTTCTCGCTTATTTTCCTGTTTCTTGACGGGCTTGATTTTTAAGGAGGCTTAACAGAGTGAAGAGTAGGCCTGGAGTATGAGGAAGCTTGGAGCAGAAAGAGTGGCCTCAGTAAGTTGAGAGGTGGACCCATGAGTAGAGTTATTTGCCAAATGAATTGAATTGAGAAAGAAGCCCAATGCAGCTGAAAATAGGTAGATACAATAGCAACTGCATGGCAAGCATAAACGAAACTGTTTGCCAAGAAGCTGGGCTCACCAAAATTTAGATATGATAATGTGGGAAAGAATTTGAGCATCCAATTGAAACATTAAGACAAAGGGTAGAGTATCCGAATACATAATATATCCCTTGGGAGATCAGAGATCTTGACACAACTGATCTAGGTATGGCTCTGGCATATTAAGAAGAGGTAAAAAATGGAGATGATATGACATTGAAGTTGTTACGAGAGGATTTTTTTTTTCTAAATAGAACTCACACACTCCTTCATATTAGAGAAAGTCCGTGAAGAATCACATGCTCTACTTTAGTGTGAATCCAAATGTATCAATTTTGTTCCAATCATGACTGAAGGTCCTTTCTGTTTCTTAAAACCTTTTTATTTTATTGGATCTTGTATAATTAATCTATTGCTTATATTGAACGCCTTTATGCGAAACGACGAAGACATGACTTGAGGTCCTTTCTGTTTCTTAAAACCTTTTTATTTATTGGATGTTGTATAATAATCTATTGCTAATCTTGAACAGCTTTATGCGAAACGGCGATGAGTAAATAGGATAAATCCTCAATTGACCTCTGTTTCTTCATACAGGTCCTTGCTAGCGAGTTGTTTCTGCATCAGCATCAAAGATCGTATAAGGCTTTAACATTTTGGATATTTTTTGCCTCCCTAGTAAAAGAGAAAAAAAATATCACTTGAGACTGTCTGCTCATTAATTGAACAGTTGTACCTATCTTTGAATGCTAGCTTATTACATGCTTTTAGCTACAAATTCATATAATTAATAATGTTTCAAACTGAACGAGGAATATTGGAAGGGAAACCTGGCAGTTAGTATTTGACTTCCTTCATATTTTATCCAAAAAAAAAAAGTGAAGAAAATCATGGAAGAAATATTTCATAACCTGTTCAAACGCCGCCAGAGAGTGGTAGGAAGAAACAGTCCTAGGTCGAATAGCACAATACCTTGGCTTGTATGAGTGTGGCATATAGTATGTAAACATAACTTAGTTGTTGCAAAGTATCACCATTGCTAGTGTGCTTAGAGTCCTTGCGTATGGCAGACTCCACATCTAGGTACAAACTAGAAACAGAATTGCACGAGGACCATTAATGTACCCATGATATACAACAATAACAACAACATATCCCACACGTGGGGTCTCTGGGGAGGTTAGTGTGTACGCAGACCTTACCCTATCTTGTATCCTGATAGATCCTCGGCTCAAGGAAAGCAAAATCACAACATTAAAGAAAAAGAAATATAATACTGAAGAAGTCGTGGAAAAGAAAGTAACAACAACAAGATAATAACATAATCGAAGCAGAAACACCATCAGATAGTAATAGAAGTCTAAGAATAAGAAAATACTAGAATAGTACTTAACTGCTGGTATGGAAAGGAAAGACGCTCGACTTCCTACTAATCTTCCACCCTAATCCTCAACCTTCACACCCTCCTATCTAGAGTCATGTCCTCTGTCATGTCCTACCTAATCACCTCTCCCTAATACTTCTTCGGCCGTCCTCTAACTCTCCTTAGACCTACCATTGTCAATCCCTCACACCTCGTCACTTGTGTGTGTGCATCTCCTCTTCACATTCCCAAACTATCACATCGTCACTTCCCGCATCTCGTCCACTATGGAGGCCACCCCCGCTTTGTCCAAAATATCTCCGTTGTTGATCCTATCTCTCCTAGTATGCCTGCACATTCATCTCACCATGCTCATTTTCGCTACTTTCATCTTCTGGACATGAGAATTCTGAACTGGCCAACACTCCGCCACATGTGACATAGCTGGTCTAACCATCACTCTGTAAAATGTACCTTTAAGTCTTTGTGGCACATTCTTATCACACAATACACCGGATGCAAGCCTCCATCTCATCCACACGCTCCATACGATGTGTGACATCATCGTGAGTCTCCCTGTTAACTTAGATTACTGACCCACGATACTTGAAACTTCCTCTCTTAAGGATGACTTGTGTTTCAAGCCTCACTTTCACTTCCTCAGCTTCACGAGTTATGTCACTGAACTTGCCCTCCAAGTATTCTGTTTTAATCCCTCTCAAGTTGAAACTTTTAAACTCTAGGGTCTGTCTCCAAACCTCCATCCTGACATTAACTGTGCCTCGTGTCTCGTCAATCAGCATTATGTCATCAGCAAATAACATGCTCCATGTCACCTCCCTTTAAATGTGTCGTGTCAATTCATCCTTTGCCAAGGCAAATAAGAACGGGCTAAGAGCTGATCCTTAGTGCAGCCCCATCACGACTAGGAAGTGTCTCGAGTCTCCTCCCACTGTCCTTCATCATACATGTCCTTAATCGTCCTAGTGTATGCTACAGGAGCACCTCTAGCCTCCAAACACCTCCATAGAACCTCCTTTGGGACCTTGTCGTAAGCGTTTTCTAGGTCAATGAACACCATATGCAAGTCCCTCTTCCTCTCCCTATACTGCTTCACCTATCTTCTTACAAGGTGAATTTTGTAGTTGATCGCCCTGGCATGAATCCGAGCTGGTTCTCGGAAATAGACACACTCTCATCCTCATCTCCACCACCATCTTCCAAACTTTCATAGTGTAGCAGTTTAATACCTCTATAATTGTTGCAATTTTGGATATCACCCCTGTTCTTGTACAACGGTATCATCGTACTCCACCTCTATTCTTCAGGTATTTTTGTTGTCCTTAAAATGACATAAAACAATCCAGTAAACCACTCCAAGCCTGTCCTGCCCGTGCTCTTTCAAAAGTTTACTGGGATCTCATCTGGTCCGGTCGCTCCTCCCTTGCTCATTTTACGCAATAGCCCCCCTCAACCTCCTCAGCTTTATACGCCTCAAATACCCAAAATCTCAACGACTCTCGAAGTGCTCCAAATCGCCCAGCACAATGTTCCGGCCCCTCTCCATTTAAGAGTTTATAAAAGTATGTCTACTATGTTCGTCTAATATGAACCTCTTCCACCAATACATTGTCTTTCTCGTCTTTGATGCACTTCACTTGGTCTAGGTCACGGGTCCTCTCTCTCGCCTTGGCTAGCCTGTATAGCTTTTTGTCTCTGTCTTTGATCCCAAGTTCTTCATACAAGCGTCTAACCGCTACCGTCTTCGCCATTGTAACTGCTAACCTCGCCTCTTTCTTTTCCGACTTATACCACTCCTTATTCGTCCTTTTCTCCTCCTTGTCTTTTGCTCTCCACTAACTTTAAATATGCCGCTTTCTTAGCTTTCACCTTCCCTTGGACCTCTCCGTTCCACCACCAGTCCCTTATGTGTTCATCCGAGTAACACTTCGAGACCCCTAACACCTCTTTAGCTGCTTCCCTAATGCAATTTGCGGTCCCAGTTCACATGCTACTCGCGTCCCCCCTACCCCTCCTGGCCCCCATTGTCATCAGCTTCTCCCCTATCTTCTGAGATTTGTCCTAAGTCAAGGCTCTCCACTTGATCTTGTGGTTGACCATAGACAACTCTCTCTTTCCTCTTCCTCTCAATCTCTAAGTCCATTACCCGGAGCCTATCTTGGGTCATGAGATTCTCACTCGGGATAACCTTACAATCCGTGCATAAACTTCTGTCACCCTTCCTTAAGAGTTGGTAATTAATTCGGGAGTGTACCCATCTGAGCTCCTATATGGCAGGATGTTATAATTAAAAAATATGAAAAAGAGGATAGCCGGCATCAAAACCTAACAACTCTATACAAAAAACATAAAGCAAAACCAAAAAAAAGGTTTGTGCTCTCTCTCTCTCTATATTCAGAAATATGTTAGCATTATGAACCAAAAAAAAGAAAAGAACATAAAGGAAAAATAGAGAACCTGTTCTGTTTGAAATTTGAATTAAGGTAATTCTCTCTTCACCAGAAGAAATGTGGAATCTTACGTAAACTGATGAGATATCTATGTTTAGTTTAAAAATGTAGAATGGAAACTTGGTGTGCTGGCTAATTACATTTGTTTTGAAAGTATAGACCAATGAGGCCAGTGTTGAAGACATTATTAAGTAAATAAAAGTATGCTCATTCTAATAGCTTAAGCTTTTAGATGAGATGGTTACATACTTCAACATGGTATCAGAGCAGGCATGGGTCTTGCGTTCGAGTCTCACCGCCACCCAATATCAAAAAGAATTTTTACGTGCTTGGCTCATCAAAAAGAATCAAGGCCGCACGTGAGGGGGGAGGGGAGGGGACGTGTTGAAGACATAATTAAGTAAATAAAAGTGTGCTCTCTCTAAGAGCTTAAGCTAAATGAGAGGGTTACACACTTCAACAGTTAGCACTAATCAACCTTTTATGTATTTTTGATGGTTTTTCTTTTTCGTTCTAGATCATTTAACAGTTTCAGTTTCTTAGCATTCATACTTCTTTCATGAATCATAGCCTCCCTTCATTTCCCTTTTCCCTGAATTCCTAATTAGGTGGTTTATTTACATTTAATATATTTTAGCTTCCTAAAATAGTTTGCGGTTTTATTGCAGTGGACGGAGAACTTTATATGTGGGGGAAGAACACAAATGGTCAGCTTGGCCTCGGAAAGAGTAATAATACCTATGCTCTTGTATTATATTCTTTGTGGCTTCTTCTTTAACCATTTTCATTGCTACTAAATAACAAAGGGATTTTTTGTGGCTTCTTCTTTAACCATTTTCATTGCTACTAAATAACATAAATAGCCGGCCAAATTCAATGTTTACTTTTTCTAGCCGAATACGTAAATTATACTTTAATTATACATGATTATACACGTATTATATACGGATTGTACATATATTATCCATTGGCTATTTTTAGTTTATGCGATTGGGTGGGCGGTTAATTGGGTTAATTCTTCAATAACAAATGCAAGATTCATGTCCTTTTTGTGCTGAACACTAATGTGGCGCTACTTGCTCGTTTCTTCTTTTTCTTCTTTCATTTTTTGCCTTGGGTTTGGCAGGGAGGGACAAGGGATGTATATCTTCCATTGCGGCCCGCACTCAGTCTACAGCGGCCACAACGGGCCTCTTTTGCAGAATTTGCCTTTTTAACTTCATTCTTGACTTTTTCACCTTCTCTAGCTGCTTCACTTCCTAAAATCAGACAAACTTCATTAGAACATGGTATGAAATGGTTACTTTTGGACTCAAAACAAGAGTAAAAGACAGTGATAAGTGGCCAAATTCTCCACTTATCAGTGTACAAGAGGGAAAGGGGACTTCTTAAATTCATCCAACCTGGTTGCTTAGTTTCTATTTGGGAAAACGTATCCTAGGACTGCAGCCACTATCTTGTCGTTTTCTTAGTTTTGTCACTACTTTTTTTACGAGTATGGTGTGAATTTTGTGGAAGAAACTTTGAGTTTTTTTTATAACATTGAATATTAGGCTTTCCAAGTTGAACGTTGAAATGCGGCTAATTCTGTACCTTAATGGAAAACTGTTCACTCTCTTTATGTTTAAGGTTGACATATATATATATATATATATATATATATATTAGGGTTTGCTAACATACTACATAGTTGTAGTATGTTAGCATTGTATACACTTTTGAGTTCTCCAAAATGCCCTTGGAAATGCATTGTCAACACACTTTTAAAATGCGTACTTTAGTCTTTCCATATCAAAACTAAACCCATCTTGTATCTATTTGCTCCCCTCTTTCCCGAACGGCATCATGGAGATGGAGGTTTTTGTGCAAAGCCACAACTAATATTGAAAAAGAAATGTTGTAAGGTTGAATCTTGGGAACAACGGGAGAAAGCGACAAGAGAGAGATTTTACTCCATATACCATTTTCTACCCTTTTGCTCTGCGTTCTCCTTAGCTCCGACGCCGGTTCCAATCCCACCACCGTCTCCTACACCGGAAAAATCTGCAAATCGAATTTTCTATAACTAAGAGAAAATTGGAGTGGATTATTGTGAAAATTTATAGTATTGATCTACGGTACAAAGGATCCATCTCATCTCAATTTGCTTCCGTCTTTTTTGGTTGCCTTGTGGTCCTTCCTTCACGACAGTAGTAGGTGTTGTAGAGAGGAAATGGGGAATTGGCGGAGTGGGAATGCGGAGAAGATAGGGGGATTTTGGTGAAAGACAAAAAAGCCCCTAAATTTAATGTGATGGCAATAAATAGGAAGAGTATTTTGGAGAACTCAAAAGTGTATACAATGCTAACATACTACAACTATGTAGTATGTTAGCAAAACCCATATATATATATTTGTTCCTCTCTAAGGCAACTTTGTCTAACTGACTTGGACTTGAGAATCCAATTGAACCATAAATTTTTATTATTAAGTTTTTGATTGGTAAAGACTGCCGTAAATTGTTCTATATCATTTAATTTTGTATAATCATCTGCAGAAGCTGCTACAATACTTTCTACACCCAGTAAAGTTGAATTCTTGACTGGAGTCACGGTCAAAATCATTTCTTTAGGCTTTGAACACTCAATTGCTGTAACAGGTATGAGATCTAATTCGTTAAATTCTTCTTTACATAATAAAAATCCAGACTCAAATACATTATTCCACTATTAATGCCTGTTAAGGAAAAACGAGATATGTTTTGCTTGCATCCTGAGTGACCATTGTCTTCGTGTCATCACTATGTTATCTTTTTCCTGGCCAGATAAAGGTGAGACCTTGAGTTGGGGTGGCGGAGGATCAGGCAGACTTGGTCATGGACATCAGTCAGGCATTTTGGGACTCTTCAAAAGTGACAGGTTAAGTTGAATGGTTAATAATCCTCTGCATTTTGCTTGACTTGAAGTTTTCTTTCTGGTGTTGTGAATTAGTACCAACATTACTCTTGTTTGATGATTTTCTCTTGTCCAAAATAGATTACATATTGAGTTATTTAATGAGTACATGCATCTCCTCATATTCTTGGATGTCACAGGATGCTATCATTGACAGCAAACTCTTCTACTTTATTATGTAATTTGCGTCTACTTAAGTGTTTCTAGTGAATAAGCAATTGGCTATTGTTGGTAATACCTAGGGTACAGGTATAACTGTAATTTCTTCTTTCCTTTAAACAACTGATCTGTTGTTGCCGTTGAAAACAGTGAATACACACCACGACTTGTTAAGGAACTTGAAGGATTTAAGGTACTGTTATCCGTGATGCCTTCAATTTTCAATTATATACTTTTATCTTCAGGAAATTAGAAGTTTTTAATGCATGCTTCATAGCTTCTGGCTCATTTTGATAACTCTGGTTATGTGTAAATAGATTAAGAATGCTGCTGCTGGAATGTTGCATTCTGTCTGCATTAGCGGTAACTCATTATAATTTGCAGAAAGTACTTTGATGTTGAAGAAAGGCCTCCATTTTATGTTTTAACCTTTTCTATGTGCCACAGAGAATGGATCTGTATATGTTTTTGGTGAAAGAGCAAAAAAGAAATTGGTAAACATCTATACATTAGTATTGCAAGTTTAGCTCATAATTACAAATATGCTATTAGTTGGTATCGTCATGTAACTTTTTATTTCATTTGTATAATGTTAGCTTTTATTTAAAAACTTAGGGCTTTGGTGAAGCATCCAATAATTCGGTACCATCTATGGTCGATGAAATTCCATATTCTGAAAAGGCTGCATGTGGAGGCTATCATACCTGTGTTAGTACAGGTAAATTATCTGGTTCAATATTCCTCACTTGATCTCTGTCTTTGAGAAGCAACAAAGTGAGTATTTGACTCCTAAAAATCTGAGGATATGACCTATATTTGATGAAAATATGTTGGTGTAGGATCAAGTGTCATATTTAAACTAAGTCGACATAAATGATAGGTTTATCTAGTCTTACACACTATTCTTGCGCAAGCATTTACAGTTTTTGTGGCTAACCTTTTATGTTGACATCAGAACGTGCATCTATTTTGGATAAAAAAAGAAAAGAAATCTATGTTGTTCCTCTACAAGTTCAATGCTCGATAATTAATTATTGTTTCAAATCCAGCAATAGTGCATGAAAGGGCAACTTCAGTAGGTTGTTTGCATCTGTTTGGGTGAACAAGGTAGTTATTAAAACTTGGAGATAGTAATCTGCATATCTTAACTACGAATTTTTAAGCAGTTTAGAGCAATTATTTCGTTAAGTAACATTAAACACGAGCAGCTATTGACCTTGTAAAAGAAATATGAGCAATTATTGAGCACAATCCAGAGCTATTGCAACTATGTGTTTTCTGCATGTCTGAGTAAAGGTAAGAAGGTGATTGAGTACTGCTTTTAAATTTGAATGTGAAGGTGGTCTAAGTTGCTCGGACTCGGGTGTGGGTGTCTAATACGTGTGCGGATCTAGAGGTCGGATCGATCTAAATTTTAAGATTCGGTGGTACGGATCAAGATACAGATACGGGTACGGTGGTTCGGCTAAAAATAATTCAAATATCTAAAATTAGAGTAACAAAAATATGTTCAAGTTATGAGACATTATGTGAAAAACTTACAAGGTATTCCAAGAAAGACAAAGATAGTAATCAAGAGGTGAATCCCAAAAGGAGATAAGAGGAAAGAGACTGACATAGAAATTTATATATTCAAGGTATCCCTTTTTTTCAATTCCCCCTTAGCTTTTGTTTTGATTTCAGAAATCGTTGTATTTATCCCGAATTTTTCTGTCAATTTTGGTCAAAGTACCCAAAATCGGTTGACGAAATCCGGTACGGATCCCACACCCACGTCGTGTGGCACCAAAAGTGAAGAGTCCGCGCAGCTTAGATGGTGGTTGAACTCTGTTGGGTTGTCTTAGAAGGTTTCCAGAATGTAGGAAAAAATAGGTTTCTAAAGAAGAATCTGGAAGAATTTTATTTTCATGATATGTGCCTAGTGTAGGTAAAGCATAGTTACAATCCGAGAACTTCTTCATCCTAGTAAAACATATGTAAGTTTGGGCTTTCAAAATTTTCCGTCATGTTACCTTGGTCTCTCTGATTTTCCTACTGTTTTCTTGTAGATTAGAACATCCAGAAATTCATATTTAAAATAGTAACTAAGTGATTCTATATGGAGGAAGCTTCTCTCTCTCCTTGAGGTCTCCTATAGAATAGTAGTATGTTGTGAGAAAGCACGGGAGAAAATATATTATTGATGTATATTCATATGTTACAATGAGCCCTATATATATACACACATAACATGTCCTACTCCTAATATATATTGGATTAGGGTTATTTATTTACTCCTATTTACATGACTATTCTAACACTCCCCCTCAAGCTGGTGCATATAAATCATATGTACCGAGCTTGTTACATATGTAGTTAATACGAGGACCAGTGAGGGACTTGGTGAAAATATCTGCAAGCTGATCATTCGACTTCACAAACTTTGTAGCAATATCTCCCGAGAGTATCTTTTCTCTAACAAAGTGACAGTCAATCTCAATGTGTTTAGTTCTCTCATGGAACACTGGATTTGACGCAATATGAAGAGCAGCTTGATTATCACACACAAGTCCCATCTGACTAATCTCACCAAATTTCAACTCCTTGAGCAACTGTTTGATCCAAATTAGCTCACATGTCGCCATAGCCATCGCTCGATATTCTGCTTCTGCACTAGACCGAGCAACCACATTCTGTTTCTTGCTCTTCCAGGACACCAAATTTCCTCCTACCAAGACACAATATCCAGACGTAGAACGTCTATCAGAAGGTGATCCTGCCCAATCAGCATCTGAGTATCCAACGATCTGCTCATGGCCTCGACCCTCAAACAATAAACCTTTGCCTGGAGCTGATTTTATATACCGAAGAATGCGAACAACTGCATCCCAATGACTATCACACGGAGAATCCATAAACTGACTCACAACACTCACAGAAAAGGAAATGTCAGGTCTTGTCACTGTAAGGTAATTTAATTTACCAACCAACCGTCTATATCTTGCAGCATCGCTAAGAGGCTCCCCCTGTCCTGGCATAAGTTTAGAATTCGGATCCATCGGAGTTCAACCGGTCTACAACCTGTCATTCCTGTCTCTTCAAGAATATCTAAGGCATACTTTCGTTGTGAGGTCACAACACCTGAGCTAGACTGAGCGACCTCAATACCCAGAAAATATTTTAGTTTGCCCAGATCCTTAGTCTGAAAGTGTTGCAAGAGATGTTGCTTCAATTTAGTAATACCATCCTGGTCATTGCCGGTAATAACAATGTCGTCAACATAGGCCACCAGATAAATACAGAGACTCGAGGCAGAATGCCGATAGAATACAGAGTGATCAGCTTCACTCTGAATCATGCTAAATTCTGGATAACTGTGCTGAACTTACCAAACCATGCTCGAGGAGACTGCTTTAGACCGTAAAGTGACCGGCGCAAGCGGAGACTCCCCCTGAGCAACAAACCCAGGTGGTTGCTCCATATAAACTTCATCCTCAAGGTCACCGTGTAAAAAAGCATTCTTAATGTCCAGCTGATAGAGGGGCCAATGGCGAACAGCAGCCATGGATAGAAAAAGGCGGACTGATGCTATCTTAGCCACGGGAGAGAAGGTATCACTGTAATCGAGCCCAAATATCTGAGTATATCCCTTGGTAACAAGACGAGCCTTAAGACGATCAACCTTACCATCCGGACCAACCTTGACTGCATACACCCAACGACAACCAACAGTAGATTTACCTGAAGGAAGAGGGACGAGCTCCCAAGTACCACTCGTATGTAAAGCAGACATCTCGTCAATCATAGCTTGTCGCCATCCTGGATGAGACAATGCTTCACCTGTAGACTTAAGGGATGGAAACAGAGGACAAAGAAGATAGAAAAGCATAATAGGGTGATGACAAACGATGATAACTCAAACCGACATAATGGGGATTAGGATTAAGGGTGGTCCGTATACCTTTCCGAAGTGCAATCGGTTGATTAAGAGGAGACAAGTCCGCAGTATTAGCAGGGTCAGGTGCAGGACATGAATCAGCTGGACCTGATGCTGGGCGCGGACGACGATGATATGTCAAAAGTGGTGTTCCTGTGGCAGGGAGTCTAGGAGGAGCCACACTAGACTCCTCAACGGTTGGAATGGATAAGACTTCTATAGCGGAAGGTGAAGGAGGAGCTATAGGAGACTCGGGTAAGACTTCTGTGGCGGAAGGTGAAGGAGGAGCTATAGTAGACTCCTTAAAGGTCGGTATAGGTAAGACCTCAGATATATCAAGGGGGTCAGAAAGGTCAGAAGAGGTAAAGAAAGGTTTAGACTCAAAAAATGTGACGTCAGAGGACATAAAGTACCTACGAAGATCAAGTGAGTAACAACGATATCCCTTCTGAACACGAGAATAACCAAGGAAGACACACTTGAGAGCACGAGGAGCTAACTTATCTTTCCCAGGGGCTAGGTTATGAACGAAACAAGTGCTCCCAAAAACACGAGGGGGAACAGAGTATACGGGTGATTGGGGAAACAATACTGCATACGGTATCTGATTCTGGATGGGAGAGGAAGGCATCCGATTAACTAAATAACAAGCTGTGAGAACTGCATCGCCCCAAAAACGCAGCGGAACATGAGATTCAATGAGAAGTGTGCGAGCAGTCTCAATGATGTGCCTATTCTTTCTCTCTGCAACCCCATTTTGCTGAGGGGTATAAGGACAAGAGGTCTGATGAATAATTCCTTGAGAAGTCATAAACTGCTGAAATTGAGAGGATAAATATTCTAAGGCATTATCACTGCGAAAAGTGCGAATGGAAACACCAAATTGATTTTTAATTTCAGCACAAAAATTCTGGAATATAGAAAACAACTCAGAACGATCTTTCATTAAGAAAATCCAAGTACATCTTGAATGATCATCAATAAAACTAACAAAATAACGAAATCCCAAGGTTGAACTGACTCTACTAGGACCCCATATATCAGAGTGAACTAAAGAAAAAATAGACTCTGCGTGACTCTCAATACTACGAGGATAGGAGGCTCGGGTATGTTTCCCGAGCTGACATGACTCACACTCTAATGTGGATAAACTAGACAAACCAGGCACCATCTTCTGAAGCTTGGATAAGCTTGGATGTCCTAAACGTCTGTGAATTAGGTCCGGAGGATCTGTAACTAGACATGCCTTGGAGGATTTTAGGGAGTTAAGGTAGTAAAGCCCTTCTGATTCAAGTCCTGTTCCAATCGTCTGCCCTGTACTGCGGTCCTGCATAATAAAAGAATCATCAATAAAATATATACCACAATGGAGGGCACGAGTCAAACGACTAACAGATGCAAGATTAAAAGGACAGCCAGGGACATAGAGAACGGAATCTAGAGTGACAGAGGGTAG
This sequence comes from Nicotiana attenuata, assembly GCF_001879085.1. NCBI lineage: Eukaryota > Viridiplantae > Streptophyta > Magnoliopsida > Solanales > Solanaceae > Nicotiana > Nicotiana attenuata. Next base: position 20,407,230 of record NC_031993.1, read on the forward strand.
GGGATTCGCTTGTCCAACTCCTTTTGCTTTGGTTTGAGACCCATTGGCTAAAGTAACAGTGGGAAGAGACTGTGAATACGCAATATTTGACAAAAGTGATTTATTACCAGAGATATGATCAGAAGCGGCTGAGTCCACAACCCATTGTCCAGGAGGACTAGACTGGGAAACACAAGCAAAAGAATTACCAGCAACAGAAGTATTAGTCTGAGCAACAGAAGCTACTTGTGGAGATGTCTGCTTACTTGCTCGATACTGAAGGAACTCATTATACTCCCCTTCAGATAAAGAAAATCCCTGGTTACCTGTAGTCTCAGTCTGAGCAACATAAGCATTTTTGGTTGGGCGGCCATGTAAAGAATAGCATACATCACGAGTGTGTCCAAGTTTATGACAATAGGAGCACTTGGGTCTAGATCTTCCAAAACGACCTCCTCCTCGTCTATTCTCCATAGTATGAGATGCCCGATTGTCCACTGATTGGGATACGAGGACAGATGAGTCAAGTGTCTGTGATGAGCTCACTGGGTGACTAGGTGCTGCAGCAAGGCGAAGTAATCGAGAGAATAATTCATCAACTGTGGGGACGGTTGGACTAGCCAAAATCTGGTCACGTACTGAATCAAGGTCATTAGGGAGTCCAGCGAGTGTAAGAACTAGAAACATCTTCTGTCGTTGCTCTTGTTGTTTTTCAATACTAGCAGAAACTGGCATCAACGTCTCAAATTCTTCCATGACTGCCTGAACTTGTCCCAAGTAAGTAGACATATCTAATTCCTGTTTCTTCAAGCTTGTCATTCGCGATATTACATCATAGAAACGAGATATGTCATTAGTGTATAGATTACGAGCCTTTTCCCAAACTAAATAACATGTCTGGAATGGACGGAACAAGGGCATCAACTTGGAATCAATAGATCGCCACAGGATACTACATAACTGAGCATCGACCTTCTCCCACTGTGTTTTGGCCTTTTCATCACCTTCGCTAGCCTTTTTTGTTAAATGATCTTGAACTCCTTGACCTTTACACCACAACTCGACAGATGAAGCCCAATCTAAGTAGTTTGAACCTCCCATTAAAGGTTCTGAGGTAATCATAACACCGGAACTGCCAGAACCCGGGTTTCTAGACCCGAAAGCATCGACTCCCAAAGACATGGTTGGATTATCACCAAATAACAAAAAGAATCAACTGAAAATTCTCTGAAACAGATGAAGAAAACACTGTGTTTGCCGGAAAAGTACTGTAGCTGCCGGAAAAATCAGTGTAGTCGCCGGAAAAACTCAAAGTGGTCGGAATCAAACGAAAAAGGTATGGACAGACTCGGAATTACTAGGCGATCCGACGTCGTACCAACGTAGGAAGATTTTCAAAAAATGGCCGAACAGTGCTCACGCGCCGGCGCGTGGGGGCGCGTGGGTCAGATTTGCCGGAATATCGCCGGCGCGTGAGGGCGCGTGAGGGGGTGTTTTCCGGTGGGGTTTACTGGGGTTTGGTCGCCGGAGCCTTGGGAACCCTGTGGTGGTGTTGGTTTTTGCACAACACTGATAATTAGTGACTTTGACGCAATTAGTCACTTAGGTCACCGGAAAATTGCACGGTGACTGAGTTGTTTCTTCCCGGATATCGTTGGAATGACGCACAACGATAAATTTCTCACGGTTGCTCTGATACCATGTGAGAAAGCACGGGAGAAAATATATTATTGATGTATATTCATATGTTACAATGAGCCCTATATATATACACACATAACATGTCCTACTCCTAATATATATTGGATTAGGGTTATTTATTTACTCCTATTTACATGACTATTCTAACATATGTTACACCGCCTGCCTAAAGTGTGCCTGTACGGCACATGCGGCTGGTTTGTGCAATGATGTCATTTGGTTTAACCGAGAAATAGAAGCAATGGAATAGCTTCCGATGTGAATAGCAGTAGGGAACAATTAGATGGTACGTTAAATGGTAAAGCCTAAACTTGAGCATTTCAAAAGTATGTTCTTCCTTTTCGAGGACTTCCCCCCAACCAAAAAAAAATGCAACTCAATGGAGCTAATCCTTGTGTATTTTATAACAGTGTTGTACGAGCCAGATCGCGTGTACCTTGTATATTTCACCGGGTACCTGCTACCTCTTACCAGCACCGGTACCAGGTAGTTATACTCAGTACCCACCAAGATTTAGGTAGGGGTAGGGCTAATCCTTGTATCTTCCTTTGCTTCTACGAGAAAATGAACTCTAGCCAACCAGAACTGTACATTAAATTCCTTTTGCCTTGTTATATACTCTATCCTCCACCATGTAAGGATGATCGTTTGTATAGGGGGGATCTCAGATCTTGTAACTCATGAACACAGTCTTAGTGCTTGGCTGTTGACATTTATAATATCAATACTAACCAGTTTCAAAGACCAAAAAAAATGTAAGGATAAACAACAATAAACCTAGTGAAATCCCACAAGTTGGGTCTGGGGAGGGTAATGTGCATACACATTACCCCCACTTTGTATAGGTAGAGAGACTGTTTCCGATATACCCTTGGCTCAGGAAAAGCATAGTCAAAATATTGTTGAAAAGAAATGCAGTAATTGAGAAGCCATGGAAAAGAAGCAATACAAGATACAAGAACAACAACATGAGGAGACAGTTGAATGCTTTATCTTCTTCCTTAGGAAGGTGTACCAGCAAGGGGAGAAAGGGTAGAAAGTTGGACTCAAATTATGATGATCCAAGGGGACTCAAATATAGCTTTGCTTTTATCTTTTTTTTTAAGTTTGAATTTCTTGATCTTATGTTGAATTTTAAGATTTTTCATGTTCCAAAGGAGAGGATGTTCTCCTTTTTGTTAAGTATTCCACATCGGCTGCAGAAAAAGTTGTTGTTTCCTTATATGGTATTTGGAAATTCTCGTCTCATCAGCTAGATTTTAGAGTTGAGTTAGACGCAGGATCCATCTTGTTAACATGGTATAAGAGCTAGACCTATTGTTAAAAGCCATCAAAGTGAAGGGTTATCGCTGCATGGCTGAAGCCATACACTTAAATGAAGTGTGCACTTCAAAACGGCGACACATAGAGTGATTTCAACACGATCGCTTCTTTGAATCTCATCTTAAGGAGTTGGATCTATATTAGTGTTATTGTATATTGGATGCTGAAATTTGTTATTTCAGTACAATTTAACTTTTTGTAGTAATAAATTCATATGTGATGAATAGTTTTTAATTTCTCGTAAGTTCTACGCTTCACTTTTTGCTTCAAAGTTCAAACCCATGGATGTTGTTGCTTCACTGCGCTATTTGCCCATCTTTATTCTTGGTTCCAACGTTGGGTCCTCATGTTATATTGTCCAAACACCAGATGTTTTAGTCCTGGCCATGCAGGGGGTGTTGCCATGCAGGGGGTGTTAAATATCCCATGTCGGTTGAGGGAATATGTTGTTGTTTCCTTATATGGTAGTGGGAAACCTTGCCTCATGAGCTAATTTTCTTAACAATTCTCTCAGTGTTTGTCATGAAATGACGTGATTTAAATAATGTTGTTTCATGAGATCAAGTGCATTACCTGGAATTAAAGGCTAGTTTCTTGGTAAGCTTTAACTTCTGTATTTACTCAGTTTTTGTTCATAGGTGGTGGAGAACTGTACGTGTGGGGCACTAATGAAAATGGATGTCTTGGTATTGGGTACTCTTTTATTGCATTCCTTGGTAGTTGAATTTGCTGCCTTATGATTTCTCATTTTCAGTTTTTTATTTGATGTACTTTTTGTTTTTGCTTATGTCAGTTCTACAGATGTTGCTCATTCACCTGAAAGAGTTGAAGGACCATTTCTGAGGCATTCAGTTTCCGAGGTTTGGTTTTCCATGTTGAATTTCTTTTTAATTTTTTTAGTGAACGCGTTGTTTTGGCTACCTATTCCAATTTGTTCAAGTGTAATAGAGGTGCACAAAGTAGGTATAAGAGGGATACAAATCGAATGTAGATGACCATGTATTGAGAAAATGCAAACTCTTACTATATGTTATTACTAGTGCGCAGCTAGGTTATGCATATAATTTTTTATGTGAAGAAAGAATGCAGGGGCAGAATTCTGTTCTGAATGGCTTCATGTATCTTACCTTTTTGTGCCAGAAAAAGATTCAGCATAAAGTGTTATGCATGTTTCAACAGAATACAACTACTAATAGTATGAATTTCTTGAAAAACAAAGGTGTATACCACCACCTGATTTTCTGTTTGGGTTGATTGATTTGAAAATATGAATGGAAGTCATAAATGTTTCCTGTTGTCTTGGCAGGTATCCTGTGGTTGGAAGCATACGGCAGCAATTTCTGGTAAAACGATCATAGTTATTTTATATAGATGCTAATAGATGTCTTAGTGCTTGTTCATCATTTCTTGAAATCTATTGATGCTAATCTTGCATTCTCCCTACTCCTCTTCCACTCAACCAACACTCATTTCTGCTGCAAACAAGCATCTTTTGTTCCATTATGCAATGTAAATTTGTTTTGGTGTACCGTGACTTAGTTTAGTTTCTTAAGCTTCATAAGCGTCTTTTGGAATTGAAAAAAGAGAGATCATATTCAGCTATAGAAGGCAGAACACTGGTGTTGCTACGGTCGTCTTGAAGGATGAAAATGTTACATGACGTGCCTTTTCCACTGCCTCTGTGCTTAAGTCCTATCCTAATAAACCGCGGTAGGACTGGTTGAATAAGCACTAATTCATCTTTGCATAGATGACTTTCCAGTCACTTGTTGCTTTCGGCAAACAGCAGTCTTGTTTCTTACACAACAAAGTTGATGCAAATTATTTTTTCTCTGGTGTTACTTCCCTGTCAAGGAAAAGAAATGTACTATGATATCATAGCACATTCTCATAGTCTGGAATGAAGAGGTGAAGAGAAATGATTAATGAAAACTTTGGGGTCTTATTATCTATCTCAATTCTCAAGCATATTCCTCGTGAAGACTTCTTCTGAAAGATGATACAAGGGAGAGAAGTGGATGCCTATTGATAGAAACTGTTAATAAGATGTAAAATGATGAACAATATAACAGTTGATATTCTCTGCCTTCTTTTTTAATCAAACTCTACTGAAACTCACTGAACTAACTTGTCAGCTTTAACATGGCACATGGTTGGGCGGACTTACAAAAGTACAAGCAGTACACATGGAAGATAGAAACTCAGATGCTAGAAAACTCGTAATTTTTTATGAAAAACAAATTGTTGAGTATTGGAAAGAAACGGGTTCAAATGAAGCGAAACGGATGTTGAGGAGCCGAACCCAACTAGCTTGGAATAGAGGTGTTAGGTGTTGCTTCAGACAATGTCTGTACTTACTCTTTATCAAACACGATTTGAACTTAAACTATCTTCAACCATCTTATTATCTGGTTGATCCGAGACAGATTGAACTTAGAGAGCTGACTTTTTAATTCCTTAACCTTCATCTCTTTCTAATGAAACAATACCTTAACTATTGAAGCTGGCTTTTTAGGTAGCTAGAAAACGTTTTTGGACCATTGTTATTCTCGGGATTGTAACCATGAAAACCTAGTTAAATCCTAGGTCCGTCAATTTTCCAAATGAAAGTGGGTTGAGAACTGGAAATGCTCATGTTATCTTTTTTTCAATATCGGTATTATTAACCAAAGAGACAACCTCAGAAGATACAGCAAGGACATGGTCCTGAAAGCAAAAAGGAGATTTTAACTTCATTTCTCTATCATTCTAATCTAAAAAGAAACTTCCTAGGAAAGGAGATTTTGTCCTGATCACATTTTGTAAACTAAAGACTTTTTATGCTACAGTTGCATTTACGAATCCCAATGTCCTATTGATAATGTTAATGCTGATATCCTCAGTTTTCTGTTGTTGCCATATTCCTCTATCCTGATTGTTGCGTGCTTGTGGAATGGGGAAGTCTCATGCTTCTGTGTAGTTGTAGAAGTACAATTTTACTGTTTTACTTCTCTAGTTTTCAGTATTCAGTAATTGATTCGTTGTCAACAACTGCTTGGTTTTATTTGTTCTAACATTCGAATGATAATATATTCCCATCAAATGAGTGAGTTATTTGGTTTACTTACTATTACCATAACGTCAACATTTGACCTTCAGGAGGAAATGTTTACACTTGGGGATGGGGAGGCTCCCATGGGACATTTTCTGTAGAAGGACATTCTTCTGGTGGACAATTGGTTTGTTCCTTAGACTTCAAATGCTGTTACATTCTTTATCGACTTTTAAATAGATACTTTTTAATAAATATTAGAACTTCAAAGGTCAATAGACTTATCCTGTTAATAGTAAGTTCAAACCTAGTCAAGACATGAAGAACTGTCAAAGCTACCCGGTGAAAAGTCACTTTAGTTCTAAATTTGTTTGCTCAATGTTATTTTCTAAAGAGGTTCGAAAACCTTGCTAAATATCTTCTTCTTTCTTATTCCGTTGCTCTCTGGAAGAGTTTTCAATTGCTCTCTGACCTTGTGGGACAAGCAGATCGCTGTTCGATAAATACCTTGCCATGAGAGTGGAAACTTCTGCTCAGTTTCTGTCTTTGCTCATTTTCTCTTTTGTGTGAAATCTTTCCCTCACTTTCACAAGTTTGTTCAAATTTGGCTGTAGTAATATCTAGTTTAGAGATTTAAGTGATTTATTCCGTTGCATTTCTTCCTTCATCGAGACATCATATCTTGCTATACACTGTAATCCTTGTGTGGGTTGCTTCAAGTTGGCCTAATACAGAGTGAGTGTGTGCAGGGTCAAGGAAGTGATGTTGATTACATTGAGCCTACAATAGTCAACTTTCACAGACACATGAAAGCATTGCAACTATCATGCGGGTTTAATCATACAGGTGCTATACTTGAATACAGCTAATGAAAAATCAGTCTCACTATTTCTCATCGAGAAAGCGATATATCTGCATTCTTTTATATATGTACACCAACTTCCCGGTGTGGAGAGCTTCTTTCAGCAGGTTTAGCGATATGATTAATGTGATTTCACATCCGCTAAATCTCACGTAAATTCCCAACAACACTTCACAGAAATAAGCAGTCTGTTATTGCAGCTATACTCCCTTGCATGATTTGGAATCACTTCCCTTTTCTTTTCTTGAAGTTTTTCTTCTCTTGCCCATGAGTCCACGGCATTTACCTGTAAATACCACCTACTGTAGCTGGTTGGGGTAAGCAAAACTACATATTGTTGTCACATTGTGTAGCTTAGGTTCTGCAGCATTGAAGAGCTAAATATTCATAATATGGAGTCTGGTTATTGTGTCGACAAAGAAATTATATGTTCCAAAAGCGTAAGTTGTAATCATTTGTATCCTAATGATAACTTTTATGCTGGACCTGTTTGTGCCCAATTTATCCCTTGTAAACCATGCTAGCTTGTATCAAATAAAATATCTCTTGTACCTCTTGTTGCACTGTTATTTCCTCTGCCATGTACTACTTTACATTCATGGGATGGTAACTGCAATCTTTTATCTGAAGAGTCTTTGCTCTTTTCTCTTTTTTTTTTCTTTTTTGTTCCCTGATTATTCAGACTTTTGGATGTCAGACAGCTGCACCTGAAGTTCATCTTGTCTGAGTTTCTAAGCTGGTGTAGCAAATGCCCTTTTGTTTTCTTTTATTCTACTTTGAAAGAGAGCAAGGGAATTGGATCTGCTTAATTAATGGTTCATTATATTTTAGCCTAAGCCATTCCATCTAGGAACAAAACAGGCCACGACTCACTAGCATCTTTAACTTACCATATAGAAATATAGAAAGTTTCTGCTTAAATTCTACCCGACAGGGAAAATGCTTTCTTCCATGGATGGAATCATGAAGGTCCCTGAAATCGACGCACCTCCTTGTTAAAGATTAAGATATGCTTAGTTTGTACGGAATCAATAATTTTGATATAGAGGTATTCAATAAATAATAAAGAAAAAGCTACTCTTTATCAGTTGGGCCAACATTCCTACCAAATTGGGTGGGGAGAAATTCAAAAATAGCCAGATTTACAACTGGCCGTTCAAAAATAGCCTAATTTCAAAAGTAATCGAAATTTAGCCACTTTTATGTAAAGATAAATCTGAGCGAAAATACTATTCTAAACCCGGAAAATACTCCAGTATATTATGCTGGAGTTCCAGCATAAGTATACTTGAACTCCAGCATAATACTCCTAATATACTTGAGTTCCAGCATAAGTATACTTGAACTCCAGCATAATACTCCATCAAGTATATTGGTCCAGTATAATATACTGGAGTGTGGAGCACCGGTGCTCCAGTCTCCGGTATATTATACTGGAGCCAGCAAAGTATACCGGTCCAGCATAATATGCTGGAGTTCATACATAAGTGCACCGAACTCCAGTATATTATGCTGGGCCTGTCTCTATTGCGACAAAATAGTGGCTATTTTTCATTGACTTGGTAAACGCTGGCTATTTTTGATTGACCAGTCCGAAAACTGGCTATACCGTGCTATTTTTACAATTGGGTGGGTTCACATTTTACCTTCTTGGTACCTTTTTTTTTCGACTTGACCTTCTTAGTACCTGGTTTGACCCACTTTGCATATAAGTTGAAAAATTATTTTGTAAAAATAGCACGGGCTAGCCAGTTTTCGGACTGGTCATTTAAAAATAGCCACTACTTTGCTGCAACACGGAAAGCTCCGGTATAATATATTGGAGATGAACTTTCAGCATATTATGCTGTAACTCTAACACACGGAAAGTCCCAGCATAATATACTGGAGATTGGAGCACCTGTGTTTGGACTTTCAGTATATTATGCTGGACCAGTATATTATACTGGAACTCCAGTATTTTATGCTGGAATATTTCCCGGGTTTTGAACAGTATTTTCGTCCATATTTATCTAGATTTATCTTTACATGATAAGTGGCTAAATTTCGATTACTTTTGGAATTGTGGTTAATTTTCAATTATCACTTGTAAATCTGGCTATTTTTGAATTTCACCCTTAATTTCATCCCTTAGCCCAATAACCCTTTTAAAAGTCGGATATGAAGGCGAGTTCTTGCAACGCGAGTGCTTCCAGCTTTTGCAATCATGACTGCTATATCTAGGCTTCACAGCACTTTACTCAAAAATCTCATTAATTTTGTATAATCGTGTACAAGAATGTATAAAGGTGAAATTAGTATTTTTTTTAAATGCATTTTCTTATCTTTTCTCGAACAATGTTGATTTTCTTATTAATTTCTTTGCAAAATCACGAACTTGCAGCAAAATTACAATGAGAAGAGAGCTGGACAACCTCCTTTACTCATTTTCTTTGTCTTTCTTTGATTTACTAAGGGATTAGTGGTTGTAGTAAATAACATTTGTTCACATCTAGTCAAAGCAGTGGGGTTGACGGACACTATAAAATACTAATACTCCTATATGTTATTTTGGCTTCGATGCTTCTTGGCGAAAAAATTGTGGCACGACTCCAACAAATTCTTCTTTAGAGTAATCTGTGGATTTATTGAAAAATTCGCAGATTAAGCAATATGTAAAAACTCTAAGCTCCTCAGCAAATTTAATAGAGAAATTTTCAGAAACCACTACTCCCTCCGGTCCAAAATAAGTGATTTTTTGGCCTTTTTCTTGTGGTCCAAAATAAGTGATTTTTTCAGAGTATACCGTTACATCATATAGCATACTATAATTCAATTATTAAACTAAAATAATATCAGTTGTCAATAAAAAAATTAAAAAATTCTAAAAGGATCTAATTGTAAGAGTATACCGTTACATCATATAGCATACTATAATTTTTTTTTTTTTTTTGGCATTTTCAATTTGCCCCTCACGCTGGGTAAAAGCTTAAAACAAATTAAAAGGGAAAAGGCAAGTGAATTTACGAGTAATAAGTATACTATTATAGTATATTGTATACTATTACAACATATTGTTACAGTATCTTGCATATTATTACAGTATACCATAACAATATATTGTATACTATAATAGTATACTGTTGCAGTATAACTATATACTCCTATAGTATATTAGTATACTGTAGCGGTATACTGTTTTGTAAACTATAATAGTGTACTGTTGCAGTATAGCTATATACTCCTACTGCATATTGTATACCGTAGCGGTATACTGTAACTGTGTTCTTCGACTTTCAACTGAAAATTTCGATCTCAATCACCTCAAATCAGGTCCAAATGCTATCAAATTTCAGTATGAACTTCCAGAAGGTACTATAAGCAATATTTAACAACACTCACTTTGAATCAAACAAGAAATCTTCAAAAATAAAATTGAGCTTCAAGCCCAACAATGATGGATATTCAATCTTAGGAGTGAACTTTTCTCTTCTGAAATTAATCTTATCGATTTGCCATATTCCTGAATGGAATTGATGTGTTGTTGTGTCTGTTTGTATGTTTCTTCAAAATCTTTTTTCACTTTTTCTACTTCCTCCATCACCTCGTCCATTTGGGGGTTTGCAGATATATAGGAAGTGAAACTAGCGGGTAAATAGTTTGGGGAGTATGGGTAGGAGTAGTAAATAGATTGAGTTTGGGCATTAAAGGATAAATAGTTTGGAATTAATGGGTATAAAGTGAGATTTTCTCGTGGATAAATCCAAGATAATGTACCTTATAACAAAATCTTTATGTAATTAAAAAGAATAAATCATATAGGCACTAAATAATTTGATTGGATGCATGTTTTTGCGATCATAAGTTGTTAATTAAACACGTAAGAAAATCCAAATGTACATACATAATTTGAATACTTTGAAATTTATGAGCTCTTATGAGCTGCATAACAAATATGACAGGCTTATTGTTAGATCCATCCAAGTGTGGCATGATTTGTTCTACAAATTCGCCCAAAAAAGTAGCTGAAATATTGTTCCTCCTACATAAAAATAACTTGCAACTTAATTATGAGAAAAATAATCATCTTTAAGTCTGTATATAAATTCTAATCATGATCGCGAGTTTACTCTTGATCTCGGAGCTCCAAATTCATGAAAACACTAATCTTAATATTGTTCTTGTATAATTTCATTTCTCAATGACTAGCAATCTCCCCTATGATATCTATTACATTTTAAAGAAGTAACCATGATCAACTTGATCAAAAAAAATAATTAAACTAAAAAGCGGCTTGGATAATTACCAAATATGTCATTCTCGAATATTGAAGATACTCGTACTGAAATTTGAATCATTCGTTTTCTTCACACTCGTTCTATTAGTACACGCCAGCTTTAATTTGTGCTTATTGGTCTTATGTCTCACGTTATTTGATCTATCACTAAAATTCTTCATAATATACAATTTCAGTCCATTTATTTTTGTTTTAAATGTATAATGGATAAGACTTTTTCCACTATTGCGTTGAATACGTCTCCCTACAAACAAATATTCAATTAATAACATTAAAAACGTACAACTTTATGGATACAAAAAAACATATTAATGTGATACGAGTCCAACACATCAACTTTTTATTTAGTTTAATTTATTTTATCAACTTGATCATGATTACTCCTTTCAAAAATATAATTGATGTCACTGGAGAGATTATTAGTCACAGAAAAGTACAATCACACAAGCAAGATAATAAGACTAATGTTTTCATAAATTTGCAGCAACAAGATTTAAGTTTGCGATCATGATTAAAATCAATATATAAATTTCAAGATGATTACTTTTCTCATGATAGTTACTACTTATTTTTGTGTAGGAGTAACAATACTTCAGTTGCTTTTGTTGGGCAAATTTGTAGAACAAATCATGTCCACACTTTGAATTGATCTAACATAAGCTTGTCATAATGGTTATGCAGTTCATATGAGCTCCCAAATTTCAAGATATTCAAATTAGACATGTACATTTGAGTTTTTCTATATGTATAACTAACAACCTATGATTAAAAAGATTATGCGTCCAATCAAGTTATTATATGATTATTTTCTTTAATTTTAAAGGTTTTGTTATAAGGTACATTATGTTAAGAAACAGGATGACTATTGAAATTTTGTTAAAATATTATTATCTAATATATTTTTTAGCAATACACTAAAATTTCTCATAATTAATATTCTTCAATATTATTCATGCAATACGCAGGTACTATTACTAAATGTTTGACCAAAAAGTGTTAAACCTTTTTGTTAAACTAATTAATGATGAAATGAAGGATGAATCTTAGTTACAAATAATGAATTTTAGATCATAAATTGTAGGAAATCGGTCAGATGAACGACGTCTGACAGCATTAAATAGCACGTTTGTATTCAATGAATGCTAATAAATATGATAACATAAACATGCAATAAATGTAGATAATGACAATAAATGTAATAAGAATCTACCACCCAATTATTATATGATTTGAATGGTTCTTTCTCCTGACAGCAACGTGGAAAGAAGAGAAGTGAAGATGGTTATGGAATCTTTGGATCTTGTGAACAAAGATCAAATAGCGTGTGCTTGAATAAGATAATCAATGAACAAGACAACTTTTGTATATTCTCTCACAATGCATTTTTCTCAGAAAGTAAAGATATCCCCTTTTGTTCTTTCTCTCTTCCTATTTATAAGGGGTATTTCCAAGAAACCCTAAAAAGTACGAAATAAAGAATATCCAAAGGAATATTCCTTATGCCTATTTCTAATCTATCTTGCTGTTATCTCTTTATTCCAGCTATTAGTCCCTGACAATAACCTTTCTGAGCACGACCTCCCACTATTGCGCTGTGGTCATCCTCGTCTTCGATCTCGTTTATGCGTCGTTACCAGGTCACCAAATTCAGACCAATACACTAAACTATATTAAATTTTTGTCTTAGTTCTTATTACGTTTGTGCAAAATCTTTTTAGATTTTATATCAAAATTATCAAGTACTCCCTCCGTTCCAATTTATGTGAACTTGTTTGACTGGGCACGGAGTTTAAGAAAAAATAAAAACTTTTGGAATTTGTGGTCCTAAACAAGTCAAAAAGGGGCACAGAGTATTTGTGTGGTTATAAAAGCTTCTCATTAAGGGTAGAATTGTAACTTTAAGCTAAATTGTTACCAAATTTAGAAAGGATTTATTCTTTTTGGAACGGACCAAAAAAGAAATTAGTTGAGGTAAACTGGAACAGAGGCGGTAACTTTTTTTCAATATACCATTTGATATAATCTTAAGTTTGACTACCTTCTTCTTAATAGTAAATATATAGTTAGATATTGATATGGGTGCTAGAATTGGCGAAAAAGGAAACAAGGTGTCGACCCCATCTACTTTAAGGAATTTCTCTTCTCCGAATGACAGAGAGAGAGAGAGGGGAATGCTTCCATTAAAGCTACTAGTACGTTCATTGGTTTCCGGAGATGCCATTGCCAATCCTACCCGCTTTGCTACTTTACCCTTTCATCAGAATTGTGATCGAACTGACCATGAAAACATAGCCATAACCAACATGTCTAGCACTACAGGCAAGATCCCTTTTATGCTTTTCGTTCCAACAAAGGAATTAGTAAAAGATTCATTTAGACTTGCCACATTAGCTAGAGACATAGGTATGGATCTTTTCCCAAACCCATCTCTTTCTCACATCATCTTCTCATGGCCAGTAGTATCACACTCTACAACTTCATCTTCTTCTTCTTCATCCCTTTTATTATCAAACGACGCCGCTCCACTCCCTTTTCCATCTTTAGCCACTGCTTCTCTCTCCCACTTGCGCCTCTTTGCTAATCTCTCAAAGGGTTTCTTCAAGTTGGTTTTTTTGAAATCTAATCACAACCCATTTGACGAAATCAGTTTTTATTCGAGTAACAATAATTGGGATGTTACGACCCTTTCCTTAATTTCGAGGAAAACTGGGGTTAGGATTGATTCTATGGATGGGTTTACAAAGACTTTGCTTGGAGTTGGTTGGACACTATTTAAGACTAACAAGAGCAGTAAGGATTCAGTTGTGTATCTATATAGGAAGCTGGATTTGAACAGAGTTCATTTTAGATGGTCATGTGAAAAGGAAAATGGGAATTGTAGAGTTAGAGAATTGAGGTTGCCCCAATTGGACTTCAAGAATGCACCTTTGAGGATTTTGCACTACATTCTTCTCATGACTGATGACATCTTCTATCTTGCATAGTAGTTTTTCTCAGGTGAGTCTTTTGGGATATTCTGGAAGTTAATTACTCCTAGTTCTTTTTTCCCGTGTAGGTTTAGCTTATAAACATTAAGTGCTGAAAAGTACTTTTAAGTGTCGAAGCTGATTATATAAATAGGTTGTTATTTGTTCGGATAAAAGTTTTGATGTTGATAATAAACAGTTGATGTGTTTGGTATAAGATGCTCTTTTGTTAGAACAATTAAAATACCATTGCATTGGTTTAACTCTTGGTTGCTCTATCTTGCATTTTATCTGCTGCTTTTTTGAAGACTTAATAGGATCCCGAAGATTATGATTTGCTAATGGTTTCTGCATCTGCAAAATACACGTGTTCATTCTCATTTATTTCTACGGGCATCATTGTTCAGCCCAGAAAATAGATGAAGGTGTAGGAAATGATTGTGACAAATAGATACTAGAAGTTCTTCAATGATAGCATCATTTGTACATGTGCAACCGTAGAGTGTATAAAGGGGCAAGCCCATCTCAGCTAGAATGAAACATTTACCTGATGTATAATGAAATTTCGCATGCTCGCGAGTTACAATAGTATGCAAAGCTTCCTTTATGATTATTTATAAGAGGCCTATGTTGATATCACTATTTCAATTCTGGGCTGCTTATAAGAAGTGTTAACATTTCCATGGAGATACTAAGTTTGTCTAAGATATCTGACTTATTAACTTTGCCATATATGAATCTTGCAATACCAAAAGTTATAAGTTCCCGCAGCAAAAAAAAAAAAAAAAAGGAATGAGTGAAGGCAGGAACCTTAGAGGAGCAAAGAAGGAGATCAGAAAGTGTAGAGGGATTCTAGGTAAGGAAGGTAGAGGGCGACGATGGCCAGGGGTTGGGTAAAGGGACCAGCCTTGAAGAAGGTGAAAGAGAACAAGGGGGGTGGAAGTTGCTGAACGGCATCGGCGAGCTTGGAGAATTCTCTGAGTGAGCAAGAGTAGGCCTAAGTGTAAATTGATGCCTACTTCTTGTTGTCCTCATTTCACAGTGGACATCCTTCAATCAATCAATGCCTTTATTGCATATTAGTTGAGATTGTACAAATTTTCTATACCAATTCTACTTTCTTCAGGTCATTATTGTAATTCCAATACTAAATAATTTGTCTGTTAAGCAAATTAGGGGGTTCTTTAAGGTAGACATTATCTCAATCTCACATGTATCCCTACACAGACGTATAAGTCATACTGAGTCTAATGTAAGCTATATCAACAACAACAACTACTACAACAAAAGCAACAACCACAACAAAGGTGTAGCAACTACTTTAGTTTCACTTAAATGGATCATTTACTTGCATTATTTTCTGTTTTTTTACCTAAGCTTGAAATGATTTCAAGAGATTATACGTATTTTAAGACAACTTTCCTCCAAATGGTTTCAGCCTGTCATTATACCTTCTTATAACCTTCCCTTATAAAATAAAAAATAAAAAATTATACCTTCTTATAACCTTCAATTGCCTTATTGTTGCACTTACATACTAGGATATTTAGAGGTCTATTCAGGAGATGGCCAAGCCCATTTCGGTCGATCTTCTTTGATTTTTGTGCTACATGTGCCGTATACCATATTTTGTCGTTTCTAGTCTTTTCCAATCTGACATGACTGCAGATCCAGCTTAACAATCTACATTTCCATGTCATTCATCATGTGGATATTGACATTGGTGGTTGCATAATCTGTGTAGAACTTTTCTTCACTTTGTTAGTTATAACACTCTTCCTTTTCAGCCATCTTTCTTAATTTTTTTGTGTTACATCTTTATGTATCATATCATTCTCTTAGAAGATTGAGCCTCAATATCTTAATTATCAACATCTAGGTACCACAATCTCATCTATTGTCACTTTACCTTCGTTCTATTCATGTGGGCTAAACTTGTTTTATATATATCTGTCTTCTGCATGTTTGTCTGGAGTATTTCTCCATAATTCCAACTTATGACTGTCTCCCTCGTAGTTTCATCAGTGAACATAATATCATTTTCAAATAGCATGCACCATATAACCTCTTTCTGTATAATATTTGTTAACGCCTATGTAACTGTGGTAAAAACATATGGATCAAGGTAAATTTTTGGTGCAAACATATGGATTTGCTCAGTCTCTAGATGGCAGGACATCTCTCGGTTGCATTGCAAATGTGACTTGATGATTGCGTTATGTTTGTTCATAGATCTTTTACGAAGGAACAGCGGGACTTGAACCCACTGATATGGTAGGATCTGTTCTTAGTATAATCATTCATCTCTCGCGAGATTCATAACTGCTTCTATATTAGAGCTTCAAGTTTTCGTTTCAAAATTCACATGGTCTCACAATTGTCTAGTGGAAATTAAACTTGGTGATATTTTTTAATTGATGAAGAAAACCGAGTAGCTCTACCTAAACAAAATAGAAGTTGCTTATTGCTGAATGGTGAATTTTTCTGTTAATGAATCTATTGCTGGATTCTGGATACAATTTGGCCATGAGTTTTGCCAAAATAAATTTGGGATTTATTTTCAAAACTCATGTTTGGCCATAAATTTGCCCACATTTTGGCAAAATCCCAAACCCCAAATCCCAAAATCACCCCAATTGCTGATTTTGGGCCAAAATCCCAAAACTTGGGAATTATATACATGTTTTTCCAAAATAAAGTTGGGAAATATGTTTTGAAAACGTATGTCCAAACACATTTTCATCTTCAAACCAAACTTCACCCAAATCAGATTTGTCAAAACAAATTTGGGATCTATGGCCAAACGCTAGCTTAGTTCAATGGTTTGATTTTCAGCATTATCTAGTGGAACTTGTAACTTTTTAGTTCTTGATGTTATCTTCTAATTGTTAATTATCGACTGGTGATTCCATTGTTCTGATGGGATAGAAATACTTTAACTCTTTGAGTGTTTTGTCTTTTAAGTCTTTTAATTCCAGTGTTCCCTTTTTTTTTTTTATTTGAAGAAGAAGAGAACTAAGGTAATGAAAAGTCATCTTTTTGGTTTTCTTTTTGGGAGGATAGGGGTAGGGATGCGAGGGAGGTGGAATCCCACCTTCTCCTGTGTTGAAAGACATCAGCAATCTTTTCTGCCGACGTTTCCTCTCCTGTTGTTTTTCCGGACGTCTTTTTTGTACAGAAGTCACGAAGAAGATAGCTTACTGAAAGTCCCTTGGGAGCTTTCACACTATATTTGTATTGGCTGAAATTCATTCATTAGGTTGAAGATAATTGCCAGCATAAGGGACTTGAAACTTGCAAAAATCCTCATTGTGCCAGTGTTTGACAAGCAAAGAAAATACAGAATTTTTTTGGGTGTTCATTACGTCCTTGCCCGTTGTTAAAGAAAAAAAAAGAGAGCCTCTTAGTATGCCAACTATCAGTCATTTAGTTTGATGGATTTTGAATTTTGTCAGTAACATTGCAAATCTAATTTATTTTTCTGTTGATCAAACTTGTCTAGGTGGACTAAGAGAATAGTGGAGCTAACAAGAGATGCAACTGTAACCCCAGTTCTAGCGGCAGGTTCCTGTTTACTGTGAAGCCCCGTAAATATGAAACTGTTGAGCATAGTGCCCCATATACGAATACATACCAAGAGAGTGCACTACCATCCACTCTTGTGTATGTTCCACTCAAGGAGGTTACTAGCTTGTGATTGGCGATGTTCTGAGGAAAAGGAAAGGGGAATACTGTCAAGCTCAACTGCATCAACCTTATATATATATGAAGCTAGCTAGACATCATACTTGGAGAAGCCATCCCAACTCTCTCGGCAAAAGCAGAATGGGATGAATCTGAGACCTAATAAAGCTTATGGTTGTCTAAAGCTCTGTAAGAAACGTGAACTAAATTTCAAATCTAATTATATATCTTAGCAAATGTCATGTACTATTATGAATTCACTAACAGAGACTATCACAACTGCATACACTGAACATAGTTAACACTTCAGTTTCATGTCAACTGAGCTACAACTGAGGGCAGCTTTAATGATATGTCCGAGAATTAGTTTTTTCTACTTTTAACTAAACTGCAAAACTATTGGAGCCCCTCAGAAGAAGCCTTTAATTAGAAACCAGATCACAGTTGGTGTTATGCTATTTGGCGCGTTACCGTAAACAGTTGGTGTTTGATAAAAGTTGCAGTGCATTGACAGTATAAAACAAGTCAAAATCAAATGTACATATATAAATCATCACAACAAAGGGTAGAGTATAAATTGAAAACATATATATATACACACACACATACACACACTTGATCTCACCAGCTTGATATTGATATGTGGTTTTCTGTTTCATTTTTATTGTTCATTTGGACTACAAGGATCCAATCTTGATTTGGAGTTCAAATGCGCACTTTTTCCCTTTTAATATACAAGTATAGTCTGCTTAACCCGTTCTCTTATAGGACATTTTAAAAGATAAGAAGTTTTTTCTCTTTTAAGAAACTGCAATACTGGACAGACCTCTGATGTCAACGTCTCAAAGTACAGTGTAGAAGCATATGTCACATTGGCTTCAAAACAGTACACAAAGAGCAGTTAGACCAATATCGCAGTATAAAAAAAGAAGTAGATTTATAAAGAATACATGACAATACTCTTCCAAAAGATCTCCAGAAGAGGAAGATCAATATAACTAGATGGGTGGGTAGTAAGGCACTGGAAGTTAATGGGTCTAAAATGTGGTATTCATGAGGTGCTACGGGCAAAATCGGTGTAGGTATTTTAGTTGATAGGGATCTCAAAGAGCTAGTGGTAGATGTTAGGAGGGTGAACGATAGGCTGATGACTATTAAGCTAGTGGTTTGGTGGGTTCACTTTAAACGTGATTAGTGCTAGGGGTGATTTTGGATAAGGTGGTGTGAAGTGTTTCGCTTATTGAGAAGTTATTCATAGGAGGTGATTTTAATGGTCATATTGGGGAGATTGCTAGGGGTTATGATGATGTGTATGACGGATTCGGTTTCGGGGGTAGGAACGAGGAAGGAACTTTGTTGTTGGAGTTCGCTAAAGCTTTTGGTTTAGTGATAGCTAACACGTGTTTTCAAAAGAGGGAGGCCCACTTGGTCACTTTCCGGAGTATGGTGGTCAAGACTCAGATTGATTACCTTCTCTGCAGAAAGTGTGATAGAGGCATATACACTGATTGCAAGGTTATTCCGAGTGAGTATCTATCAACACAATATAGGCTCTTAG
This sequence comes from Nicotiana attenuata, assembly GCF_001879085.1. Classification (NCBI taxonomy): domain Eukaryota; kingdom Viridiplantae; phylum Streptophyta; class Magnoliopsida; order Solanales; family Solanaceae; genus Nicotiana; species Nicotiana attenuata. Next base: position 20,426,610 of record NC_031993.1, read on the forward strand.
TAATGGACTTGGGTATTAAGAGTGAGAAAGAAGAGAGCAGTATACTGTCAACCTAATATCAAGTGGGGAGCCTTGACTAAGGACAAAGCTCATGAGTTGGGGGAGAAACCGGTGGTTATGGGGACCTGGAGGAGTAGTTGGAACGCGAGTAGCATGTGGACACATGACAACAAACTGCATTAGGAAAGTTGTTAGAGAGGTGTTAGGGATCACGGATGGATACTCGGGTGGCCACAAAGAGGACTGATGGTGGAATAAAGAGGTTCAAGGAAAAGTGAAAGCCAAGAAAGCAACAAATTTAAAGCTAGTGGAGAGCGCAGTCGAGGGGGAGAAGAGGACAAATTAGGTGTTTTTATAAGAAGGCTAAGAAAGAGGTAAAGTTAGCGGTCACTACGGCTAAGAGTGCGACATTTGGACGATTATATGAGGAACTTGGAGGCAAAGGAGATTGTACATGTTAGCCAAGGTTAGAGAGAGTAAGGCTCGGCGCCTGGACCAAGTAAGGTGCATCAAAGATAAGGAAGGCAAGGTAGTGGTGGAAGAGGCATGTATTAGTCGTAGGTGGCATACATACTTTCATTAACTCTTGAACGAGGATGGGGATAGGAACATCGTACTTGGTGAGTTGGAGAACTCAGAGAGCCAGCAAGATTTTGGGTTTTGTAGGCGTATTAAGGTTAAGAAGGTTGAGGGGGTGATGCGGAAGATGAGCATAAGCGACTGGTCAGACGAGATTCCAGTGAAATTTTGGAAGGACGCGGGCCGGACAGGCTTAGAGTGGCTTACTGGATAGTTTAATGTCATTTTAGGACAAAGAAGATGCGCGATGAATGAGGGTAGAGTTTGATGGTTCCGTTGTATAGGAATAAAGGTGATGTCTATAAAGGATGTCAAGCTGCTGAGTCACACTATGAAAGTTTAGAAGAGGGTGGTGGGGAGGAGCCTGAGAAGAAGTGTGTCTATTTCTAAGAACCAATTAGGATTCACGTTGTGGCGTCGACTACAGAAGCCATTCATCTTGTGAGGAGATTGGTGGAGCAGTGTAGGGAGAGGAAGAAGGACTTGCATATGGTGTTCATTGCCCTAGAAAATGCCTATGATAAAGTCCCGAGGGAGGTTATATGGAGGTGTTTGAAGGTTAGCGGCATTCTAGTAGAGTACACTAGGGTAATTAGGAATATGTACGATGGTGCTAAAACTCGGGTGAGGATTGTGGAAGGAGACTCAAAATATTTTCCAGTGATGATGGGTTTACATCAGAGATTAGCTCTTAGCCCATTTTTATTTGCCTGGCAATGGATGTACTAACGCGACACATACAAGAGGAGGTGCCGTAGTGTATGTTATTTGCAGATCACATAATGCTGACTGGTGAGACGCATTGCGGGATTAACGCTAGGCTAGAGGTTTGGAGACAGACCCTAGACTCTAAAGGTTTCAGTTGAGTAAGACATAAGCAGAATACTTGGAATGCAAGTTCAGTGATGGGACATATGAAGTAGAAGTGGACGTGAAGCTTGATACACAAGTCATCTCCAAAAGAGATAGTTTCAAATATCTTAGGTCTGTTATCCAAGGAAACTAGGAGATTGACAAAGATGCTACACATCGTATTGGAGTGGGGCAGATGAAATGGAAGCTCACATATGGTATTTTGTTTGGTAAGAATGTGCTACCAAGACTTAAGGGCAAGTTCTACAGAGTGGTAGTTGGACCGACTATGTAGTATGGTGCTGAATGTTTGCCAATCAAGAAATCCCATGTCCAGAAGATGAAAGTAGCAGAAATAAGGATGTTGAGATGGATATATGGGCATACCAGAAAAATAAGATTAGGAATGACGTTATTAGGGATTAAGTGTGAGTGGCCCTTGTGGAAGACAAATTGCGGGAATCGAGGTTGAGATGGTTTGGGCACATGATAAGGAGAGACATAGATGCCCCAATTAGGAGGTGTAAGAGGTTGACCATAGTGGATTTGAAAGGATAGAGGTAGGCCAAAGAAATATCAGGGAGAGGTAATTAGGCAGGTCATGATATTGTTTTAGCTTACCGAGGACATGCCTCGATAGGAAAGTATGGAGGTCGAGAGTTAGGGTTGAAGGTTGATAGGTAGTCAAGAGTTTCTCCTAGTCTTATCAGTAGTACTAGTAATATTTTTATTGTTTCTTGTTCATAGATCTTTGCTATTACACGTTGTGTCATTCTCACCAGTAGTTTAGTACTATTCTTGTATTTATTATTTCTAGACCTTTGTTATTACACGTCGTACCTTTGTTATTTCTTATTATTGTTGTTATTGTTGATTGCTTCCTTTTTACTGTTCCTTGAGCCGAGAGTCTATCGAAAACCTCTCCACCTTTACAAGGTAGGGGTAAGGTCTGCGTACACATTTTCCTCCTAGAGCTCACTTGTTGGATTATACTGGGTTTATCATTGTTGTAGTACTCTTCGAAATGAAAGGAGTTTACTTTGCGGAATATCATTATCGCAACACCTTTTTTCCACTATATCTAAAACTTCGACGGATATCTATTGCATGGGATAAAATTAGTTAGTGACACTTGGCATATGACGAGATGACATGTGGAATTGAAGGCAGGTAAGATGTGAGTCAGCAAGTAGTTGGCACCGAATACAAGCGTGTGATCAGTGCTGTGTAAATCTCGAAAGCATGGGAACCGATAAGAAAGAGTTGAAGATAAGACATCAAACAACATTCAATGAGCAGCCGCTACAAAGAATCTCTGTAATTATAGCCAACTGTTATGCAACCATTAATAGTAGTTTTATTCTAATTAAAGAGGAGCTTGATTTGGAATCTTGTCTCCCTTAATAGAGCTATAAATATGCGAATTAGTATCCCTTGTAGGACACGAAAAATTATCTGTACTCAAAGGCCATAATTTGCTCTCATACTATAAAATTTCTTGCTTGTTTTTGTTCTTAATATTATTCATATTACTACTCCTGGAGAAGCTCAATATACGATTTCTTTAAGTTCTTTTTACGTTCTTGATTTCATTCTTGTTTATTTCATATTTTGAATTGAGTTAATTCACATGTCTATGAATCACGTTACAAATTCAAATGTACATTTTACGGGTAAACAGTTTGGCGCCCACCCTTAGGCATAGACAATTGTGTAATTGCTTTGATCCATTAATCTGTTAATAACAAATTTTGATTCCTTTCTTAGCAAAAGAAAATAATCAGATATGGCAGCTAATGATGTAAATAATTCCTATAATGTTGGAGCACACAACGAATATGAGGATGTGTTCCAACGTGATGATTCAACTAGCGAGACCAGCAATGAAGAAGATAAAACAACTCCAATTCGCGAAGGGAAAAATTCTCGGCGTGTGAGGAGTCTAACTCCTGATGATACGGATGACGAACACGTTGTTGAAATAGTCAAAATCTTGAGAGAGTAATAAAGGGCAATTATGGATCATCTCTCAAGACAAAACCAGGTGGACAGAATTGAAGAATGCGCTATTACTTGCTTCCAATAATTCTAATGGAGGAGCTCAGATTCCTCCCAACGTCCCTGCAAATCAAACAGTTCAAAGAATCGGTAATGACGCTCCAAGGGAGGAGTTCAATTTTAACGAGGCAGGAGGTACCAGTAGTGGATCTGGGAACAACAACAACGCAAATGACCCTTTCAAAATTGAGCTCATGAGATTCATGGGGGAAATGAATGAAGAAATGGACCAAAATGCTAAAGAATTCCATGCTTGGATGGATTAGATCCCGGGAGCGCCACCTGTGCTAAAAGGACCGGATTCTAAAAAGTATACGCAATTTCCTTTTAAACCAAGTGCGGCCCCAGAGTTGATTCTAAAAAGGTTTAAGATGCCGGATATTTCGAAGTATGATGGGACTTCGGATCCCCTAGAGCATATCATGACTTAAACTACTGTTGTGAAAGGAAATGACTTGGCCCAACACGAGAGTGTATCTGTCTTGTTGAAGAAATTATGTGAAACCCCGACGAAGGGTGCTTTAACTTGGTATTCTTTTTTACCTGAGCATTCCATTGATTCTTTTGAAATGCTTGCAGTTTCCTTTATTAAGGCTCGTGCTGGAGCAAGAAAGGTCCAAGCAAGGAAGACAGATATATTCAGAATAGCCCAAGGAAAATCCGAACTATTGCGAGAATTCATAATCTGGTTTCAGAAGGAAAGAATGTTATTACCGGCAGTACCGGATGAGCGGGCAGCTAAAGCATTTACAAAGGGTCTCAACCCACTGAGCTCCCATGCCCCTAGGAAACTGAAGAAAAGCTTGTTAGAATTTCAGGCAACCACATGGGCAGATGTCCACGATCGCTATGAGTCAAAGATTAGAATGGAAGATGATAAACTGGGTTACTAGATGTCTTCCAAATGATGCAATCGATATTGGAATCAGGAAATGTTTAAAGCTGATGTTGATGCAGATCAGAGATCTTCCAGAGGTCGTTTTTGGCCTTTACAAAAGGGCTGTTAATGGATCGTGGTCGGAGTAGCAGACAGGAGAAAGAAACAGCGGGGTCTTGGGATTCAACGTATCCTCGATTATCTAATTACAATTTAACATCATCTTGGTAGAACTTTATGAGGAACATAAAGGAGGCTTGGTTCCCTAAACCAATTCGATCATATCCTAACCAAAGGGATCCTAATCTATGGTGTGAGTTCCACAGAACACATGGTGACAAGACTGGGGACTGTCGGCACCTTCGTGAAGAGGTGGCAACATTGTTGAAGAATGGTCACCTCAGAGAATTTTTAAGTGATCGGGCCAAGAATAACTATGGGAAAAATCGAGATGTTACATAACCATCAAAACCGGCTACGGGGTAACCTCGCATGACGATAAACATGATCTTTGGAGGAGACAAAGTAAACGGGGTGACATTTTCGACAGCAAAGAAGATGAAGATATCGGTACTTATGGAAAGAGGATCCGAGTAGATGCGGAGGATGACATCACCTTTACAGAAGAGGATGCTGACGGATTTTTTCGACTGCACAACGATACTTTGGTAATTTCTCTTAATGTTTTAGATTTCAAAATTAAGTGTATGTTGATTAATCCAAGAAGTTTAGCCAATATCATACAATGGAGAATTTGGAGCAAGCAAAGTTAATTGGAAACATAGTTTCAGTAACAAAACTTCTTGCCAGGTTCAACCTAACAAGTGTAACGACCCGGGGAGAGATCTAACTTCCAACACATGCCAAAGGCGTAATAAAGACCACTCTATTCGAAGTGGTAGATGGCGATATGGGATATAGTGTAATCCTTGGAAGGCCATGGATACATAAAATGAAGGTTGTGCCTTCAACTTATCATCAATTGCTGAAACTTCCCACACCGGAGGGAGTCAAGCAGATCAGAGCAGATCGACCAGCTGCAAAAGAGATGAACGCAGTTACCTTGTCCAATAGCAAGGGAAAAGAAACAAGCAAATAGCAATTACAGGAGCCGCTTCCCTCTTCCACCTTGATTGAAGATAATGGAGAAGATGAGTTATCGGATTTTTATCAGGTACCGAGGTCTTTTCAGGTACCGGAGGAAATGAATGCGACCAAATCAATCGCAGAAGAGCCCGAGCAAGTGGCTTTGTTCACGAAGTTCTTAGAAAGGAAATTCCATTTGGGAACAGGGTTGAGTCCCGTACTCAAGTTAAAAATTATTGATATTTTAAAAGCTAACGTCGATTGTTTTGCATGGTCGCATTCAGAAATGACAAGTATTCCACTAGAGGTGGTTGTCCACAAACTGAGTTTGAATCCTAACTTCCCTCTGGTAAGGTAGAAGAAACGACCGATAGTAGAGGTCAGAAATAGGCTTGTCAAAGAAGAGTCTCTTAATGCCGGTGATTATTTGTCTCATCTACAAGAGACCTTTGAAAATACAACGTGAAGCTCAATCCTAAAAATGCACTTTCGGAGTTGGTTCCGAAAATTTTTTGGGGTTTTTGGTCTCTCAAAGAGGAATTGCAGTAAACCCCGATAAGATCAAAGCCGTTGAGGATATCCTGGACTAATTAACAAGTGCGAACGAGGTACAGAGGTTGACCGGTAGGATGGTGGCCTTAAGCAGGTTTGTCTCGAGGTCTTCAGAGAAATGACATCACTTCTTTTCACCGTGGAAAAAGAAGAATGATTTCGTGTGGACTCCGGAATGCCATCAAGCGTTAAAAGACCTAAAAAGGTACCTGTCTAGTCCTCATTTGCTTGCAAAATCGAAGGAAGGAGAGCAACTATTAGTCTATCTGGCAGTTTCGAAAGTAGCGGTAAGCTTTGTTCTGGTCCGAGGATGAAGGTTCGCAATTTCCTGTTTATTATGTTAGTAAAGTTTTATCAAGAGTGGAGACACGTTATCCGTACCTTTAAAAATTGGCCCTAGCTCTCGCAGTCACCTCTCAAAAGCTTAGGACTTATTTTCAATGTCATCTTATAGCCGTTGTGACAACCTTTCCCTTGAGGTATGTCCTTCCTCAATTATCGTTCGGCTAAATGGGCAGTCAAAGTTAGTGAATTCGACATTGAATACAAGCCTAGGTCTGCGATCAAATCACAAGTTTTGGCCGACTTCGTGGCTGATTTTAGTCCCGGATTAATGCCTTTAGCTGCTAAAGAAGCAATGTTGGTATCGGAGACGGTATCAGGTATTTGAACCTTGTTTACAGATGGAGCTTCCAACGTAAAAGGGTCCGATCTCGGGATAGTTTTAATAACTCCTTCGGGAGAAATCTGGAGACAGGCCATTAGAAATGTGCTATTAACTAACAATAAAGCCGAGTATGAGGCTTTGGTTGTAGGACTTGAATTAGCTCGGGGACTAGGCTCTGAGGTGACGAGATAAAGTGCGACTCCAAGCTGGTAGTGAACCAGGTGTATGGAATTTTCGAGACAAAGGAGGAACGCATGCAATAATACTTGAGTATGGTTCAAGTCTTGCTTTCCTAGTTCAAGGAATTGTCGATTATACACACTCAAGGGAAGAGAACGTGGAGGCAGATACATTGGCCAATTTTGGGTCATCCATAGAAATGAAAGGAACTTGTCACACCCCTTTTTTTCAACCTCACTAACCCTCTTTAAAATAAATAAAGTGATTTTGAAGTTCAAAAAGGGTTTCAATTATGAAAAGTGACAAAAAAAAATTGTGTTTCAAAGGATTTTTTTTTCCAGAGTCGCCACCTGATATTTGGTTTCGGTGTGTCAGGTCACCGTTTAAAAATGATTTTTCCTTTTAAAATACTTTGGACTCCAAAACTAAGTCGGCACCAGAGTTCTAGGTAAGGGGGTTCATTTGACTCGGGGAGAAGGTGTTAGGCATTCCCCGAGTCCCGTGAAAGTCACGGTTGCGTACTCGATCTAGTTGGCTTCTAATTGAGGCAAAAATAAACACTGAAAAGAAAAATAAACACACAAGAGGCTCGAGGTTGTCCCTGGATAATAAAAGAAAAATGAAAAATGAAAATGAAAATAAAAATACTACAAGTTCTACTTTCAGCCTCCAAATACAAATACTTCGGGGCATACCTCGGATAGAAATATATACAAATCTTGCAGGGCATATCCCGGATAAATTCAACTAAGGAGGCGACCTATCACCTTTTATAAAAGAAAAGAAAAGGAAAATTCTAAAGTTTGCCTACCCGAGTGTGATCGGCCTAAGCATGCTCCTAGCGATTATTACAATAAAACAGTGACTATGTAATTCTCAAATTTTTAATTCTGTTTTCTTTAAAATCCCAACTCCACGACACATTTTAATTGCCATCCAAATCAAATATCCACACAAACAAGGGAGAAATAAATTTCCAGATCACACAGGGAAAGAAGAATGTGAAGCAGCAAAGAAAACGTTTGGTTGATCAAAACATGATAAGAGCCGCCTAAGGTCCCATTAAACCCATGCCGATCTAAGAAAGGCAAGCAACTGGCCGAATCCTAAGCTATTGTTCACATGGAAATATGTTGATTGTCTAGTGCCTTTAACAAAACATAACAAACTTGTAAATTGACCAAAGTGAACAACTAACTTGCCAACGGAATGAAAGTGAAACAAACACTATTTAAAACTAATGAAACTTTAACCGATGCATCAGGGGTGCTAACTCAAAAACATGGAATGGAAGTTTATTTTTAGATGAAGCTAAATGCTAGTCAACATGCATATCAACAGAATCATTTTGAATGTCCAGACAGAAGCAGTATATAAGAAGAAAATACATTAGTTTTCAAACCCTTCTAAGAAGTATGACTCAAAATAGTTGTCAGAGTAATAACCTTGCATCGTGAGCAAAATAGTTTTCTAGTAGGTGCTTGAGGTGCGAGGTCTTAAGTGAAATTCACGTTGAAACAAAAGAAAACCAACAAGAAAAGACTAAACATTTTGCCAAGTCAACATATCAAATACTAGATTTTAATTAGACGGTTTCAAAAGAAAAAAGAAAAGAAAATAATCTCAACGTGATTCATTCGCAATAATACTCCAACAGATTTACCATAATACTTTAAGCACTTAAGAGATCTACAAACGAAGATGTAAAGGAAAACTACTCAAAATGGTTCTCATAAACCTCGGGTAGACTGATTTCTATTAACACTCAATTGAAAGCTAAATAAACTATCAATTCCCCAATCCCCTTTAACTATGGCTCAAATCATATTTGGATCCAACCAAAACAAAAGTAAGAAGAGAAGGAACGGACCTGAAATTTGCCTTTGATTAACGAAAATTCCTGCAATTACAAAGAAGTTAATAAACCGCAACTAGAATCGAACTCGAAGTAGGAATGAAAATCGATTGAAACCACGAACCGAACCCCGAGCCCGACAGCTTGAAACTCTAACTCGGACACCTCAAGCAATCTCCATATTGGTAATCAAAACCAACGAACATGCTCAATTTCCTTGTGTATTTCAACTTTGAAATATAAAATGAAACCGAACCAACTGATTTTTTTATTTTTGAATTTTCTTATTTTGAAGTAAAATTAAGAACAAGAAAGAACTGCATTTTTTTAATCTTTTTTCTGGAATCTCAAACGAAAAAAATTAAGAAAGCAAAAATCCAAAACCTCCAAAACCAAACCCTAATTTTTCCTTCCCCTCCTCTGTCTATCCGAAAAATCCTCTATATGTAGGGATTCTCGAAACTTCTTCTTACTTACTAATTTTCTCCAAAAATCCGAGAAACCCAAAGAATTTGAATTTTATCCCTTTTGATGGCAATAAAGGACAGATGGAGGGAGTAGATCGAGTGTAACTCGATCCTACGCCTCCCATTTTTCCGTTCTTGCCTAAAAAAAGATAAACTCGAAAAAGAAGATGAAGAGAAAACGCGTTAAAATCGGATACTAATGATCGGGGGACCATGAGGGGACCATGTGACGTGGACACCGGGAAATTGACTTTTCCGGCGGGTTTTGGGCGGCGGCCAAGCGGCGGTTTGGTTTAGGGGTGTTAGGGTTAGGGTTTAGAGTTTAATGGGTTTTTATATGGGGGATGGGGAGGATTGACGGCTGTTAGATCTTAAAGGAATGGAAGGTTGATATTAAATAAAGGGAAATGGGGCGGGTTTGATGGGTATTGGGGCGGGTCGGTCCGGTTTGGGGTCATAAAAGTGGCCTTTTAATTCAACAAGGCTAAAAATATTAATTTCTTTTTCTATAATAATATGCTCTGAAATTGTGAAACTATTCCTAAAACAAACTGTATTATGACATGAAGCTATTTTTGGTATTTTCAAGATTATATAAAAAAATGAATGTATAGAACAATAAGTTAACATCATAGTTTAAAAAAGGTGAAAATATATACTGTAAAATACTAATGGCCTTAATTCAAAGATAAAAAAAATAGATAATGAAACTATTTTTGTATTTTTCAAATTTATAATCTAAAATTAAAAGTAAGAGCTATAATCTCATTAGAATAATTCGAATAAATACTTTCAAAAATACTAGGAATATTACACTAATTTTAAAAATGCGCGAGTCAAAATTACATGCTTACATAACTAATTGCAGTGCGGTTGTTCAATTGCAGTATTCAGTTTTGGATGTGGATGAATATTGTGAAGTTAACTCAAAATGAGTTTATAGAGTATTTACGTGATGGAAAATTGCCTGAAGATCCAAAAATATCCCAGGCACTACGAACTAAAGCAGCTCGTTATTGTCTTGTTGACAGTTAACCATACAGAAGATCATTTCAAGGTCCATTGGCTCGGTGTTTAGGAACATTAGAGGCTGATTACGTGATGAGGGAAGTTCACGAAGGAGTATGCGGGAACCACTCCGGTGCAGACTTGTTGGTTCTCAAACTAATATGGGATGGCTACTATTGGCCCCTGATGGAGCAAGACTCAAAGTCATTCGTACAAAAGTGTGATAAATTCCAACCTCATGCATAGTTAGTGAATCAACCAGCGGAACTTTTGCATTCGGTGATATCACTATGGCCATTTATGAAATGAGAAATAGACATAGTTGGTCCCTTACCATAAGGACCCGGGATTTCTTTTGGTTTTAACTAACTATTTCACTAAATGGGTTGAATCAGGTGCCAACAAAAAGTTTGGAGAACGAGAAGTGATGGATTTCATATGGAATCACATCATATGTCGGTTAGGATTGCCAAAAGAAATTGCTTGTGTCTGGGCCGCAATTTATAAGTTCCAAGGTTACAAAGTTCTGGAGGGACTAAATATCAAACAGATTACGTCTTTCACCGTACCATCCAAGTGCTAATGAAAAATCAGAGTCTACCAACAAGATAATAATTCAAAACCTGAAAAAGAAGTTAGAAGATGCTAAAGGGAATTGGCCAGATGATCTATCGGGTGTATTGTGGGCATATCGAACAACGATGAAATCGAGCACGGGTGAAACACCATTTTCAATTGTGTACAGTGCGGAAGCTCTGATCCCGATGGATATTGGGAAAAGACCATAAGGTATTCCCTAGCAAACAAAGAGGCAAATAATGAAGCACTGCTGATTAAATTAGATTTGCTTAAAGAACATCAAAATCTAGTGTATGTGAGGATGGTGGCACAAAAGCAAAGAATGAAAAGATATTACAACCGCAAAGCAAATCTTCGATATTTCAAAGTCGGAGATTTATTTTTGAGAAAGGTAACTCAAAGTACTCGAGAGGTTAGCGCTGGGAAGCTGGCACCAACGTGGAAAGGACCTTATCGAATTTTTGCTATAATCGGTAAAGGTTCGTATCGATTGAAAAATCCAGATAGAGTTAAATTGCCAAGCAATTGGAACGTGACTCACCTCAAAAGGTATTATTGTTGAAGATCCTTGCTGATTTTGAAAGTATGTGTTGCATTCTTTTTTCCTTCGTCCAGTTTTTGTCCTAATTGAGTTTTTCTGTCAAGGTTTTTAACGAGGCAGTAATGTAAAACATACTACGAAGTAAGGGTCATCAGAGATAACAAAATCCCCAATGTTCGAATTATCATACTTAGCATCTGAATACGGGGGGGTGGGCGGGGAGG
>NC_031993.1:20438154-20448860 GCF_001879085.1 Nicotiana attenuata
CTAACCGGCCTATGTCTTAGCAGGACCGGGGATTGCATGATCAACCCTGTAGAAATAAGTTGTACAAGTTAGCCACATGTATTGGCAGCTTTATTTACTTAAGCAAATGAATGTTTAGGTAAATGTACTTTTAAAGATAGAAAGAATAAATCAAAGTCATTTTGTTTTTATCTTATTTCTTGTCCAAATGATAAGTTAATTGAAAGTTAGTTACAACTTCAAATGCTTGTGCCGGAATGAGCATGCGACGTCCTCTTCAAGAGCACCATACATAAGGACCCTCTCTTATGTAGCCCTCACAGTTAAAGGGTAGATTCCGGAAGTGTGAATGCTCGGGATCCAAAGTTATCGGATGTAAGAAGAATTCCCGAGCTTTATCAGTTAAATACTAATAAAAGAGAATATTTATTACACAATATTAAAGCAAAAAATATCTTTTATTACTTAAAATTCCAAACTCAATAAAGAAGTTTTGGCATAATTACAAAGGAAAAGGAAATAAAAATATATACATAAATTATTTTTGCTGCCAGAGCCCGAGGGGAGTAAAGAGTCTTGGTTTTCTGTTTCAGGAGAAGGTTGTTCCGCCTCTGGTTCGAAGCCTCATCCTTATTTTCTTCCTCTTCAACTTTCTCTTCGGTTCCTGAATACTTGGAGATAAAGTTCGAAGAGTCAGAGGAAATGGTCCGAGTAGGGAGGTTCTCGAGAGCAGTTGTCTCCAATTCACGAGCTATGAAAATGCAGTCATCAATGTTTGCAATGCCTTCTTTGGCCTCCTCCAAGGTCTTCCTCTTCATGTGATAAATGGCTTAGATTTTCTCGAGGAGGATGGAATCTTCCTAGTCTCGGAGTTTAGCTCGGAGTTTCTCAATTTTTGTTTGAAGCTTATCATTTTCAGTTTTTACAAGTATGATCCTGGAATAAAGCTCAACTTCGGTTGTCTCGTGAAGTTGGTTCTTCTCCATGACCCTTTTTAGCCTTTCTTCCATTTTGGCTCAGTTCTCCTAGGTAGCATTGGCTTCTTCAGTTTTGGAGCATAAGCTAGCCTCCACGTTATTAACTTGCTCCATAAAATCAGACTCGTGCTCGGCCTCACCAGTCATTGTATCATGCAATTCAGCCCACTTAGCCTTCGCCTCCTTAAGATCTTCATGTAATTTAGCGGCTTCTTGGCTGTGGGCCATTCTATCTTGGTTAGATTTCTACAATCGAGCCTCGAGCTCACCCATTTGAGCAACTTTAGCTTCCAAAACAAGGAGGCGCTCGACAAGCTGGTTCCGTTCAGCCATAAGTTGATTTCGTTCCATTGTAAGTCCTTCTTTTTCCAAAATCAACCTTTGCAGGCCCTCGGAAGCAAGGAGGTTAGCCTAAAAAGGTTAGACCTAAGGTTATTAAGGCAAAATTTAACAAACAAAAAAGGGAAGAGAAGAAGGTTAGATTGATACCTGAGCCGAACAGTGCATGCTTTTGTTTAGCAGCCATTCAGCAGAAAGGGAGTCCATTATTCTCCAATCTTTCATTGTGGCCAGCGGTTTCACGTAGTTGGCAGCGTCCACCGGTTTGGAAAGTATGTGGCACTCATTCAAAACCGTAAGAATGACACTTCGTTTGCCACTGAGGCTGTGAGTAGGTGCCAGGAAAGTGTTCCCTAGATTCATATGATCAGATGACCGTGGGCAAGGAACATTTCTTATTTGCTGAGTTTGGACCGATGGAGGGGTAGCAGTTGGTGTAGAAGGAGGGGAGGTTGTACCTAGCTCAGGAGTTGATGGTAGAGTTACCTCCGGGGTAGGATGCCTCTGAGTGGAAACGTCAATTGGAGCCCGAAAGCGGGACTCAACGTTCTCAACAATTTCATTTTCGTGAAGAGTCCTAAAATTTCATCTGGTTGCGGAGTTTGAAGCTCATCCGGTTGAGCTGATGAAGATCTTTTTCTTTTCTGAAGGGGAATCGGTTCCTTCATCATCAAGGACCACTGTTGTCGGTCCGGTTGTGTTTCTTTCAAATTCTTCTCCCGAGTCCCTGCCGAGGAGGTATGTTTTCTCTTTGGTTTCCTGTCTTTGGGTTGGGGACTCCGGGAGGAGGCGCCTTCACCGAAAGCGAGAGTGTCCTCATGAGCTCTCCTCCGATTAAGCACATTTTGTAAAGCCCGTTGGTCTTCCTCTAGGTCATCAAGAACCTCAATGGGGGCAAACACCGGATCCCTTCTGAAGTCCTATGTGTTGCAAAAAGAGAGAGTTAACAATTTGATTCTGAGTCATGCTAAAAGATGCAAGAAGGAAGAAAGAACCTTTATTTACCATAGTTTTTGGCTTTCCAATTAAAACTGGGAGCTATTTCTTTCCACCTTTGAGATTCGAATATAGAAATATTCAAAATTTCCTGTACCCATTAGGACAGGTTTTGAACTCATGGTGATTCCCAATGAGTAGCTGGAATAAGGGAAATACAAAGTTAACGGAGGAATTTCTTTCTAAACACAGAAAGGAAAAGATATTCGAAGACTTACGAAAAAGGTTCCAAGATTGAGGAACAATAGGTGTTGTTGTTGGGAGAATATCCCTGGTAGCGATGACAACTAATCGTTCCATCTAGCCACGATCATTGTCATCATCAACACTGGTAAGGAGGCATGGTGGTTGTGTTTGCTGAGCTTTAGCACACCCCCACGGAAGATCTTTGGTGAGTAGAGGTTGATCATGTGTGCGAGAGTTAGAGTTTTTCCGGCCTTAGAGCATAATTTACAGAGGCAAGCCACCATACACCATACTAATGGGCCTGCTTGAGTCAAACATATTTGGTACCGGTGGCAAATTCTAAAATTATTGGGTCGATTCCTTGACCCAATCCCAAAGTGAAAGGGTATGTATAAACATACATGAACCTTGATTTGGAGAAAGTGACCCTTTCCACTTCACTAGGGGCGAAGATTTCAATATTGCTCCATTCGTAATCTTCTTTCACGATAGGGATGCTAGAAAGACAAATAGAAGAAGGATATCTGCGAACAAGTCAATGTCTTTCACTTTTGGGATTAATGGGTTCTTTTCAGACTTGAAGGTCAGACTGGGTGTTAAGTTGAATGGGTATAATGGAGTTCAGGTAGGAGGTTCAGATTCGATATCAACTTCTTTGATTTTGTTCTTTCTAGGGTCACCTCTGAAGATAAGGCCGGTATTTTCGAGGACAACAGTGTTAAAAGATATGATGGTAAGGAATTTGAGAAGGGAGATTTTACTGAGGAAGATGAATTTTGCAGTATGGTTCTAAGAAGAAAAAGAGTTTGTGAAAGTGAAAAGTGAAATTGAAGAACAGGGAAGTAGTTTATAAGCGCCATAATTCGTGGTCATGATTATCTTGGAAACTGGAGAAAATATATACTAAATCATGGAGTAATACATACTCGGATCATTAAATGCGAAGAGACGTGTGTCCTTTCAAGTGTCAGAAACTGTTCAAAAACTAACCCATTAAGAAAAGAAGTTTTATCTACTTTCCGACAACACTAAAGTATTGTCGGACAGTAGGGAGACTATCTGTATGGGGTAAAATTGGTTAGCGACAGTTGGACAAATGATGAGATGACACGTAGAACTAAGGACAGGTAGATGTGAGTAAGCAAGTAGTTAACATCAGATACAAGCATGGATCGGTTCTGTGTAAATTCCGAAGGCATGGGAACCGATAACAAAGAGTTGAAGAGAAGACATCGAACAACATTCAATGAGCAGCCGTTACAAAGAATCTCTGTATTAATAGCCAACTGTTATACAGCCATCAATGGCGGTTTTCTCATTCAAGATGAGCTTGAATCTTGATTGGGGATCTTGTCTCCCTCAATAGAGCTATAAATAGGAAAATTAGTATCCCTTGTTGGACACGAATCATCTGTACTTAAAGGCCATAATTTGCTCTCATACTATAAAATTTCTTGCTTGTTTTTGTTCTTAATATTGTTCATATTATTGCTTTCGGAGAAGCTCAACCTACAATCAAGCTTGTATTTCTTTAAGTTATTTTTACGTTCTTGATCTCATTCTTGTTTATTTCATATTTTTGTATCGAGTTAATTTACATGTCTATAAATCCCGTTATAAATTCAACTGTACCGTTTTACAGGTAAACATCTATCTTGTAATAACATGAACTTGTCAAAATAACATACACCCTAGTACATGTTCCTCGACGCTTTGGGCACTCCCGAAGAGCGGGGGATTTTGTGACATTTCTGATTGTGAAATTCTTGGGGAGTTATATATTTGTGTATTGATAAGACCGTTTAGTATTTCTTAAAGCTCAATCTTGCGAAAAGTGATTAAAGTATTGATAAGTTTTATGTAAATTAAGCGGCGTAAGATTATATCACCAGAAATAGATATTAAAGAAAGGCCTTTCTGACAGCTTGTATTTAAAATTATATACAGTCAAACCTCTCTATAATAGCCTCGTTTGTTCCAAATATTTTTGGATGTTATAGCGAATTGTTGTTATGGAGAACATATATTATAACATAACATGAAAATTAGTTCCGGAAAAACTTGGCTTTTATAGTGAAGTGTTGTTATATAAGCATACTGTTATAGAAATGTTTGACTGTACTTTATCAGTGTAAGTGAGATTTACATCATCATGTCACCGTTATTTGTTATAGTGGTAATCTTTCTTATTTTAAATTTTACAAATCTAACATTTTAAGAAGGTTTACCTGCATATATCCTTTGTGGCTTGATGGTGTAATATTTTTTTTACACTAACGATGTATTCAACCTAAACTCTAGTTTGTTAAATGCAACCACAACAAAGCAGCTGCGAATAAACATGCTTTATGCCTATGAATAACACTGCTACAAGTAATTACAACAGAGAACAAAAAATCCAACTATTTTTAAATGATGTCCGCCGTTGTCTAATGGGCTAAATTTTTCTGTAAAAGAAAAATCCAACTATTTTTAAAGATAAAGTCTTATGGGGATTGAATTAAAGAGCGGCTTCAAAAAAGTCAACAGTTGATACTGAATAAACCCATAAAAATAATCAAAAAAATTTATAAAATATCGAAGTATTGAAGAAAAAAGAGAAAATGTAGAGTTGATATCTTTTAGCTTCCACAACTCTGATTTGCGCTCTTCTTTTCCTCCCAAAATGGCTGTGATAATCCTCAAAAACGAAATAGACATGAAATTTAATTATATATATTTCTTGATAACAAATATATTTCTTGACTGAACTGAACTTCCTGAACCTGGTAACATACGTGAGAAGATGAAAAATTCTAGCCAAAAGGTTTTGGGTTTATTTAGTTATTTGCCTCCAAGTAATATTGCTTCCAGACATAAAAGGAAGTAATTTCTTTTTGTTAATAGGCACACAAAAGGAAGTACTATTATGAATTGGTTATGTTAGTTATCAATATAGAGAGACAAAAAATTTCCCTTTTCTCCCTTAGAGCGAGTCTGAGGGATTAAACTGGTGGGAATTAATCCAAGCCCTTAAAAATTCCTACTATAATGCCTAACTTTATGCTTATCTTGCCATTTACCCCCCTGTGATATAAAAAGCCAATTAAATCATCTTAATTCACTTTTGTCTCAAAAACAAAAAAAATGGAAGATGACAAGCGAGGAATTCTGCCAAATGTGGCTATTAAAAGAAGTCCAGAAAACAATTCAAATATCACCATACAAACAACTCCTATAACAACAACAACAACAACCTCTACATTTACAAACAATTGTACCAACATCAAGACCGAAAACAACAACAACAATAATAAGTGCAGCAGCAGTAGTAGTAATAATAATAATAATAATAGTAAAGAACAGGATCGGTTCCTTCCAATAGCGAATGTGGGACGAATCATGAAGAAAGTGATCCCAGGAAATGGAAAAATTTCAAAAGATGCAAAGGAAACGGTCCAAGAATGCGTGTCAGAGTTCATTAGCTTTGTTACTGGTGAAGCATCAGACAAATGCCAACGCGAGAAGAGGAAGACGATTAATGGCGATGACATTATATGGGCTATCGGAGTCCTTGGATTCGACGAATATGTGAATCCATTAAAGCAATATCTTAACAAGTATAGAGAACTTGAAGGTGAAAAACTAAATGTTCCTAATAAGCAGCATCAGCAGCAGCAACAACAGCAACAGCTACATGATCACGCGCATTCGCCTAGTTTACCTAATTACAACAGCGTATATAATTCACCCTCAGGTCTTGGTTTGCCTCAACCTTCATTTGTGTCAACAGATCAATCGTTTCCGTTGCCATTGATTTCACAGAATTCAATTCAATCCCAATTATCTCAACAAGAGCAGCAGATTGACTCTGTTGGGCATTGGTAAAAAAATGAATAGTTTTGATCATTATACGTAATTTATCTTTTTTTTTCTTTTGGTATTTTCCTCCTTTCATTTGAAAATTTTTGTAACGTAAAATGATATAGGATGAGCATACTGTTATATTACATTGAAATTCTTAGACGGCTTATATATATATGATTTAATTAGGACAGTTTAGGTTTAGCACGTCGTGTCATTTATGTCGTGCATATAACATCTCATGCACACACGCAGAGAAGCATGTTTTGTTTAGCTAGAAACATATAACGTCTAATTTGGTTGATCTAAATTCTTTTGAAATGCTGTATATATATATATATATATATATATACATATATACATACACACACACACTCTTCCCTCATGTTTTGCATATTTGAGCTTTGAGCTTGTGGATGGTAACTATGGAGTCCCTTATGTTTGTATTTAGCCATGCTGAATGTATATTTATTCAACTCTGTCTTTCTTTATGAACCGTACATGAAAATCATATATTTTGTTTTTATTCATTTTTATTCAAAATTGATTAGTCATTCTCAGACCTCGAAAAAGAATGTACTATCTTTAATCTTGAGTGTTTATGGTTTTATGCCAAAATCTTACATGTGAGATGCCTTGGAGGAAAGAAAGGTGATTATCAGGGCGGATTTACGTATTTATTGTTACAGATGAGCTCATGGTCTTTCCGTCAAACTAGGTATTTTATATATATATTTTTTAGAATTGATCTATATTATCTGTTGGGCGCATTATGCTGCAAAAAGATTGAATGGTGCAGTTGGTTTGAAGGTTGAGTTATTTATCATGAATTTGGTGCACTAGGAAGAATTCCTTTTGTCTACAAATAGTGGCTTCTTCTTAGGTTGTTGATGTTGTGCAGGAAGCTTCAGTCTTTGAGATGGTTTTGGGCTCTTACCATTTCTTGTAAAGATTAATTTCCTCTTCCAACCATCTATATTTAGGCATGTGAATTTATTTGACATCCAGCTTTCGGCTATGCACTCTTGAAACTTCAGTTATTTAAGTAGTAGCTTCATCCTATAGTTGCTTTGAATAACTCATAGTATAGAAGACTTATTTGGATACTTAATCACACCACTTGTTTCCAAGAAGTTGGAATCTGTTGGAGGAAATTGATTTTAATCCAGCTTATGTTAGTCAGAATTTGATGCCTAAATCTGCTGAAGAGTATGCTAAAACTTGCATATCGAGATTGATTTTCCTTTTGTTCAATTGAACAAAACAGAATACTTGTACTGTAAGTTCAGTAACGGGACTCATGAAGCGGACCTGGATGTGAAGCCTGGTACACAAGTCATCCCCACGAGCAGTGGCGGAGGCAGGATTTACGCTAAGGGGATTCAAAAAGAAAAAAGTTAAAAAAAGATTTTAGCTAGTAGGAGTTGAACCTATGACCTTACAAAGGTTTTAAACCCTCTTGACCACTAAGATATGCTTATGGGTTGTGCCAAGGGGATTCAACACTTAATATATAGAGTTAATAAATAAATTTTGCATTATATATACAGTGTAATTTTTCGGCGAAGGGTGAACCCCCTTCTGCCCCCCTAAATCCGCCCCCTGCCCACAAGGAATAGTTTCAAGTGTCTCGGGTTTATAATCTAAGGCGACGAGGAGATTGACGATGAGGTTTCACATCGTATCGGGGCGGGGTAGATGAAATGGAGGCTCGCGTCCGGTATTTTATGTGATAAGAGTGTGCCACTGAGACTTAAGGGTAAGTTCTACAGAGTGGTGGTTAGACCTGCTATGTTGTATGTGGCTGAATGTTGGCCAGTCAAAAACTCCCATATTTAGAAGATGAAAGTAGTAGAAATGAAGATACTAAGATGGATGTGCGGGCATACCAGGAGAGATAAGATTAGGAATGAAGTTATTCGGGACGAAGTGGGAGTGGCTCCCGTAGAGGACAAGATACGAGAGTTGAGGCTGAGATTGTTCGAGCATGTGAAGAGGAGAAGTACAGATGCTCCTGTTAGGAGGTGTGAGAGGTTGGCCATGGCGGTTCAGAGAAGAGGTAGGGGTATGCCAAAGAAGTATTGGGGAGAGGTGACTAGACAGGACATGGTGCTGCTTCAGTTCACTGAGGACATGACTCAGGATAGGAGGGTGTGAAGGTTGAGAATTAGGGTAAAATGCTAGTAGGTAGTTGAGAGTTCCCCTTTCATTACCAGTAGTATTAGTAGCATTGCATTAATTTTCATATTCTTTGATCTCTATTATTTGCATGTTGTTTTGTTCGCTTCGTGTGTCTTATTTCCCTGTTGTTACTATTTGATGCTACTTTTTTCTTTTTCGACTTCTCTTTTCTCCCCCTTTTTCCTTATCGTCTTTTGTATTCCGCTTCTTTCTTTCTTCTTCTTCCCTTTTCTTCCTTTTTCATCTTTTCTTGAGCCGATAATCTATTGGAACTAGCATCTCTATCTCATCAGGTAGGGATAAAGTTTGCGTACACACTATTCTCCCCAGAATCTACTTGTGACATTACACTGGATATGTTGTTATCAATTTGAGCAAAATAATAATAAAATTTATGTTATAAAATAATAAAAGAAGAAGAACATTATTGCAGAGAAAAGTAGAGAGAGAGGATTCTTATTGATTTGGAGTGAATTACAATGGAATAGAACCCTCTATTTATAGGGAGAGGGTGACTTAGCCACCAAGTAATAAACCCTAGAATCTCTCTAAATATAGACATTCACCATAAATAAAATTCTATTTATAACACTCCCCCTTGAATGTCTATTCAACAGATAATGTGCCTCGTTAAAACCTTAACTAAAATAAAACCCAGTGGGAAAAAATTCTAGAGAAGGAAAAAGAGTACACATATCTAATAATACGCCTTTTGGTTGCCTCGTTAAAAACCTTACAAGAAAAACCCAGTGGGACAAAACCTTGTAAGGAAAAAAGAGTACAACGCGTATTAACTCCCCCTCATGAGAGCATCACTTCAAATCCTTAAGCATTTGCATTCCAATCTTGTGCACCATCTTCAAAAGATCTTTGGTAGATATTTGATAAACAGATCAGCCATATTAACTTGAATGAATATATTGCACCTTGAAATCATCATTCTTGATAGAGATGGATTGTCTTCATATGATCTTGTTGGAATCGTCAGTTCAATATCTTCACATAGAGGTGAAAGCTCTTGCTATCATATTATCATGCATATAGTTAGCAAGATACATTTGTGCACAAATTGCATTGAGGATGTAGTACTTCATGACCATGAATTCTATATGCTTTAAGCAATTTAAATCCTTCAGGGATTGTTAAGTTATATAAGCCATATAATAGACTTTAGATGCATATCAAGTTTTCATGTCATGCTAGACATATAAGATATCGAAAACTAATTGCACATACCATTTACTTTATATTCAAGTGTTTGAACTGCAATTCCAAAACTACATGTCTTTCATGTGAAACCAATTCTACTTGAATTGTTTCTCTAGACTTAAGATGCTCATATATATTTAGCGTTATCATAGATGTTGTCGACAAACATTCTATATCGGTTTCAATATTTTTTTCATAAAGACATAAGATAGAGATCTCTTCATTCATATTTTCAGGTACCTGAATCTCTCTTGAGATTTTATGAAGTGTTATGTCATGTGATCTTCTAGATCACTTGCCTCCTTTATTATGATCATTTTGATCATTTGCTCATCTTCTTTATCAAGAAGTTTATTTGAAACCGATTGTCTATACGCTTTAAGCTTACCATAGACTTTGTCCTTCTAGGATTTAATAAGAGCATTTGCAATGAGAATATAGTTACTTTCTTTGGGTCAGCAAATGCGTCCGGCATGCTTTGCATTATATTGCATGTGAATTGCGAACAACCCACAAGGGTGGTATGACATGAATTATCCTTTTATGAACTTCAAGTTCATATTATCTTATTCGAGGATCTAGATGTACAAATGATAATTCATGTGGAACCTTTTCTCAACCGTTTATCATGTCTTCTCCTCATGTTAGAAAAACTAACTTGTTACCTCAGCTTTGAGAATCCACCTTTGTGCGTTATGGTGTTAATCAAAATATACACCGCACATCAATAATAATAAGATGGAATTATTTGGTTCCTGACCTGAACCACTTGTGAGTGGAGAAAAAATATACTTCGTATATAACGTATATCAAACTGATATATATATAACTTTGTTCTCATAAGCAATTGTTTAAGCTATTAAGTAGAGGCACTTAATAAATCATTTTGCTAAACGAACTGTGATGTAAACCAACTTATCAAGATGAACTTCTTGAATAAAAAATCTGGAAATTATGCTCGAAATTAAATTATTGAGCAAGTTACCTCGCAAAACA
>NC_031993.1:20449679-20500613 GCF_001879085.1 Nicotiana attenuata
TATTCATAAATCAGATGTTGTCACATTCACATCATGAATGGACCATAATCATCTATATGTGCTTTACAAAATCTCATGTCAAATCGATGACAAATATTTTTCACAGAGTGAAAGATTATTTTGAGAATCCTTATTGTTCTCATTACCACAAATGATGACGATTATAATTTCGTCTATTGCCACGTCCATATCCATTGATACATTCATAGTAATAATTTTGTCTTCTTTCAGACTTATCACATACTGCTATCACATTCTCTTAAGGGAATGAGAATGGAGCAAATTCAATGGGACGGGTTTTCAATTCTTTGCCCATAATTATACATGAATTTGATCATGGCGAGTGATGATAGGCTATAATTGCATATTTTAGTCGCTTATTACACTCGAATTTACTGCACTTTAATTGAGTTTGCGCTTTAATCGCTAGTGTTTTGCACTAATTGTGTGTTTTATGCCTTGTAGGTGTGATTCCGAGCTATATAGATGTTATGAAATGAATTTAAGTGATTTGAAGCTTTGAATTCTGAGTAAAAGCTCAAGGAATTAAGCCGGGATCGTGTTCGGGGGTCAAATTTGATAATTAAGTACGAACGAAGACTTGAGGAGGCATATTGCGCACTGTCTAGTAAAATAGACATAACTTTTTGCTCAGAACTCCATTTGGGCTCCACAATATATGGTTGAAAAGGTAACTCAAAGGGCTACAACTTTCATGTTTTATGTTTTTCCAAATTCCAAACGGAACAGGGTGAAAAACTGCGGTTTTTCCGCGACCGCGGCAGAACCGCGGCAGAAGATGGTCGCGGACAACTGAAGAATCAGAGGGCATGTTTGGCCGCGGTTCCACCGCGACCGCGGCAAAACCGCGGCAAGAAGCGAAAATTTCAGGGACTAAAGTGCAAAACATGGGATTTTAAGTCCTAAACCCTATATTAAACAAAGGAGGCCGGTCAAGAACAAGAGAGGACATATTTTGGACACAAATTAGACCTAAGGAGGCGGAGAGACACTACTTTAGGGTTAGACAACACTCTTGGAGGCAAGAACACATTGGGATCAAGGCGGAGAATTCTTCTACGAGTTTTTCCTTCCTCTTCCTATTTTTCATTGTTGGTTATGACTTTTAGTATTGTAGTTTTACATACTATTATGAATAGCTAATTTGTTATCTAGAGTTTTGATAGAACCTTTTGTAGGATAAATTCTTGTTATGTTTTTATATAATTGAGCCATAACTTTTCTCTATTTGTTCAACTACGTTTATATTCTGGTTGATTATTGAGCTGTGCCTATTTAGTATGCATAACTCGGGAGAGAGTGCATATTTAGGTAATTGTTGAACAACACCACTCCCAGAGTATATGAGGGATCAATAACCGAGGGTTTAAAGGCGGGATTAGGGATAACGAAGCTTTGGGTGCGATCCTGAAGTGAGCTGTATTAAAAGCCAGCTAGCGTAGTTCGGGAGAGTGCGTCTAGTAAATTGTCGTAATTACTCGGGAAAGATTTACGGTAATAAGAGTGCTCATGATCGGTAGAGAATACTTAGGCGAAATTATAGAAGACATGGCGGGAAGGATTCCGACAATTGGGAAATCATAACTCTAGACCTCCTTAATCTTTTCTCTAACCCTTAGTATATTTAGTTGTTAATTTACTATTTTAATTTGTTAGTTAAGTAGTTAAACACAAGAATCTTAATATCTATAAGTTAGGAATTGTTCAAGCTTGTATTCTTGGTGATAGTGAAAAGTTGTAGCTAAACCTTAGTTCTCTGTGGGATTCGACTCCGGACTTGTAAACCGGATTATATTTGCAACGACCGCATTGTCCTTTTTATAAGGCATAGTTGGGCGTGATCAGCGAGGCATAGAAATTTTACCACTTCAGGTGGTTATAATTTCTTACAAACTCCATTAGAGTTATAATCAAACTTTGTTGTCTTTGCTTGTATTTATAATCAAAATATAGAATAAAAGAGAAAAATACGGCAAAATACTTACCTTAAATCCAGAATTTAATCATGAAGGAAGTTCATGGAATAATTGAAAATCATTATGCTCAATCCCAAAGCTTCTACTCAATTGGTTAGAGTCTCGTGCTGATAACGTGTTATAAAATCATAAAAGAAGAAGAACATTATTGTAGAGAAAAGTAGAGAGAGAGGATTCTTATTGATTTGGAGTGAATTACAATGGAATAGAACCCTCTATTTATAGGGAGAGGGTGACTTAGCCACCAAGTAATAAACCCTAGAATCTCTCTAAATATAGACATTCACCATAAATAAAATTCTATTTATAACAATTTAAGCATTGTACTACAATTGATTTTTTTTATTGATCGTCCAGTATCCGAAATTTGCTAGTACTCGATTAACTTGATTTCGCGCCACCTAAGATCTCCATCGTCAAATCATCCACTATTCTCATTTTATTTTGTGTCTATGGTTGGAATTATATCTTTAATTTCCTACACAAGAAAGAGAAAGAGAGTTGAAAAAACATAACTATGTGTTTTACTTCCTCCACTCCAGCTCATGTTACAATGTTTGACTCGACTTAAGTTTAAGGAAAAAAATAAAATTTTTGAAACTTGTAATTTTATATTTACTAAGTATAATATTGCTATTGCTATAAAGCATGTCATTAAAGGTAAATAGTAATTTAAATTATTTTTGAATATAATAATAATATATTTTTTTAAACAAACTAATAAGAAAATTACATAATATAAAATTGAACAAAGTTGAGCACCATTTTATCATACTTTTCAGACATATGTCGTAATTATGAAGTTACCCTTTTTGCGACGTCAAGCATAGCGATAATCTTCTACTATATATAATAAAAGGAAAGGAAAAGACACTATACTAAATCAAGTGGTAGCATAATAAAAGGTCACTTGGTAATTTAGGACAAAGTAAGTTAGGTTAGGTAATAATTAATTTTTTAATATAAAAAAATAAAATTATGTGTTGTTAATAATTAGTCATCTTTTTGAATTTGATGAATTTAAATATATGTAACTATTTTTATTTTTACGAAAATATAGTTTTTATATATTGAAAATTATTTATTTTGAAACCTACTCTATTTTAAATTGGAAAGTTGCCAACACATAATATAACTTCATATTATTATATTAAAGAATGATAATGAAGCATGAGGCCAAGTCAAGTATCAATATAGAGAAAACGGTACTTCACACTTTAAAGGAATGTCATATAGAGAAAATGCTACTTCGCACTTTAAAGGTAAAATTTAACTAGATTTTATGACAAAATCTAATCTATATCTATATTATAGATTTTTACAGACAAATTGTAACTCTAAGAGTGTATTTGATTTTTTAAGTTAAAATACACAATCTTTAATATTCTTATTAGATTATATCATTTTCAAATTCTTATGTAGTAATTTTAATAGAAAATTTAAACTTTTATATTAAATACAGACGAGAAGGAGAATTTATTTAATTGCTTATTAAAAATAATAATTATTAGTACATTTATGACATATAATTAAAGAACTTTTTTGTTTAACCTTTTTTTTACGGTAAAAAGATACTTTATTTCACATAGAGAACATTACATAGTACTAGCAGAAACATCCTTAGTAATAGGCAAGCCTCGAGGACATTTACATTGCCCATTTCGGCTAACATAAAACATACAGAAGAACTGAGTTTTTTGACGGAATACACATAACCATTCTTATCCATTGCAAGGTTATTTAGTACTAGAGGCAATGGATTCACAAAAACTTGTTTTTCCTTGCATGCTTGAGACCATCCTTGGCCAGTTTGTGGGCCACCTTATTTCCTTCTCGATAGTTATGGATGATCGTCGGGTGCTTCAGCTGGTGCATTAACCACCTACAATCAGTAATAATAGATGTATAAGTCATAGTGTTTGATTGAAAAACTTGAATGAGTTCTGTTGCGTCAGTTTCCACAATTAGTGGTGAGAGACCATGTTTGAGAGCTGTCGAAAGTCCAAGCTTTAAAGCTTCTAATTCTGATTGGAGCGGGGATGATGAAGGCTTTGAGTGCTGGAAACCCAACAGCCAATCTCCTCTGTCATTTCTAAAGACACCTCCTATATCTCCCAAGTTAGAACTGTTTTTAAAAGACCATCAATGTTTAGCTTTATAACATTGTGGGGAGGTTTGTTCCAGGTTATTTTAATAGCAATGGATTGGGTTGTTAAGGATTCCCTATTAGTGAGATAGTAATATTCCAGAGCTAGGGAAATTGCATGGGAGTGGTTGTATATCAGGGACAAGTTGTTGTGATTATTGTTATTCTATTTGACCATATAATCCAAATGACAAAGGAAAATAGATTTTCCCACGATAAAAGGGTGGAGGAGGAATTTGTACTGATGCTCCTAATGTGATGTAACCAGTCACTAGGGTTTTTCACCTGGGAAAAGTTTATATCGAGTGATGACCAGAATAAAAAAACTGAGTCACACTGCAAGAAGATGTGCTCAATGGTTTCTTCCCCCTTTTTGCATACTGGACAAATAGGGTCGATGTTTATGCCTATGTGGTGAAAATAATGACGAGTAGGAAGCCTATTATGGAGGCACTTCCACAGAAGAAACTTAGTTTTGTTGGGACATTTAAAACTCCAGATCCAGTCAAAAGTGCCAGGCTTATTTACACTAGGGTTAATAAGATTGTAGCAAGATTTAGTGGTAAAAATACCATTTGTAGTTATGTCCCAGAAGCAACAGTCATGGTTATTTTTATTAGGCTCTAGGGAGCAGATGGCATTATGAATATGAGCAGGCAAATCAAAAGGTATTTTTGAAAAATCCCATTTGCCACCTAGCCAAAGATCCTTTATGTAGAGATGAATTGAGGATAAAGTGAGAGGTCCCTCTATGACATTCCTTAGAGTAGTGGCTTTTGGAATCCAGTTTGATTCCCAAATATTCATGAAAGAGTTTTCATGAGGTATCCATTTTAGCCCTTTGTTACAAATTTTCCATCCCTTGATAATACTTTTCCAAATGAAGGAAGTGGATTTTAGATTTTTGAAGTGCCATAGAGAGATGAGAGAGTTTGAGACCAAGGGAGAAGAGGGTTGTGAAGGATTCTCCATGATAGACTTGCTAGGGCAACTAGATTTTTATCTTTTGCCGCATTAATACAACACCATCCATTAGAAAAATAATACAATAATATTTGTATTATAGATAAACACTAAATGAAAATAAAATAAAATATTATAGAACGAAAACTAATGTATAAAGAGGAGAATAAATATAATGTGAGTCAATCCACACTTTAAAATTTTTTGATAAAATTAAGTGAATAAATATTACACAAAAATATTATTGAATAATTTAAATAATGAAATAATTATGACAAAGTCATACAGGATAAATTCAGGTTAAATTCCAAGAGTATAAAAATTATATTCATTGTATTATGTTAAACTTGTAATTTACTAAAAATATGATTTTTGATAATATTAAGTAATGGATAATACAATTAAATAAGCAAGGAAGAAAAGAAAAATATAAATTTGTGGAAAAATTTAAGTCTTATAATTAGAAGTATGATGAGAAAAGTCGTACATATACACATAGCTAAAATCATAATAAACAAGGAGTAATAAAGGAAAAATACTAAAAACCAAATTCAAGCGATAGTGTGAAAATATATACACTAGTTAAATTTCTCTTGTAAGAAATTTTAATTAATAAATAGAACTCACAAAGCCATCATGAAAAATACAAAAATATAAAGATACTCTTAGGATATATNTACCTATTCAAGTTGGAGAATAGTTTCAATTTGGAGTTTTAAAATTATTTTAAAATAAAAAACGAAGATAAAGAAATAAAAAATTGCCAATTCAAATTGGGGTGTGGTTTCAATTTGGAGTTTTAAAATTAATTTAAAATAAAAAACGGAAATAAAAAAATAAAAATTATCAATTTAAATTGGGAAGTAGTTTCTTTAAAATATACACACACACACACACACAAAGAGAAGTAAATAATTATATGATGCCAAGTGGTATAACCATAAGATGCCAAGTATAGATTTTTAGGACAAATCTCCAACAAAGTTGGTGTTTTAAAATTATTTTAAATAAAAAACAAAATTAAATAAAATAAAAAATTACCAATTCAATTTTGGGAGTAGTTTCAAGTTAAAATTTTAAGACAAAATATACTACCTTTCTAACTAAAAAATCTTTTGAATTTTAAATTTTGAATTGATTGGTTACTCTATTCGAATTAATTAATATAGATATCTTATAGTTAGCTATAAGAAAATGAAAAAAAAACTACCCATTCAAATTGGGAAGTAGTTTCAAGTTGGAGTTTTAAAATTATTTTAAAACAAAAAAATTAAAATAAAGAAATTAAAAATCTTTCAATTGAAATGAAAAACACGAAATGTCAAGTGGAATTGTTAAGACAAAATATTTTTCAAGTGGCATTATAAATGGGGAATAGTTTCAAGTTGGAATTTTAAAATTATTTTAAAATTAAAAATAAGAAAATTAAATTAGCTACAGTAAAAGACAAAATATTAAAAAATAAAAACAAAAAAACTACCTATTCAAGTTGAGGTGTAGTTTTGGTTACTCCCTTTCTAACTAAAAAAACCTTTGAATTTTAAATTTTGATTAATCCATAAAGATATCTTATAATTAGCTATAATAAAAAAATAAAAAAGGAAAAACTACCCATTCAAATTGGGGAGTAGTTTCAAGTTGGAGTTTTACAAATATTTTAAAATAAAGTTAAAAAAATTAGCTATAATAAAAAATAAAAATATATAATAAAAAAATATCCATTCAAATTGGGGAGTAGCTTCAAGTTGGAGTTTTAAAATTATTTTAAAATGAAAAACGAAAATAAAAAAATAAAGAAACTTTCAATTCAAATGAAAATAAAAAATATAATGATACTATTAGGATATATATATATATATATATATATATATATATATATATATATATATATATATATATATATATATTGATAATTTTTTTGCAAAAATAATAAAAGGATTATCTCTTTTATACTTTTGATGAATTTCAAAATTATAATTTAGTAGAGTAGAAAATAATGTACGAAAAGAGTGAGGTAAAGATAATTTTAGGATATTTATACTTTGAATTAACTAAAAAATTAAATATAAATAAATAACACTAAAAAAGTTATTGATAGATTTTGACAATTTAAGAATTTTGAACAGTAAAACATAAGTTTAGAAAAATATAAATATTCTCAGAATAAGAAAATTTATATCTATGCTATATTAGAAGAAAAATAGTATCAAAATATTAAGTCAATTAACAAGTAAATAAAAAGTCGCATTAGTAAATGTATAGTATTAAGTACTTACTAATTTAATAAAGAATAAAAATAAGGAACAAATAATTTATTTGATTACTATATGATATGTATTCATTGATTTTGTATAAATTTTAATATATTTTTGCACACTATATTAAAATTTAAATAACAACTAATATTTAATAAAAATATAATATATGAGATCATAATTTTATAAAATTAATATTTTGTGAAATTATCATCATTGCGATCTAACATTAGTTTGAAGAAGAAAAAAGGAAAAGTAAGATAATTCTATAACTAGGCCTACTTTGTGGATGAGAGACAACTTGTGAAGAAATGTATAAGACACGTTTTTTATTTGTGGAATTGACGTAACAAAACTCATTATATAAACGAGGCTCAGATTCAACTCAATTGGGTCCCTTTGATTATTTAATAGTAGTAGAACAAATTGAATTCAATTGGATCGATCTGCTGAAGAGGAGGAGTAGTAGTAGAAAGAAAAATGGATATAGAGTCAGTGAAGAAATTCTTGGAGAAAGAAGGAGGGAACTATGAATCCACAGTAGATTCCATGCCTTCAAGATTCCTTGAAGCTTTTGTCTCACATGGCATAAAAGTTGACCTCGTTGAACCAGGCCGTATTCTCTGCTCTTTCCAAGTCCCATCTCGTCTAGTGGTAATTAAGTGCTTCATTTATCTTCTGTTTTGTACTTGCCAACCATTTCTTTTGTTGTTTTTGTTGTTGTTGTTTAATTAATTGGGATTTGTCAGAATGCGGGTAATTTTCTACATGGTGGAGCTACGGCGGCTCTGGTGGATATTTTGGGTTCGGCTGTTATTCATACAGTAGGTGCACCCTTTACTGGTGTCTCCGTTGAGATCAACGTTTCTTACTTGGATGCTGCTTTTGTTGGAGTAAGTTGTCCTCTTTCTTGTTTTTCAGATTGAAATTTGGTAGATTTTTTTTGTAAAAATACTGAATTATTGAATACTGGAATGAGGATTTATCTAGCGGACCCCCAGCTAGTTTGGGATTGCGTATTTGTGGTTATAGTAAATTGGGTTGTGAATTTGGCTCTCTTTTTTTTCTTTTCTAAATGACAGGTGGTGTCTAGGCCGGCTACTACACACCAACATAGGTATCGGGTAACTCCGCCCGCCAAAACTTAGGTAGATGGGAAGAAATCACCTAGTGCCTCCGCTGGGATTATAGTTCTCTTCCTACTTCATTGACCCCTAGCTCACACCTGGGTGCGGCTCTTTTATTTCTTCTGTTCATGTATTTGTGGTACATTTATTGATTTGCTATGCGATTAGGTTCGATGTTGTCTTTCATCTTTATCGCAGAAATGTACTAGGATGTTGAAAGATATTAGTAGTTTTTTGCATCATAATAGGTCTTCCTAGATGCTCTCCCGGTCAAGCATTCCGCTCGTTTGCTGGCAGGAATTTAGTAAAGTGGAAAGAGAAGAAAAGCTAACTAGTAAATGAGAGAGCTTTATAGGAAAATGAGTAGGATTTTGCATCAAATAAGAGGCTCTCAAGAAATCATAAGAAGGATAAACTTTTAGACAGCATTATAGTGTTGATCTGATGGAATTTATTGCCCTTATTTCATGGTGAGGTCTTTAGCAAGCCATGCAGTTTTATTTGCATAGCTTCTTGAACATTGATTAAGTATAGTTAGCAGAATGTTACGTCGTTATGAGGGGAAACCTAGTTAATCTGAATTCTGTATGAAGGCCAGTTTAGAGGAAACTTTGAAGAAGTGTTCTGGTTTTAGCAATGCCACAAACTTTAGTTCATAAATTCTACGATGGGAAGTCAGAGGAACATAGGCCTTATTAAGTATGCAGGTTATCTTGGAAATGCCTCATTCACCAGCCTCTAGCAATGCAATATTGGGATACACGTACGTGGTTTTACTTCTACATGATAAACATGGAGAGCATTGATTTTTGGAATATAAGATCCAACCAGGAAGTTGGTGCAATAGCATGGACTTTAGCAATAGCCAGTTTAACAATTCGACTGTTTTGATTTAGAAGCTTCAGCTTTAATCTTCTTGTAGAATGTTAATGCTATCTCCAAGCGAAGAACCTTATGGTGGCAAATAATAAGGAATTAGAATAAAATGTCCCTCTCTTTGCACTTGTACAATATATAGATAAATCCTGTAATATCGGGCATCTAATTTACAATTTGAGGAAGTAATAGTCTAGCAACTTAAAGCACTTGACCTTATTGCTATTAGTTGCAACATAAGTACATGTTAGAAAAGCTTATGATTTGTGATGGCTAGTCAAAATACTTTGTTGAAATAGGAGGTACTTTGGTTATTGTAGAAGCAAAAAGTTGTACCAAGCAAAAGACTCACTAGCTAAGACTTTGTTTCTTGTAATATTAAAGTTAAATCGTTCTCCCAACTGAATCTAGCAAGGAAGATAATGGAAACAGAAGAGCAGATTTGTGCCTAGTTTAGCATGCAAATATCAGTTGGGAAACGTGTCAGGCTAATAGAAGAGAAAAAAATATTTGAAAGAGAAATAGCAATAAATTGCACAAGACAAAACAAAACAAGATTTACATGTTTCAGCAATTTCTTGATGTATATGGGTTTGAGGGGGAGATTGAAAGGAAAAAACTCAGCTGTAAAAGAAATAAAAGAAAGAAGACAAAAGCTGTAAAAGAAGACAAAGAGAAAAAGAGAACAAAGAAAACGTGGAAAAACAAAAGTTGTAAAAGAAGACAAAGAGAAAATAGAAGAAAGAAAACGTGGAAAAGTCAAAGTTGGCAGGCTGCAAATGTGAAAGAAGAATTCGGCGCGCAATTTGCGGTGACGTCCTCTTCGTATTCAAATTCGCTGAAAATTTTCTTCTGGCAGACGCTCTGCCTATAAATAGGCATCCCCGTTCCTCAATTGAAAATCATCCCTCAACTTCTTTCTCTTCAATTTA
This sequence comes from Nicotiana attenuata, assembly GCF_001879085.1. Classification (NCBI taxonomy): domain Eukaryota; kingdom Viridiplantae; phylum Streptophyta; class Magnoliopsida; order Solanales; family Solanaceae; genus Nicotiana; species Nicotiana attenuata. Next base: position 20,459,976 of record NC_031993.1, read on the forward strand.
TAAAGATCTATTCTTTGTGTGGCCGTGGAGTATGCAAAAATTGCCGAACCACGTAAATTTTATCTTGTCTTGTGCAACTTATTGTTTTTTCTCTTTTAAATATTTTTTTTCCTTCTATTAGCCCGGCACGCTTCCTAACAACTGGTATCAGAGCACAGACAGTGTAATTCTGGTAGAAAAGTACGGTATTGGTGCAGGTACTATTCAAAAGAATAGTGCGACACTTTTGATCATCATTACTAACACTATTCACAATAGTGAAGTACTATTCATTAATAGTGATGGTACTGTTTACCAATAGTGATTGTTGTCTACCTTATACGGTTGGGATATTTTTTCTTACACGGAATAATATTCGTTGTTACTATTTTTTTTTTTTTTTTTTTTTTTTTTTTACTTTGAAATGTTCTTTCAGTTTCATTCGCAATATACATATACTTCTCTATAAACAACATACTAGCTGTAGGAATCAATGACTATATATGAAATAAAGTATAAGCTTAGAAGCATATATCTACTAATGAAATTACTAGATACACTAACTATACCCATTGAAATTGTTCTACTTCCTTCTTGTTCAAGTCTATAGCTTTTGGACCATGTTCATAGTCATTTGGACACATACTATTCAAATCAATGGTTTCCAAAAATTCAATCTTGGCCAAATTTTCACCACCCCTTTGACTGTGGCATCTTTTACTAGATGGTTGTTCAACACAAATATCATCACAAATGTTATTTCTTCATTCTCTTTTTTTCTTTAGGGTCTGTTTGGAAAGCCACCAGGTAATTGGAATTGGTGTAACTATTAGGGTAGAATTACACAGCCTAGTAATTACACAGTCGTGTAATTACGACGATTTCTAATATTTATAAATATAATGTCATAACATTATTCAAATGTTTGACAAAACTAATCTATCAATTCTAACTAAAAAATGAACAACATGCAATGTGAGGCAATACTACTAAAACAAGTAAATTGAAACCGTGAATATAACACAATTTCCAAAATTCAAAAAAAGAAAATAGTTTAACATATGTCAAATTCCAACATAATAATAGTATGTTCCACTACAACTTAAGATTAAGAAGCATTATAAGTTTATAATCACATTCAACAACAAAATTCCACTTTAATTGCATTACTTATTATATGTCAAGTTTGTTAATGACTCATTATTTCTAATATTAGGAGGTGTAGTTTCAAAAAATAGAATAATAAAATATAAGCAATTACATGAAATCATAAGAAATAAAGGTTGAGAAATAAAAGATAAATAATGTACAAAGAAAAATATGTTTTAAAATTTTAAAAGAAATTAAAAAGTAAACATAATAAAAATAAAAAGTTATAAAGAAAATAAATTAAAATAAAAACAAAAAGGAAAGAAACTAAAAAGCAACCTTGTAATTACACAGTGTAATTACCACAAATTCTCACCTCCCCCTTGAGAATTGGAGAGTGTAATTACACCCCTCCAATTACACCCAATTCCATGATGACCAAGTAATTACTTGGCCAAACAAACATGCCAAACTGTGTAATTACACCCAATTACACCCAAATCCATTTCCAAGGTGGCTTTCCAAACAGGCTCTTAGTTTCTGGATTCAATGAGAGAGCAATAGAAGTATTCGTGTTTCGCGTATCATTCTGATCTTCTTTCCTTGCTGAGCTCTCAGAAGATGTTAAAGAGCTTTCAAGTGAACGCAAGATTTCACCATTCAATTGTTTTCTCTCTGTATCTTTTGAAATTGAACCATCAATTTCTGTTATTGCTGATAAGGGAGAACTTGGACAACAACCCATGTTAACCATTGAAACTAATTGAGAGAGTTCAGCTTTAGCTAGTTCCACTCCAACTGAAGAAGTACCATATCCTGCTAGTGTTTCCCGTGCTTTCTTCAAAACTGATTGTAAATACTTGCCTTGAGCTTCTATCCTTAGTTGTAAATGTCTTTGTACCTCAATTGTTGATGAAGTTTCCTCTGTACCTCCATTTGCGTTTGTAAAGCTCTAGCTATCTGCAAACTCTCATTACTATTCACAAGCACTATTCACATAAAAAAAATTGTGAAAAATGGCACCGGAAGAAGGGAAGGTTAAGATTGACAAGTTCAATGGCAAAGATTTTGGATTCTGGAAAATGCAAATAGAGGATTATTTATACCAGAAAAAATTACACTTACCTCTGACCGAGGTAAAACTAGAGAATATGGCCAAAGCGGATTGGGATGTATTAGAACGCCAGCTCTTAGTGTAATTCGTTTGACGCTAACACGAAATGTGGCGTTTAACATCATTAACGAGAAGACCACTGCAGGCCTGATGAAGGCGCTATCAAATATGTACGAGAAGTCATCTGCTTCAAATAAAGTCTATTTGATGCGTCGATTGTTCAACTTAAAGATGACAGAAGGTGGATTTGTCACAGAACATATCAATGAGTTTAATATAATATTAACTCAGTTGAGTTCTGTTAATATAACATTTGATGACGAAGTCAGGGCGTTGATTCTACTATCATCTTTACCGGAGAGTTGGTCTGCAACGGTAATTGCAGTTAGCAAATCATCGGGAAGTACCAAACTCAAATTGAATGATATTAGCAACTTGGTTTTAAGCGAAGATATTCGTCGAAGAGAATCAAGTGATTCCCCAGGATCTGTTTTTATTACCGAAAGCAGGGGGAAAAGCAGCCAAAGAGGACAAAGTCATGGTCGTGGCAGATCAAACTCAAGTAGAAGAGGGCAATCCGAAAACCGCATGGACATTACTTGTTGGAATTGCGATAAAAATGGTTACTACAGTAGTCAATGTAGAGAACCAAAGAAGAAGGAAGAAAATTCAGCAAATGTAATTGCTGAACTAGTCTCTAATATCATTCAATTTGAGTTTGGTACTTCCCGATGAACTGCTAACTGCAGTTACCGTTGCAGATATATTAAACTTATTGATATGTTCCGTGACAGATCCACCATCTGTCATCTTTAAGTTGAACAATCGACACATCAAATAGACTTTATTTGAAGCAGACGACTTCTCGTACATATTTGATAATGCCTTCATCAGGCCTGCAGTGGTCTTCTCGTTAATGATGTTAAACGCCACATTTCGTGTTAGCGTCAAACGAATCACACCAAGAGCTGGCGATCTAATAGATCCCAATCGGCTTTGGCCATATTCTCTGGTTTTACCTCGGTCAAAGGTAAGTGTAATTTTTTCTGGTACAAATAATCCTCTATTTGCATTTTCCAGAATCCAAAATCTTTGCCTTTGAACTTGTCAATCTTAACCTTCCCTTTTTCCGGTGCCATTTTTCACAAAAAATTTTATGTGAATAGTGACGACGAATACTATTCCATGTAAGAAAAAATACCTCAACCGTATAAGGTAGACTACAATCACTATTGGTGAACAATACTATCATATTAATGAATAGTATTTCACTATTGCGAATAGTATTAGTAATGATGATCAATAGTGTCGCATTATTCTTGTGAATAGTACCTACACCAATACCGTACTTTTCTACTAGAATTACACTGTCTGTGCTCTGATACCAGTTGTTGGGACTTGGGAAGCGTGTCTGGCTAATAGAAGGAAAAAAAATATTTAAAAGAGAAAAAGCAATAAATTGCACAAGACAGATTTACGTGGTTCGACAATTTTTTCCTACTCCACGGCTACTCAAAGAATAGCTCTTTATTAATTAAAGAGAAAGAAGAATTTGAGGGATGATTTTCAATTGAGGAAAGGGGGAATGCCTATTTATAGGCAGAGCGTCTGCCGAAAGAAAATTTTCAGTGAATGTGAATACGGAGAGGACGGCATCGCAAATTGCGCGCCGAATTCTTCTCTCACATTTGCAGCCTGTCAACTTTGACTTTTCCACGTTTTTTTTTCTTCTCTTTGTCTTCTTTTACAACTTTGTTTTTCCACGTTTTCTTTCTTCTCTTTGTCTTCTTTTACCGCTTTTGTCTTCTTTCTTTTATTTCTTTTACAGCTGGGTTTGTTCCTTTCAGATATCTACACCTGCATCTTTAGGCTTTCTTGTTACCAAATGTTATCACCTTCTTCAGTCATGTATAGTGGTGGCAAAAGGATAACAAAAATAGTCATCCATCCATATTATCCACTAAAAAATAGGTTGGATAATGAACTTTTTAAAAATGGGTCAAATATGGATAAGAACCATATTATCCACTTAAAAGTGAATAACCAATGAGTTAATTTTTACATTTGTAAATACTCAAATTGGGGCTTCTTCAAGTTTGGGAGACTAAGCTAGCGTTTGGACATATATTTGATTGAAATTTGAAAAAAAAGATTTTCAAGTTGTGTTGAAAAATAATTTTTGAAAGTTGAAGTTGTGTTTGAACATACATTTTATTTGAAGAAAAGTTTAAGTTTTGTGAGTGGAAGAAAAAATTTCACCCAAAAGCTGTGTGAACTTGGAAATTTCTAAAGAAAAAATCTCCCAGAACATAGATCATATTTTATCTGCTTTTTGCATTACCCGTTTTCAACCCGTCCATATCCGACCCAACCCACCCGTTGGCCACCCCTAGTGATGTATCAGCTCAGTGTTTCTCAAATCTTGAAGCGTGCACCCTGCGTCCAGCATGAGATTCTACTGTTATCTAATTTGCTTCCTCTTTTTATTGGTAAAAAATTTAATTAGAAGTAAAGCGTATTAATGTGCTTGCTGAATCGTATCCTTCTAACTTTTTCTTTTAAATGTTGATTGGTTAAAGACCTGCTAATTTATGTTTGTTATACTTGCTAAAAATTCTAATCACTTGTTATAGCCAACTATAGTAGTAGTTGTTGATATGCTTTTTCACATATATTATTCTAGGTATGTTGTTGTATTATCACAGTGTAGGGTAATACTGGGTATGTTGTATCATTCCGTTCCATTTTTAAGAGCTGTATCGTGTGAGTCAATATTGGCTAATTTAAAAATGCAATATCCTCATTGAACTGTTGTCTTTATCTTACATAATCAGGAGGAAATCGAAGTTGAAGCCAAAGTATTACGTGTTGGGAAGACAATCGGTGTTGTCAGTGTTGAGTTGAGGAAGAAAGAGACAGGGAAGATAGTTGCACGAGGTCGTCATACCAAGTATTTGGCTGTCAATAGTAAGCTTTGAGCTACTACATATACATTTGCTGGGAATCCAGTTGGCTGCGACCAATGAAATCCTTTCCGAGGAAATTTTACCATATAACAAGTATTTTTAGCATGTATAATATTACTCAACAGAACATTTAAGTAAAGGCGTACGTACGTACATGCTCATTTTATGTAGTTAATTACAAATCAACAGTGTCTCCTGTACTGCAATATTATATTTTCCTTCATAATAAAGATGGAGTACTTACACTAAAGTGAGTTGATGTGCCATAAGAAGTGCAAATGGCATTGATCTTTGTGTTACAAAAATTGGTTTCCTGAATGGGTTTGCTAGGTTGAGGAGGAGGTCTCTTGACAACATCTGCCTTCTTGTAAGAAAATCCTTCTCCCATTTGGGGTCCATAATAGGAATTCCACATTCAAATGCTATGGAAATGGGTAAGATAGTTGATACTGATTCTCTTTGATGCATGGAACTTGACCTAACTCAACCCCAAAGCTAGCTCCTCACTCCCCCCCCCCCCCTCCTATACCTAGGGCTGGACATCTGGATCATGGACAATTCAATATGGGGGTCCAACATCGGGAAACGAGAATTGGGATAGATCCTACTCTGATACCATGTTAAATGAATTGAACTTTGGGCTCTGATATCATGTTAAAACGTGTGACCATCTCATCTAAAAGCTTAAACTGTTAGAGAGAGCGCACTTTTATTTACTTGTTATGTCTTCAACACTCTTTTCTCTGGGATAAATTTTGTTATTAACAGTACTAGAATTGAATAGGTTCACAGTGTAGCAAAGATTCAAAAATAACCGTCCATTTAAACTTTGTATAATCGAATAATTAAAGACAGAACAAAGGCTAACATCTTGAAGAAATTGCTCTTTGTTACTGGTGTCAAAGTCTAAAGTTCTAACCTTGGACAAATAAAGGTAGAAAAGACCAGCCATCAATAAAAGCAGGGGAAGGATCAAGTTTAATACAAGGAAACCTAATACTTCTAGTAGTAAATAAATGTCTATAGTTGGACCTTCATGTCAAAAGGAAATTAGAAAGGTCACTCTGAACTCGCTCTGACTAGTTGGTGGTTCATACGTTTTCTTCACTCTGTATGAGTCCGAGTGCTTCTCCTAAATTCAAATTGTTTCTTATGGTCCTCCTTCCAACGCCTCCACCTGTGCCTTTCCTCATCATTGCAGAAAATTCCTTATAGTCTATCTGTCCATCCTGCAAATTGAAAGTTCTTTTTTAGTGCGGAAAACGCAAGAACATACATTAAGAATCAACATCAGTGTACTAGACAGAAAAAAGAAAAGCACAAGTTGCACACAAATGGAATTAGTATCGGGAAGTTGATAAGTGAACTGAAGTCAGTGTGCTGATAGGAACTCAAACAAATAACTAAACCTTCACAAGAGAGAAAATTACAGCTCTATTTAGCTGCACAACATTAAACATTAAATAACTTAAAAAGCAATTGCCCGGATTGATACAAGCAGATTCTTATGTTACTATACACAGTTTAAATCAGTAAACTCGCCTTCAGCACTGGTAAATGCAGTATGAAATGAGACTCGCTGAATGGTTTCTTTCAAAATCATAGAATAACTTCAGCAGATTTACAGCCTTCAATTATATGATGCATCTAGTAGAATGGGGGCCGGGGAGTTAGGGGTAGAGGAACAGTCACTTCCATTCACAATTCATAAGGAGCAACACCAATAACAACCGTCTAGATCCATCAACATGGTCAACCCATATGATATTATGCAACATCATAAAACTTATTCTCATGCTACAACATTTGAATACCAATGTCAATAACATAAGGAAGCATCTCTCAAGTTGGTAAAAATACTTCAAAGTACATACCAGTGTGCAACATATATAGACAAGTTCTTGCGATAGAAACTCATCAATACAATCCAACACTAAATACGAAGAGAAATGCTTTCTGCTAATGATTAATTGCAAGAACAAATTTGTGTTAACACTACTAAGTCAAAAAAATCAGTTCAAAAAGGATGTCTAAGTTGATCCCACATCATAGGATTTTCCTATTTGTCCAGTAGCAAGACCTAAAATTAGCAACTATAAAGTATTGCCGTCATACCCTCTAACAACAGTTTATCATAAACTTAGGGTTTTGTCACGATCCTTCGATGAGGATGCAGTTTTTTTGCACTAATAAGGTGCACACCATTACTCCAGTTTTAGATGGAATAACTGTTTGACTTTTCCATAAGTTTTCTGATGAAACATTGTCTTTTTACTTATAAAAAATAAAGGGCAGCCTGGTGCACTAAGCTCCCGCTATGCCCGGGGTCCAGGCAAGGGCCGGACCACAAGGATATTTTGTACGCGGCCTTACCCTACATTTCTGCAAGAGGCTATTTCCACGGCTTGAACCCGTGACCTCCTGGTCACATGGCAGCAACTTTACCAGTTACGCCAAGGCTCCCCTTCTTTTTACTTATAAAAAATAAGTAAATAAAAAAAACATTGAGTTAGAATAGTTAATTGTTTGGAGTTCATAGTATAGATTGCTTAGTGACAGGTGGATGCACTTGTGGGCTAATGGATTGCTTCTGATTTGCTTATGGGAAAATTTCAAAGTGGGACCTGATTTTGCCTATCCCATTTGGTTTGACATAGCTCAAAGTAAGACTGATATATTCACTTTGAAACAGGGTAATATTGCTCGATTTCAGACAAATTCATGGAAAACTAGATTTAAAAACAGAGAATAACAAATTTTTGTGAATTTCTCCACGAATCACTACTTCCACACATTTTCTTTATTAATAAGAGAACAAAAAATCATTGAAATGCCATTAAATGGAGACTCTGGTGGATGCTACACACAAATCCTGTGCTAATTCCATTACCGCATTGGATATCTCAATCATAAGGGTTTAAGAACCTTGATGCAGAGAAATCAAGATCTCGTTGCTGCCAAAAATATCCTCGTATCTTGGAGGAGATTCTTTTGCTGATTAAAATCCACTCGCAGATATTTCCATATCACATTTTTCCAGCGAGAATTTGCGATCTTCTCTCAACTAAAGGACTAGTCTACATATCCATCTCAGTTTCTTATTTTATGCATTTAAAAAAACAATACAAGAAAAAGTTCAAAAAAGAGAAGAAGAAGAAGAAGAAGAAGAAGAAGAAGAAGAAGACGAAGAAGAAGAAGAAGAAGAAGAAGAAGAAGAAGAAAAGGTAGAAAGGCGAGCTGAAAATGAATGTAACAGGAACTAAGAGCTGCTATAATGTTTTTGGCTGTAAGTGTGTGCTTGATATTGTGTGCATATCTGGAGAGCTAGGGCCATAAACAAATAACAGGAAATTCTAATCTAAATGGAAGCTAGTTGGGACTGTTTGATTAGATAAGTTATGGCTCCTAAGAGGCTAGGGATCTATTGAAATGCTTGTACAAGGAAGTTAAGGTAATTGTCATGAATCCTTCGTATGCACTGCCTAACATGATGAAGACGGGACAGGAGTAGGTCAAGAATGGGCTTTTATTTCTTATGCTGGAACAGATGACTTTTTGAGAGAAACAACGTGGCACTCAAAGAAAAAAACTTCTACTTCCTTTTTGCGGTGGGCAACTCAATCGACCTTTACTCCTTATATATGCGCATGACATAAAAACAGAAGAGGATAGAACTTACATTATCTTGATCAATATCTTTGATAATTTCATCAAGATTGAGCTCGCTAAGACCAAATTCTTTGCAGGCTTGCTGAAGTTCTTCGATAGTTATGTATCCACTACCATCTTTGTCAAAATAAGAGAAGGCTGATAACAGATTGTCTTCCCTTTCCAATTTGTTCAAATGAACAGTAGCAGCAATAAATTCCCCATAGTCTATTGTTCCATTGTTGTCAATGTCTGCCTGTCAGATAAAATATGGTTGGAACCATGTAGTCAAATGAGCGGAAAAATTATACTACATAAGAGCATAAATGCGACAGTGTGGTAAGAGGACTAGGTGGAGATATCTCGAAGACACAAAAACATGGTGAGGAGAATTCCTACCGCATCCATAAGATCCTTGATCTCAGACTCCATCAATTCAGAACCCACTCGCCTCAAACCCTCTTTTAATTCCTCAAAGGTTATTGTTCCACTATTGTCTGTGTCTAACATTTTGAATAGCTCCTTGAGACCACCGATTTCTTCTTCTGAAAGCCTCTCGGCAATCACCTACAAATAACAAGAGAATGAGTAAAGCAAGAATCAAAGATATAACATAATAAGACATTGAACATTGATAGGAATTCATAGTGACTGGACTTGTCAATATAAATATCATATAGATAGCAGAGAGAAGCACCACAATTTTTGTTATAACTTCCATCCAGAAAGAAAAGCCTCCATTCAACAACGATGTCAGCAAAAATTAGGATGCTCATTGAGTTCAAATTATCCTGGTTATTTCATAACAGATTTTCACTTCAAATGTCATCAGCAACACATTAACCGAAAGGGGAATAGGATACTTTCAGCAGGATTATGAGAAAAATCTATGGTTTCTATGCACATTTCTCTTTCTCAAGAAAAAAAAAGCTTTTTGCCAGGATTTCGAGTACAAATCGCCACAAGCAGGACTTAGATTCCAGTGGAAGAAAATATATAACTAAGTAGCGTGATGCCGGCATCTGCTAAAAATTCAGTTACTTCTGATAAATTTGCAAGAGGATCAATTGTTCGCTCCTTTCCCTTTTTAGCTTTTGTCACTGTTGGTAAATCAGAATCAAACTGACATATATTTTGTGATACCATACACACACACACACACACACACATATATATAGTACATGTTCTCTCACAAAAGCATGCTTCAGGAAATAACAACAACAACAACCACCCAGTATAATCCCACAAGTGGGGTCTGGGGAGGGTTGGATGTACGCAGCCTTACCCCTACCCTGGAAGGGCAGAGAGACTGTTTCCAATTGCTTCAGGAAATAAGAAGACAAGAAAAACAGGAAAAGCATTTATTTGGGGAAAAAAGGAGATTGAACAAGCACAAATCAACTGCACTAAGGAGTAAGGAATGGGCCACTATATTGGTAATGGAATTTTTATCTTGCAATTTTTCTAGAACAGAAATTACAAAGACAGAATATGGATAAGACAATGCAGGAAACCTGATTACTTGAGCCTATGCTCACAGGTACTCATTTTGATATGACATCAGTTTGACTACATATAATCAATAATTGCACAAAAAAGTAACTGTCGGAAAAGAACAACTTATGGCATACATATTGGTATCATGAAAAACTGCCAAAAAGTTTGCCACTTTTAGACAGCACTGTATTCAAAATGCTATCCTAATTAACCATTCTGGGAAAACTACATATAGAGCAACATATCCCTCCATAATCATCCGCCATCGGAACTGCCAATTCTGCAGTTCCAAGGGAGATTAGCATTAAAATTTTAGTCACTTTGGGCTTGATATTGCGGCATGATACAGAATCTTATTCAAAGAGAATTCACATTCTAAAACGATGTTTGTTTACCAATCCAAAAAAAGGGAGAATTAACATTCTAAAATTTGGTGGCAATCATCTAACTCTTTAAAAGCTACAACATTTAAACGAATGAGCTGGTTCATTCCAAACAGAACATATAAGGAGGTAGCTTCGTTGTCTCTTTCCTTCAGGCTTTTAACTTTTAGATAAAGAAAAGGGAATAATTTAAACTCTCGCATAACTATGAGTCTATGATATGTCAAAGAAATACACTTATTAACAGTTTCAAGATTCTTCATTAAATGGTATTTCTGCAATTTAGTATTTCAAGTAGCAGCAATACAGGTGCTTGAGCCTTATCTTATGTTTACTGGTGCAAAAGTCCAGCCAAAGTCTTAAACATCGTTTCAATTTTTAGATGCCATTAAGTGCCTAGTTAAATGCTTTTTCAATTGATCAGAGTAATAAGGCTGACAACCTCAAGAAATCTTTCCAAGCTTCTGTAGACTCAGTTACTTCAGTTTTAGGGCTTTCCCTTACACCTAAACCACAAAAATAATAAAATAAAGCAGCAACCTTTTATCAACTTTTGTGCATTTTATATCATAGGTAAATCCTAGAAAACATATAATCTTCCCTTCCAGTACTCCACATGGGAAATGTTCAAAACTTGACTTGGCTCTCAGTTTCTTTGTTTGGGATTCATAGTTGTAGGTACCCTTGTTCTTATGAGAGCTTTGTCATAACATTATGTAGAAATGATGATAAACATGGATGTAAGAATCTTATGTGAGTATGATCTGCATTAACCATTGCGAGGATGTGGCTTTCATACCCTCCCACCCCCCACCCCCACCCCAAACCCCACCCAACAATTTTCCTTTCTTCTTCTATCCCTATTTCTACTCTTCTATACTACTTTCTGCATTTTTTTAATTTAAACTGCATCTACATCTGATTTCAGTTTCTTTACTACTGAAGTACTTGGAATCCTCCCTCCTATCCCTCGAGTAATCTCTTGCCCTTTCGAACTATAAAACCGTGTTGCAAAAGTTGTTTCCACTTTCCAGGCAAGGAGAGTTTTCACTATATAAACACATGTAAGCGGGTTACAAACTTTTTAAGATCTTACACGTAAAGCCATCTTCTTTAGTTTGTTCATTGCTGAGAACTGCTTGAGGCGCGAAAGAACTGCAGAGTCAAGAGGTTTATCAGGAGCCATTGTGTCATCCACAATCCATGGATGGCCTGACAGTCACAGGAAACAAAAATGTAAGTCATTGTAAAAAGCACTTTGTTTCAACAGTTTTGAAATATGCAACTTCTTAAGTCTCGAGTTTCACAACTACAAGGACTTACACAGAACTTCATGGGCAGTTAACCTCCTCTTTGGATTCCTATCAAGAATTTTACGTATCAAATCCTTGGCACTATCTGAAATTCCAGGCCAAGGTTCAGATTCAAGATCTAGTTTGCCTCGCAGTATCTGACGAAATATTCCCATATCAGTTTCTGGAATCAGGAAAACAATAATAAGAATTATAAGATAGTATGAGCATGAAAGACGAACTTTATAACAGACTATATTTCCTCCTAAACACACATGGAGATTTCAATACCTGCCCAAAAAGGTGGAACACCACTAAGTAATATGTACAAGATAACTCCTGCGCTCCATACATCTGATTCATGTCCATAGTGCTTGCATAAAACCTCTGGGGCAACATAGTAAGGACTTCCAACAACATCCGAAAATGTTTCACCTAATCACAATAACATCATCAAGGAACAAAACTGTTACTATTAAAAGGTCGGGTCGGTACTCCTAAGTAAAGTAGAAGTGAAATATCAGCAATTTTCAGTAGGACAAAATGCAACGTTTGCATACATTATATCAGCAAACGAAACCGGTAGCTAAGTGTTAGAGGCAGTAAAATAAAACAGAACCTCACTAGAAACAAATAGCAGTAGAAACTAAATAAGTAAAGTCAACTGAAGCTTTTCCTTCTGTAAGACCTCGATGAATGGCGTAATTGCATCCAAAAGGAAAATGACATGAGACATTTTGAATAGATACTCATATCGAAAACTATAAGGGCCAGTGAACAAATTGAAGTTCACAACTACAAACGTCATAATCAGATATAAGACATGGTTACCATTTTCATGTTCGAGAAGACAACATAAATAGATTATATCTGGCATCGACCGTCTTGGTAAGCTATATAGAATTTAATGATAAGGCTAGTAATAAAGCGCAAAAAAAAAAAAGAACTTTTATAATCCATTTTAGGCTTACACAAAGTACTTCTTAGATTGCACATACACAAATACTGTTATAATGCAAACAATAGATCTCAACATTTGCCCTGTTATAAAGCAAATCCTGCAGACTCAAAAGTTCAGAAGAAACGAGAAGGGGGAATACCGACTCAAAGTAACAAGTTAACACTTTACCAACTTCCAAATACCTACTCTTCTGTCATTGTATTCCATATAAATTCAAATTACTCTTTTCCTAAAGAAACAAGCTTGAACCTTAAAAAGATATTAGTAATAAACTAAAATCTTATTGGTCAAATTAAAGTAGTAGTTCTCAAAGGGTAAACTCTTTGTAACTATCCACTTGAGGAGTCACTAGGGGCAATTGGTCGTCTCTCTACCCTAAGAAAAAAAGTATTTCTCTATCAAATATGTTACCTGAAAATAAAGAGACAAGGGACAGAACCACAGTTTCTCAATCTTTTGCAAACATAAACGCATCACTCTACATCTTCTCAAGAATCATCATTGATCAAGGTACCATTTACTTGATAACTGATTCTTTTATTATGTTTGTGAAAATCACCAGGTTCTATGATCGACTGATCGTGGATTATGCTTAGTCCATATCGTTCACTGCTTACAATCTAGTAAACAAAATTTCTTATAACAATACTTAAAAAAAGGACATGCTTTCCGCTCACCGATCTAGAGAACATCCCACTGCACAGACAAACAGCGAAATGTAAAAACACCCCAAGTATCTTTCAATTAGAAAATCTAAAGACAGTCCACTTCTCATCCAGAATCAAGTCACCACATAGAGGCAAAATTCCTTCTTTAATAAAAGGACAATAACAACAGCTACGCCTCAGTCCCAAACAAGTTGGGGTCGGGTACATGAATCCTCGCTAGGGGCGGAGCTAGAATTTAGTCTAAACCCTGTATTTGTATTAAGAAATCCACTAAATTAGTCCAAAAATTAAATTTAGAACCACGCCTGATGTCACTATCCTAGAATTTAGAACCCATAAATTTCAAGTCTTGGCTCTACCTCCAATCTTCACTGACCAATTTACTCCATTTATACTCATCTCCGGCCGCTACGATACAACATTGGAATGGAACTAAAATGTTGACAATAATATACAAATGGAAAGGAAAGTAAACCTACAACAACAACAAACCCAGTGTAATCCCATAAATGGGGTCTGGGGAGGGTAGTGTGTACGCAAACCTGGTTTGTAGAAAACAGAGAGGCCAAAATCAGTAGCCTTGAGAGCAGCATCTTCATCAGAACTGAGAAACAAGAAATTCTCAGGTTTGAGATCTCTATGCATAACACCTAATGAATGACAAGCCTCAACAACACCAACAATTGTTTTAATCAATTTAGCAGCTTCTCTTTCACTATAATGTCCTTTCTCAACAATCCTATCAAAAAGCTCTCCACCAGCACAAAGCTCCATAACTATATGCACATATAATGCATCTTCATAAGTACCTTTTATTCTTACCACATTTGGGTGCTCAGATAAATGATGCATTATTTGAATCTCTTTCCAAACATCCTCATAATCTTCTTTACAGATCAGTTTCTTTTTGGGTATTGTCTTACAAGCATAAAGATTTCCACTTGATTTCTCTGTACAAAGATGGGTTGTTCCAAATTGACCTTGGCCTAACTTTTTGCCTATTGTATAAAGACTCTGAAGACTTTGAGTCTTGTAAGGAAGAACCCAAACAGATGATTTCTTGGACTCAGTTGCTGGTTTTGGTTCCATGTTAATGGAGATGTGGTCCTCTGAATCTTGATGCACAGAGTTTGAAGAAACTGGAAAAGAAAAGTTGGGATTTCTTTTTCTTTTTTCTTTTTTCCTCTTTGCTATTTTACTCTAAGATTTACTCTTCTCTAGATTCGCTCCATTTTGTTTTACTGTGTGCTGCTGACTGTTTGTCTGAAAATATGGTACTACTATTTGTTTGGTAGTTTAGTGGATGCCATCGTTTACACTGATTTCTCCTTTTTCATTTATCTTCAGTTTTGATTTTCTTTTTTCTTTTTTTCACTAAGGCCCGTTTGGCCAAAAACAAATTAACTTTTTTTCGGAAAATTTTCACATTCTTTCGGAATCACTGTTTAGCCATAAAACTTTCAATTTCACTTGAAGATGGATTTCAGAATTTTTCAAAAATTTGTAAAACTCCAAAAGACTGTTTTTCAAAATTCACTTCAGATCACTCACAAAAATTCAAAAACATCCTAAAATTATATTCATGTCCAAATCAACTCTAATTATCAAATACCATTTACACTTAATTTTTTTCCTCAAAATTTTGCAATTCTTATGTCCAAACGCCCACTAATTATATGATATCCAATTTCTCCATGATTTTTTTAGGGTGAAAGAATCAGGGACGGATCCAGGATTTGAAGAGGATGGGTGCACTATCGTGAAGAGACGGATTTAGAATTTATATTTGACGACTTTAAATTTAGAATCTACGATGTACCCACTACACTTTTGAAATTATAGGTTCAAAATTATTTTCTTTTTAAAATTTGAGTGATTTTCACGTATATATCTATACTCCATGCCGGAAACAAGACCGTCCGAAGTGGGGTTTGAACTACCAATTTCATTCGTAGAGGTGCACCCAATGATTATTGTACCATAGGAGTCTTTGAGCATGGGTTCACACACATATAATTAAGTAATTTACAAGAAATATAACACTATTATATATAATTTAGAGAAAGGAGTATGGGTCCACGTGAACCCATGCCCCAAGACTTAGATACGCCCCTGGAAAGAGTCTTATACATCTCAGCATCAACCTTGTGGTCTCTAACTCTAATAAGGAATTCAATAAAGAAATTGGAATTTTTGAGAAACTTTTAAGTGGGAAATTAAAATAGTCCTCAATATAAGAATTCAGAAAGCACATTTAAAATCTAACAATTTTTCAACACATCTTTTTCTAAGAAAAATTATAATAATATAATACAAGTATTAAAATTAATTTTATGAATGATCATTCAACTTTAGTTTTATTGCACTAAAATATTTTTTATACGGAAAGATCACTCACTTGGAGTCATGTCATTGTGAGGGTGAGTGTGTCTAATCTTATTATTGGATTTGTATTTACACACTACAGTTCCTAATTAACTTATTCGCATTTTTCTTGTTTTTCTTTTTGGAAATGGGTCCACGACTTGGTGTTTTTCTTTTGTTTTTATTTTTTGATAGATATGTTTTAGACGGGATCTCGTTCACTTTTCACTAGAGACCGGATGAGGAAAAATACGTATACGGGCCCAATATTGTAACTTAAAATTATTGTTTGTCGGTGTTTAATTAATTTTTTGATAAATAAATCGATTGTTATAACCATTTAGTAACTGATAGAGAATGATATTGGGGATCATAATTTACAATTAATTTATTTTAATAAATTACTACAAAATTAAACTATAAATTATAACCTGCTTAAGTTGCTCCAATTATTAACATAAAATGACTATATGCTATAATACTCATTTTAACATCAATGTCAAGTATAAACATCAAATTGTAAAATTGATTGAATGGTATTATTTCCCCACTATATTTGAATTTTTAATTAAAGGGTTTTAATTTTTTTCTTAATTAAGGATATAAGAGAAATATTTTTTTTATAGATTTATCATATGTTAATTTTTATAATGAAATAATATAAAATATTTTAAGACAAATTATAGATTGTTGAAAACTTATCATGGAAGAATGGAGTTCAAACCATATAAATCAAATTTTCACATCAATTAAGTACATAAGAGATAACCTCATAGAATAGATGAACAAATAATCATCACTTAAATTAACTTTTAAGGTTTAACAAACTATAGTTTTTAAAATTACTTTTGAATATAAAACGTTTAGGTTTGAAACCGCCTTCAAATAGTGTGAATATATGAAAACCTTTAATTTTATTTTTTAAATTGTGTTAAAATAGTATGGGTAAATATGGAAATCTTATAAATATTTATCTATATTTCTTTTTGTTGCTTTATTATTTAAAAATTAAATTTACTTTTTCTGTGAAAACTTTTAGTTGACTGAAACAAAAATTAATAATTTTATCAAATGAGAAAAAACATTCAAAATGAGTATTTGCATGGAGTAACTCTATGTAAAAGTAGTCTTATCAACACTACATTTAAAGGAGTGTTGTGGTCAAGGGAATGTAGGGTCCACGTATATCAAGAATGACACAATTTACATTTAAGAAATACAAACAATATAATATTTTTTTTCGAAATGACATATATGCCCTTGGTTGACCATCTTTCCTTTTCTATATAATAGAAAAGAAAATAATCTTGTGGTATATACAAGTTCATGTATCAAATAGATATTTCTGGATGTATGACATATGTTGACAATTAAGTGAGCTCACTTCTTTCTTTTTTTGGGTCCAAGTAAGCTCACTTGATTGCTACAGCCTGTAATAATTAAAACTAGAGGTTCAAGTGCAAAAGCAGGCAATTATATTATAAACTTTAAGTGGGCGTTTGGACATAAGAATTGTAAATTAAAAATTTTAAGTGAAAATGGTATTTGAAATTTAGAGTTGTGTTTGTACATGAATATGATTTTGGGTTGTTTTCTAAGTTTTGTGAGTGATTTGAGCGAAAAATTTGAAAAACAGCTTTTTGGAGTTTTTCAAATTTTTGAAAATTTCCAAAATGTATTTTCAAGTGAAAATTAAAAATTTTATGAACAAACACTGATTTCGAAAAAAAGTGAAACTTTTTTGGATAAAAGAAAAAAAAATTATGTCCAAACGGGCTAGTATCTCTTTTTTAAAATCAAATAAATTTTACTACCTACACCAAGATGGTGTTTACTATACATATAATGGTAGACAAATGAAGGTGAAGAAGTCCTAAATAATCGACTTGTTTGCCACGCGGACAATTACGAAATCTTCCCTCTTTGCCCTTTGGTTACATAAAAAAAAATCAATTTTTTTAAAATTGAACCAATTTGATGAATTACTCTTCCAGATTGACTAATAGTGCTAGTTCACCTCAAATTTGTGTGTGTTGACGAAAATTACTTCGAAAATAAATAAAGTTTGTCTAGGATATTAACCTCTGTTCGAATAAAGTATGACTTGACGATCAAAACAAATTACTATTAACCGGGCTTCAAAGAAGGAGTCATTACGCTTATAAATGTTTTCAATAATGAGAGGCAGAGTGTACTAGGAACTACTTTTTTGACTGATTGATTGCACATATAACAGAACTAGGGTTGTTCATTTGGATCGGATATTCGAAATTCGAACCGATCCGTTCAATTTCGGATTTCGGATTTCGGATTTCAAATTGTGTTTATTATAAATTCGGATTTCGGATCGGATTCGGATTGGTATAATTTTATTACGATCCGATCCAATCCGATTCGATTCGAAATCCGAAATTATTAGGGCATGTATAAATACTAAACTTTAATTTCGGATAGTTAGTATTTCCTTTATGTTTTCCTCCAAGTTATTACCTTTACAATTGATGGATTTAGCTATATTGGCACCATAGTACTCTCATAATTGCAGAAACATGAATTTTTCTTACTGTATTGGCTCTTTTACAAAGAAAATATACATATGAGTTTGAAACTTTGAGGCATAATAATCCGATCCGAAATTTGAAAATCTGATCCAATCCAAACTTTAAAATCCGATCCATTCCGATATTAATTCGGATCGGATTCGGAATGTATTTTCTAAAATCCGAAATCCGATCCGGAATGTGCTAAATTCGATCTGATCCGATCCATGCACAACCCTAAATAGAACTGATAGGTCAATGTGGGCAAAAGCCATTGTTGGTTCTTTACTTCTTTTTACTATGATACAATGTTTATTCTGTTTGGCTATAATTTGATCTACTAATATGAATTCTTTGTTTATGAAATAGGACAAGACTATTTTGCCAAAATTTCACGGTATAGCCAGTTTTCGGACTGGTCAATCAAAAATAGCAAGCGTTTACCAAGTCAATAAAAAATAACCACCGTTTTGCTGCAATAGAGACAGGTCCAGCATAATATACTGGAGTTCGATGCACTTGTGTATGAACTCCAACATATTATGCTGGACCGGTATACTTTGCTGGCTCCAGTATAATATACTGGAGACTGGAGCACTAGTGCTCCAAACTCCAGTATATTATACTGGACCATTATACTTGCTGGAACTCCAGTATATTATGCTGGAGTTCTAGTATATTTATGCTGGAACTCCATCATATTATGCTGGAGTTCCAGCATACTATCCTAGAACTCCAGTATAATATGCTGGAGTTCAAGTATACTTATGCTGGAACTCCAACATAATATACTGGAGTATTTTCCGGGTTTTGAACAGTGTTTTCGCTCAGATTTATCTTTACATAAAAAGTGGCTAAATTTCGATTACTTTTGAAATTGGGCTATTTTTGAACGACCAGTTGTAAATCTGGCTATTTTTAAAAATCGCCCGACTATTTTGCATAAGTTGGCTGAATGAAATTGCTTCACGTATCAATTAGGAGAAGTGCACAGTTAGCCACTAATAACACATGTATTTACTTTTAAGCCACTGTTTAAAATGTCTTTAATCTTTAGCCACTGCTTTAATAAACTTTTACCCGCCCGGACAACAATACCCTTCTGCTCATAAAGTTCAGGACCAAGTATCCTTATTTTATGAGCTTGTTACTGTAAGTTCAGGGCTAGCTTTCCTTAATTTATGAGCTTGTAAGTCTAAGAGCCTGTTTGGATGGGCTTGTTTTAAGTGACTTTTAAGCCAAAATAGCTTTTAAGCCATAAGTTAGGAATTCTAGCTTTTTGCTTTTGGCCTGTTTTTGTCATTTTAGCTTAAAAACAAGTGCTTAAAAGCACTTTTTTACTTTATTCAAACACTACAAAATGGCTTAAAAGCTATTTTGGCTTAAAAGCACTTAAAACAAGCCAATCCAAACGGGCTCTAGTTTAGGACTGTCTGTCCTTAACTTTTGAACTTGTAACTCTAAGTTCAGGACTACATGTCCTTAACTTTTGAACTTGGAACTCGAAGTTCAGGACTACATGTCCTTAATTTCTGTGCTTGTAACTCTAAGTTAAGGACTACCTGTCCTTAGTTTCTGTGCTTGTAACTCTAAGTGAAGGACCAAGTGTCCTTAATTTTTGAACTTCCAACTCTAAGTTCAGGACCAAGTGTCCTTAGATTATGAGCTTGTTACCGTAAGTTCAGGACTAGTTGTCCTTAATTTATGAGCTTGTAAGTCTAAGTTAAGGACCGAGTGTCATTAATTTTTGAACTTCCAACTCTAAGTTCAGGACCAAGTGTCCTTAAATTATGAGCTTGTTACTGTAAGTTCAGGACTAGTTGTCCTTAATTTATGAGCTTGTAAGTCTAAGTTAAGGACTACCTGTCCTTAGTTTTTGAGCTTGTAAGTCTAAGTTTAGGACTACCTGTCCTTAACTTTTGAACTTGTAACTCTAAGTTCAGGACTACATGTCCTTATTTTTTGAACTTGGAACTCTAAGTTCAGGACTACAGTAGCGCAGCCCGTCTTCAAATGGTTTAGACATGTCTCCATTAATCTTCAACTCTTTAAGAGCAGTAAGGAATTCGAAACCATCAAGCTTTGACAGTTTCATGCAGTTTCCAACTTTTGTATTGTAGAGCTTTGGCATAGAATCGTTTGCCACCATCCACTTTCCCCAAAACTGCAAATTCAAGAGCTCTAAAGGTTTGAGTTCAGGGAAACCTAAAGGAGTGATCATGTCCGTCCCAACAAAAGCGTTATTGTTGAGGACGAGAACCCGTAGATTGGGAAGCGTAGCTAATGTTGTTAGGGGATCTTTCTCTAGTTCGATGCCGAGAGAGAAGCGAAGGTTTGGGAAGAAAAACAATGGAAGAAAGGGTAAAAATATCTTTTCATATTAATTTTAATAGAAAGTGGTTATTTTTGCTCAACATTAGAATTGCTGGATAAAAAATAAATACCACCTTAAATAATGGCTAACCCACGCCATTTTTACTATCAATTACATCCACACTGAGGGTCGGCTCTAATGTGTTGAGTAGTGAGCCTTAGGCCCCCAAATTTTGGGGGCCCCATTTTTTGAAAAGAATAGGTTTATAGGTATTTTAAAAATAATATTTAGTACTTTTAATACAAAAGTAGAGTTTTTAATATAAAAGGAAAGGAAGTTCTTTAGATGCACTTACTTAAATATGGATAGATGAATCGTTTTTCTAATGTTTCAATTTTTCACTTCTTACTCCATTAGATAACGTGTAAAATTTTTACTCTCCCTTTCTTAATTTGTCCAAGTCAATCTTTCTTTACTCGATCTCTTCATATTTCAGAAACCCCTACATATTTTCTGTCTTTCTCTTTATTATTCTTACTCACCTTCTTTCTCCGAGAAATTTAAGCTTCCAATAGTTCTAGACTTCTATTGCTCTATAAAATCTTATTTAAAATTAATAATATCTCAAGAAAGATTAAATGAGTTGGCTATATTATCAATTGCAAATGAATTATTAGGGAAAATCGACTATAAAAAGGATTATTAACACATTGTATCTCAAAAAGTTAGAAAAATAGACTTTAAATAAAAACATATCGTATAACTTTCTTTTAAAAATTTACGCCTCATATTAAATTTTGGCTTTAGGCCCCGCATATACTTGAGCCGCCCCTGCATCCACTAACAGAATAATTTAGAATATTTTGCGTTGCAAATCCTCTTCATCGACTTTTACAGGATTGGAGTGTGATAAAGTATGCAGTGGATACACATGCTTTTCTTGTATATAATAACCGTGGAAATTGATAAGATCTATCATCCGACACCAGAGAAAGGCAAATAAATATCAGTGCAAACAGAAGGTTACAATTGCTGCAGCCAGTCAAAATTTTCCAGTGTTTTTAGATTTATTGCATTAGAATGTAAAATGATTTTCTTGGGTCCATTAAAAACACAAACTGCAGCTGAAATAATGTTATCACTATTCTTTCCTTTGTCAACTATCAAAACAAAGCTATTCCTGTAGTAATTACATCTCCAGTGACCGTGCGAAAAACAGCTTCTTTAATTGTCAGAGACCTTAAAAAATGTGTATGATAGGATTATATTGTTGATGCCATCCATTTTGGGGTCTGTTTCAAACTCAGGATCAATGTAAAAGAAAACCTACAAATGCAAGTTGATTAGTGTCTTAATTTGTATGAACACATGGATTTTCAAGTACTAATCTTCAGGCAACGCTAGTTGATGGGTTACTTACAGGCATGTCAATCTGCTCCCCAGGAAGCAATTTCTGTTCCTCAAAGCAAAAACACTGAATTTTATTGAAATACACAGCAGCCTGAAGAGAGAAAGATTATGTTTCCCATTAGAAACTTTGATGTAAGTGCCTATATGGATACGTAGTACTGCCCTGCACCTACTTATCGAAAAAATAATACTTCCTTGCACCATGTCGCACTAAAGAAAATCAAATAGTATTATGCCAAGGCGCAGTGGAAGCAACTATATTTAAATAAACTACTTTCTAAAATAGCTTAAACATTTTGCAAACAGCGAGTTGATTGTTAAAACGAAAATACAGAAAAGTAAGTGACATTACATTCCTCCTTAGGCGTACAACCAATACCAAAAGGATTTCCATATAGCCATGTACTGACTAGAAAAGGAGATATCATGAGATTAAAACCTAGACTGCAGAGTAGGTTAAAGGAAATATAGGCACCTTAAATGATCAAGGTCTTTTATTGTTGGAGATATTATTAAGTAAAGAAATGTTCCTTATCAAAAGAATAATTAAGCAAAAAAACGTTTGTTCTCTCTAAATAGCGTAAACTTTCAAATGACGTGGTCACTTATTGCATGATATCAAAGCAGGCAAGAAATCCTGCATTCAAGTTTCACTGCCATCCAAAAACAAAAAGAATTTTCATGTGCTTGGCCCAATGAGAAAGAATAAGGCTCACTCGCAAGGCAGCAGAAGATATAATTAAGTAAAGAAAAATGTACCTTCTCTAATAGCATAAAGTTTTTAGATGAGGTGGTCAAACATTACAATTTTACTATATAATACATCTACATAAAGTTAAAGAATACGTTAATATTTACCATTCTCAAAATAAATTGAAGATAGAGAATACAATGATGAGCCTTCACAAGCTTACTTAACTGTTTCAATTCCTAACTGGGACTTCCAGTAGTAAGAGCTTCAGCATATTCCTTCAGCTCTTTAGTTAGCTAATTCGAATGAATCACTCTCTTCACTTAAAAAAAAAAAAGCTAAAGGTCTTTGATTTTTTTTTTTTAAAAAAATACCTTAAGGAGATAAAGCTCCAGGGCCCGACGGTTATAATATGGCCTTTTCTCAGAAGTGTTGGCAAATATTAAGGGAGGACATCTTCAAAACTTTGGCGAAATTTTACCACGAAGAAAAAATTGGAGAAAAGCTCTAATCCTACATTTATTACTCTAATCTCTAAGAAGAAAGGAGCTGTGGGAACCAAGGATTTCAGACCTATCAGCTTGTTGGGCAGCATATATAAAATTATCTCTACAACGCTCACTGAAAGATCGAAGCTGGTTATCTGGAAACTTGTGACTAGCAACCAAAATGCATGCATCAAACGGAAGCTGCTGGCTGATGCAGTGTTGGTTGGCAGTGGTCGCCAATGAATGCCTTGACCATTACCAAAAAAGATAGGGGTAATTTGAAAGTTAGATGTGGAAAAAGCTTTTACCAGTGTAAACTGGGATTTCTTATTCAGGTTGATGGGCTCTATAGGATTTGGAGCTAAATGGATAAATTGGTTAAGGTACTGTATTACAACTGGTAGAATTTCTGTTATCATCAATGGTGCACCTGACGGTTTCTTCCCTACTCAGAAGGGTTTGAGCCACGGAGATCCATTGTTGCCATGGAAACATTTAGCTTAATGCTAAAAAAGGCTGCTGAATTAAAATGGTTAGAGAGTTTCATTATTGAAGACGAGAATGGTTGCAAAATGGGGGTGTCTCATATCCTTTATGCTGATGACACATTAGTGATGTGTAAGGCAGATGAAAGTCAACTTCTGCATCGAAAAGCAATTCTTTTGGTCTCGAGGCCATATCTGGACTACATGTGAACCGGGAAAAGAGCAGTATTTTTTTTGTCAATGCTGAGCATGTCGTTCAGAAGCTGGCTGCTATCTTAGGTTGCGAGGTTGAAGCATTTCCTTCTACCTATCTTGGCATGCCATTGGGTTCTAGATATAAGGATGCCAATGTATGGCAAAGTATGAGAGAAAAATGCCAAAGGAATCTTGCACCTTGGAAAAAACAAAAAATTTCCTTTGGTGGCAGGTTGACTTAATCAAAAGTGTGCTGGATGATATTCCCTCATACATTATGTCCCTGTTTCCCATGCCTACAAGTGTAGTGAGGCAGCTAGATAGGCTAAGAAGAAATTTCTTATGGGATTGTAATCAAGAAAAAATAAACTTCACCTGGTGAAACGGGAAACTGTTATTACAGGTAATTGTTATTACTGACAAGAAATATGGAGGATTGGGGGTCAAAATATAAAGCTGCAAAATAAGAGTTTGCTCCCTAAATGGCATTGGAGAATTAATGATAGCAGCAATGATTATGGAAAAATATCATAACGGCTAAGTACGGCAAGAAGTGGTATTCTCGGCAGTGTACAAGGTGCTTAGGGTGTGTCTGTTTGGAAGCAGCACATCAGGAGTCTCTGGAATGACTTTTGCTGACTCTGTCAAAGAAAGTAGGCAATCACAAGAAAGTGAGGTTGTGGACAGACAGGTGGATTGATGATTCTCCTTTAATAGAGAAATTTCAAGATCTTTACTCCATCAGAACCAACAAAAAGTGCACTGTAGCAGACTGCTACTCCAATGGGGTGATGGAATTTACTGTTGAGGAGAAACTTGCTTGATTCGGAAATTGATCATGCTAATGCCTTGATTCAAATACTAAAGCCTGTTTCTCTCAGTGATCAGAAGGAAGAACACTTTACAGTGGAAACATCAGGAAGATGGCAAATTCACAGTAAAAGCATGCAATAAAAATCTTTTGAAGAATGTGAGAACTGGAGAAGTCAAGAATGTTGGCCATACTCATGACGATGTGCAGAAAAGAGGTGACTCTATGTGCAGCAGATGCTTTCTATGTGAGGGAGCTAATAAGACAGTGAACCACCTACTCCTACATTGCACCTTCACCAGACGATCTGGGATATATTTCTTGCCATTTTTGGAGTTCTCATGCCAGGGTGCATCAAACGAGCTCTAGGCAGCTGGAGTGGACAGTCTCATCCATAGGAAGCAGTAATACTGGAATGCTATTCCTGGTTGCATTTTTTGGAATATTTGGGTTGAGAGGAATAACAGATGCTTAAACGACAGGAAGGGAAGTTTAATGATTGTAAAATCTAAATGCTTGAAAAGTCTTTAACTATGCAGTAAGAGGAACATTATAACTGATATTGACTCTCTGCTAGACTTATTGTATTCCCTCAACTTATAGAAGGAAGTCCAGCTCTTCCTTTGCTTACCCTACTATGAACATCCTTGGTACTCTTTAATAAAATTTTACCTTTTTTATCAAAAAAAAAAATCACCTTAAGGTGGTAAGGCCTATGTGAACAACATGCCTTCTGTTACCTAATGAGTGAATTTGAAAATTAAATATGGTCCTACTGGGGTGACTATGCTATGAACGCAAGGCACATCACCATTTTGCTGCCATTTTTGCTAATCTATCCAGAATAATGTGATTTGATACAAGGACAGAACTACAAAATACATAACATTCAACTGTCAACATAAGGGTAGACAAACAGCATATACTATTTCAAAGAGGGTGGTGACATGGGATCTCATCCTTCACTTCAATGGCGGAGACAGCACTTTTACTAAAGGGAGTCAAAATATAAAGAAGTAAATGTACAAGGAAGCCAAGGGAATTCAACACATAGTATATATACATACAAAAATGTACCTAGTTACACAATGTAATTTTCCGGCAAAGGGATGTCAACTCCTAGGGCAAAAATGGACTGTTCACTTCCCACTTTCAGGTAGCTACTTATTTTGGGCATGCAGGATTCTGTCCTAGTAGCCATATGCTCCTCTTTTTTCTTTTTTCTTTTTTTGGGGGTGGGGTGGGGTGGTGGTGGTGGTTGTTATGTTAATTATGGTATAGTTGAAACCCTCATATTGGTAAATGCTTTCGAACAGAGGCAGTGGCACCATGTTGGTGCCAAAATCAATGGAAGTTCACTTCAAAATATGACATCATAGCTCAATACTTTTTTTAAGAAAAAAGATTCTTTATGTCTTGTAATATGTTCTTTTCAGAGTAGACTCGGAACTAGAAGACTAGTCTAATAGAAAACTATCACTATGACAAGAAGTATCCAAAGTTTTGAGATGTTCCAAAGAGAAGAACAATGATATATAATAATAGGGGAAGGGACTAGGGAGTTCTATCTTCACGTTCACATAGTCTGCCTCAAGTTTGCATTGGATGGTGGAGAACAAGGAGGGGGTGGGAAAAATATGTTGACATCTATTATATAAACATATACCTTCATTGGGGTTACGTTGTATGTAGATACGCCTGTAATTGGAGTCGAGCTTCGATTTTCAGCAGTGTAAAAGGCAAGAGCACTCTCTCCCGGTTTTACTCTTACCTGCACCGTAGGACAAGGAGAAGGACATCAAGTGGAACATAGGAAGCATGCTAAACCATAAGTACATTGACTAACTATTTATGAACGTAACACATGCCTATAACAGAAAAGGCACCTCTCGCTGTGTTGGAATAAACTTCCAAGGCATTCCATCCGCTACATCAGCATTGAACTGTACAGCAATCTCCCTAATGCCATATACGAGAGTTAGATACAAAATGTGATAGAGCACAACAAAAAAGAATCTTCCTTTAAAAACATACCACATTGTAAATGCCACTAGTGTAAAAATTTGACCACAAAAGAAAAGATAAATAGAGATTAGGAACTCAATTACTTCTATAAGGATATTGGTTGCACAACTGTGTGCATGAGATGCAAAAGAGAAAAAGACATTGCACCGATCTGGTGTTTCAACTTCCAGAAACCTCAGAGCCTTGAATGAATAGACTGCACTTTTCCATAGTTGAAAGTTGGAATACATGAAAAATGGCGAACAGCTATGGAACTGTTATCTGACAAGTTTACAGGTTCTATGTAGCCTTTTCTTCAAGAAACACCACTATTTTTCTATATTCATCATCTATTAGGCAAGTTGACGTAAAGAACTATGGAGGAAGAAAATTTCAAATGTTTTCAACCAAAAATAGTTGCAAATTACAATAACAAGGATCATCAATCAAGCAACATATGAAACTACCTGGAAGTAACTCTTCCATCTTTTGCATGCCGCGCAATCTTTTCTTCAACACTCTGTAAGGTGGTAATTTTCATCACTTTAAGAGGACTCTGACATCCTACCTACAACCAGATCAACAAAAAGTAACTTACCTCCCGACGTTGAACTGTACCTCCATATCCCGTGGCTTGGCAGAATCTCCTGTACAGAGGAACTGCAGCATAACTAGCCCCTACCATAGCAAAAACTAAGCCCGTCAAGTAAAAGAGCATCTTTTTTGATTTCTTCTCTGTTGCAGTAGCCTGAGTTGCATAATGGTGACGAAGATTTAACATTGGCCAAGACCTTACTGTACTCTGCCCTCTCAAGAAGGACAACCTTTCGCAGTTATGAACTGTAGATTTGTTAAGTTCACACCTTGATGTGAAACCTCGATATCGAAGACCAAAGAGTTGTCCATGTATGATGTCAATTGCCCCAAGGTTTCTATCTTTTGACACTACAATTTCAAGATAGTCCCTGAATAAAGAAGAACACATTAAGCAACACGGGACACAATCAACCACCATTTTTTAACTCATTGCTACGCAAATATAACAATCATATACGCCATTACAGAAAAAAAAAACAATTGAGTGAAAATCGAAATAGCCCATTAATCACCTGGATGTGGAAAGTGGATAACGACAAGTCCTGTTTGAACAAAGGAAAAGATTGACTCTTCCAGAAAGCCTAGAAAGTGACATATTCCTTGAAATTGGAGGCTACCCAGTAATCAAAACACAACCAATGGCATCTGTAAGAAGAACATATTACACCCCAATTAATAGAACAGCATTATTATGTTGCTTTGCAGCTGAATACATTAGACGAAATGACATAAAGAATCTACAATTTCACACAGAAAAAGACGTCTTTGAAAAGCAGGGCAGGCTTTAGACCACATAATACTCATAAAAGACTTCTCACTCATTTACATAGCTCATGACGCAGGAAAAGAGCTATCATTGCACCTTCTTCAGCTTCTTACTCATAATTTCTAGGCCAAATAAAGCCTTCACTTTACACAAAAATTGAAAACAAAACACAACCAGAAAGACAACTGGGACAAGAAAAATAGAAAAATATTTAGAGTCCACATAGATAAAAGAAAGAAAACAGAATCAGACAATAATAAGTAAAAATTTCATCTCAAATGAGTGAAAGATTTGCTTTCTTAATGCAGCTGATAAAGTTGAGTTGTGAGCATCCGCTAGGGGCACACTCCGCCATAGGTTCTTGCATGGTCCCACAAGCTTCTGTCTAATGGAGTCTTCTCCTATCCAATCAGAGGGCAAACCTATTCAGCCTACCCAAATTAGTCTGACAAGTAGCCTTGGACACCCAAAAATAAAAGGAAAAAAAACGTCTTAGATCAAAAGAAGCTTTGTGGTTCTAACAAGCTACTGCTACATCCATTTCATAAGGAATTGATGAACTTTTAACAACACCCTCCAAGAGATGGCTATGCCAAACAAACTTTGATGTTGGAAAAATACCATCATTATGGAAATATACACATAGAAGAATTATGTCAATCTGTTGAAAGAAGGTATGCTACAAGTAAATACTTGAAAACAAGAAATGAAACTTAATCTTAGGACGGCTGACCCTTTTATTCCATATCATATAGCGTCTTGCTCAAGAGCTCATGTAAAAGATTTGTGTTAGATTGTTACAATATTTACCATCTGTCAATTATGAAATTCATAACATACAGCTTCCAGCAATCCCATCAACTTTGACCGAAACCATTTTTTAGGTATTACCCTATGTTCGGATATCTTATTGCTCAAACAAAAGGAGATATGTGTGCCTTCATTTTTAATTTTAATTTTTATGACGGTGGAGTCCGGGCTAGCTTGCGTGCACATCGAGTATTCCACCGAGTACCTGCTCCTCCCACTAGCACAGATATCGGGTAACTCTACCCATCAAGGCTTGGGCAGATGGGAAGATATAACCTAATGTTATTTTGCTTCCGCAGGATTTGAACCTGAAACCTCATGGTTCTCTTCCCGCTTCATTGACCACTAGCCACACCCTTGGGTGCAGATATGTGTGCCCTCTTATTGGCGACAAGAGAAAATACAGCAATCGGAAAGTTCTTCATTCAAACAAGGAAAATATAATTCCCGCGAGGCTTTGAATTTTATCAATAGGTAAAATCAGCTGATTCTACGGGATCAGCTTACTTCAAAAATGCAGGAGGTGGTGCATTGAATAGAAGATATGCCGCATTCAAAACTGACGTACTTAGAAAGACAGCAAAGTACAGAAAAAGGCACAAAATCCACAAAATAAATTGAACAATACACTAAATCCTTATAGGTCCAAATTCAAATCTTAGCGGAGGCAAAAAAGATTACGTGACTTCTTCTCTGCCTAAGCCTTGGTAGGCTGTACCTGTGCCGGGGGACGTAGTAGGTTCCCGGTGAAATAGTCAAAGGTGCGCGCAAAGCTGGCTCGGACACCATGAAAAAGAAATCTATATAGGGTACAAACTGAAATAATAAGCTTGAGCTAACTCATTTTATTCATAAGATCGCCTGAATTTATCATTTAATGAGCAACAGCAGTCCTTCCAGCAACGGTGAGCAAACTAGATATTCTGCTCCTATGATGAACCGTGAGTCTTTCTGATGCAAAAATTATATGGTTCTGTTTCAAAAATCTCCCTATAACATGTTAAGCACTTTTTTTTTCCTCCAAAATTACTTATTATTACTAATATTAAGAGGAATAGTACACAATCACAGATTTTTGATCACATGAGAAGCAAGTAATAGTGCAAAAATGAACTTGTAAAAACTGAGAAAGAAATCCAATTAAAATTCGTATATTAGGATAAAAAAAATAAATGGAAATGGGGGTTTAGGGAAACTTACAACAGAGCTTCGGCTGAGAAAGAGTTGGGTGAGGTGATTACAGAGATGGAGATGAGTATATTGGCAGACAAAGAGAATCGTGGAGGTTCAATAGACCAGACACATTTGGGCTTGTGCAAGTTCACAGGCCCAATTTCAGAAAAATTAGTTTTTTTTTCTGGTGATTTTTTTTGTCTTTTGAAGAATTAATTCGAATTTTAGGGCGCAGATTCAGAAGTTTATTGGGAAGGAGAAGGTTTTCGAGATAAATTATTTACGTCAACTTCATCTACTACATGAGTTTTTTTTAGTGCATTTTGGTTTCGAACAAAATAAAAGCTTAAAAATAGTCTAAATATGATGAGTTCTTTAAATGTGTCATATAGTGAAAGTTGAAACTAATTATACGAACTAGTCAGTTAATTGACAAATTACTTATGTTAAACTTGTGTTATATATTCTTAATAAATTTTATTTGCTTACTTTAGCGGGAGTATCAGTTGTACTTAGAGCTGTCAATATGGGCGGGCCGAGCTAGCCCAGCCCAGCCCAGCCCATGTGGGCTTTAGCAATTGTCGGGCTGCGCTGGGCTAGCCCACCATTTTGATGGGCCTTAAATGGTCGGCCCACCCCAGCTCTATGTGGGCTACGGGCCCCACGGGCCGGCCCATCATTTTTAAAATATAATTTTATATTTTTTCTTTAAGTTCTAAACTAAATAAAGATAAATATTTAAAAGTTAAAATTTTTTTATTGGTTCTAATATATCACAATAAAAGTAAATAAATACTTAAAAAAGATAAATATTGGTAAAGTAACTTTTTATACGGTTCTAATATATCACAATAAACACTAAACAAAATAAAAGACAAGACTATATTTCATTCACGTAAAAACTCAAACAAACTATTCAAGAGAACGTCCATGACGCTTATGGGATATCCAACACATCATCTTCATCAAATACATTTGAATCCGCTTGTGAGAAGGTTGTCTTAACATCTTCACTTTCATCTATATCTACAATTCGTATGCAATATTAATTAGTTAAATATTAAGAATAATTAACATCTACATTTGGGATACTCTTCTTGTTATTTTTTGTGTCATATGCGTTTTATATATTTTAAATACGTATTTTTATTACGCCCACGGGCCGGCCCAGCCCAGCCTCAGTCAAGCCTCACGGGCCACGGGCTTACTCGGGCCGGGCTTAAAAGCCTCGTTTTTAAATAGGCTCCAAAATTTTTAGCCCAGCCCTGCTAAATTACGGGTCGGGTCGGGCTGGCCCAACGGGCCAAGCCCATATTGACGGCTCTAGTTGTACTTATTAAAAATGAAACCACTTTTCACAAATAGACACCAAGAGATAATTTGTTAAAGATGATATGATTAGCTGCAGTGGAGAGGTGAGAAATTTGCAAATTCTACTAAGAAAGTATTAAGTAATTTTGACAGAGACTTGCAAAATTGGAAATAACTAATTATGCTTAGAGCGAAAAGTTAAAAATAGCCTTCAAAAAAACTTAAAAATCAACCTAATCCAACTAGAGTATTTCTGGAAGATATACCTCAACAAAATAATTAAAGAATAACAACAGCAAGTGATTAAATTTATACAAAATTATTGACTCTAGAGATTAGAGAGATTAGAACAATGGAGTATAAAAGATAAAATTGTTTCAAGCACTGACATAATATAAAGTGCTCTTGCAGTGTGACATCACTAAGGTAAAAGTGAGAACTAAAAGGTAAATTGAAAAATTGAAATAAGAGCTCACAAGTTTCGAATTTTGAATTTGAGGACTTCTATTATTCTATACCAGATTTTTAGTAGAAAAGCAAGTATTCTTCGCTTCATAGACCCATAAGTTTTACAATCATCTAGTTTTGAAGTGTATATGCTATCATTACCCTCAAATATTGTGGTGGATAACTATAATCTCTTAATGTTTAATTAAAGATTTACGTTTGAGCTTGAAAATAGAAAATATATTCACTTTTAATGAGTCTTACCCTGTACGAACATTTGATGANTTGCGGAAACTTTAATCAAATCAAAGCTGTATGAACTTAGCTTTGAGGGCTCTGATACCATGAACTGATCGAGAGAAGAATGATAGTCGCAAATCAGTGAGTTAAGTGAAGAAGGAGACGTAGCAGAAGAAGATAGAAGAAAGCGAGAGAGAAGAGAGTTGAGAGAGAATTAATCATTCTTTATTATTGAACTTACTGAAAATGATAATGTACACCATTATTTATACTATCTAGCTAGTTTAAGCTAAGTAATCTAAATTAACTAACTAACTAATTCTGGTAAAAGTGAATTAACAGAATAACTAACTACCATGGTGATATTATAAAACTGCCCTTATGAGCTTTGAAGTATATTTTCTTTAACAACAAGAATATCTTATAGATCGCCATAGTGGCGGAACCGCATGTATTCAAGGGGTGTCAACCAACACCCCTTCGTTAAAAAATAACATTGCATAACTAGATAAATATTGATACACACACACACACTACATATTGACATCCGTTGGCTTCTTCGCAGGTCTACCTTTTTATATTTTGATCCACTTAATAAAAATCCTAGCTCCGCCACTGGTTGGGATATCACACGAGATTAGCTATCATACATTCTATATGGGACAGCTAATTCCACCATTTTAATATATAATTTAGGACAAAATATGTATCGTTATTAGTTAATACTCATACCAAACATTGAATAAATACAATCTCAAATTTTATCCCGAAATTAGTATTATAAGCAAACTCTTAAAATGTCGCGGAAAATTGGCCGGACTAGTCGTAAAGTTGCTAAGAGAAAATTTAGTGGCGTGAATAGGCCAATGAAGGAAAAAAAAGTTTAAAAAATTTATGATCGTAGTCATGAGTTTTTTTTATAGTTATAAAAGCATATCATTAAAGATAAAATGAGATATATAGAATTAAGTTATTTTCAAATATCATTATGTATTATTTATTTTGGAACAGATAATAAAGAAAATAATGTCCCTATTCCTAGTGCAACATAAAATGGAACAGAGTGAGTACTAAGGGTGTTAAACGGGTCGGGTCAGCCCGGTTCCAGACTGGCCCAGACCGGTTAAAATCGGAACCGGCCCGGACCGGTAGAAGGGGACTGGGTTGGGCTGGGTTAAGGGTATTTCGCGGGTTGCACCGTTCACATTAGATATACCGGTTACCCGGACCAGTATAACCCAGTAGATGAACAGTGATATGAAACCGGTTAACCGGCCCGGACCGGCCCAGACCGGTTTAACGATAATTTTTTTTTAACCCAGATCTGAACGTTGGCAACGGTCCATTTCAGAAAATGGCCGTTGCCCAACGGCTGAATTGCAATATTAGCCCAATCCCCCCTTTCAAAAACTATAAATACCCCAATATTAAGAATAATTAACATCTACATTTGGGATACTCTTCTTGTTATTTTTTGTGTCATATGCGTTTTATATATTTTAAATACGTATTTTTATTACGCCCACGGGCCGGCCCAGCCCAGCCTCAGTCAAGCCTCACGGGCCACGGGCTTACTCGGACCGGGCTTAAAAGCCTCGTTTTTAAATAGGCTCCAAAATTTTTAGCCCAGCCCTGCTAAATCACGGGTCGGGCCGGGCTGGCCCAACGGGCCAAGCCCATATTGACGGCTCTAGTTGTACTTATTAAAAATGAAACCACTTTTCACAAATAGACACCAAGAGATAATTTGTTAAAGATGATATGATTAGCTGCAGTGGAGAGGTGAGAAATTTGCAAATTCTACTAAGAAAGTATTAAGTAATTTTGACAGAGACTTGCAAAATTGGAAATAACTAATTATGCTTAGAGCGAAACTTAAAAATAGCCTTCAAAAAAACTTAAAAATCAACCTAATCCAATTAGAGTATTTCTGGAAGATATACCTCAACAAAATAATTAAAGAATAACAACAGCAAGTGATTAAATTTATACAAAATTATTGACTCTAGAGATTAGAGAGATTAGAACAATGGAGTATAAAAGATAAAATTGTTTCAAGCACTGACATAATATAAAGTGCTCTTGCAGTGTGACATCACTAAGGTAAAAGTGAGAACTAAAAGGTAAATTGAAAAATTGAAATAAGAGCTCACAAGTTTCGAATTTTGAATTTGAGGACTTCTATTATTCTATACCAGATTTTTAGTAGAAAAGCAAGTATTCTTCGCTTCATAGACCCATAAGTTTTACAATCATCTAGTTTTGAAGTGTATGTGCTATCATTACCCTCAAATATTGTGGTGGGATAAATATAATATCTTAATGTTTAATTAAAGATTTACGTTTGAGCTTGAAAATAGAAAATATATTCACTTTTAATGAGTCTTACCCTGTACGAACATTTGATGAGAAAAAAAAGAGTATCAGCGCCATCAGATATTCGCAAGGAGAAGAGTGGACGTAAGTTGAACTAGTAAGCTTTGTTACAATATTCATCATAGTAGAGTTTCATAGTTGATCCATTAAGGGATGATCTAGCTCCAGGACGAGCTCATATTCTCTCTTTAGTTTGCCAATAATTTAATTTTGAATCTTATAAACTTAATAATGAAACAAAAGAATTGGACTTGAATATACTGAGGAGTTATCAAGTTCAGTGGTAGGATAGACAAGTGAACTGATCGAGAGAAGAATGATAGTCACAAATCAGTGACTTAAGTGAAGAAGGAGACGTAGCAGAAGAAGATAGAAGAAAGCAAGAGAGTAGAGAGAGAATTAATCATTCTTTATTGTTGAACTTACTGAAAATGATAATGTACACCATTATTTATACTATCTAGCTAGCTTAAGCTAAGTAATCTAAATTAACTAACTAACTAATTCTGGTAACAGTGAACTAATAGAATAACTAACTACCATGGTGATATTACAAAACTGCCATTATGAGCTTTGAAGTATAATTTCTTTAACACTCCCCCTCAAGCTAGAGGGCATAAAAACATTAAATGTCCCTAGCTTGGAAATCAGATATTGATGCTGAAATTTGTTCAGTCCTTTTGTGAATATATCTGCAGGTTGTTCCTTTGTAGAGATGTACTCAGTTTTGACCATGCCTTGTTGAATCTTTTCCCTTATAAAGTGACAATCTATTTCTATGTGTTTCATTCTTTCATAATAGACTGGGTTGGCTGCTATTTGAATGGTAGCTTTACTATCACAAAAGATAGTAACTGGTTGATCATTTTTCACATCAATTTCCTTTAATAACCCCAATAGCCATGTTAATTCAGCAACAGTAGATGTTAGACTTCTGTATTCTGCTTCAGCAGAACTTCTTGAAATTGTAGTATGTTTCTTAGATTTCCATGAAATAAGTGATTCTCCTAGCTTGATTAAATAGCCTGTAACTGTTTTTCTGGAGTGTGAACAGACTGCCCAATCAGCATCACAATAAGTTGTGATTGTTTCATTTTTATTGCTAGACAAAAGGATACCTTGTCCTGGTTGACTATTGATATATTTTACAATTCGTAATGCAGATTCCATATGAGACTTTTTTGGCTGTTGTAGATACTGACTGAGAGTTTGAACACTATAGGAGATGTCAGGTCTAGTAACAGTTAAGTATAATAGTTTACCTATGAGTCTTTGATAGCTGCCTTGATCTGTTAGTACAACATCTTTTGCTAGTTTGTCTTGGCAGAAATGTTCATCAAATTCTCTCGTAGTGAGTTTTTATGTTTGTGTCCATAGGTGTGCTGACAGGTTTAGATGCTGCTAATCCAAGTTCAGATATTAGTTCCCGAGAATACTTTCTTTGATGCATTAGGATTCCTTGCTTTGACCTTGCAAATTCTATTCCAAGAAAATACTTTAGTTCTCCTAGATCCTTCACTTTGAAAGTCTGTTCAAGAGCTTCTTTTGTATCTTGTATCAGTTTGAGATTGTCTCCTGCTATAAGCATATCATCTACATATACCAACACAACAATAGTTCCATTTTCAGTTTTCTTAACAAATTATGAATGGTCATATGGGCTTTGTTTGAATTGAAACTTCAATAAGGCTTCTGTCAGCTTTGAGTTCCACTGCCTTGGTGCTTGTTTAAGTCCATACAAGGATTTTTTGAGTCTGCACACAGGTTTATACTCCCCCTGACTCTTAAATCCTTGTGGAAGATCCATGTAAATCTCATCATGAAGATCACCTTGCAAAAATGCATTATAGACATCCACTTGATGCACATGCCATTTTCTAGAGGCTGCAATTGCTAAGTCTTCCGCTATGATTTTAATTCTGTCGCCTTTATTTAATGCCGTTAATTGTTAAAAAGGATCATGTGTTTAATGAAATTACTAATTAAGTTGGCTTGCCTAGCTCCTATTAGTAGGCGCCATCACGACTCCCGAGGGTGAGAATTCCGGGTCGTGACATTCATCTCTGAGATACATGGCATTGCTGTGCACACATGACATACAGGCATTGAGATGCATTTTTCCTCATGCTGTACGGTATCACGTCATTCATGACTTTTTTTCACGCATTGATATGTTGTATAGAGAGGTATTTCACACTTGTTATCTGGAAGGAAAATGAAACATGTTATTTGTTTTGAAAATGATTTTTAGAAAAATTATAGTTTTCAAACTATCTCATATTTTATGACGATTTCGGTAAAGGATTTGTATTTCACTGATATTCTTGAATAGCGAAACTATTTTGGGAAATTTGTGAAAAAGATGAACACTTTATCTCTGAGTTACCTCCTTATTTATATGCTTTACATTGTTATGAACTGTTATTGGATATTGGTGTTGGATCTGACCTATGTTCCAGCTCGTTACTGTTTTCAACCTGAGGTTAGGTTTATTACTTTTTGAGTACATGGGGTCAGTTGTACTCATACTGCACTTCCTGCACATTGCGTGCAGATCCCGGATGTCGATATTGCTGCATTCGATGGTTGCGGGATTTGAAGGCGTACCTGCGTCCCTGTTGTAGCTGCCTCTTGTTCATGGTAGCCGTAGGTTATAAAATTCTGTTTATGTACTTTTCAAACAGAAGATATATTTTCTTCATATCAGCTTTGTAAACTGTATTCTTAGAAGCTCATGATTTTTACTACCAGTCCTTGGGAATTGTAATAGATCCAGATAATCTATTTTGTTTAATTGACTTATTAGAACTATTGAAATTTGATAGTTATTAGTTGTCTTACCTAGCGGGTTAGGTAAGGTGCCATCACGACTGGTGGATTTTGGGTCGTGACATTAACATTAACATATATCGAAGTTAAAATTTGACATTTAAAGTGTTTGAAAATTCTAAAGCATTCACGTTCGATATATATTATTTTTCTAAAAGTGACTGACGATTTGAAATGTGTATCCACAACAACTACCATTTCCCACACTACATTCTATGCGCCAAACAAGCAAAATATTTTGTAAGACCACTTAACACTTGAGCACCAATTATATGTCTAATAAGTAATACTAATAATTGATCAGGCCAAAGACTTGAAAAATGTGACTGAGGACTTGATATCTGAACTAAGGTTTATTCCTATTAAATACTTTTTTTTGGCCTATAAAATACTTTAACTTCATATAAAGTTTGTCTATTAAACACTTATTGACTAACTAGTAAATATCTTATAGTGCATTTACATCACATGAGGTGATGTGGCAATACCAACATATGAAAAACAATCACGTGGCTTTGAGTATAGATAAACTAAAAGAAAGTTTTTGAATTGGTTTAAAAAATTACAGTTCTGGGTTCAGTTGCAAATACACCATCTGTTTGACGAATAGTTTTGATATCTTCCATTTTAATAGTTGGTTACAATGAAAACCCGCAAATGCCTGAAGTGGTAGTCGATGAAAATTGATGGCTAAATCTTAACTTTTGCAGAGACTGACAATTGTGTTTACATTACTTGTCATTTTCTTCAAAAATCCATCTACAGTGATAATGGAGGGTTAAATTCTAAAGCAATTACTATTCAACAACTCAGCTACATGTGTATTGATGGAAAAATAGGCATGACACGTGGATTAATAGTATGATGACATGTGGTATCTATATCGGGTCAATAAAGAAGGATGATGAAGCACGATTAAAATACCCATGAGATGTATGAAAGAAGGTACCATACTTGACAGTTAGGAAGAACGGTTAAAATACCCCTGAGATGTATGAAAGAAGGTACCATACTTGACAATTAGGAAAGACGAAATAGGCACGAGATGCATGAAGACTATAAAGGGCAAGATTCATGAATCAGTTATAAATACAGAAAGGGAATCAACATTATCCCTCATTATACGCCATCACATGTTTTTACGATAACCGTTACGAGTAGATTTAGTAAGAGACAATTAACGCAGTCAATGTTAGTAATGAATAAAAAATAAGTAAGGGGAACCGTTGCATCTGTGTATCCTTATATAAGGACTCTTACCTTATTTTGTACGATCATCAGAATATTCTCAAATATATGCAATCAGACTTTTACTTTTACTTGATTGAAGATTCCAATCCATAATTCTGGGAGAAAGCAACGATCATCAATAGGATTGTTTTCCTTCATTTATCATTTTAATAGTTTTTTTTATTCTCGTATTTTTTTAAAAGTAAAGTAAGTTTGGTTATTAGAAACCAGATTTTCTTTAATATTGACTTTGACCACAAAAAATATTTTTTGGTTAAATAAATTGGTTTTGTTGCTGGGAATCTGATAATCTATTCATTTTCTATATTTTTTTATCTTTAGCAACAAAGCATGTCAACTACTAATCACTAAAGAAATTATTCAGGTGCACATGAGAGTCCAAGAGAGAACACAAAGAGGAACTCCACCATACCATACGCCAACAGCAACCCCACCATGCTCACATGACAATTCGCTTAAAAGCTCTACTACTCGTAATGATGGGCAACGAGTTGGTGAGCAAACTAACGAGCAGGATAACTTGAGGCAAATGATTTTTCAACACATTGGTGAAGCTTTGCGTGCATTTGCAAATGGGTTAACTATGTTGCACAGACCCCTCCACCAGTAAATACGACTCTGGAAAACCCTCGTTAAGGGCTTGATAATTCAGGAAGTGGAGGAATACCAAACAATTCGAGAGATGGAGGATCAGGTACTCTAAATAATTCTGGTTTATAAAGTCTGGTACTAACCTTGTAGAAATAGCTCAAGGAACAAAATGAGCGTATATAACATATGCCTGGAGTGTTGCCGATAAGCAAAGGAGTGGATATCGATAAATATTTGCAACAGCCCTGGAAGCCAAGTGCAACACCTTTACCAATTCCCAAAAAGTTCAAAATGTCTGATATCCCTAAATATGATTGGACTACTGACCCACGAGGCCATGTTACCGCAGTCACCACAGGGGTAAAGGCAATGACTTAACCAAGCCGAAAATTAAATCAGTTTTGGTGAAAACATTTGATGAAAGCCTCATGAAAGGGACATTAACATGGTATTCACTCTTACCTGAAAATTATATTGACTCTTTTGCTGAGCTTGTAGATTCTTTTATAAAAGTACATTTGGAGCTCAAAAAGTAGAAAAGAGGATGTAAGATATCTTTAAAGTAAAATAGGAAAGCACATAATTACTTAGGGAATTCGCGGATAGATTCCAGCAGGAAAGGATGATGTTACCACGTGTACCTGATAACTGGACAGCTACGGCATTTGCAATTAATTTGAATGAAAAAAGTTCAAAAGCCACGAGAAGGTTGAAAGAAAGTCTGCGGGAGTTTCCTACAACTACTTGGAATGTCGTGTACAACAGATACAGTATGAAGTTACTAATAGAAGAAGATACAATGTCCCAACCTAAGGTAGAAGAAAGGCTCGGATCTAGACGTTTGGAAATAGAATAAAGGTCTAGTAAGAACATGTACGAACCTTATATGGGATGTGCGGGACGAGATTCCCTATTTAAATAAAAACATGCATGTTTTGATTCAAGATCAAGAAAAAAGGAGACGAGTTCATCCTCTTGATTCAAATGGGAGTGGGACACACCCAGAAACAATGATTTAAATTCTCAATCAAGAATAGGAGATTATATCTACAATGTTAGTACATCAGAGTTGGTAGATGTTCTAAGAGAAATGGGTGACAAGGTACAATGGCCAATAGAGATGAGGTCAGATCTCAGCAAAAGGAGCCAGGAATTTTGGTGTGAGTTTCACAACGATCATGGCCGTATAACATCAGATTGCATGCTCTTATAGGGAGAAATTGAGTATCTATTGAAGCAAGGCTATCTTACTGATCTGTTTAGTGAAAAAGGAAAACAATCTTACATGAAAAACAAGCAAGAACTACCAAAGCCCCCGTCACTCAAGAGAACGGTAAATGTTATAACG
>NC_031993.1:20500633-20556441 GCF_001879085.1 Nicotiana attenuata
TCTTACATGAAAAACAAGCACAAGGGGGGGGTTAAAGAAGTTAACAGAGTAACAATTACGAAATCAAGAAAGACATCCAAAGTTATTTTTACCCATGGGAAACGGGTTTGTTATGTTTTGAAAGGAAACAACATAGTGTTTGACGATGAAGATGCGGGGCACGTGATCATTCCTCATAACGATGCACTGGTAATATCCTTACTTGTTCATGATACTAATGTTATATGAGTTTTGATTGACCCAGTTAGCTCAATATATATAATCTTACTAAGAGTATGTAATGACCCGGCCAGTCGTTTTGAGAGCTAGAGCCCCGATACCCTGTTAACTGCTTCCCCCGTATCTATTTATGCTATTGTGAATTGCCGGGAGGTTTCGTTTTGGTTTTTTTGAAGTGTTTTGGGACATTTAGTCTCTAAATGGAAGCTTAAGTCCTAGAATTTGGACCGTAGTTGGAACAGTGGGAAGATGGCTCCGGAATGGAATTTTGTCAATTTTGTTAGCTCCGATGGGTGATTTTGGGCTTAGAGGCGTGTCCGGATTGTATTTTTGAGGTCCGTAGCTCATTTAGGCTTGAAATGGCAAAAGTCAAATTTTTGGAGTTTTGGGCCGGTAGTGGAATTTTTGATATTGGGGTCGGGATCCAAGTTCGGAAGTTGGAGTAGGTCCGTAGTATTGAATATGACTTGTGTGCAAAATTTGAGGTCAATCAGACATGGTTTGATAGGTTTCAACATCGGTTGTGGAGATTTAAAGTTTCAAGTTCATTAAGTTTGGATTGGAGGGTGATTTGTTCTTTTAGCGTTATTTGATGTGGTTTTTAGGCTCGACTAAGTTCGTATGGTATTTTAGGATTGGGTGGTATGTTTGGTTGAGGTCCCGGGGGCCTCGGGTTGATTTCGGGTGATTGACGGAACAAGTTATGAAGTTTGAAGGCTTGCTGAAGTTGGACTCAGCTGGTGTAATCGCACCTGCGGAGTGGGAACCGCAGGTGGGTGTCCGCGGAAGCGAAGAAGGAGCTGTAGATGCGGCCATGAAGGAGTAAGCAGAATCCGCAGGTGTGATGATATCCGCACCTCCATTAGTCGCAGATGCGATTCGTTGGCCGCAGGTGCATGTGCTGGGTTTTAAGTGAAAATCGCAGGTGCGGCATTTTTCTCGCAAAAAACGGGGCCACAGAAGCGGAAATATGACCTCAAGTGAGGTTTGACTGGCAGAAAAAGGGCAAAATCGAGGGTTTGATTCATTTCACCATTTTCGGACTTGGGAGCTCGGGATTTGGCTATTCTTTGAGGGATTTCCAGAGGGAGCTTTGGGGTAACGATTCCTAACTCGTCTTTAGTTGTATTTCATTAATCTAAAGTTGTTTTCTCCATATAATTTCGGATTTGGATTGAGAAGTTGTGGAACTGGGGGAAAAGTTCCCCAACCGTATTTCTGAGTTTTCATTGGGATTTAATCATCGGATTTGGATAATTTTGGTGCGAGTTAACTCGTAAGTGAATGAGTGTTCATAAATTTGTGACTTTTACCCGATTCCGAGACGTGGTCCCGGGGAAGCTTTTTGGGCTTTTCTAATTTCTTGCCTTAGCTTTGATTTTGTTAGCTAGATTAGTTTCTTGTAGCTATATTTACGTTATGTAATTGATTTTGGCTAGATTTGAGCCATTCGGAGTCGGATATTTGTGGAAAGAGCATTGTTTCAAATTTAATGAGCTTGGTTCGAGGTAAGTGGCTTGCCTGACCTTGTGTGGGAGAACTCCCCTTAGGATTTGGTACTGTTTGATATATGAGCGCCGTGTACGTGAGGTGATGAGTACGTATACGGGCTATTTGTTGTAAAATCTCATTTTCAAACTAAGTCATAACCTGTTTTCTCCTTGTTTGCTACACTAGCATATGTACTATCCTGTTTAGATCAGAATAGCATGCCTATGTGTTTTAACTGCCTATTTGAACTCTGTACAGCATGTTTAGTGAAATTACCTACTTTCTTTGACTTGAACTTAGTTTAAACTGTAGGTTTCCTTGCTTTGATTGTTGTTATATTGGTTGAGATGCATATTTACTTTGGGACTACGGAACGATATTTCGGGAGATCCCTCTGTACTGCATATTTACTTTGGGACTATGGAACGGTATTCTGGGAGATCCCTTAGCAGTGCATATTTAATTTGGGACTACGGAACGGTATTT
Source organism: Nicotiana attenuata (assembly GCF_001879085.1). NCBI lineage: Eukaryota > Viridiplantae > Streptophyta > Magnoliopsida > Solanales > Solanaceae > Nicotiana > Nicotiana attenuata. The sequence goes on from NC_031993.1 coordinate 20,502,830, forward strand.
CGGGAGATCCCCCTGTACTGCATATTTACTTTGGGACTACGAAACGATATTCCGGGAGATCCCCCAGCACTGCATATTTACTTTAGGACTACGAAACGGTATTCCGGGAGATCCCCCTGCACATTTATGTTTGGAACTACGGGACGGTATCCCGGGAGATCCCCTGTTGTTATCACCATGTTTTGAGTTGTTGGTTTTCATTGATTCTATTCCAGACAGATTTCCGTATTTACTTTTACTGTGATACTTCATTCTGTCTTATTTCATTATATTTATACCAGTAGGGCCCAACCTGATCTCGTCATTACTCGACCGAGGTTAGGCTTGGCACTTACTGGGTACTGTTTTGGTGTACTCATGCCCTTTCCTGCACATATTTTTTGTGTGCAGATCCAGGTTCATCGTACCGGCCTCATCACTAGTTGCAGTCGCTGCTGCTTGTTGGAGACTTCAAGGTACATCTGCCCGAGCCCGCAGATCCTCGGAGTCCACCTCTGTCCCCCTATGTTCATTTATCGTTCTTTCTGTAGAGATGATGTATAGAACAGTTAAAACTTCTTAGTAGCTTGTGACTTGCGAGTTACCGTGTTTTGTGTATAGTTCGGTACATTTCCGAAGTGATAATTGTATATGCCGAGTGGCATTCAGTTGCTTATTAGATAATTGTTACTGTTAGTAGTTAATGTTCATGCTTTTGTTTCATTTCCGCAATGTGTTAGGCTTACCTAGTCATAGAGACTAGGTGCCGTCACGACAGTTCATGGAAGGAGAAATTGGGTCGTGACAAGTTGGTATCAGAGCTCTAGGTTCATAGGAGTCGTGAGTCACAAGCCAGTTTATTAGAGTCTCGCGGATAGGTACGTAGGCGTCTGTACTTATCTTTGGGAGGCTATGGAAATGTTAGGAAAATTCAACTTCATTTGATTCCTAGTTGTGCGAGATTATTGACTTCGAAATTCTAAGCTTCTATCTTCTATTCTCTCATAGATGGTAAGGACACGTGCTAGTGGAGATGACCAGGCCCCCGCGCCCCCTGCTAGAGCCGTTCGAGGCTGGGGCCGAGGTAAAGGCCGAGGATGCACACGTGGTGCAGCCAAAGCACCTGAGCGAGCTGCTATAGAGGAGGCATCAGCAGCTCCAGTGGGAGAACAGACACCTGATACGCCTACTACTACTCTAGCTCTTAGGAGACCCTTGCACATTCATGAGCATGTGCAACACTCTAGCTCAGGCAAGGTTGATTCCCCTTGCTGCAGCCACATCTCAGGCTGGGGGAGGAGCACAGACTCCCGCCGGCCGCACCCCAGAGCAACGGGTTTAGGTTGATCAGATTCCACAGGTTATACCGGTACTACCTGTAGCCCCAATTCAGCCCGAGGGTAGGGCATCAACTTCAGAGGAGCAACACCGTAGGCTCGAGAGGTATAAAATGTACGACCCTCCTACATTCAGTGGTCTAGCATCAGAGGATGCTCAGGGATTTCTAGAGAAGTACCACCGTATCCTCCGCACTATGGGCATAGTAGAGTCGAGTGGGGTTTCTTTCACTGCCTTCCAGCTTCGAGGGGTAGCCTATCACTGGCGGCATACTTATGAGTTGGACAGTCCGGGTGAGGCAGCTTCCGTTACATGGACTCAGTTCTCGGATATGATTTTGAGGGAGTATGTCCCTCAGAGCCTCAGGGGCACATGGCGCATGGAGTTTGAGCAGTTGGGCCAGGGTACTATGACTATTTCAGAGTATGCAGTCCATTTAAGTGACTTGGCTAGACATGCACCTGCCTTGGTTTCTACAGTTCGAGAGAGGATCCGTCGATTTATTGAGGGACTCATTCCCAGCATTAGGACTAGCATGGCTCAGGAGTTAGAGATGGATATCTCGTATCAGCAGGTGGTGAGTATTGCTAGGAGAGTGGAGGGCATGCTTGCTCGGGATTGGGAGGAGAGAGAGGCCAAGAGGTCTTGAGAGTTGGGCCATTTTTCTGGTGCCCATGCCCCAGCTGCAGTTCGTCATGGTAGGGGTTATGTGAGTCGCCCCGTTCATTCAACTCTTCCAGCCGCCAGTGGTATTCCAGCTCCTCCTAGACCTTAGGAGCCTTATTATGCACCTCCAGTATCTAGTGTGCCTCCTGCACGGGGTGCTATAAGCATCAGTCCAGCAGACCTGGCCCGAGCCAGTCATAGCTGCCACGTCCTCCCAAAGCTTATTTTGAGTGTGGCGACACTCGCCATATGGTGAGGGATTGCCCCAGACTTAGGAAGGGTGCACCTCCATAGACTTCTCAGCCACATCGTGCTCCACCAGGTCCTCAGGCTATTATTACAGCACCAGCTGCTACCCCACCTGCTCAGCTAGCTCGAGGTGGAGGTCGGTGGTAGAGGTCGCCCTAGAGGGGGAGGCCAGGCTAGATACTATGCCCTTCCTGCTCGTATAGAGGCCGTTGGTTTTGATTCTGTCATTACAGATATTGTTCCGGTCTATCATAGAGATGCATCAGTTTTATTCGATCCAGGATCTACTTACTCTTATGTGTCATCTTATTTTGCCCCACATTTGGGCGTATCTTGGATTCTTTGAGGCCCCCTGATTATGTGTCTACTCCTGTGGGAGATTCTTTTGTTGTGGACCGCATTTATCGGTCGTGCTTGATTTCTCTTAGAGGTTTTGAGACCAGAGCCAATTTATTATTGCTCAGCATGGTAGATTTTGATGTTATCTTGGGCATGGACTGGTTCTCGCCCAATTATGCTATTCTTGATTGTCACGCCAAGACTGTGATGCTTGCTATGCCAGGTTTACCACGATTAGAGTGGAAGGGTACCTTAGATTACACTCCCAGCAGAGTTATTTCATTTCTTAAAGCTCAATGAATGGTTGAGAAGGGGTGTGACGCGTATCTAGCCTATGTGAGAGATGTCAGTTTAATACCCCTACAGTTGATTCAGTCCCAGTAGTGATGTGTTTCCAATTGATCTTCCGGGCATACCTCCCGACAGAGATATTGATTTTGGCATTGATTTGTTGCCGGGCACTCAGCCCATCTCTATTTCTCCTTATCGTATAGCCCCTCCTAAGTTGAAGGAGTTGACGTAAAAGTTAAAGGAATTGCTTGATAAGCGCTTCATTCGGCCCATTGTGTCACCTTGGGGTGCTCCCATCTTGTTTGTGAAGAAAAAAGGATGGTTCTATGCATATGTTCATTGATTATCGCCAGTTGAACAGAGTTATAGTGAAGAACCGGTATCCTTTGCCTCGTATTGATGACCTACTTGAACAGTTATAAGGTGCCCGAGTGTTTTCCAAGATTGATTTGCGCTCAGGTTATCATCAGTTGAAGATTCGGGAGCCAAATATCCCGAAGACTGCTTTCAGGACTTGGTATGGTCATTACGAGTTCCTTGTTATGTCATTTGGGCTGACCAATGCCCCATCAACATTTATGCATATGATGCACAGTGTATTTCAGCCATATCTTGACTTGTTCATCATTATCTTTATTAATGACATTCTGGTATACCTCCGGAGTCGGGAGGATCATGTGCAACACCCAAGAACAGTGCTTTAGACTTTGAGAGAGAAGAAATTATATGCAAAGTTCTCAAAATGCGAGTTCTGGTTTGATTCAGTGGCATTTTTGGGTCACGTGGTATCGAGTGAAGGGATCAAGGTGGATCCGAAGAAGGTGGAGGCAGTGCAAAGTTGGCCCAGGCCGTCCTCAGCCACAGAGATCCGGAGCTTCCTTGGTTTGGCGGGGTATTATGATAAGTGGGGATTTTAACCATTATTTGCTCTCTTTTCACTTGCGTTTTGGTCTTAAAATGCGTGAAGGTATTCCCGAAAACTAACATAATATGCTTGCTTGTAGGGATTGCTCACAATCAGTCAAAATAGCCATGATCAACTCATAAAGGAGTCAAAACATGAACAAAGACCAAGATTGGGCCAAGAGCTATAGAACGCGGACTGCGACAGAAATGTGCGGCCCCGAAAGTGTCAACACGGACGCGACATGAATTTGCGGACCGCGAAAGTAGAGATTCAGAGAAGTGGTTTTGGGCACAGGCATGGGCGCAGACAGCGACAAAAAGATGCGGCCGCTAAATTACTGGCGCAGCCACGATTGGAGTTCCGCTGGCAGCGTGTGTTAAGGATCAGAGACTTTCCAAGTTATGCAAAAACGAAGAGACCGGTCCGCATCAAGAATACGCGGCCACGAAAAATTGCACACGCGGACGCGATGAAAAATACGCGGTCCGCGGAACAAGTCCCAGCCTAGTCTCAGATGTAAAGAACGTGGACTGCGCTCAATATTATGCGGCCGCGAAAGCAAGAGTGCAGTCGCGGTCAAAATTACGCATCCGCGAAACCTCCGCAAGGGCATTTTTGTCCGGAAATTTTAGCCTAGTATAAATAGATCTTTTTCACATTTTTATGTTAGGTTATGTTTTGCTGAACACGTGAGACGGCTAGGTTTTACATTTTTGGCAATTTTTTACAAGATTTACCTTATAACATTAGATTTTCATCTTTTAATTTAGCATTATGGATTTTATCTTTGATTTCTGCTATTTCCATGAGTAGCTAAACCCCTAGCTAGGGTTGTGACCCAACCCTAGTGTGGGTATTTGATGGGTCTTGAATTCTAGCGCTTGAATGTGTATGAGTTAGTAGTATTTAGCCTAGTTCTTGCTAGAACTAAGGAATTAGTGGTTGCAAATACTGATTCATGCCTTTATGACTTAGTCTCTACTTGAGAAAGTGGGACTAAGTCTAGGAAAATTAGGCTAACAAGGAATTGGGGTGAACTCAAGAAATTGATAGCCCCAATTAAAGGGTTAAATCTAGAGATAGCAATACCCGACTTGAACAAACATCACTTGTATTGCATGAATACCCATTTTGTCTTGAGAAAGACAAATTGGGCAAAATCACTCAAACTACCGAGAGGTATAGAGTGAGTACCCGAGAGTGATAGCTATACTACGACCCCAATTAATCTCATGATTGCCCTAGATTCTTGCTACCCATTAGATATCCACCTAGGTGAAAGTCACTACCCTAGTCCCTTTAAACCCTTGAAAATCAACATAAAAAACATTGTACTTAGTTTTAATTATTGTATGCTATAGAATAGAAGTAGAAGTAGAAAAAAACCAACCATGTATGGAAGTGTAATTAAGAGCAAGACCCACATCTAGACTCGGATATAAACCTAACTCTTAACAAATAAACTCCCTATGGATTCGATCCCAACTCTGTTGGGTAAAATTGCATCGACCATCCTTGCTACTCAATAGTAGTGCTGGCTTGGACCCGATCATATTACCGCCGCTTTGTTGCGGAATTCTTATCTATTGTAACACCCATGACCAGGCTGACCCAGAAGGGTGCTCCGTTCAGGTGGACGGAAGAGTGTGAAGAGAGCTTTCAGAAGCTCAAGATAGCTTTCACTACAGCCCCAGTATTGGTATTGCCTTCAGGTTCGGAGTCTTATACAATTTATTGTCATGCGTCGCGAGTTGGACTTGCCGCGGTGTTGATGCAGGACCGTAGGGTGATTGGCTATACGTCTAGACAGTTGAAGGTGCATGAAAAGAACTATCATGTCCACTGAAGATTTGGAGGCACTATTTGTACGGTGTCCCTTGTGAGATCTACACTGATCACCGAAGTTTGCAGCATCTGTTCAAGCAGAAGGATCTTAATTTGCGTCAAAAGAGGTGGTTAGAGCTGCTTAAGGATTATGATATCACCATTTTGTACCACCTGGGGAAGGCCGATGTGGTGGCCGATGCTTTGAGTCGCCGGGCAGAGAGTTTGGGGAGTTTCGCTTATCTACCATGAGCGGAGAGGCCCATGGCGTTGGACGTTCAGGCCTTAGCCGAGTATTGGCTTGTGTGGTCTCCCAATCTTCTCCTTATGATCGTATCAGGCAGCGTTAGTATGATGACCCCCATCTGCTTGTCCTTAAGGACACGGTCCAGCACGGTGATGCCAATGAGGTTACTATTAGGGATGATGGTGCTTTGAGGATGCAGGGCAGGCTATGTGTGCCTAATGTGGACGGATTGCGTGACTTAATTCTTCAGGAGGCTCATAGTTTGCGGTACACTATGCATCCGGGTGCCACAAAGGTGTATCAGGACTTGAGGCAGCATTATTCGTGGCGTAGGATGAAGAAGGACATAGTGGAGTATGTTGCTCGGTGTCTAAATTGCCAGCACGTAAAGTATGAGCATCAACGACCGGGTGGATTACTTTAGAAGTTGGAGATTCCGGAAATAGGAGCGGATCACTATGAATTTTGTTGTTGGGCTCCCACGGACTCACCGGAAGTTTGATGCAGTTTGGGTGATTGTGGATAGACTGAACAAGTCAGCTCATTTCCTTCCTGTAATGACTACCTATTCTTCCGAGCAGCTGGCTCGAGTTTATATCTGTGAGATTGTCAGGCTTCATGGCGTGCCGGTATCTATCATCTCTGACCGCGGTACGCAGTTCACATCACGGTTCTGGAGAGCCGTACAACATGAGTTGGGTACTCGGGTGGAGTTGAGCATAAAATTTCACCCTCAAACGGACGGACCGTCCGAATTCACTATTCAGATTCTTGAGGATATGCTCCGTGTGTGTGATGGAGTTTGGAGGTTCTTGGGATCAGTTCTTGCCATTTGCGGAGTTTGCCCACAATAACAGTTATCAGTCCAGCATTCAGATGGCACCGTATGAGGCTCTGTATGGTAGGCGGTGTCGGTCCCAAGTGGGTTGGTTCGAGCCGGGCGAGGCCAGATTATTGGGTACAGACTTGGTTCAAGATACCTTGGAGAAGATTAAGGTGATTCAGGACAGACTTCGCACATCCCAGTTCAGACAGAAGAGTTATGCGGACCGGAAAGTTCGCAATGTTTATTCATGGTTGGAGAGTGGGTCTTACTCCGGGTTTCGCCTATGAAGGGCGTTATGAGGTTCGGAAAGAGGGGCAAGCTGAGCCCTTGGACCCTTTGAGGTGTTGCGGTGAGTTGGGGAGGTGGCTTATGAGCTTGCCTTACCTCTTAGCCTAGCAGGAGTTCATCCGGTATTTCATGTTTCGATGCTCCGGAGATACCACGGTGATCCATCTCACGTGTTGGATTTCAGCTCGGTCTAGTTGGACAAGGATCTATCTTATGTTGAGGATCCAGTGGCTATTTTCGACAGGCAGGTTCAAAAGCTGAGATCAAAGAACATTGCATTATTAAAGGCTCAGTGGCAAGGTCAGCCGGTCGAGGAGGCGACTTGGGAGTCCGAGCAGGATATGAGTAGCTGTTATCCTCATCTTTTCACCACTTCAGGTATGTCTCTATGCTCGTTCGAGGACGAACGATTATTTTAAGAGGGGGAGGATGTAACGATCCGGCCGGTCATTTTGAGAGTTAGAGCCCCGATACCCTGTTAACTGCTTCCCTCGTATGTATTTCTGCTATTGTGATTTGCCGGGAGGTTTCGTTTTGGTTTTTTGAAGTGTTTTGGGACACTTAGTCCCTAAATAGAAGCTTAAGTCTTAGAATTTGGAGCGTAGTTAGAACAGTGGGAAGACGACTCCGTAATGGAATTCCGTCGATTTCGTTAGCTTCTTTGGGTGATTTTGGGCTTAGCGGTGTCGCGCCCCATTTCCTCGCGAAAGCAGGCTTTGACACGTGAAACTCTTTTAAGGAGGTATTAAAAGTGGAGAGTCGCCACCTAACGATTTTTAAGGTGCGTTAGGGCACCTATTTGCAAATAACTCTGTTTTACTAGTCAATGCCACCAAAGATCGGGTAAGGGCTCAAATTACATCGAAGAGAAGGTGTTAGGCATTCTTTGAGGTCTACAACTGTGGGTCCCGGCCGAACTTACATTGTATGGATTAGTCTATATAATCAGATAAACAAAGAGAGAGCACAAAATTTGAGAATTTTATAAAAGATTTTGAACAATGGGGTACAACTTATTTTTGATGTTAGTAGGAAAAGAAAGAAAATGGGGGGGGGGGGGGGTTCCTAAGTTTTTAGCCTAAAGGATCACCCCGTGCAACATAAATAATATTTCATAACTCCCTCAAGATGGGGTGTTACTCATATTATTCAGCGGGCACAGACAATCATCTCCTGCTACCCGATTACTATGTTTAAGTTTTCTTTACCTAAGAGCGTTTTAATTCAATCTAATCCGGACCCTATGCGTGTACTACCCGTCCCATACCTATGGTCCAGGAGGTTTTAGACCTGTATTTGGATGGTTCTAGACTTTATGTAGGCTGCTCAAAAATGCAAAAACTAGGCGACAAGCAAAACATGTTGGACTTCACATAAAGACAACTAAAGGCCCAAGTTATCCTCCACACATAAACAAACAAATGCACGCGGGTAGTTTAAGCAGCAAATAGTTTCAGAATTGAGACTTAGAGTCCTATATGCATGGATTCTAGGTGATTTTTAATTCCAACATCGTATATGCGGTGCTACTGTTCTAAATTAACTGATTTACAGATTATAGGTGATATAAAACCTATAGACATGATTTCTAAGTTGTTTGCGCAACGGGCAGTGAATATTATTAAAAACTTGGAATTATCAGCATTTGATTCTATAGGCATGCTTTTTAGGCAAATAACAGTATCATGTAGACAAGATTTCTAATGGTTGGTACTTGAATTCGCTTTTATCATACTTTTACATATAGACATGCTATCTAGGTGCAAGTACGACAAAACAGTAGAATCAGCCGATTAATGAATTAATTAAGTCCCGATACTCATGGTATCTAGAGGAATATTAGAAAACGTATGTATTACTATAACCCTATAGGCATGCTATCTAATAGTCAGACAGAAGTAGACATGAGAGCAAGTAAAATATTTAGTCAAACAATCATGCTTTTGAATAATGTACAGGTATTAGGCAAGTTAAGTGAAGTGTGTGGTTTCCTAAAGACATGGTTTCTAGGTTGACAAAGCTTATGTTATACATCCTATATGCATGCTTTCTAGTGAATAACTGAGGTGATTTGAAAGAAGGCATTTGAAAGTAGTCATGCAGAGTGCTCATTTCCTATAGACATAGTGTCTATAAACACGCAACAGTATACATAGCATCTGAATTCGTGGTTAATAGTAAACAAGTAGTGTGTATGTGCATCTCCTAATATCGTGATTTCTACAATGCTCATGTGATCGAACAACACATATAGCAAACACATTGTCAAGTCCTATAGGCATGTCATCTATCCGCTGTGCATGTAAATATCAAATTCTACCCATTTCCTTTTTACTAGCACCCCAATTGTTCATACAAAGGTTATTACAAGCCCAATAATGAGTAAAAATACAAATGTTACATAATACTGAGAATAAGCCTACAACATGCCTAAATAAAAATACCCAGCATTGCATGGGCCTTCAATAACTTTTACATAGCATACCCAGGCCTTCAGCAATAAGCCACTTTCAATACATGACTCAGGGATCCATAGATGAGTCTAGAACCAAATTACCCAAACAAAGCACCAAGTGTTGCACTATTTAAATCAGCCAATTTAGGTACACAGCACATAACAGGAGAGTAGAGTGAATAGGAACAGTTTGAGATTGAGGGTGTGACTAAGGACCAAGCCCTAGTGTGTTAGAGTTCACAAGGGTCTCAATTGGGCCCCGAGCAATGCTCACACTTGGGATGCCAACAATGAAACCTAGGTAGCCTTGGCTTTCAGCCGGCTAAGAATGAAGAGTTTAGATTACCATAAGTTTCAAGTAAGGAGAGTGGACAGAAGTTAGGGGATACATTTATATCCTAAGGTAGACATAGCCAAACTGAGCAAACAGAGTAACTAATCAAATATGCGAGTAGGTTCAGTAGGACAACAAAGTAACACATAGATATCCTCACATTGAAAGAAATTGGGGAAGAAACAGGCTTGCAAGGCATACATAGATTATCATCCATGACACTAAACCAATTGAGGCCTAAGAGGTTCAGATTAAGCTAAGCATGCATCCTAAGGTCATGCTAATCTGTATTTAGATATGATGGGGACACACATTGTAATAAACACTGGGAGAAATAGGGTATCAAGTGACCAAAGTCCATACTAGAAACATAGTGGCATAGAAGCAAGATAATAATTGATAAAAAATGGTTTTAACACAACTTACGACATATTGTACATGCAAGACATACATTACAGAGATTCAGGACAATGTGAGATAGCAAGAACATGTAGGTATTCTGGGATTGATACAATATACTAGAAGATCTAAGTTAGGTTCAAACAGGGTACAGAGATTGAGTTGGGATAGCTGTCAAGATCTCAATCCATAATTAATGGGGTATGGGGGTCATGCTGAGTGACAAAATAGCAGGTGAACATGTCGCAATTAACACAGGAGATCTACATTTACTATAGAGATTGAAGACAAAGCAAATAAGCATATATTAGGAAAACATCCAGACACCCATACGCCTAAGAGGATCAAATTATCCAAGTTAGGCTTAGGCAAACTCAAAACTAGTAGCATTAAGAGGAAATTAGATGCTTACAAACTTAGAACAAGGTAGAGTTAACAAAATCGTGTACAAAAATAATCCAGAAAATATATTTAAGCCAGGAACTTCAGAGGTGAGAACACATGCAAATCGAGGACACATAGGGATGAAATTGCAAGAATCAAGTAACTTACCAGTTAATCGGACAACAATAAAGAACGTAATATCCACAAGAACCCATAAACCTCGATGCGTCAAAGTTCCTAAGAGCTTCAAAAGAACCCCGGGCAATGCTCGTACCAAGAACAAGTTAAGTGACAAGATGCTAATGGCCTTGGCTTTCAGCCGGCCAGTACAGAATACCAAGCAAGAGAATAGCAAAAACCCCAAATTTTAGTAAAAATCAATTTCAAAGTCTCTCAAAAGGGGAAAAGGAGGGGGTTTATATAGTAGTCAAAAATTGAACAAACATATAAGGAATTAGAATAATTTAAACAACAAACAAGGAAAAGAAATGCAAATCGATTTGAAATCAATTTAAGAGAAAAATCTGTAAACCCTAGTTTTTTAGGGAAAGTGAAAATCAGTACAATCCAAACAAAATCGGACTAAGACAGTGTAGTAGTGAACGTATATAGACGGAATAATGCTCAAAATCAAAGATTCGAATCACTTTGGTTGGATTTCAAAAGATATTGCTTGCCATGTTTAGGCAAGCACCTAGGTAACACCACAAACAGACAACCAGTAGCGAGAGGAGACCAATAAGGTAAGGGAATCAGTGATTAATTCCATCTTAGGGCCGGATTCGGAGAGATTGAGATGCAGTGGCTAGGGTTCGTAGGAGAAGAGATTAGAGAGTGTTTGAAGGCGGCTGGCGAAAAGAAATGATAGGGTTAGGGGTGGGTTAGGTCAATTAAGACGAGAAAATGAACAAGGGCCGTTAATCTTGAGAGATCAGCAGCCAGGATTTAAAAAACGAGTGGGGCGGGTAAAATATAACGGGTACTGACCGTGTTTGGGTTAAGGGGTTGTTTGGTGTGGGCTGGGACTATTGGGCTAAGGTATTGGGCTGATTTTAGTCCGAAAATTAGTTAAAAATCAGGCTGTTATTTAAATACCCATAATTTATCAAAAATGATTTATAGAAAATACTTAATAAATAAATGAAAATATTATTTATACCTGATATGCTTGAAATAATAATTTTGTATTATAAAAAATATAAAAAATGCTATTTTGACATAAATAACATAAATAGAGAGCCTTTGTATGTGAATATAGGCTATTATAGCAAAATTAGATAAATAGCTTAAAAATGCTAATGTAATTGCATGAAATGATATAAAAATATTTGACACATATATTATAGGTGCAGAATAATAATTTAGGTAACTAATTCATCACAAAATAATTTAAAGTAGGGCTGGGCATATTTCGGTCGGAGCCGAATAAATCGACCGAACTGAATTTTTATTAATTTCGATTTCGGTTATTCGGTTTGTTCGGTCAGTTTCAATTAAAAATTTTAAAATTTCAATTTGTAGGTTCGGTTTTCGGTTATTAAGTTATTTAGTTCGGTTAAACGAAAAATTGAATTATTAGCATATAGATTCTTTAAGTTATATATAGGCTAAGCCCATAGGTAATAAATTAATACTATTAGGTCCAATCTATCAAAGACTCAACCCAATTAAGTAACTCCATCAACTTCCCAATCTTAAGGACTTTCACTCTATTAAAGCTTCCATGACATATATGATAGATACCGGGAGGATTTCACACAGAGTTGTAATTTACACTATGTTTGAATTTTATGATCGATAGTAGTGTGCAAAGTTTAGTCTATTTTTTTTATAAACACATATTTCCAACTATTTTGAAGTTTTGGGAAAAAACAACAAATTCGCCGGTCCTATTATTACATAGAAGGAGCCCAATATGATAATGTTCAAACCGAAAACCGAACCGAAATAACCAAACCAAAATTAGAAAAACCGAACTGAACTGAATTTATTTCAGTTCGATTTCGGTTACTACTTTTACAAAACCAAAAACCGAATAACCGAACCGACTTTCTTCAAACCAAACCGAACCGACTGAAAGTCCACCCCTAATTTAAAGGGATAATTAATAAATATTTATATAATTTAAATGCAAGAAAATTAATTTAAGAGCTCTAAAAAATATGGAAAATTATAGGAAATACTTGTATAGATTTGTAAACTAAATAATGATGTATAAAATACTATTATGAATGCATGTATATATTTTAAAAAATATGAGGACAAATTTGGGTATCAATAGCTGCCCCTCTTTACCCGGGAATGATGAAAAAGTTGTCGAGCAAAGAAAATATTGACCAATTTTGGCCGAATTGAGTGAGGGAAGATGTAACTTGGAAAAATGGGGGCCGAAACCCTGGTTCCTGAGTTGCCTACATATCCCTGGTGTTGCGGGAATCAGGTTGTGCGTAGTTCTGGATCCAACAGTGAACGAAATCGATGGAGTTGTTATAGGAATTGTTGTATGTTTTGGAAAAGGTTCTTTTGGGGTAGGACAGTATCAGATGAATTTATGCGAAGTCATGAGTGTGAATTTGCGACGTTATGGATGTATCATAGGGCAGGTATCTGAACAATTATCGAGTAAAAGTGGGTAATTGATGGTGGTTGGTTACGTTTGAGATAATTGCAGGATGTGAATGTTATAAACGAAAACCGGAGCGCAAATTGCTCCTGTTTGAAGAATGGTTACTTCCTGGATTACTTGCAAAACTTAAAACACGATGCATGCAAATATATATGGATTATTGCGAGAATTTAAACATGATGCAAATTCCCTTCAGACCATGAAGATTGTCTTTGGACGGTGAGGATGATGTCCTGGGCCATGAATAATGTGATAAAGGATTTGCAGGCCATGAAATGATGTCCTCGGGCTATGAGAATGGTGCCTCTGAACCATGACGCCTTTGAATAATGATGTGCATTTTGACAGATCCTCGGGCCATGGAATGGTATCTTCCATCTATGAGGATGATTCCTTCAAATTATGACGCTTTTGGACAAAATGGCAATGTTTCAGCCGATGAGATGCATGGATATGATGCTTGGTCATTATTCAAAATAAAACAAGACAAAGCTTAGTCTTGTGTAAATTTAGGGCAATGCTTAGCCCCCTGGCGAATAGAGGATAGTGCTAGGTCTTAAATAGCGTAATGGAGATAGCATTTGGTCTTATTCAAGGACAAGGCAATGCTTAGCCTTAGGCAATTGAGGAGGCAGTGCTTAACCTCATGCAAGAAGAGGAGACGATGCTTAGTCTCAATGCAAGGAAATGCAGTGCTTAGCCTTATGCAATTAGGGAGGCAATGCTTAGCTTCATGCAAGGAGAGTTGACAGTTCTTAGTCTCAATGCAAGGAAAGGCAGTGCTTATCTTTATGCAATTAGGGAGGAAATGCTTAGCCTTATGTAAGGAATATGAGGCAATGCTTAGTCTTGATGCAAAGAAAGGCAATGCTTAGCCTTATGCAATTAGGGAGGCAATGCTTAGCCTCATGCAAATAGGAGACAATGCCTAGTCTCATGCAAGGAAAGGCAATGTTTAGCCTTATACAGTTAGGGAGGCAGGGCTTAGCCTCATGCAAATAGGAGACAAATCTTAGTCTCATGCAAGGAAAGGCAATGTTTAGCCTTATGCAATTAGGGAGGCAATGCTTAGCCTCATGCAAATAGGAGACAATGCTTAGTGTCATGCAAGGAAAGGCACTATTTAGCCTTGTGCAGTTAGGGAGGCAGGGCTTAGCCTCATGCAAATAGGATACAATGCTTAGTCTCATGCAAGGAAAGGCAGTGTTTAGCCTTATGAAATTAGGGAGGCAATACTTAGCCTCATGCAGGAGACAATGCTTAGCCTCATGCAAGGAAAGACTGTGTTTAGCCTTACGTAGTTAGGGAGGCAGGGCATAGCCTCATGCAAATAGGAGACAATGCTTAGTCTCATGCAAGGAAAGACAGTGTTTAGCCTTATGCAGTTAGGGAGGCAGGGCTTAGCCTCATGCAAATAGGAGACAATGCTTAGTCTCATGCAAGGAAAGGCAGTGCTTACCCTTACGCAATTAGGGAGGCAATGCTTAGCCTCATGCAAATAGGAAACAATGCTTAGTCTCATGCATGGAAAGGCAATTCTTAGCCTTATGCAATCAGGGAGGCAATGCTTAGCCTCATGCAAGAAAAGGAGACAATGCTGATTCTCGATGCAAGGAAAGTCAGTTCTTAGCCTTATGCAGTTAGGGAGGCAATGCTTAACCTCATGCAAGAATAGGAGAAAAATGGAAAAATGGAGTTTTCCTTTGCTGAAGATGTTCGTTCTAGATAATTTGTTGTCTTGAAGGTACTGTCTTAATGTATCTGCGAGTATCGTTGTCTTATCGTATCTGCATTCAAAGAAAAACTGTGAGTTCTGTGGGGGAAGGTTGGTTCGCGCTTTTGTCTTTTGCCTTGCCTGTGCTCCTGTCTTGAGATCTTGTTTGAGTTACCCTGAGTAACAATCTGGCTGCCATAGAAATAAAGTTTTTGAAAAATATGTATGCATTTGACAAATATAGTTTTTTAAAATATAGTAGTATGCGGTATCAAGCTAGTTAGATGAACCAATGTCTGTGACATATTTTAGAGACATTCCGACCTCCTTGCTTTAGAATTAGGAGGGTCCTCCTCAAAATTCTGCCCCAGTTTGAAAGCAATTCTTTGATTGTTCTACGTATGACGAAATTGGCTGGACTAGCTTTAGAATTTTGAGGACCCTCAAAATTCTTTCCCAGTTTCTGACCATGGCAAAAATGAAGATTTTATTGAGATGTGACCGAACCTACAGTGCTGCCTACGTATCCCCTCTTAAACGGGAATCAGGTCAAGCGTAGTTGAGTTACATCAAATGAAGAAAAGTAAACAATTTAAACATAGTATCTCTTGACTGCCTCTGAGTTGATAGGTTTTGGCCAAATTTCTCTGTCCATTTCTGCAAGTATGAGTGCTCCTCCTGTTAGTACTCTGTGATCCATGTAGGGCCCTTGCCAATTGGGTGAAAATTTTCCTTCGGCTTCATCTTGATGCGGGAAGATCCGCTATAGCACCAACTGCCCCGGTGTGAATTGTTTAGGCCTGACCCTTTTGTTGAAAGCTCTGGACATTCTGTTCTAGTAGAGTTGATCGTGACACACCACATTCATTCTTTTTCCATCAATGAGAGCCAGTTTTTCATAATGACTTTGCAACCATTCTGCATCACTGAGTTCGGCCTCTTGTATGATTCTCAAATAAGGAAGTTCTACTTTGGCGGGAATGACGGCTTCAGTACCGTAGACCAGCAAATAAGGAGGTACCCCGGTTGATGTGTGAACCGTGGTACGATATCCAAGTAGGGAAAACGGTAGCTTCTTGTGCCATTGTTTGTCATTATCTACCATCTTCGTTAATATCTTCTTGATGTTCTTATTGGCGGCTTCCACAGTTTCATTCATTTGCGGCCTATATGTTGTGGAATTCTTATGCTTGATCTTGAAAGTTTCACACATGGCCTTCATCAGATCACTGTTGAGATTGGCGGCATTGTCGGTGATGATTGACTCTGGCACTCCGAACAGACAAACAATGCGATCCCGAACGAAGTCCGCGACGACCTTCTTAGTTACAGCTTTGTAAGATGCGGCTTCAACCCGTTTTGTGAAAGTCTATGGCCACCAGAAATAAACCTATGCCAGTTTGAAGCAGCAGGCTCGATTGGACCGATGACATCCATGCCCCAAGTGGAGAAAGGCCAGGGTGCACTCGTTGTGTTGAGTTCGTTGGGCGGCACTCGTATCATATCAGCATGTACTTAGCATTGATGACACTTTTGGACATACCTGATGCCGTCTATTTCCATAGTCATCCAAAAATATCCTGTTATTAATATCTTCCTAGCTAAGACAAAGCTATTCATGTGTGGTCCGCATGTTCCGGCATGTATCTCTTCGAGAAATTTGGATGCTTCCTTGGCGTCGACACTCTATAATAACCCCGGATCCGAAGTTCTCCTGTACAGAATTCCTCCACTTTGGAAGAAATGGTTGGATAACCTTCGGAGTGTGCGTTTCTGAGTATGATTTGCGTGCTTTGGGTATTTTCCTTTAGCTAAATATTCTTTGATGTTGTGGAACCATAGATTTCACTCAATTTCTTCTTCAACATGAGCATAAATAAGCCGACTGATTTTGAATCTCTACTGTGATAGGGTCGATGAAATTCTTGTCTGGGTGTTGTATCATGGAGGATAGAGCGGCCAATGCATCTGCAAACTCGTTCTAGATTCTCGAAACATGTTTGAATTCTATTTTTGTGAATCTCTTCATCAATTCTTGTACATAATATAGATATGGCAATATCTTGGTATTCTTTGTAGCCCATTCTCCTAGAACCTAATATACCAAAAGGTCTGAATCTCCAATTACCAACAATTCCTGAACGTTCATGTCGATGGCTAACCTGAGTCCTAAGATGTAGGCCTCGTATTCTGCCATGTTATTGGTACACGGGAACCTGAGCTTTGCGGACACTCGATAGCGTTGATCTGTTTCTGACACTAAAACTGCTCCAATACCCACTCCTTTGAAATTTGCAGCTTCATCGACGAACATTCTCTATCCATCATATATTTCGGTGATATCTTCTCCTACGAATGATACCTCTTCATCGGGAAAATACGTTTTCAGTGGTTCGTATTCTCCACCTACAGGAATTTCTGCAAGATGATCCGCCAATTCTTGCCCTTTGACCGCCTTCTGAGTTACGTAGATGATGTCAAACTCACTCAGTAGTATCTGGCATTTTGCTAACTTCCCCGTAGGCATGGGTTTCTAGAAGATGTATTTTAGCGGATCCATCCTTGATATGAGATATGTGGTGTAGGCACAGAAGTAATGCCTCAAATTTTGAGCTATCCATGTTAAAGCGCAGCAAGTGCGTTCCATCAAAGAATACCGTGCTTCATAGGGTGTGAACTTCTTACTCAGATAGTATATGGCCTGCTCCTTTCCTCCCGTCTCGTCGTGTTGTCCAAGATACAACCAAAAGCCCCATCTAGTACAGATAAGTAGAGTAGCAGAGGTCTTTCAGGTTCCGGTGGGACCGGACTGGTGGCTTGCACAAATATTCCTTGATTTTGTCAAAGGCTTTCTGGCATTCTTCAGTCCAGTTTGTTGCAGCATCTTTCTTCAACATTTTAAAAATCGGTTCACAGATCACAGCTGATTGTGCTATGAAACGGCTGATATAATTGAGACGCCCTAACAAACTCATCACATCTTTCTTGTTCTTTGGAGGTGGCAAGTCTTGGATAGCCTTGATCTTTGACGGTTCCAATTCAATCCCTCGGCGACTGACGATGAAACCCAACAACTTTTCGACAGGGACTCCAAAGGCACACTTTGCAGGATTTAGTTTTAGATTGTACCTTCGAAGCCGATTAAAGAATTTTCTGCTATATGATCTGTGCTTCTTCTGGATTTGATGATGACGTCATCCACGTACACCTCTATTTCCTTGTGTATCATGTTGTGGAAAATGGTTGTCATGGCCCTCATGTAAGTGGCTCCAGCATTCTTCAGGCCAAACGACATCATTTTATAGCAATACATCCCCATGGTGTGGTAAAGGTTGTCTTTTCGGCGTCCTCTTTGTCCATCCAAATCTGATGATACCCCGCGAAGCAATCCACAAAAGCCTGGAGTTCATGCCTGGCACAGTTGTCGATCAGTATGTGTATATTGGGCAACGAGAAATCATCTTTGGGACTTGCTCTATTTAAATCCCGATAATCGATACATACTGTGACCTTCCCATCCTTCTTCAGAACAAGCACAATATTGGCTAACCAGGTTGGATATTCAACCACTCTGAGAACCTTGGCTTTGATTTTCTTAGTGACTTCCTCTTTTATCTTCAAACTCATATCTGGCTTGAATTTTCTGAGCTTCTGTTTCACTAGTGGACACGTGGGATCGGTGGGTAACTTGTGAGGCACTATGGATGTGCTCAGGCCGGTCATATCATCGTAAGACCATGCAAAGATGTCTTCATATTCCTTCAGGAATCGGATGTACTCTTCCTTCTCTGATGGTGATAGGTGAATACTTATACGCGTTTCCTAGATTGTTTTGGAATCCCCTAAATTAACTGTTTCAGTCTCATCCAAATTAGACTTAGGCTTGTTTTCAAAATTTTCCACTTATCTGACAATTTCCTCGGGTATTATATCTTCTTCCAGGTCCTCTGAATCACTATCCTTATGTTGCGTTATCTCATTACATGTCACAGTCGTAGATTCATCAAGACAAGTAATAATAACGTTGTACAGAAAACGTGAAGGATAATAATAAATACTAAAATAGCAATGCATTAAATAAATCATCAAAACAAGTACAACTCGATGACTCGAGCAATTATTTCAAAACAGAATACGTTCAAAATAAAAATACTGAAAATTTCTTAAACACTCGTAAAATTGCTTTCAAAAATAAATGGTGCTAATTGCCAGGCTACCCAGGAACTCGATGGGCCCGAGATGGTGTAGCAGTCCAGTTCTTGAGAACAACTCCTTTCTCCACAATCTGAATAGTTAGGTCTTCCTCCTCCTCCTCCTCAACTATTACACTGCAGTCCATGTCTTCATCATCCAGAAATAGATTCCTTATGCCAGCTAAAGCTTCATCTTCTTCAGACCCCCATATCACGTCAACTTGTTCAAATATCTGGTGCAAATGTGGTACTGGTTGTTCCAGCGGATAATAAGGACCACGCCATGGTGGCGACCAATTCTGGTATTCATGCCAAGTATAATCATACCCAAGCCCAAACGTTGTACCATGACGCTTTGGCTGCACTGGTTTGGTGATCCCTTGGAGATTCTTGCCGAGACCCTTGCCGGGTTCATACCCTGTCCATAGCAATATGCTTTCTATCTTATTGCTCCACCATTTATCTTTCTCAATTGCGTTGACGCGCTTAATGCGGTGATATGTTTCTCCACCCAACTTCTTTCTATTCTCGATGACTGGAACAGTCTGACTGGTATAAATGGGATTACTCCCGTCTCCATGGATGATCATTTCCTGATGATTCCATTCTAACTTCAGAGCCTGATGTAGAGTAGAAGCAACGGCACCCACGGCATGTATCCAGGGTCGTCCCAGCAGTAGATTGTAGGTCGTAGATATATCCAGCACTTGAAACTCCACATCAAACCTGGTCGGGCCCTTCTGTAGGTTGAGGTTGATCTCTCCAATTGTGTCCCTTTGAGACCCATAAAATGCTTTCACATTCATACTCCCTGCTCGTATCTCATGTAGACCTTTACCTAGCCTCTTCAGAGTGGTCAGCGGACATATGTTGAGACTTTAACCCTCATCTATTAGGACCCTGGCGATGAATTTATCCTCAAATTGCAGTATGATATGTAGTGCCCTGTTGTGACTCAGTCCTTCCGGCGGCAACTCGTCTTCATGGAAAGTGATCTTGTGTCTTTCCAACACTTGTCCTACCATGTTGGCCATTTCTCCACTGGTGATGTAATTGGGTACATAGGCTTCATTCAACACCTTCATCAGGGCATTCCTGTGTGCCTTGGAAATTTGCAGTAGTGATAAAATGGATATTTGAGCAGGGGTTTTGTTCATATGATCAACCACAGAATATTCTCTTGCTTGCACTTTCCTCCAAAGGTCATCTGGGCCAGTCTCAATGATAGGCGGCTTAGAGGCAGATTCTTTGCTTTTTCCACCCAAATGCTTGGGTGTAAAAACCCTACCGGTTCTAGTCATGCCTTGTGCTGCACCTGTTTCTTCCATCTTTGCCTTTCCTTTCCTTCTTGCCTCCGCAACATAATCCCATGGTATAGCATTAGACTTATAAGACGGCATAGGTTCTACCATCACGGTGAAAGGTGTTGTTACTTCAACCTCAAACAGAGTTGGTGCGGCTACCTCAACTTCAATCGGCGCCTAAGTTTGTACTACAATGGGTGTGAGGGTGATTGGAGATGGTTTAGGATCATCCCCCTCCCGAATGAGTCCAATTGACCCTTACGGATCCCATTCTTCGTTGGTCTCTATCACATTTACTCCCTCACCTTTGTGATCTGGGAGAGGATCGTTATGAACATTAGGTGCAGTCTCCTTTGCCTGTATGACTTTAGTGTCAATTAATGTCTGAATCTTCTCCTTAAGAGTGCGACATTCATCAATGGTATGACCATTCATGCCTGAGTGATAGGCACATGTCTTGTTTGGGTTAATCCACTGAGAAGAGTTTTCCATGGCAACAACGGGAATGGGAGTGACATAATCGGCAGCCTTTAGTCTATCGCAAAGTTGGTCTATGGGTTCAGCGATCAGAGTATATTGTCTGGGTGGTCTGCAGTCGAAATTTTGTCTAGGTTTTTGATAATTTTGGCGGGCTAGGTAGTCGCAGAAGAAGAAATGGACCAAGGCAGCAGGAACCACAGATGCGGCTGGGGGACCGCAGATGCGGCCCCAGCCCGGATAAGTGACTTTCATACCAGTGATGATTATTCCACAGGTGCAGGACCGCAGATGCGGTAGACCCCTCGCAAAAGCGAGATCTGTGGGAGAAAAAGAGCCAAGTCTATGGTTTTATCTCATTTTCAATTTTGGGACTTTTGGAGCTCGGTGGGAGGAGATTTCTAACTCTAATTTGGTCCTAATACATTAATCTATTGTTGTTTTCCTCATCTAATTAAGGAATTTGAGGGTGGAATTTTGGAAATGGGGGAAAAAGTTCCCCAATTGAAAATTTGAGTTTTGAATAGGAATTTGACGTCGAATTGGGATAATTTTTGGACGAGTGATCTAGTGAGTGAATAGGTGTTCGTAATTTGTGACTTTTACTCGATTCCGAGACGTGGGCCCGGGGAGGATTTTTGGGCGTTTTCCTATTTTCTTGCCTTAGCTTTGAATTCATTAGCTAAATTAGTTGCTTTTAGCTTTATTTACGTTATATAACTGATTTGATTAGATTTGGGCCACTCGTAGTTGGATACTCGTGGCAAGAGCGTGATATCGGATTGATTTTGAGCTTGGTTTGAGGTAAGTGGCTTGCCTAACCTTGTGTGGGGGAACTCCCCTTTGGATTTTGGTACTATTGTTATATGAATGTCGTGTACATGAGGTGACGAGTGCGTAGACGTGCTAATTGTTGAAAAACCCTATTTTCATTAAGTAAATACCTATGTTTTCCATTAAATTGAGCAATACTAGTATATGTAGCCTCCTATTTAGCGAAGGAAAGCATGCTTACCTGCTTTAACTGTCTTATCTTTTTATCTGCCTACCTGGACTCTGTATAGCATGTTTAGGCTAGGAATTACCTGTCTCTTTGATACGAACTTGAATAGAACTGTAGATTTCTTTGTCGAGACTGTTCTGTGTATTGATTGGGTTGTGTATTTACTTTGGGACTACAGAACGGTTTTCCGGGAGATCCCCCTACACATTGATATTTGGGACTACAGGACGGTATCCTGGGAGATTCCTTTGTACTGGATATTTACTTTGGGACTACCTGCATATTTACGATTTGGACTACGGCACGGTATCTTGGGAGATCCTCCATACATTTACGTTTGGGACTACGGGACGGTATCCCGGGAGATCCCCTGTTGCTATCTCTGCGTACTAAATTGATGTTTTCTGTGATTTCATTTTCATTGACTGTTAGCCTTTATTTTTACTGCGATATCTCAAATCTGTTTAATCTTATTATTTATAAACAAGTAGGGCCCTGACCTGATCTCGTCACTACTCGACCGAGGTTAGGCTTGGCACTTACTAGGTACCGCTGTGGTGTAATCATGCCCTTTCCTGCACATATTTTTTGTGTGCAGATCCAGGTACTTTTTCTCAGCTATACTTCCAGTGAGGCGAGGCGATCTAGAGACTTCGAGGTATATCTGCCGCGTCCGCAGACCTACAAGTCCCTCTCTACTTTCCCTTCAGTTATAGACTTTCTGTATCTTCTTCGTTGATAGATTTCCGGAGTTAGAACCACAATGTACTTCTGTATCTTGTGATTCATCAGATTCCAGATTTTGGGAGTGCTATGTTCAGTTCGAGAGTGTTATTATTGTATATGTCGAGCGGCATTTTAATCTCTTTTATTATATTTATCTTTTAATTGTAGTTTTGTATCTTTATTTCATTCCGCAAATTGTTAGGCTTACCTAGTCGGAGAGACTAGGTGCCGTCACGACAGTTCACGGAGGGAGAACTTGGGTCGTGACAAGTTGGTATCTGAGCTCTAGGTTCATAGGAGTCATGAATCATAAGCCGGTTTATTAGAGTCTCGCGGATCAGTATGGAGACGTCTGTACTTAACTGCGAGAGGCTAGGTAACTGTTAGGAAAATCCACTTCATTTGATTCCTTGTCGTGCGAGATTATTGATTTCAAAATTCTAAACTTCTGTCTTCTATTCTCTCACAGATGGTGAGGACACGTGCTACCGGAGATGACCAGGCACCCGCGCCCCCTGCTAGAGCCGCCAGAGGCTGTGGCCGGGGTAAAGGCCGAGGACGCGCACGTGGTGCAGCCAGAGCACCCACGCGAGCTTCTACAGAGGAGCCACCAGAAGCTCTAGCTGGAGCCTAGGCGCCTTTTACGCCTACTGCTACTACTACTCCAGCTCTCTAGGAGACCCTTTTGCAGTTCATGAGCATGTACATCCTTTAGCTCAGGCAGGGTTGATTCCTCTTGCTGCAGCCAAATCTTAGGCCGGGGAGGAGGACAGACTCCCGCCGCCCGCACTCTAGAGTAGCGAGTTTAGGTTGATCAGTTCCCAGAGGTTATACTAGTACCACCTGTAGCCCCAACTCAGCTCGAGGGTAGGGCAGCAGTTTCAGAGCAGAAGCAGTGGAGGCTTGAGAGGTACAAGAAGTATGACCCTCCTACATTCAGTGGTCTATCATCAGCGGATGCTCAGGGATTTCTAGAGGAGTGCCACCGTATCCTCCGCACTATGGATATAGTAGAGTCAAGTGGGATTTCTTTCAATGCCTTCCAGCTTTGAGGGGCAGCCTATCAGTGGTGGCGTAATTTTGAGTTGGACAGTCCGGCTGAGGCAGCTTCCCTTACATGGACCCAGTTTTCAGATATGTTTTTTAGGGAGTATTTCCCTCAAAGCCTCAAGGACGCATGGAGCGCGTAGTTTGAGCATTTGCGCCAGGGTACTATCACTGTTTCAGAGTATGCTGTCTGTTTCAGTGACTTGGCTAGGCATGCACCGGCCTTGGTTTCTACGGGTTCGTGAGAGAGTTTATTGGTTTATTGAGGGGCATATTCCCAGCATCAGGTCTAGCATGGCCCGTGAGGAGATAGAGGCCAAGAGGTCTCGAGAGTCAGGCCATTATTCTGGTGCCCGTGCCCCAGGTGCAGTTCGTCGTGGTAGGGGTTATGTGAGTGGCCCCGTTCATTCAGCTCTTCCTACAGCCAGTGGTATTCCAGCTCCTCCTATACCTCAGGAGCCTTATTATGCACCTCCAGTATCTAGTGCGCCTCCTGCATAGGGTGCTTTCAGTGGTCAGTCCAGCAGACCTGGCCCGAGTCAGTCACATACGCCACGCCCTCCCAGAGCTTGTTTTGAGTGTGGCAATACACGCCATGTGGTGAGGAATTCCCTTATACTTAGGAGAGGTGCACCTCCACAGACTTCTCATCCACAGTGCGCTCCACAGAGTTCCCAGGCTATGATCACAGTACCAATTGCTACCCCACCTGCTCAGCCAGGTAGAGGTGGAGGTCGGGGAGGTAGATGTCGCCCTAGAAGGGAGGCCAGGCCAGATACTATGCCCTTCCTGCCTGTACTGAGGCTGTTGCCCCCGATTCTGTCATCACAAGTATTATTCCGGTCTGTCATAGAGATGCATCGGTTCTATTTGATCTTGGCTCCACTTATTCCTATGTGTCCTCTTATTTTGTCCCGCATTTGGGCGTATCTCGGGATTCTTTGAGTTCCCCTGTTTATGTTTCTACTCCTGTAGGAGATTCTCTTGTTGTGGACAACGTTTATCGGCCGTGTTTGATTGGTCTTAGTGGTTTTGAGACCAGAGCTAATTTGTTATTGCTAGCATGGTAGATTTTGATGTTATCTTGGGCATGGACTGGTTGTCGCCCCATTATGCTATTCTTTATTGTCACGCCAAGACCATGACACTGGCAATGCCAGGTGTACCGCGATTAGAGTGGAGGGGTACTTTAGATTACACTCCCAGTAGAGTTATTTTTTTCTAAAGCTTAGCGAATGGTTGAGAGGGGGTGTGATGTGTATCTAGCTTATGCGAGAGATGTCAGTATTGATACCCCTACAGTTCATTCAGTCCCAGTAGTGCGGGATTTCTCTGATGTGTTTCCACTTGATCTCCCGAGCATGCCGCCCGACAGAGATATTAATTTGTTGCCGGGCACTAAGCCCATTTCTATTCCTCCTTATCGTATGGCCCCTCCTGAGTTGAAGGGGTTGAAGGAACTGTTATAGGAATTGCTTGATAAGGGCTTTATCCGGCCTAGTATGTCACCTTGGGTGCTCCTGTCTTGTTTGTGAAGAAAAAGGATGGTTCTATGCGTTTGTGCATTGATTATCGCCACTTAAGCAAAGTTACAGTGAAGAACCGATATCTTTTTCCTTGTATTGATGACCTGTCTGATCAGTTACAGGGTGCTCGAGTGTTTTCTAAGATTGACTTGCGTTCAGGTTATCATCAGTTGAAGATTCGGGAGCCAGATATCCCGAAGACTGCTTTCGGGACTCGGTATGCTCATTACAGTTCCTTGTTATGTCATTTGGGCTAACCAATGCCCCAGCAGCATTTATGCATTTGATGCACAGTGTATTCGGGCCGTATCTTGACTCGTTCGTCATTGTCTTCATTGATGGCATTCTGGTGTACTCCCAGAGTCGGGAAGATCATGAGTAGCACCTGAGGACAGTGCTTCAGACCTTGAGAGAAAGGAAATTATATGCGAAGTTCTCCAAATGTGAGTTCTGGTTGGATTCCGTGGCATTCTTGGGTCACGTAGTATCGAGTGAAGGGATCAAGGTGGATCCAAAGAGAGTGAAAGCGGTGCAGAGTTGTCCCAAACCATCCTCAGCTACAGAGATCCGTAGTTTTCTTGGCTTGGCGGGTTATTACCGTCGATTTGTTGAGGGATTTTCATCTATTGTAGCACCTATGACCAGGCTGACCCAGAAGGGTGCTCCGTTCAGGTGGACGAAAGAGTGTGAGGAGAGCTTTCAGAAGTTCAAGACAGCTTTGACTACAACCCCAGTATTGATATTGCCTACAGGTTCGGGGTCTTATACTGTCTATTGTGATGCCTCGAAGATTGGCCTTGGAGCGGTGTTGATGTAGGACGGTAGGGTGATTGCCTACTCGTCTAGACAGTTGAAGGTGCATGAGAAGTCCTGTCCATGATCTCGAGTTAGCAGCTATTGTCCACGCCTTGAAGACTTGGTGTCATTATTTGTACGGTGTTCCTTATGAGATCTACACTAATCACCAGAGTTTGTAGCATCTGTTCAAGCAGAAGGACCTTAATTTTCGTCAGAGCAGGTGGTTAGAGCTTCTTAAGGACTATGATATCACTATTTTGTACCACCCCGGGGAAGGCCAATGTGGTGGCCGACGCTTTGAGTTGCTGGGCGGTGAGTTTGGAGAGTTTCGCTTATCTACCGGCAGCGGAGAGGCCTATAGCGATGATGTTCAGGCCATATCTAGCCAGTTTGTGAGATTGGATATTTCGGAGCACAGTCGGGTCCTAGCTTGTGTGGTTTCTCGGTCTTTCTTGTTTGATCGTATCAGAGAGCGTTTGTATGGTGACCCTCATTTTCTTGTCCTCAAGGACAAGGTTCTGCATGATGATGCCAGAGATGTGACCAATGGTGATGACGGGGTGTTGAGGATGCAGGGTCGGATATATGTACCCAATGTTGATGGGCTTCGGGAGTTGATTCTAGAGGAGGCCCACAGTTCATGGTATTCCATCCATCCGGGTGCCGCAAAGATGTACCATAATTTGAGGCAGCACTATTGATGGAGGAGGATGAAGAAAGATATAGTTGGGCTTGTAGCTCGGTGCCTCAATTTTCAGTAGGTGAAGTATGAGCATCAGAGACCTAGTGGCTTGCTTCAGCAGATAGAGATTCCGGAGTGGAAGTGGGAGCGGATCACCATGGACTTCATAGTTGGACTCCCACGGACTTTGAGGAAGTTCGATGCCATTCGGGTGATTGTGGATCAGCTAGCCAAGTTCGCGCACTTCCTTCCTGTGTGTATTACCTATTCTTCGGAGCGGTTGGTAGAGATTTATATTCGGGAGATTGTTCGCCTGTATGATATTCTAGTTTCCATCATTTCAGATAGAGGTACTCAATTTACATCACGATTCTGTAGATCTGTATATCATGAGTTGGGTACTCGGGTGGAGTTGAGCACATCATTTCACCCCCAGACGGACAGATAGTTCGAGCGCACTATTCAGATTCTTGAGGATATGCTCCGTGCGTGTATGATGGAGTTTGGAGGTTCTTGAGATCAGTTCTTACCACTGGCGGAGTTTTCCTACAACAACAGTTATCAATCCAACATTCAGATGGCACCGTATGAGGCTCTGTATGGTAGGCGGTGTAGATCCTCGGTGGGTTGGTTCGAGCCGCGAGAGGCTAGATTATTGGGCACAGACTTGGTTGAGGACACTTTGGAGAAGGTTAAGGTGTTTCAAGGTAGACTTCGCACAGCCCAGTCCAGACAAAAGAGTTATGCGGACTGGAAGGTTTCCAATGTTTCAGTTATGGTTGGAGAGCGGGTATTGCTTCGGGTTTCGCCTATTAAGGGTGTTATGAGACTTGGAACAAAGGGCAAGTTGAGCCCAAGGTTAATTGGCCCCTTTGAGGTGTTGCGACATGTTGGGGAGGTTGCTTATGAGTTTGCGTTACCTCTCAGCTTGGCAGGAGTTCATCCGGTATTTCATGTTTCGATGCTCCAGAGGTATCACGGTAATTTGTCTCACGTGTTGGATTTCAGTTCAGTCCAGCTGAACGAGGATATATCACATGTTGAGGAGCCAGTGGCTCGGTTGTAGAATTTTGGAAATTTAAGTTTTTGGATTGGAGGGTGATTCATGGTTTTACATTGTTTGATGTGATTTTAGGGCTCGACTAAGTTCGTATAATGTTTTATGATAGTTTGGTATGTTTGGTTGAGGTCCCGGGGGCCTCGGGTGAGTTTCGGGTGCTTAACGGATTTGTTGTGGACTTAGGCAATTTCTGAAGTTTGTTGAACCTTATATAATCACACCTACGGATGTGGGACCGCAGGTGCGGTGCCGTAGAAGCTGCTAGATAGTTGCAGAAGCGGAAATGGACCAAGGCAGCAAGACCCACAGATGCGGCTGGGGGACCGCAGATGCGGAACCGTAGATGCGGCCGAGTAACCACAGCTGCAGCCCAGCCTGGATAAGTGACTTCCGCACTTGCGATGATTTTTCCGCAGGTGTGGGACCGCAGATGCGGTAGACCCCTCGCAGAAGCGAAATCTCCGGCAAAAAAAATGGGCAAGTCGAGGGTTTCATCCCATTTTCAATTCCGGGACTTTTGGAG
This sequence comes from Nicotiana attenuata, assembly GCF_001879085.1. Taxonomy (NCBI): domain Eukaryota; kingdom Viridiplantae; phylum Streptophyta; class Magnoliopsida; order Solanales; family Solanaceae; genus Nicotiana; species Nicotiana attenuata. Next base: position 20,531,035 of record NC_031993.1, read on the forward strand.
CTCGGTGGGAGGCAATTTCTTGAGGGATTTTGAAGGTGAACTATTGGGTAATGAATTCTAACTCGAATTTGGTCCAAATACATTAATTTATTGTTGTTTTCCTCATCTAATTAAGGAATTTGAGGGTGGAAGTTTGGAAATGGGGGAAAAGGTTCCCAAATTGAAAATCTAAGTTTGAATACTAATTTGACGTCGGATTGTTATGTTTTTTGGACAAGTGATCTCGTGAGTGAATGGGTGTTCGTAATTTGTGACTTTTACCCGATTCCGAGATGTGGGCCCGGGGAGGATTTTTGGGCGTTTTCCTATTTTCTTACCTTAGCTTTGAATTCATTAGCTAAATTAGTTGCTTGTAGCTTTATTTACGTTATGAATTGATTTGATTAGTTTTGGGCCACTCGGAGTTGGATACTCGTGGCAAGAGCGTGATATCGGATTGATTTTGAGATTGGTTCGAGGTAAGTGGCTTGCCTTACCTTGTGCGAGGGAACTCCCCTTAGGATTTTGGTACTGTTGTTATATGAATGTCGTGTACGTGAGATGACGAGTGCGTACACGTGCTAACTGTGGAAAAACCCCGTTTTCATTAAGTAAATACCTATGTTTTCCTTTAAATTGAGCAATACTAGTATATGTAGCCTCCTGTTTAGCGAAGGAAAGCATGCTTATGTGCCTTAACTGTCTTAACTTTTTAACTGCCTACCTGGACTCTGTGTAGCATGTTTAGGCTAGGAATTACCTGTCTCTTTGATACGAACATGAATAGAAGTGTAGACTTTCTTGTCGAGACTGTTGTGTATATTGATTAGGTTGTGTATTTACTTTGGGACTACAGGACGGTATTCCGGGAGATCCCCCTGCATGTTTCATTTGGGACCATGGAACGGTATTCCGGGAGATTCCCCTGCACATTTATTTTTGGGACTACGGGACAGTATCCCGAGAGATCCCCCTATACTGGATATTTACTTTGGACTACGGAACGGTATTTCGAAAGACCCCCCTGCACATTTACGATTTGGACTACGGGACGGTATCTCGGGAAATCCTCTGTACATATACGTTTGGGACTACGGGTTGGTACCCCAGGAGATCCCCTGTTGCTATCTCTGCGTACTGAATTGATGTTTTATGTGATTTCATTTTCATTGACTGTTAGCCTTTATTTTTACTGCGATGTCTCAAACTGTTTAATCTTATTATGTATAAACCAGTAGGGCCCTGACCTGTTCTCGTCACTACTCGACCGAGGTTAGGCTTGGCACTTACTGGGTGCCGCTGTGGTGTACCCATGCCCTTTCATGCACATGTTTTTCGTGTGCAGATCCACGTACTTCTTCTTAGCCATACCTCCAGTTAAGCGAGGCGATATAGAGACTTCGAGCTATATCTGTAGCGTCTGCAGACCTAGAAGTCCCTCTCTACTCTCCCTTCAGTTATAGACTTTCTGTTTCTTCTTTGTTGATAGATTTCCGGAGTTAGAAACACTATGTACTTCTGTAGCTTGTGATTCATGAGATTCCGAGTTTTGGGAGTGCTATGTTCAATTCAAGGGTGTTATTATTGTATATACCGAGTGACATTTTAAACTCCTTTATTATATTTACCTGTTAATTGTTAGTTTCGTATCTTTATTTCATTTCCGTGCATTGTTTGGCTTACCTAGTCGTAGAGACTAGGTGCCGTTACGACAGTTCACGGAGGAAGAACTTGGGTCGTGAAAGGTATCTAGAGGAATATTAACAAACGTATGTATTATTACAAACGTATAGGCATGTTATCTAATAATCAGACAGAAGTAGACATGAGAGCAAGTAAAATATGTAGTCAAACAATCATGCTTTTGAATAATGTACAGGTATTAGGCAAGTTAAGTGAAGTGTGTGATTTCCTATAGACATGGTTTCTAGGTTGACAAAGCATATGTAATACATCCTAGAGGCATGCTCTCAAGTGAATAATTGAGGTGATTTGAAAGAAGGCATTTGAAATTAGTCATGCAGAGTGCTCATTTCCTATAGACATATTGTCTATAAACACGCAACAGTAGACATAGCATCTGAATTCATGATTAATAGTAAACAAGTAGTGTGTATGTGCTTCTCCTAATATCATGATTTCTACAGTGTTCATGTAATCAAACAACACATATAGCAAACACATTGTCAAGTCCTACAGGCATGTCATCTACCCGCTGTGCATGTAAATATAATATTCTACCCATTCCCTTTTTACTAACTGTAATGACCCAACCGTTCGTTTTGAGCTTTTGCACTTTGCTCGCCAGTTCTCGGGCATGACTTGCCCCGTGTGATGTATTATGACTTATGTAAATCGTTGGTTTTGGTATCAGGTTAATCGGAATGAATTTGAAAGAACAGTTCTCAGTTCAAAGCTCGAAATTTGAAAGGTTTGACCAAGATTTGACTTGTTGGTATATGAACCCGGATCAGGATTTTTATGATTTGGTTAGCTCCGTTAGGTGAATTGGGACTTAGGAGCGTGATCAGAATGCACTTTGGAGGTCCGTGGAAGGTTTAGGCATGAATTGGCGAAATTGAGATTTTAGCATTTTCTGGTTGATAGGTAAGATTGTGATATAGGGGTCGGAATGGAATTCCGGAAGTTGCAGTAGTTCCATTATGTCATTTGGGATGTCCGTGCAAAATTTCAGGTCATTCGGACGTGGTTTGGTTGGGTTTTTGATCAAAAATGCAATTCGGAAGATTTTAGAAAGTTTGGCTTGAATCCGATGTGTTTTGGTTGATTTGATGTTATTTGAGGTGTTTTAAAGATTGAAACAATTTTGGATAAGGTATTAGGATATGTTTGTGCTTTTGGTTGAGGTCCCGGGGGCCTCGGGGTGATTTCGGATGGTTAACGGAGAAGTTTGGATTTTGTTGCAGCTGCTGAATTTGCTGCTTCTGGTATTTCCGCACCTGTGGACTAGGGACCGCAGGTGCGGTGCCGCATAAGCGGAGGAATTGGCCGCAAAAGCGAAAGGGGGCCTGATGAGCAGTGACCGCAGAAGTAGTAAGGGTGATCGCATTTGCAGTGTCACAGATGCGGGAAATGTGTCGCAGATGCGGTTTTGGTAATTTAAGTGAGACCACAGATGCGGTGGTCTTGACCGCAGATGCGGTACCGCAGAAGCGGAATTTGGGCCGCAGATGCGAAAATGTCTGGGCAAAAAGTATATATTGCACCCTTCGCGATTTTGAGAGGGTTTTCACCATATTTCATCCGGGAGAAAGCTTGGGAGAGCTAATTGAAGAGGGAATTCAAGAGGATTTCATAGAGGTAAGATTTTTGGACCCTAAACTTGTTTCTATGATGAATTTTAACATTTGTAAGCTTGAAATCCATGGAAAATCAGTAGCAAAAATGGGTAACTAGGGCTTGAGATTTAAGAGACCTTTGAGTGGGGATTTGAGGGGCCATTTGAGGTCCGATTTTGATGTTCTTGATATGTATGAACTCGTGAGAGGATGAGGATTCCATTGATGTCAATTTTATCAGATTTCGAGATATGGGCCTGGGGGGCCGGGTTTGAGCAATTTCGGGATTTGTGCTAATTGTTGATTATTTTACTTGGGCTTCGTTCCCTTAGCATATTCTGACATCCTTGTTCTGATTTTGGATAGATTCGACGCGCGTGGAGGCCGATTCGAGGGGCAAAGGCGTCGCGAGCTAGAGATTTAGCCGATTCGAGGTGAGTAATGATTGTAAATGATGTTCTGAGGGTTTGAAACCCCGGATTGTACATCGTAGTGCTATATTGAGGTGAGGCACATGCGCGATGACGAGCGTGGGTCGTGCACTATTGGGGATTGTGACTTGGTCCGTCCCGATTGAAGATTTTATTGCGTATTTGACTGTAATCTATTTGCTATCATGTTTATTTGGGTTGAATACCATATTTGGGCTTCGTGCCAACTATTTGAACCCTTTGGGGATTTTTGTTGATATTTCCTCACTGTTTTGACTTTATACTTGAACTCAGTCATGTTATTTTCTACTGTTTTCAAAACTCAGCCATGTTCACTCAGTTTTAATACTCAAATGATATTCACATGATATTTTGTGCTGAGAAACACTATTTTACTGTTGCCCGAGAGGATTATGTGATTTTGACTGAGTAAGGCTGAGGGCCTATGTTGTGAGGATATCTTTTGGGTCGGGCTGCACGCTGCTGCGGTGATACACTGATTTTGATTATGAGGCCGAGTGCCTGAGATTGTACGCCACGAGGTGGCTTGATATTGATTTTGAGGCCGAGGGCCTGAGATTGTATGCCACGAGGTGGCTTGATATTGATGTGAGGCCGAGAGCCTGTTTATGATGCCACGAGATGGCTTGATATTGCGTTTGGGCCGTAAGGGGCCCCTCCAGGAGTCTGCACACCCTAGTGAGCGGGTGTACCCATTGTGATGTGAGATATAGCCCGAGGGGCTGGTATTGTTTTATGTGATTGCCCGAGGGGCTGATATTGATCTGAGATATTGCCCGAGGGGCGAAATTGTTTAGTTGTAGCCCGAGGGGCGAACCTTTACGTGTTTATCTGTTTATTTACCCGTCATTTACCTTTTTAGTTGTGTAACTTTGCCTGAGGGGCGGATTCTCTATGCTTATCTGTTCTAGTTGTTTTGCATTCAATTCCTTAACTGTTGAAAAACCATTTTTGAAGAAGTTTTAAACTGAGCTAAGATGCTTTAAGAGATTTCACAGCTTCATTGCTTTCTTACTGGTTTTGTACTACTTCTATACAGCATGTTGATGCACTTTTCGTGATCTCTTATCATCAAGTATTTATTTATGGTTATTACTCACTAAGTCGGAGTACTCACTTTACTCCCTGCACCTTGTGTGCAGATTCAGGTATTTTCTGAACCCGGTAGCGGGTATTGGTTGATCGGAGGCAGAGTCATCGGAGTTTAGCAAGGTAGCTGCCGGCGCTCGCAGCACTGCTTTTCTCCCACTTTTTTCTATTAGTCCGTACTTAGTACATTTCAGACTTTGTCAGTTGTATTTAGACCTTAGTAGATGCTCATGACTAGTGACACCCCGGTTTGGGCTGTGTTTGGGTTGTACTTCCGCAATGTTATGATATTATCTGCTACTTAGTATTATTAAATCATGTTTTAGTCTGTTTTGTTGATGTTTAGCTGTTTAACTTTGAATTGGAAATGTGTCGGCTGACCTTGTCTTCACGAGAGGCGCCATCACGACCGGGTCTGGGTTTAGGGTCGTGACAAGTTGGTATTAGAGCCTAGGTTACATAGGTCTCATGAGTCATTAGCAGGTTTAGTAGAGTCTCGCGGATCGGTACAGAGACGTCTGTGCTTATCCCCGGGAGGCTGCAGAACCTTTTGGAAAACTCCATATTGTTGAAATTCTTATCGTGCGTCCTTGATTCAGCTTGAAATATAACTCTTTGGACTCCTTCCACGCATTCGTATGCGCGAACGAGCGCTCAGTATCATATGTGCATCGATGGCTGGTGATTCCCTGATTGAGGGGCGAGATATGATCTCTATGTGCTGATGTTGGGCCAGTCTGGAGGACTCGAAGCTGGATTTTTTTTGCCTATAGCTTGAGCACCGAGGTGCTGATTGTGTGAGCACGTGTTTCTGGATCTACATGTTCTGTTGTGTCCCTATTAAGGGGAGTAATGACTGGATAGTTACGTGATGAGGGTGATGTGACTGCGAGATGTATTAGTATGATTTGGAAGTGACGAGAAGGGTCTGTTGGAGGATAGAAGAACTATTAGGTGTCTGATTCCCATCATGATTTGAGGTATGGCCCCGAGTTATGGGGTGTGATGAATCCTTTCATGTTTTCATGTTATGGATGTATTCATGTTGCGGTATGAGTTCAGACTCGGGAAGATTAAGTGACTGCGCGATGAATATGACGGTGGAAGGAATACAGAAATGCCAGTTTGAGGCAAAGCAGGTGGATTATCTCATGCGGAATGTTCTGAGTTTGTGCGATCCTTATGTTGTCTGTTAGAAGATCTCAATTTCAAGTAAAAGATATACGTTGTAATTTGAATCTGGGTCTCTTAAGGGAATGGGGTTAATTGTTACGAGAGTAAATGCGAGAGTTGCAGAAAATATGAAGTACCAAATGGTCTGTGTTCCACGAGCTTATGAAGTATTGAGTTAATCTCACTATGGTATTATGGCAGCAATAAAGTATATGCGTTACGAGTTATGGTGTGTGTTTTGATTTATGGCTTCGAGCCAAGTGGGGGAGTTTGCTATTGATTAGCTGATTGCACGGTTATGTGCTATGTTGGTTCCAGTTTGAGGCGTGCCGGTGAATCAGTTATGGTTTGCGGAGATTGAGCCCGATGGCTCGAGTAAAGGAAAATTTTTGACTAAGGTAAGGTTATATCATGCTTCATAGGAGTTTGAGAATCACGGAATGTCTTGAGTTGTTGTTGATAAAGAATGCTCGGTGCATAGGAAAGGAAAGTGGCTTGGTTGCATTAAGGCAAGGTTACATTTTGTGGTGTCTGAAGTGCTAATGAGGCGCAGGTGGTTCGGTTCTTTTGATCGGACTAATCGCAGTTTGGGTAGAGTGGATGACTCTAGAGAATGGTTCTAATGTGTTCTAAATTTTTCATGCGATAATTGGAGACTTTCAAGTTGTACTTGTGGCTGGAGACTGAGGTTTTGCATTTGGAAAGTGTCAAGACTAGTAGTAATTCTATATCATTATGGGGTTCTATGCAGCAGTATCAGGAAGGTAAAGGTAATGGCCTTGGATTCGCAGGAAAGTCCTTTTAGGGTAGGTAGTTTGAACGTGGTGCTTGTGGGAATACTTAAGAGAGAATTCAGCGGCTTATGAGCCTTAGACGGTGTGGTTTTACGAGCTTGGGTCTTGTGTGGTAAGTCTGGGTTGAGGAATTGTGGTGCTACAGCAAGAGGGAGTATCAAGTCGAAGGTAAATCAGAAGGAAACTCGGATAGATGGGATAGCTTGGTAGTAGGCCGAATCGGTATGGTAAGGATATGATTAGTTCTTTGGGTACTTATGAGGTAATGAGTTTATACAAATGTGTCGCGACAATGCTCTTGGGTCTTAATGGCCTGCGTAGCCTGGTTGAGTCGGAAGGATTCGGTCCTGACGATTTAGTTTTGTTCAAGTGGAATACGGAGGGTTCTTGATGTTTTTTTTAACACGGTTAGAGGTGTACATTTTCGGCGAGCATGAGGAGCATGGGATGTATAGTGATTTTCTCCTAGATGGCATCAAATAAAAAGTTCTTGGCTAGTTGAGTACGTGGATGTTTGTGGCTCGGAAGGGAGATGAAGTTCTCATGTTATTCTAGGACGGTATGGTATATGTGATATGTTGTGAAGGATTGAGATTTGCATGTGTAAGGTTACGATTCAGTTCTGAATAGAAGGTCATAAAATCCTTAGGCAGCACGGGCAGTTTCAGATAATTAGAGAAGTGAGCTCCAGATGATTAGGGGGATGATCTTCAGATGATTAAGGGAATGGTATTGCTAGTTGGAGGTAATTTGACGAGGGTATATGTTTCAAAAAAAGGCAATGTGATTAAGTTGAGGGTACTTCGGTAGTATTACAGCACTTTCTTGTTAGATCGACTGCTGATATCCGAGTTTGCTTGGAGGCACAGAAGAATATTAGAGCATCTTTCGTGGAATGATTGGATATTAGAGGTGTGGTATGTATTCGGACGGTGGAATTAGGATTAGGTATGGTGATTCGTGTGCTATATGGAGTTGGAGATTGGGAGTTCTCATATTCAGGCTATGTTGTGGTTATGGGTCGTGTGTATCGGCACTATGTAGTGACTATCGGGGTTTGGAGACCCGAGTGGATCATTTGCTGCTTGGTATGTTAGATCTTGGATGTAATATTGGGTATGGACTGGTTGTCTCCGTGTTGTGTTATTATGGACTATTGCGCTAAGGCGGCAATATTGGCTATGCCGGGAATGCCACGGATTGAGTGGCGAGGTTCGACGGATTATGTTCTTGGTAGAGTGGTTTCATGTTTTGAAGACCCAGCGGAGGGCTGGGAAGGATTGTTTTCCTTATTTGGGCTCTTGTGATGGATGTTAGTGCAGAGGCTCCTCATATTGATTCAGTTCCGGTGGTGAAGGACTTTTCAGATGTGTTTCTTGTGGTCGGGCATGTCTCCAGGCAAGGTTGTTGATTTCGGTATTGGTTTGATGCCGGGCACCGTATCGTATGGCACCGGCAGAGTTAAAGGAGTTGAAGGAGCAGCTTCAGGATTTCCTTGATAAGGAGTTCGTTAACAGGCCAATGTGGATGCGTGTTCTAACTTGGGTCGGCTTGGTTGGCTCCAAATTGTATTGTTGAGGGATGTGTTGATTCGATTGTTATTGAGCTTATTAGTAATCTGGGGAGATCTATGAGTTACCTTTCTGTGTTGCGAGGTGTTATGATTTGTGGGATATAGGCACATATGGTGCGGTTCTATTGAGGTTTCATAGTAGGAGTCGAGCGGGAGGAGTAATTGGGTGTTGCTCGGTGGATGGCGTATCGGTTATGTCCTTTCGGGTTGTGTGGTGTATGTTATTTGCTTCCCCGTGGGTATGATGACTTGCTTTGGTTCCAGACATCAAATTGCGTGTGGTTGTCGATTTCGAGCATAGTGACCTGAGGTGTTTCATGTGGAGCAGTATTTGGATAGGATCGCGCATCGCAACGAAGTTATGTGGGGGTATGACCTTGCGGGTTAGATTCGTGTGTTCTGTTCCTATGATGTGAGACGGGTTCTCAGCCTTGTGTTGTGGTGGTACTGGTGAGCTTGAGGTACAGCTCTTTCTTTGGAGTCATTTTCATGATTCGAGTATGTTCGGACTGTTGCTTATTGGTGCGCGTATTGCGCAAGTTGTGGCTTAGGCCTGTATTGATGTGTCATGTCACTAGAGTAGTGTGTTGGATTAGATGAGATCGTTGGGATTATTAATGAATACGAACGGATTCGTTTTCAGCATGTTGGAAGGATAATATCGAGGTTCAGCTCAGAAATTTGCTATGGTCTTTGCCAAAGGAGAAGTGGCTTCAGGAATGGTGGATCTGAGAAATGGTTATGGCTTACTGCGTGTTTTATCTATCATTAGCAGCACATGGAAGTGTTGGAATGAGACTTTAGTGATAAGAGTTTTTCTATCGGTATTCGGCTGTTGCGTGCAACTGCTGTGATTAGAATTTATCACTACAAGTGTTTGAGTTATGCGGTATATCATGTGATTGCACCTGAGATAACAGGTATGGGTTATTACAGCTTGTTCGGGCTTGTGCAGAGTATAGACGTGAGATTTGGATTTAGTGGATGGTCAGGAGTGAAAATGTGGTTCTAAGGTTTATGGGCTAGGTTGGATTGTGAAATTTCAGTTGCATTGTGTTATCGGACCTATATGAGATAGGGTGATGGGGGATCACCCCCGGGTATATGCATGGTAAGGTTATTCAGCGATTGATTGGCTTTTGGAACAACTCTGGGCACGTTCGAGGACGAACGTATGTTTAAGTGGGGGAGGATGTAACCACCCGACCGGTCATTTTGAGCTTTTGCACTTTGCTCGCCAGTTCTCGGGCATGACTTGCCCCGTGTGATGTATTATGACTTATGTAAATAGTTGGTTTTGGTTTCAGGTTAATCGGAATGAATTTGGAAGAACAGTTCTCAGTTCGAAGCTCGAAATTTGAAAGGTTTGGACCAAGATTTGACTTGTTGGTATATGAACCCGGATCGGGATTTTTATGATTTGGTTAGCTCCGTTAGGTGAATTGGGACTTAGGAGCGTGATCGGAATGCATTTTGGAGGTCCGTGGAAGGTTTAGGCATGAATTGGCGAAATTGAGATTTTAGCATTTTCCGATTGATAGGTAAGATTGTGATATAGGGGTCGGAATTGAATTTCGGAAGTTGCAGTAGTTCCGTTATGTCATTTGGGATGTGCGTGCAAAATTTCAGGTCATTCGGTCGTGGTTTAGTTGGGTTTTTGATCAAAAACGCAATTCGGAAGATTTTAGAAAGTTTGACTTGAATCCGATGTGTTTTGGTTGATTTGATGTTATTTGAGGTGTTTTGAAGATTGGAACAAGTTTGGATAAGGTATTAGGATATGTTTGTGCTTTTGGTTGAGGTCCCGAGGGCCTCGGGGTGATTTCGGATGGTTAACGGAGAAGTTTGGATTTTGTTGCAGCTGCTGAATTTGCTGCTTCTGGTATTTCCGCACCTGCGGATTGGGGACCGCAGGTGCGGCGCCGCATAAGCGGAGGAATTGGCCGCAGAAGCGAAAGGGGGCCTGATGAGCAGTGACCGCATAAGCGGTAAGGGTGACCGCATTTCCGGTGTCGCAGATGCGGGAAATCTGTCGCAGATGCGGTTTTGGTAATTTAAGTGAGACCGCAGATGCGGTAGCCTTGACCGCAGATGCGGTACCGCAGAAGCGGAATTTGGGCCGCAGATGCGAAAATGTCTAGGCAGAAAGTATATATTGCACCCTTCGCGATTTTGAGAGGGTTTTCACCATATTTCATCCGGGAGAAAGCTTGGGAGAGCTAATTGAAGAGGGAATTCAAGAGGATTTCATAGAGGTAAGATTTTTGGACCCTAAACTTGTTTCTATGATGAATTTTAACATTTCTAAGCTTGAAATCCATGGAAAATCAGTAGCAAAAATAGGTTACTTGGGCTTGAGATTTAAGAGACCTTTGAGTGGGGATTTGAGGTCCGATTTTGATGTTCTTGATATTTATGAACTCGTGAGAGGATGAGGATTCCATTGATGTTAATTTTATCGGATTTCGAGACGTGGGCCCGAGGGGTCGCGTTTGAGCAATTTCGGGATTTGTGCTAATTGTTGATTATTTTTCTTGGGCTTCGTTCCCTTAGCATATTCTGACGTCCTCGTTTTGATTTTGGATAGATTCGACGCGCGTGGAGGCTGATTCGAGGGGCAAAGGCATCGCGAGCTAGAGATTTAGCTGATTCGAGGTGAGTAATGATTGTAAATGATGTTCAGAGGGTTTGAAACCCCGGATTGCACATCGTAGTGCTATATTGAGGTGACGCACATGCTCGATGACGAGCGTGGGGTCGTGTACTATTGGGGATTGTGACTTGGTCCGTCCCGATTGAAGATTTTACCGCGTATTTGACTGAAATCTATTTGATATCATGATTATTTGGGCTGAATGCCATATTTGGGCTTCGTGCCAATTATTTGAACCCTTCGGGAATTTTTGTTGATATTTCCTCACTGTTTTGACTTTATACTTGAACTCAGTCATGTTATTTCCACTGTTTTCAAAACTCAGCCATGTTCACTCAGTTTTAATACTCAAATGATATTTACATGATGTTTTGGGCTGAGAAACAATGTTTTACTGTTGCCCGAGAGGCTCATGTGATTTTGACTGAGTAAGGCCGAGGGCCTGTGTTGTGAGGATATGTTTTGGGTCGGGATGCACGCCGCAGTGGTGATACACTGATTTTGATTATGAGGCCGAGGGCCTGAGATTGTACGCCACGAGGTGGCTTTATATTGATTATGAGGCCGAGGGCCTGAGATTGTACGCCACGAGGTGGCTTGATATTGATATGAGGCCAAGAGCCTGTTTATGATGCCACGAGATGGCTTGATATTGTGCTTGGGCCGTAAGGGGCCCCTCCAGGAGTCTGCACACCCCCAGTGAGCGCTGGTACCCATTGTGATGTGAGATATAGCCCGAGGGGCTGGTATTGTTTTATGTGATTGCCCGAGGGCTGGTATTGATATGAGATATTGCCCGAGGGGCGGAGTTGTTGAGTTGTAGCCCGAGGGGCGAACCTTTACGTGTTTATCTGTTTATTTACCTGTCATTTACCTGTTTAGTTGTGTAACTATGCCCGAGGGGCGGATTCTCTATGCTTATCTGTTCTTGTTGTTTTGCATTCAATTGCTTAACTGTTGAAAAGCCATTTTTGAAGAAGTTTTAAACTGAGTTAAGATGCTTTAAGAGATTTCACAGCTTCATTGCTTTCTTACTGGTTTTGTACTACTTCTATACAGCATGCTGATGCACTTTTCTTGATCTCTTATCACTCAGTCTTTATTTATGGTTATTACTCACTGAGTCGGAGTACTCATTTTACTCCCTGCACCTTGTGTGCAGATTTAGGTATTTTCTGAACCCAGTAGCGGGTATTGGTTGATCGAAGGCAGAGTCATCGGAGTTTAGCAAGGTAGCTGCTGGCGTTCGCAGCACTGCTTTTCTCCCTCTTTATTCTATTAGTCCGTACTTAGTACATTTCAGACTTTGCTAGTTGTATTTAGACCTTAGTAGATGCTCATGACTAGTGGCACCGCGGTTTGGGCTGTGTTTGGGTTGTACTTCTGCAATGTTATGATATTATGTGCTACTTAGTATTATTAAATCATGTTTTAGTCTGTTTTATTGCCGTTTAGCTGTTTAACTTCGAATTGAAAATGTGTCGGCTGGCCTTGTCTTCACGAGAGGCGCCATCACGATCGGGTCTGGGTTTAGGGTCGTGACACTAACACCCCAATTGTTCATCAAAAGGTTATTATAAGCCCAATAAAGAGTAAAAATACAAATGTTACATAATAGTGAGGATAAGACTACAACAGGCCTAAATAAAAATACACAGCATTGCCTGGCCTTCAATAACTTTTACATACCGTACCCAGGCCTTCAACAATGAGCCACTTTCAATACACGACTCAGGGATCCATAGATGAGTCCAGAACCAAATTACCCAAACAAAGCACTAAGCGTTGCACCATTTAAATCAGCCAATTTAGGTACACAGCAGATAACATGGGAAGTAGAGTGAATAGGAACAATTTGAGATTGAGGGAGTGACTAAGGACCAAGCCCTAGTGTGTTAGAGTTCACAAGGGTCTCAATTGGACCCCGAGCAATGCTCACACTAGGCAGGCCAACAATGGAACTTAGGTAGCCTTGGATTTCAGCCGACTAAGAATGAAGAGTTCAAAATAACATAAGTTGCAAGTAAGGAGAGTGGACAGAAGTTAAGGGATACATTTATATCCTAAGGTAGACATAGCCAAACTGAGCATACAGAGTAACTAATCAAATAGGCCAGTAGGTTCAGCAGGATAGCAAAGTAACACATAGATAGCCTCACATTGAACGAAATTGGGGGAAAAACAGGCTTGCAAGTCATACATAGATTATCATCCATGACACTAAACCAATTGAGGCCTAAGAGGTTCAGATTAAGCTAAGCATGCATCCTAGGGTCATGCTAATCAGTATTTAGACACGATGGGGACACACATTGTAATAAACACTGGGAAAAATAGGGTATCAAGCGAACAAAGTCCAGACTAGAAACATAGCAGCATAGAAGCAAGATCATAATTGATAAAAAATGGTTTTAACACAACTTACGACATATTGTACATGTAAGACAGACATTGTAGAGATTCAGGACAATGTGAGATAGCAAGCACATGTAGGTATTCTGGGATTGATACAATAGACTAGAATATCTAAGTTAGGTTCAAACAGGGTAGAGAGATTGAGTTAGGATAACTGTCAAGATATCAATCCATTATTAATGGGGTATGGGGGTCATGTTGAGTGACGAAATAGCAGGTGAACATGTCACAATTAACACAGAAGATCTAGCATTTACTATAGAGATTAAAGACAAAGCAAATAAGCATATATTAGGGAAATATCCAGACACACATACGCTTAAGAGGATCAAATTATCCAAGTTAGGCTTAGGCAAACTCAGAACTAGTAGCATTAAGAGGAAATCAGATGCTAACAGACTTAGAACAAGGTAGAGTTAACAAAATCATGCACAAAAATAATCTAGAAAACGCATTTAAGCCAGGAACTTCAGAGGTGATTTTAACACATGCAAATCCTGGAAACATAGGGATGAAATTGCAAGAATCAAGTAACTTACCAGTTAATCGGACAACAATAAAGAGCAAAATATCCACAAGAACCCGAAAACCTCGATGCATCAAAGTTCCCAAGAGCTTCAAAAGAACCTCGGGCAATACTCGTACCAAGAACAAGTTAAGTGACAAGATGCTAATGACCTTGGCTTTCAGCCGGCCAGTACAGAATACCAAGCAAGAGAATAGCAAAAACCCCAAATTTTAGTAAAATTCGATTTCAAAGTCTCTCAAAAGAGGAAAAGGAGGGGGTTTCTGTAGTAGTCAAAAATCGAGCAAACATTTAAGGAAACAGAATAATTTAAACAACAAACAAGGAAAAGAACATGCAAATCGATTTGAAATCAATTTAAGAGAAAAATTTGTAAATCCTAGTTTTTTAGGGAAGTGTAAATCAGCAGAATCCAAGCAAAATCGGACTCACACAATGTAGTATTGAACATATATAGATGAAATAATGCTCAAAATCAAAGATTTGAACCACTTTGGTTGGATTTCAGAAGATATTGCTTGCCATGTTTAGGCAAACACCTAGGTAACACCACAAACGGACACAACCAGTAGTGAGAGGAGACCAATAAGGTAAGGGAACCAGTGATTGATTCCATCTTAGGGTCGGATTCGGAGAGATTGAGATGCAGCGGCTAGGGTTCGTAGGAGAGGAGAGTGGAGAGTGTTTGAAGGCGACTGGCAAAAATAAATGATAGGGTTAGGGGTGGGTTAGGTCAATTAAAAATAGAGAATGAACAATGGTTGTTGATCTTGAGAGATCAGCGGCCATGATTTAAAAAACGAGTGGGGGCGAGTCAAATATAACGGGTACCGACCGGGTTTGGGTTAAGGGGTTGTTTGGTCTGGGTTGGGACTATTGGGCTAAGGTATTGAGCTAATTTTGGTCCAAAAATTAGTTAAACATTGGTTTGTTATTTAAATACCCAAAATTTAGCAAAAATGATTTATAAAAAATGCTTAATAGATAAATCAAAATATTATTTATACCTGAGATGCTTGAAATAATAACTTTGTATTATAAAAAACATAAAAAATGCTATTTGGCATAAATAACATAAATAGAGAGCCTTTATATGTGAATATAGGCTATTATTGTAGAATTAGATAAATAGCTTAAAAATGCTAACGTAATTGCATGAAATAAAATAAAAATATTTAAGACATATATTATAGGTGGAAAATAATAATTTAGGTAACTAAGTCATCACAAAATAATTTAAAGGGATAATTAATAAATATTTATATAATTTAAATGCAAGAAAATTAATTTAAGAGCTCTAAAAAATATGAAAAATTATAGGAAATACTTGTATAGATTTGTAAACTAAATAATGATGCATAAATGCTATTTTGAAGGCATGTAAATATTATGAAAAATATGAGGACAAAATTGGGTATCAACAAAGGGCGTGTCCGGATTGTGTTTTTGAGGTCCGTAGCTCATTTAGGCTTGAAATGGCGAAAGTCGAATTTTTGGAGTTTTGGGCCGGTAGTGGAATTTTTTATATCGGGGCCGGGATCCGATTTTGAAAGTTGGAGTAGGTCCGTAGTGTTGAATATGACTTGTGTGCAAAACTTGAGGGGCAAGCGGACGTGGTTTAAAAGGTTTCGGCATCGTTTGTGGAAATTTGAAGTTTCAAGTTCATTAAGTTTGGATCGGAGAGTGATTTGTTGTAACGACCCGACTGGTCATTTTGAGTAATTGCGCCCGATTCGGTAGTTTGAGGTCTCGAGCAGCTTCACATTATGTATATCGACTTGTGTGCATGGTTGGATTCAGTTTCCGGATGAATCATAGTTGAATTGGAAGAAGGAATCTAGTTTGGAAACTTAAGCGGTGAGAGTTGACCAAGGTTTGACTTTTGGGTAAACGGACTGAGAATTGGGTTTTTATTATTTCAATAGGTTCATATGTTAATTTTGGAGTTATGCATATATTTGGATTTGGTTACGGAGGTGTCCAACCGAGTGGCAGCAGAACACTACCCTTAGTCAAAACGCAACCAAACGACATTTAGAGTTATTTTACTATCGTTTTTCAAATGAAGCAATCTGAAAATATTTGGATTATCCTGATGCCTTCCTTGTGTGGTTCATTGGTCTCACTCACTTTTCCAAAACAAAACCCCTTATGCCAATCAATAACGCTGCTACTTGAAACCTCAATCGTCCTTCATACTGTGCTTATCTAATCAAAGGGCTCCTTGTCTAGATTTATTGTAAAAGATTGTAGATTGCAGTCTTTAGAGAACTTCACATACCGAGTTAGGGATTTTCTGCTCGAAGGACTTCCGCCCATTTTAGTATGTTCCACATTTCTTTTCTTATTTCTTTAGTGTTCTGTTCATTAATTTGGGTTATTAGTTGCAATTTTGTTCATGTTGAGTATTTATACTATTATTTAGGAGTCATCATTGGCCAGTAGTGGATTTTGAGCATTTACTTGAAACCTTCTTTTATTAAGCCTAATAGTCATACTGAATATCCAGTTTAAGGTATAAGGAGTGGGCTTAGTGGTTATGAGAGTGGAAGATGTAATTTACTTTTAAATAAGAACCAAATTTCAGATGTTGCTTTCCTATTTCAATTCCTCATTTGTTGGAATCACTTCACTGTGGAATTCAAAAAAAAATATCTTGCAAGGCAGCAACAAATGTGTCAATACAAAAGAAATAATTGATAATTTGACCACTCTTTTTCCTCTCTAGGTTATATTAGGTACAATCCTTGGCATCTATAAACAAATTCGTGGTCATTTGGTTAGAAACAGACCTGTGCACTCTTGGCTTGGGATTTCTAATGCTTTCGTTGGTTTAACACTAGCATTTGAGGACTTCTGACGACGTTCAAGGAACCCATGGACTGTTGGTGTTGGATTTCTGGCTCATTACTTCATCGAACCACTTTTAGGCTTTGCAATAACGATGATTTGAGCTGTGTAGAGGCAAATTGTAGAGGAAAAGCTATTTTCAAAGGCTTAGTTGGCCATGTTGAGGTAAGTATCTTGCCTAACCTTGTGTGGGGGACCTCCCCTTAGGAATTGAGCCTTCTATGCTAATTGTAGTCCATGCATGCGAGGTGACGAGTGTGTGCTCGGACTTATTTGTGGAAAATTTGCCTATAAGGTTCTTAGGTCCTTATGTGGAAAGTATCCTGTTATAATTGGGCTTCCTAGTTGCTTAAATTGCCCCTATATGCTCCATATGACATTGCTAGCTTTCCCTAATTGTTACGTGTTACATTGACCCTAAATTGCATTAATTGAAGTGATTGTCTTCCTTATTATTTTGGTACTTCTTGGTTGTGATTTCCTCTATGACATCGTGCAAATAGGTTACATGTCCAATTGTTGTGGTTGCCGGTGTAGTTATCACTTGCTTATTACATCTTGTTGTGTAGTGGGGGTTTCATTGTGAAGTTAATTGTTGGCATAAGTTTGGTTATAGCTGGTTCCCTTGCCGGGACACATTTAATTCTTACTGTTGATTTCCTTGCCGTGATGTGTTTATTCTTGTTATTGTTCCCTTGCCGGGATATTGTTGTCTTCTTATTATTTCCTTGCCGGTATTCTTTTATAATTGATGATAAGAAAATGAAATGGGAGCGGGTGGTACGCCTACCACAAGATATAATGAAATGGGAGCGGGTGGTACGCCTACCACAAGATATAATGAAATGGGAGCGGGTGGTACGCCTACCACAAGATATAATGAAATGGGAGCGGGTGGTACGCCTACCACAAGATATAATGAAATGGGAGCGGGTGGTACACCTACCACAAGTTAAGTGAAATGGGAGCGGGTGGCACGCCTGCCACGAGATAAATAAGATGAAAGTAAAACTCTGTGTTTGGTATTCTTATCCTTGTTAATGATTGGATTTTTGGTGTCGTGCACCTTAGGTTTGCTATGTTTAGTTGTTGTTGTTGTCAATTCAAATGTTTAAACTGTTTAATTCTTTAATTGCTGTGATCCTTTGTGTTAGAACCCACAATGTTTTCAATACCTCACCGTATATATATATATATATATATATATATATATATATATATATATATATATATATATATATATTTATTTATACGTTCCAATGCTTCAAACTTCAATAATTGTTACATCCTTAATTCAATTAGTTTCTCAATTATATCCCCTTGAACCGTCGTAGGTTGTATTTTACTTAAAAAGGAATTTCTACTAAGTATTAAGTTTTCAACTCCGCTATTAAAGGTAATAATTCTTCCGATATTGTATTTTAAATTTAAAGGGGTATTTTCTTAAGAGAATGATTTCTAAAAATAACTTCATCTTTTCTCGCTGATTTTTCCAAACTTATTTAGAAATTTAAATTTAATTTATATTATGCAAATAGGACTTCTTGAACATCTTAAGTGCATTTGTAAGGACATTTGGTACTGTATATCATGGGGTTTTTGTTGTTAAGAGTGTGATGGAAAATATGTGGGCACGAGGTGCCATATGTGCTGAAAGTTCGAAAGTTGAGATTACGATATGAGAAATCGAGGATTGAAATGGTCGAGATGGTGTATTTAACTTGATGGGATTGATTGAGTGACATTGTTGTCTTTAGTTGGATACATTCTTACTTGTCTTTGTCTCTGCTATATCAGTGATGAATTGTTTGGTTTATCTGATTTACGTGATTTCCGTTCGTTATTATCCGTGTTCTCCCTTTATTGTTTATGCTGTTTGTACTTGGATTTTCTCTCCGCAGTTGATATTACTTCGTTATCTTTATCTTAATGTTTATTATCATATCTTATTAATTTTAATTGACCAGTAGGTGTCCTGACTGTTCCTCGTCACTACCCCACCGAGGTTAGTCTTGATACTTACTGGGCACCGCCGTGGTGTGCTCATACTACAATTCTGTACATTTTTTTGTGTACAGATCCAGGTATTGATCGATAGTAGCTGTGCGGGTCATCGCAGTGGAGACTCACTGTAACCTGCTGCTGCGTTCGCAGGTCTCGGAGTCACCTTCATTTGTAATTACTTTTATTTGCTCTATTGTTTCGGGGCAGAGATGTCTTATTTTGTATAATTACTCTTAGATGGGTTTGTGACTTGTACCACCGATTTTGGGAAATTTTGGAATTATTCAGAATAATGTAATTTAAAGTAGTAAGCATAGATGATTCAATTTATGTTAGGCTTACCTAGTTTTGAGACTAGGTGCCATCACGACTTCTTCGGAGGGATTTTTGGGTCGTGACATTTGAGCTTTTAGCGTTGTTTGATGTGGTTTGAAGGCTCGACTAAGTTCGTATGGTATTTTAGGATTGGGTGGTATGTTTGGTTGAGGTCCCGGGGGCCTCGGGTTGATTTCGGGTGATTGACGGAACAAGTTGTGAAGTTTGAAGGCTTGCTGAAGTTGGACTCAGCTGGTGTAATCGCATCTGCGGAGTGGAAACCGCAGGTGCGTGTCTGCAGAAGTAAAAAAGGAGCCGCAGATGCGGCCATGAAGGAGTTAGGCAGAATCCGCAGGTGCGATGGTTTTCCGCACCTACGTTAGTCGAAGATTCGACTTGTTTGCCGCAGGTGCGTGTGCTGGGTTTCAAGTGAAAATCGCAGGTGCGACATTTTTCTCACAAAAGAGGGACCGCAGAAGCGGAAATATGACCGCAAATGCGGTTTGACTGGCAGAGAAAGGGCAAAATCAAGGGTTTGATTCATTTCACCATTTTTGGACTTGGGAGCTCGGGATTTGGCGATTCATTGAGGGATTTTCAGAGGGAGCTTTGGCTCATTTCATGGGCTCATCGTTCAGTCCCCGGTTGCGGAGATTTTTTCTTAATACTGTCGACCTGTTCTGAGCCGTTTATGTTATTTGTAGTACCGTACAGCTTAGAGGGCTTTGCTCGGTCGTTGCTTGCGAGGTGGTATGGTATGGAACATTTTCCCGACATGTTTGGAGGTGTTCGTTCCTTGTTCGCGTACCTGTGAGAATGCTCGTGTTCCTGTTATGAACCAAAAAGAGAGCGTGATAAGTTAAACCCAAACAAAATTGCTTGTTACCTTGGCCTGGTAAGTCGGTGAAAGGGGGAAAGGCATTGCAGGGTAACTTGTTTCGCCCCGTGCTTAAATGGCAGTTTCAGATTTGGCAGCCGTGTTTGGCTTCGCCGTTAGTCGCGTCTAGGTTTCTCGTGGGTTGGACTTACCTTGCTCGTTAGGATATTGAGACCGAGTCCAGGTTCAGTCCCGTGCGATATGCCCAAACAATAAGGGAAACATGTCATACTTAGTTCATAAATTGCATAGTGCTTGTGGGTACGAAAATAAGGCAGGATATGCCCGTTATTTCAAAGAATCGTACTACAGGCTATCGTTCCCTCCTAAGAGGTGGGAGTACATACCTGTATATAATGCGAATACGTCAAATAGGATTACAGTCAAGCTAAGTGCATAACTTTGCTATGGATGTGGGTTTTGCATAGACATCGGACATAACTTTGATTTCATGTAGAGATCTGACCTAGATTGGTTCGGTTATCTCAAAACTTTTTCGAGTTGGTGTTTATACCGAGATGGTGAGGCTATGACAGCCTAGAGGTGATACTTGACTGGTTTTAGATCTAAAGGAAACTAAAAATTTAGCTAAGAAATCCCCACAGACGGCGCCAAATTATTTGACCAAAAAGTGTTAAACTCTTTGTTAAACTAATTAATGATAAAATAGAGGATAAATCTTAGCCAAGGATAATTAACTCTAGATATAAGTGCATTGAATTATAGAATTAGATTTAATCAAACTTATAGCCTGATTTAAGATCATTAAAAGACATCAAGTATAAATAATAAGCTTACATCTTTGGCGTATCGTTCCATAATGTACAAGCAAAGAGGAAAAAGAAGGAATGCCATTGATAACTATGAGATTTATCTTTATTGATTTAGCAATGAAGATTACAAAGCTTTGCAACAAAGATCTAGACTTTTGCTTTATTGTTGTTCCCCCCCCTCCCCCTCCCCCCCCACCTCTCATGTTCTTCTGTTCCTTTCATTTTTGACGACTCGATCTCGACAGTGGCGGAGATACTTGTTATTATTACGCCTTGCGGGCACGACCACGGCTCAGTCAACTCCTTATCATTCCTATTAGCACTAATCCACATGTGGTCAGATTTTGACCCATACATATTGGATAACCAAAAACTGGAAAAACCTATTCGATTTACTGATCTAGAAAACAAAATTGAACAGAGCATATTAAAAATATCGAATCGATCCAACTGATCAATACGACTCCAGTAGATATAAATACAACTGATATCCACGTAAAGAGAAAAAAGTGTTAAATAAGGTACTCCCTCTATTAACCCTATTTCTTTTTTGATCCGTTCCAAAGAAATGACTCCTTTCTAAATTTGGTAACAATTTAGCTTAAACTTACAATTCTACCCTTAATGAGAAGCTTTTATAACCACACAAATACTATGGCCCCCTTTTTAACTTGTCTAGGACAACAAATTCCAAAAGTCTTATTTTTTCTTAAATTCCGTGCCCACTGCCCAGTCAAACAGGTTCACATAAATTGGAACGGAAAGGTATAATCTAACCAAAGGTGGAAACACCGAACCGAATGAAGCTTATAGAGAATGACATTTGCTTAAAAGATAAAGAATGATAAAAAACACGAACTGAAACGAGGAGGAATCAAACTGAACCACACCACAAGCAAACTGGAAGAGGAAGAACCGAACCGAACCGAACCAAACTGCACAACAGGCAAACTGAAAAAAAAAAGGAACCAAACCAAACCGCCACAGGCTACCTGGAACAAGGAATAATCGAACCAAACCAAAACACATAACGGGCTAACTACAAAAAGGAAGAATCGAACAACAAGCTAACTGAAAAAGGAATAACGGAACCAAACCGCACGAAAGGTTAACTGCAAAAAGGATAATCGAACCGAACAACGGGCTAACTGCAAAAAAGGAATTACCGAACCAAACTAAACCGCATAACAAGCTAACCACAAAAAGGAATAGCCGAACCAAACCAAGCCGCACAACAGGCTAACCACAAAAAGGAATAACCGAACAAACGACAAAACATGCAAACTGAAAAAAAGGTATAACCAAACCGAATCAGACCGCAAAACAGGCCAGCTGAAAAAGGAATAACCAAATCGAACCAAACCGCAAAATAGGCTAGCTGAAAAAGGAATAACCCAATCGAATCAAACAGCACAACAGGCTAACAATAAAAGGAATAACCGAAAGGAACCAGGCAGCAGAACAGGCTAACTGGAAAAAGGAAAACCAAACCACTTAACAGGCTAACTAAAAACGGAATAACCGAATCAAACCAAACCGCACAACCGAACCAAACCACACAACAGGCTAATTTAAAAAAGGAAAATCGAACCAAACAGCACCAGGTGACCACAGGTTAACTGAAAAGAGGAAGAACCGCACCAAACCGCACCACAGGTTCCCAATCTAGAAAGCAAAAGCGAAAGAGCAATCAAAAATTGAAAGGAAAAATATGGAACCGACTGAGAAATGCCCTTCCTAAAATTCAAAACAATGATTGACATGGCCAGTTGACATCCATGTAGACCAGAAAAAGAATGCTAGCAACACGTTCTGAAAAGAGGAAGAACTGAACCGAATTTATCTAATTCGGTTACCAGGAGAGGCTGCTCGAGATCAAATTGCAGTTTTTCCAAAAGAAAAACCGTACAGCGTTTTTTTTTCTTTGAACCGAGTTCAAAAGAATCAAACTGAACCGACTGATCCATGCAACATTTTAGTACTTCCATAGACGGATATCCAGTAAAAGAAAAAGTTGAAGGCATTGGCAAAACAATGCTTTCAGTATTGACACAGACGACTGACATCTATGCAAAAGACAAAAAACATTGAAAAGAGGAAGAACGAACCGAACTAGAAACAAATGCCGGTTCGGTCAAGGTTTGCTGAAAACAAAACCAATAAATTTTTTAAATAATATAACCGAACCAAATATCAACAGAAAAGATAAAAAACAGAAATCGAACGACTGATGAGTACTCCAACCTGGGTTTATACAAGGGATCTTTTACACAACCTCTTGTTCTTTTTCCCTTTTTTTAGGTGTGTGTGGTGGTCATCTCATATCATCTCATCTCTCTCTCTCTTTTCTTTTACATGTTAAATATCTAAATTGGCGTTCTTAAAGAAAGGTGTATGTTTTTATCTTAGGAATTTGATGTTTAAAGATCCAATTCTCATCTTAGTTTACTTCACATAATTGTAATAGAATATTTACTGCTTCGTCCCATATTTTCCCAAAGGTTAAACTGGCTTAGTTGAAAATCATTTAGGACCAAATTGTACAAAGTTTATGACAAAGATTATTTCAGCAGGCAGAGGGTTCCCACATTTACAGGGAGCAAAACCGTATCACTGGACTCGCTAAGTATAGCACAACTATGGAGATAGAAAATGCCACACATCTGATTGCTCAACCATCATCCTTTTTAGTAGATCAACTACTAGCAGATCAAGCAAGACTACTGTGAGCACGTGATTTTTGCCATATATGAATTATTCCCGTAAATTCAAAATAAAATAATTTTTCCATTATTTGCAATTTTGTGAATTTTTGTGGTATTATCTGTCAAGTGTTCGCATTTGTCTATGCATGTTAATTTTGTTTAATTAATGAAAAATACCAAAAATGTGTTGCATGTGCATTTAGGATTTAACTTTGCATTTTAAGAATTAATTAGTAATTAAGTTATTTTATAAAAAGGAAAATCACAAAAATAGTTTATTTTTGCACTTTTTAATTTTAATTTTGAACATTGGTAGTTTTTCCTTTAATTGTGGTAATTATTAGTTAGAGTTAGTTAATTCAATAAGGTAGGGATAATTTGTATTAGAATTTAATTTAGGTTTCAATTTTGAAAAAAAAAAAGAAAAAAAGAAGAGAAAACAATTGAAAAAAAAAGGAAAGGGAAAAGGAATGTGTTTTTAAAAAAAAACCCACTTAGGCCAAGTCCAACAAGAAATAACCCCATGCCCAACCCCCCTTGCTTCTCATTAACCGCCCAGCCCAAGATTTAGACCCAAATATCCGCCCCAGAACCCGTCCAATTACCCGATCCGTTCCCGTTAAGCCCAAACGACACCGTTTAATTTAAAACAAATCTGAGCCGTCGAGGTTTGTTGATCTAACGGCTCAGAAGTGGGGAGTTTTAAATATATATATATATATGTCCAAACGCTACCCCCCCCCTAAACTCGTCTCTCTCACAACCCTTGGACTCCCTCGTCATCTCCGCCTTCCACCGCCGCCTGCCGCTCGCCGGAAATCACCCACGGCGGCGGCCGGCGGCCAAACCAGCTCAAAATCACACCACGAACTCCCTTCAACCCCCTCTTTCCAAATCCCTGATCACCTTCCCTCGAATCCCTCCAAAACCCCTCAAATATTGGGTCAAAGGGGCAAACCCTAGCGCCGCTACAGTTTCCCCGGTGGCGGCGCTACCACCAAATGCCACCAAATCAACACCACTGCTTCTCCTCCACCTCCCCATCCCAAATCCCCGCTCCGTTCTTCCCAAATCCCCTTGGAATTGCTCGAGTATTAAATCAAAACTCAACCCTAAAATCCAAAGTTTTCTAATCCAAGAGTTCTGTGGAAATTCTAGGCTCCTTCTGGTTTTATTCACGTGTTTTGATGAAAAACATGTGATTAATCTCAGAATAAGCCGAGGATTTGAGAATTGGAAGGTTCGAGTCTCATGAACCCAACTCCTAAACCTGCGCATGAAGGTTTTCTGTCTCGATTTCCTTGAGTTTGGACTGATTTTGTCCTTTGATAACGTTATTCGTTTGTTTTGCTAAGAACAAACGATTAATGTTATTTGAAGACGAAATCGGAGGTTCGAGTCATCATGGTTTCAAGTTTTCCAGTTGGTAAGTCCATTCTCCCTGATTTATTCATGTTTGGCACCATGTTTCCTACTTTCATTCCTCTTCATCTACCCTCTGTTTCTTTCCCCCTTTCTGAATTGTTCAATTAGAGTTTGAATAAATTTTTACGATTGAAAGTTCAGTTTATGTGTCCTTATCCTTCAAATTAGCTTTATCTTCCAAACCCGCCTTTTGATTCCTGTTAACTTGTTTGAACTTGGTTAATCTTCTGGCGATTTGTTCATTTTAATTACTTAGCTTAATTAGGTCACTTTGATAACCTAGCTAATCCCCTACATAATTGTGTTAATTAGTCATCTAGCTTAGTTGGGATTTTTGTTAGGTAATCCGTTTGGTATTTGTGGTCTTGCAGAATTGGTTTGGTCCAGTTGTGTGATTGAAGGTTAGTTTGGTTCTGGACATTTTGCAAATGCAGCCCATTCCATTTGGGCTAAGCCATTGGGTCAGTTTGACCCAGGTAAATGGCTGAGGGTAATTACAGGGGTC
>NC_031993.1:20556897-20607495 GCF_001879085.1 Nicotiana attenuata
GGGTAATTACAGGGTCATTGAAGGGTAGTTTGGGTAGATCAATTAGGGAATCTGTGAACAACCACCTTAGGAAGCTTCTTAGAAAGCTGAAAATAACTTTACTTGGTTAACAAGTCAGTAATTGAGGGACACCTAAGCTAAAATGAGAATTAAAGAGGGGGCAGAGTGCAAAATTAAAATCCTAAGGTCTGCCCTATTGCCTTGCCTATAAAGGCATCTTATTCTTGCCTTGCAAGGCAGACCTAAGAAATTTAAGAGATAGAAAATCCTGAAAAATCCTAGACGGCTGAAAAAATTGGAAAATACTGTTTAATTGAGGTTTCTGCTTTGAGGTGTAAAATTTCCCATTCTCTAAACGATATTTGATTTCCTTTGAGGTTGAAAAATGGTTTGAATTTGGGTAGTGGAGGAGTTGGGTTGATTTTTGTTGATTGGTGCACTGTTTTATCAAGTTTTTCTGGTTGGGATTTCACTATTTCACTACTGAAGAGTTACTGAATCTGGGATGTGTTGTTGCTGGTGTTGATTGCTGTTTTACTCTGCTGGTCCCTCATTTTTCTTTCCTTGTTTCAATCTCCTGGTACACACCTCTGATTTTGGGCCTAATGTGCTAAGTGTTGCTTTTACCGCTTTGATATTCTGTGAACTGTATATAAACTGCTACGAAACCCTTCTTCTCTCTGAGTCTTCTAAATCATGAAGAAGTGTGCACTTCGTGTGACTTCTTTTCTGTTAGAGTCATATCCCAAATTTTAGAACGAGGTTCGGACAAGTTGCAAAGCCGGCGAAGCTTCTGTATTCCCGGTACGCTGCCCCCCCCCCCCCCCGGGCCCGAGTTGAGGCTGAACTTTCAATCGTAAAAATCTAGAACAATAAACCCAGGTTTTAAACCTAGAATAACTCAGCCTCATGTCGAATCCCTAGTAGGCACGTTTGTTTGCATCATGTGCATTTGACTTAGGGGACTTAACACAGGGGTTGGGTCCGTCTAGGACAGGTGTACCCAGAATCAAAGACCATCCTGATGCATATTTTACGTGCTACTTGTGCATTTATTTGCTTCGGGTTCGCATGCTGACAGGCTTTTGAATGACGGGAGAAAGGTGAAAAAAGAAAATAGCAGTGTAAGGGTTAAGTGAGTTAATCACCTGTTTTGAAAGAAAAAAAAACAATGTCCAAATGGTACTGGAACTCTGCCGAATTTTTGAGAAAAATAAAAAAAAAAACAAAGAAGGAAAAGGTTTAGTTTTCAAAAATAGTTGGTTTTGTTTTATTTGCCCGAACTACGCCAGTTTGATTCTCACAAGGTGTGAGATACGTAGGCAACCCCCATCGGGTCCAACTTCCTTTTTGAAAAATAGCCCAGAAAGAACAAAAATTTTATTTTTATTGTAAATAAGTAGGGTGATGCCATTCTTGTCAAAATAGCCGAATGTCCCCAAAAGGGCGCCGGAAGGCTGTTTTTGCAAGAACAACCGCCTTTGGTCATTTTTCAAGGTTTTGGCCGGTTAGCGAACACAGCCTTAAAATCTTCTTCCTCGAAGTGCTGAAAGGCCGTATTGGCGAAGCCGGATATTTTTATGAAAATTTTAAAAAAATAGTGATAACTTTTTGAGTCAAAATGAGTCTTGATTTTTCTCCTGTTAGTTTCCTTTTTGAGTCTGTTGGTTTTTATGGTAAAAATTTGGTAGGATGAGTCGTTGTAATCAAAATATTTTATTTTTATGAAAATTTGAATCCCAAAATGTTTCATTATTTATTTTTATCCCCCAGAACTACGCTCGGTCTGATTCATGCGGGGTCATGATACGTAGGCAATCTCCATAGGACTCGACCATAAACAAAAGAAAGAAAAAAAAAGAGTGATAAAAAATGAGGCAATGAAAAAGAGAGGAAAAATAAGAGCAAAAAGAAAAGGAAAAGAGAGAAAATAAGAAACCGTGAGGAGGAAACAATGGCGAAATAAGAGAGAAAAATGAGAGAATAAAAACAAAGAGAGCGCAAAGGGAAGAATGAAAAGAAAAAAGAAGAAGGAAAAAAGGGAAAGGGGAAGTTGCGAATGGAAATAAGGAAAAGCCGAGATGACGCAAGCAGCCGAGCAAATAAATAATAGAAATGGTTAACTGCTTAGGTGCATTCATCCCCCAAAATGTGCGGTTACCAATCTGTTAAAGCCCTAATCGCTAACAAGATTGTTGTTGATGTATTGAGTCCAGGCAGGTGGTTAGTTGATTAGCATTCTGGCACCTCACTCCTACAACACCCGGTCCTAGGACAAGCTGAACATGGCCAACCAAGAACTAGAGGCGAGTATTGTCGACCCGTCAAAAGAGGTGGAAGAATTGGATGTTAATGCGATGAAACAAGAGATGTATAAGTTAAAGCAGCAAATGGCTGAAATGTACCAGGCCTGGGCAAAAGGGCACCCACCACCGGTTTACCCCGCCAACCCTGCTTATATCCCCCCATTGGCTCAACCTCAGGAGCCTCCTACTGTGAATTCATCTCCAGCATTTCCCCCCGACCAACAATGCTATGGCACCACTTCCCAAACACCACCAGCTCCACCACCCAAACAAGTCCTATACCCTCCTCCACCAGTCACTCCTGTCTTTGTGGCACCTC
This sequence comes from Nicotiana attenuata, assembly GCF_001879085.1. Taxonomy (NCBI): domain Eukaryota; kingdom Viridiplantae; phylum Streptophyta; class Magnoliopsida; order Solanales; family Solanaceae; genus Nicotiana; species Nicotiana attenuata. The sequence goes on from NC_031993.1 coordinate 20,559,523, forward strand.
CACCTGCTGCATTACACCGATCTTCCAGTGAGCCTCTGTTCCAGACTCACGACAACCAGTATTACCCCCCAGAGCCTACCTTTAAAGCTCCAGAACCATATTCCTACACTCCTCATTGTGATCTCCCGGTAGAAACTGAGAAGCCACCTAAGAATCCTGAGCAGGAGGAGATGTTTAAGAAAGTCAAGAGCTTGGAACAATCTTTCAGGAATATGCAGGGGTTGGGTGGTCAAGTAAGCATGGCATATAAAGATCTATGTCTGTTCCCAGATGTTCAATTACCAGCGGGGTTTAAGATGCCCAAGTTTGATCTGTACAACGGGCATGGTGATCCAGTGGCACACCTGAGAGGTTTTTGTAGCAAGATGAGAGGAGCAGGCGGGAGAGATGAATTACTGAAGGCATATTTCAGTCAAAGTTTAAGTGGCTCAGCTTTGGAATGGTACACCCGACAAGATCATGGTCGGTGGTACACATGGTCGGTGAGAAATTAGTGATCAGGTTGAGCGGGACAAACAGTGAACCATTCGCGGTAGTCAAGAAAGGGTCCTCAAGTGAGGTTGCAACGAAACAAGAAAAGGTAAAAGTGGTTGTGCCAGGAGTGGAGAACAAGCCTGTCGTGATTGTGGAGGGTGCCCACACAGATCCCGTCATTGTCAAGCCAGGCGCTGGGAAGCGCCCAGTAACAACAGTTCCTAGTTCTGTGGTTGATCTTGATAAAGAGTTGATTGAAAGGTTCGAGAAGTTGTTCAACGATGTGAACATGGTGTAAGTTAGAGAGGGTTCTAGCAAGGCGGATGTGCAATTTGTCGGGCCAAGTGCAGAGATTAACAATTGGGAAGCTACTCCTCTCCCTACCCGGAAGGAGTTTTGGTAGTTTGCTTTGATTTTCTTTCAGTTTATCAGGATTATTCCAAGGTTGTAAGTCAGATTCTATGTTCCGTCCGTTTGGATGTATAAACCTTGTTATCTTTTGATTTCAATGAAATGCAATTTCCCTTTTTCATCATTCCTGATAGTTTTATGCTGGTTTCAATGACATGACATGCATGAGGAATCTTCGGCCCAGCTTTAAAGGCCAAGCTAATTCTGAAAAGTTGAAATCCCATCCCTTCGGATTGTCGCTGAAGCCGAAATTGATGATGATGAGTGGGTCAGAACCCCCTGAGCAATTGAGTTTGATCGATGAGAAAAGATTGGCAGCAGTGTGTCATGGCCAATTGTACCAACAGAGAATGGCAAGAGCATATAATAAGAAGGTGCGTCCATGGAAGTTTGAAGTGGGTCAGCAAGTGTTGAGACGTATCCTTCCACATCAGGCTGAGGCCAAAGGCAAGTTTTCCCCACACTGGCAAGGGCCGTTCATCGTAACTAGAGTGTTGTCAAATGGTGCTTTGTATTTATCAGACATAGAAGGCAAGATTGTTGTTTGTACTTGGAACGTTTTGAAGATTGGAATGACAAAGGCATTTTGTTCTGCTATCTAAACACTTTATCCTTTGTTACCCCTTTGAGCCTTATTTATTTTCTTTCATACGCCTCTTTCGGAATCAGTAGCAGAGATCAGAAACACAAGCGTGAAAGACAAGTAAAGAAAAGAAAAAAAGAGAAAAGAAAAAAAAGAAAAAAAAGAAGAAGAAAAAGAAAAAAAAACAACAAAAAGAGAAAAGGAAGAAAGAAAATAAAAGAAGAGAAAGTGGAAGAAAAAAAGAGAGAAAATCACAACAACAAAGCAATTTCTATGACATGAACTACGTTCGACCTGATTCAATTTAAGGATACATAGGCAGCCTCACGGTTCAGTCCCATCATAATAAGATCCAAAATTCCCCAAGCAAGGAACTGGGGCAAAAGTTGTGGTTGTTGTAAGAAATCTGATTCCGAAAGTTGTAATTTTTGAACCCATGTTGAATTGTTTTGAGCCTTGATACCCTTTCTTTCTAACCCTATCCAAAAGACGTTACGGTCCAAAGAAAGACCTTCTGATCAGTCTTCGAGAGATGCCAAGTCGAGCAAGTAGAGGTGATTCGTGTCAGTGGCAACACTCCAGTCCAAGCAGGAAAAATAATGATAATGAGAGAGTCTTATTGGTGAAAACCCTCACGGGCACTGTAAGGCGACGGGAGCTCAGAGAAATTAAAAATGAGAGAGTCTTATTGGTGAAAACCCTCACGGGCACCTTAAGGCTAAAGTGAGTTGAGAGATGAACAAATGAGAGAGGTCTGTGGGTGAAAACCTTTTAGGGCACCGCAGGATAAACAAGGTTAAGGTTTGGGTGAAGAAATCAGGTTGTGGAATTCCGGGGCAACAAAGTATGGCAACTGAAAGTTGGTTGGCTGGATGGGCTGGGCCGGTTAATCCAAAATGCATGTCATGATCATTGGTGCCAGTTGTTCCACTCAGATAAGTCTCTTTTCCTTTTCCTTTTAGCAAGTCGTCCGGTTTTGGATTTTCTTTATCCTTAACTCTCAAGGTCATTCCATTTCATTTCTTTTGGGGTTTGTTTCTCTAAGATGTTTCAATGTCAGTATTGTTCAAAGCAAATAAGAAAGGATTTCAAAGCTCACTACCAACTTCCAAAATTACAAAGCACAGTGTGGCCAGAACATACCAAAGATAACATGATGTAAAGTGGGATATAAGGAGTCACTGGAAGTTTCATCGGTGGAATGACTTGGTAACTTCATGGGGATGCAAAGGGTCAGAGAAAAGGGTTAGAGAGGTAAAATAACGGTTTGGGTATAGAACACTCGGGTCATCCAAGGTCATGGGGTTTGAAAGTCAGTCAGAAAGTCAAGCGGTTCAGGGTCAGTTCGGGGAAGCATGTCAAACAAAATACGGCAGCGGAGAGACCTTCAGCAAGAATGCCATCAACTAACCACCACATTTTAAACTGACAAGATTTTTCTTTGATTGAAACAGGGACAAAAAGTTTCGGTGTTTCGGAGAAATCCTCCGCAAGGAAAGGCAAGCACCAAACAGGTTTGACCGTAAAACTCCCAGGACCAGCCTGGATAATAGGATTTAATTTGAAGTTTTCAGGACTCTCCTGGAAAATGGGACCTAGTTTAGATTTCGAAACATTCATAAGTAGCATAATTTAGCATAAATATACCCCAAAGGAATATAAGTTGGCTTCAAAGTTTGCATGTTTAAGATAGGATTCAATTAGGAGTTGTCAGGACCCCCTCCCCCCTGAATAATGGGACCTAGCTTTAGGATTGCTGTTAGATAACAAGATGTAGCGAAAATAATACCTTTAGAAGATATAACTTAGATTTGAAATTATTGTTTAATTAGGAATTGCCAGGACCTTCCTGGATAATAGGATGTAGTTTTAAGACCCTCTTAGATAACAGGACTTAGCGGAAGTAATACCTTGGATTTATAATTGTCGTTTAATTAAGAGTTGTCAGGACCCCCTGGATAATAGGACCTAGATTTCAAATTCTTAGTAATAGTTGGTAGAATAATTCAGTTGAACACTCACCTATGTGCCCAGCTACCAAACTGGGGCAGAAAATTTTCTTTGTTTTGTCTATTTTTGTTGAAATCAGGAGCCCGCCTGGAGAACATGGGAATACGTTCAAGTTTAGCAATCAGGAGCCCGCCTGGAGAGCAGGGAACACATTCAAGTTTAGCAATCAGGAGCCCGCCTGGAGAGCAGGGAATACATTCAAGTTCAGCAATCAGAAGCCCGCCTGGAGAGCAGGGAATACATTCAAGTTTAGAAATTAGGAGCCCGCCTGGAGAGCAGGGAATACAGTTCAAGTTTAGCAATCAGGAGCCCGCCTGGAGAGCAGGGAATACATTCAAGTTTAGCAATCAGGAGCCCGCCTGGAGAGCATGGAATACATTCAAGTTTAGCAATCAGGAGCCCGCTTGGAGAGCAGGGAATACATTTCAAGTTTAGCAATCAGGAGCCCGCCTGGAGAGCAGGGAATACGTTCAAGTTTAGCAATCAGGAGCCCGCCTGGAGAGCAGGAATACATTCAAGTTTAGCAANTCAAGTTCTTATTGATATTTGGTAACATAATTCGGTTTACACTCATATATATGCCCAGCTACCAAACTGGGGCAGAAATTTTCTTTGTTTTTGTTTATTTTGTTGAAATCAGGAGCCCGCCTGGAGAACGTGGGAATACATTCAAGTTTAGCAATCAGGAGCCCGCCTGGAGAGCAGGGAATACATTCAAGTTTAGCAATCAGGAGCCCGCTTGGAGAGCAGGGAATACATTTCAAGTTTAGCAATCAGGAGCCCGCCTGGAGAGCATGGGAATACAATTCAAATTCAGCAGTCAGGTGCCCACCTGGAAAAAGGGGCAACATCTCAAATACAGTTCAAGTTCAGCGGTCAGGCGTCCACCTGGAAAAAAGGAAAGCATCTCAAAATATAGTTCAAGTTCAGCAGTCAGGCGTCCACCTGGAGAAAAGAAAAACATCTCAAAGTACAATTCGAGTTCAGCAATCAGGCGTCCACCTGGAGAAAAGGAAAGCATCTCAGAATGTAGCTCAAGTTTTGGCAGTCAGGCATCCACCTGAAGAAAGGGAAAACATCTCAGATTATAATTCAAGTAGACAACGAAGGAATTTTACCGGAAGAATACAAGTCAAGCATGGCAACAAAAACTGCAAGATCAAGTTTGAAGAGATAGATAGGTTTTGTAATTCATAGACCATAGTTTAGTCTAGCTTCTTTTTATTTTTGACATGGTGTAATAAGGGGTTCAGTAAGTAGTAGTAGCAGCAGCAGCAACAGTGAAATCACAGCTTCATGGTAGTCCCAGCTACCAAACATTCTTGAACTACACTGACCTGATTCCTTTTTAGCCAAGGATATGTAGGCAACCTTAGAAGCTGGGTGCGCTCAAATCTTTCAAAAATGCTTCCAACGGAGTATTCAAGCGGGCAAAAATCACTCATATCCGCTCACTTTATCTTTGCACGAAAACTCTTCGTGTTTCCGAGCAAAGAGGGGCAGCTGTGAGCACGTGATTTTTGCCCTATATGAATTATTCCCATAAATTCAAAACAAAATAATTTTTCCATTATTTGCAATTTTGTGAATTTTTGTGGTATTTTCTGTCAAGTGTTCGCATTTGTCTGTGCATGTTAATTTTATTTAATTAATAAAAAATGCAAAAAATGTGTTGCATGTGCATTTAGGATTTAACTTTGCATTTTAAGAATTAATTAGTAATTAAGTTATTTTATATAAAGGAAAATCACAAAAATAGTTTATTTTTGCACTTTTAATTTTAATTATGAAATTTATTCGACATGCATTTTAATTTATTCGTTTGTTTTGCTAAGAACAAACGATTAATGTTATTTGAAGACGAAATCGGAGGTTCGAGTCATCATGGTTTCAAGTTTTCCAGTTGGTAAGTCCATTCTCCCTGATTTATTCATGTTTGGCACCATGTTTCCTACTTTCATTCCTCTTCATCTACCCTCTGTTTTTTTCCCCCTTTCTGAATTGTTCAATTAGAGTTTGAATAAATTTTTATGATTGAAAGTTCAGTTTATGTGTCCTTATCCTTCAAATTAGCTTTATCTTCCAAACCCGCCTTTTGATTCCTGTTAACTTGTTTGAACTTGGTTAATCTTCTGGCGATTTGTTCATTTAATTACTTAGCTTAATTAGGTCACTTTGATAACCTAGCTAATCCCCTACATAATTGTGTTAATTAGTCATCTAGCTAAGTTGGGATTTTTGTTAGGGAATCCGTTTGGTATTTGTGGTCTTGCAGAATTGGTTTGGTCCAGTTGTGTGATTGAAGGTTAGTTTGGTTCTGGACATTTTGCAAATGCAGCCCATTCCATTTGGGCTAAGCCATTGGGTCAGTTTGACCCAGGTAAATGGCTGAGGGTAATTACAGGGTCATTGAAGGGTAGTTTGGGTAGATCAATTAGGGAATCTGTGAATAACCACCTTAGGAAGCTTCTTAGAAAGCTGAAAATAACTTTACTTGGTTAACAAGTCAGTAATTGAGGGACACCTAAGCTAAAATGAGAATTAAAGAGGGGGCAGAGTGCAAAATTAAAATCCTAAGGTCTGCCCTATTGCCTTGCCTATAAAGGCATCTTATTTTTGCCTTGCAAGGCAGACCTAAGAAATTTAAGAGATAGAAAATCCTGAAAAATCCTAGACGGCTGAAAAAATTGGAAAATACTGTTTGATTGAGGTTTCTGCTTTGAGGTGTAAAATTTCCCATTCTCTAAAAGATATTTGATTTCCTTTGAGGTTGAAAAATGGTTTGAATTTGGGTAGTGGAGGAATTGGGTTGATTTTTGTTGATTGGTGCACTGTTTTATCAAGTTTTTCTGGTTGGGATTTCACAATTTCACTACTGAAGAGTTACTGAATCTGGGATGTGTTGTTGCTGGTGTTGATTGCTGTTTTTACTCTGCTGGTCCCTCATTTTTCTTTCCTTGTTTCAATCTCCAGGTACATACCTCTGATTTTAGGCATGTAAAAATAGCTCGTGAAGTGTTTTTTGATGGAGATATATGAAGATTATGTTCTCTTTTTGTTAGATGTTCTTCTTATTTAGTTTACTTCTCAGCTGGTTATGTTAATTCCTTTAGCTCAGCATGTTCAATATGAAGTTATGTTTTTGAGTCCTACATTGGAATTGTAATAGTGTTATTGTTAGAGTTGCTGATTTCCATGTATTCGATTCTTTAGATTTTGTTACTGTTAGAGGGGTCAATTGGGTTTGGATCCCTAATGTGTTTATGAACTCAAATCGCAACAGTATGTTGTTAATTACAATGCTGCTATAGTTGAAATTGAGCATGTATGTGAAGCGGGATTGGGGGAAATTTATCATGTTAAGTGCATCAGGTGTATTGTTGGTATAGACACAAATTCGAATATGGTTCTCTGATTTTGGGCCTGGGCATTTATCAGGGCTTTTAAGTTTGGGTAGAGTTTGGATTTCATACATCACATGTTCAAGTTCACTTATGCACAAATCTGGATTTTGGTTTATTAATTTCAGTAGCATGTTAGCTTGGTGTTGTCTATATTCCCACATGAGTTCTTAAGTGCTTAAAATATTGTTAGAACTTGAATTTAAAATCAAATTTGAAGGTTCAGAAGTTTGTTTCAATGCTTGCACTCATCTTTCTCAAAAAGTTTAGGACCGTTTAGTTTTATTAGCTGGTGGGATTCGAAAGGGGGTCTTATGATTTACTGAAGTGGTTTGCTCCCCCAACTTGGGCTCCTTCTTGGGCCCGGCATGGAGTGGCATACGTCTGCAGATTTTCAGGCCCTACGCTGGGCCCAAAATCTTAATGCCACTATGAATCCCTTCCTTTGTTTAAAAATAAGCTGTTAGCCCGAACCGCGGCAGGACTCTTGCCCGTTAATGTTTGATTGATTAATATTCTCCAATTGTGGAGGCGAGCCATAATAGATAATAAATAGTCCACGGCCCTCGTGTTAATTTAGATATAAAAATTGATAAATGTTCGTAGTTTGCTTTAGGCACGTTTAAAATACTATCGTGGTTGTGGACACGTTCGCATGACATGATTGCGATTCCTAAAAACAAAACCGGAGTATGCGTTCGCGCAACTTCGGCCAAACTTTCTTAATAATAATAAAGCGTTATTAATTATGTACACGTTCGCGTGACATGATTTTTGACGCACCAAACAAATGGGTACACGTACGCGTGACCCGTTTCAAGATAATTTTCTTAATTAAATGCGGTAAGAGGTAAATGTACATAGGTTCTAAAATCAGTAATTAAATAAATTTATAGGCCAAGTATGATCAAAGCGACCGTGCTAGAACCACGGAACTCGGGAGTGCCTAACACCTTCTCCCGGGTTAACGGAATTCCTTACCCGGATTTCTGTGTTCGCGGACTGTAATACAGAGTCATTCTTTCCTCGATTCGGGATTTGAACCGGTGACTTGGGATACCATAAATTATCCCAAGTGGAAACTCTGAATTCTTTAAATAAATAATCCCGTTTCGATTGCCACTTCAAGTTGGAAATAACTCCCTTGTATACCCCTTCCCGGGGGTGTAGGTAAAAAGGAGGTGTGACAACTACTGATCAGTGGACCTGTAATTACAGCATCTACTACCCTTCCCACCCCATCTTTTTGTATGCTTCTCCCTATTGCAACTTGTACTACTGCAAGCGCACTAAGTAGCTCTAGCTGTTATTTAGAATCTTTTTGTAATAGAGTGCCAGTAGCGCATCAAGCTCCCTGTAATATATCGTTTTACTTTAATAGAAAGTAATTTTTTGCTGATTCAAAAAAACATAACTGAACCCTATATCCTTTCCTTTACACTCAATCTTCACTATATGACCCTATTTGAGTAAAGAAAAGCTTCTATAAGATAATAACCAAGAGATTAATTAAAGTTATCCTATATATACTTTTCAACAAATTCTTTTCCTGAAAGAATTAAACGCATTGGTTAGATCAGCTAAAAGTTATGTATAATGTCAAGCGGTCGATGGCTTTGTTTGATCATTTGGATATGTCCAACAAAGATCCATGTTGTTATGTCGCGGAAGAGGCAAACCCGAAAATAAAGAAGATAAAGAACATCAAATTTTAACGTGGAAAACCCTTCAAATCGAAGGTAAAAACCACGGGATCACAAAGATCCAAAAAGCTCCACTATAACAATAAGAGGGTTACAAAAGTTCTCCAAATTGGCTACACAACAAGTGCCAAACACGGAGCAACAATAGCAACAAGAGCAACAACTAATCAATTGAAGAAAGAGGAGAATCCACAAAAATAAAGCTGCTGTTCGAGGCTCGAAATCAGATGCTACGAGCCTCCAAATTCGATCTCCACCATTCAAAGAAAAGACCAAGATGTTACAAACGCTCAGCCAAAATTTCAGCACGATCTAACGGTTAACGAATCAGAAAACGTGATTTGAAGTTGGCTGATCGAAATAAAATCTGTAGAGAAAACAAATAGTTTTCTTCTCTCTTGATGAAAGCTCTCTCAAATCCCACTTTTATGTGCTTAAGTCTTTCAAATACTTGTATCAATGAGCGTAGAACAATTCTCCAAGGTTGTCCTATTTATAGATCATGAGTGGTGCTTTCTCTTAAAGCCAAAACCCACTCTAAATAGGAATAAACACCGAATCCAATTTCGAATAGGAATGGAAACCAAAAGAGAATAGGATTAGGCCATTGGGCCTTTGGCTGGACAACATGGGCATATGCCCAACAAACTCCCCCTCCAGCCAAGGGGCCAAATGTGTCTTCAAGTAGAGGAACTATTGACAGGCTTCATGCCTGCNCGCTCTTCCGATCTATGCCTGCCAATTTTCTGCAAAAGGCATGCTTATCTGCAAGCTTAACTATGAAGTCCTCAGGTTGCTCCATACAAATCTCCTCATTTTAAATCACCATGAAGAAAAGCATTCATGACATCCATCTGCTCAACTTCTAAATCTAGACTTGCGGCTAAGCCTAGAACCACACGAATAGAAGACATCTTCACAACAGGAGAGAAAATTTTATCAAAGTCAACTCCCTTCTTCTGGCCAAAACCTTTAACAACTAACCTCGCCTTGTATCTAGGCGCAGAGGTATGGTTATCTTGCTTTATTTTGAATATCCCTTTGTTAGATAAAGCTCTCTTACCTTTCGGTGATTTCACTAACTCATATGTGCCATTCTCATTGAGTGACTTCATCTCATCTTTCATGGCTTCGATCCACTGATCTTTGTGAGTATCTTGCATGGCTTCATCATAATTCTCAGGTTCTCCCATGTCAGTCAAAAGTACATACTCATCAGGAGGATAGCGCATGGATTTTTGCTTCTTCCTTATAGATCTTCTAAGAGAGGTTTTAGGAGCATTCAAAGTAGTTACCTGAGCAGGAACTGGTTACTGATCAACCACAACTTCATCAACTGAAGCATCTATAAAATCTACACCATGATGATTATTTTGATCTTGATCACTATCTCCATCATTGTCTTGGGTTCCTTCATGTGCAATAGGTGCCTTAGCAATTGAAACTAGATCAATATCAACTAAGCTCTCATTACTCTGAGAATCTATCTTCTCAGCTTTGTCAATTTATTTCTTCAATAGTTTGGTCTTCAAAGAATATTGCATCACGACTTCTAATAAGTTTATTGTCAACTGGATCATAAAAACGATACCCAAATTCATCTTGACCATAACCGATAAAGATGCACTACTTAGTTTTGACATCCAGTTTCGATCTCTCATCTTTAGGAACATGCACACAAGCTTTACACCCAAAAACTCATAGGTGAGCATAAGAAATATCTTTGGCAAACCAAACTCTGTCTGGGACATCACCATCCAAAGAAACAACAGGAGACAAATTGATAACATAGGCAACAGTGTTAAGTGTTTCCGCCCAAAATGTATTTGGAAGTTTAGCTTCTGAAAGCAAGCATCTAACTCTCTCAACTAGATTTCTATTCATCCTCTCTGCCAAACCATTCAATTGAGGCGTCTTGGGTGGAGTTTTCTGATGACGAATTCCTTGTTCCTTGTAATAGTTATCAAAGGGACCACAATACTCACCACCATTGTCAGTACGAATACATTTTAATTTCTTCCCCGCCTGTCTCTCAGCTAAGGCTTGAAATTCCTTAAACACACTAAGTGCTTGATCTTTAAATTTCAAAGGATACACCCAGAGCTTACGAGAATGATCATCAATGAAGGTCACAAAGTAAAGTGCACCACCTTTTGACTTTACTTTAAAAGTACCACACAAATCAGAGTGTACTAGCTCCAATAAATCGGGCTTTCTTGAGGGAGGATGACTATAAAATGAAACCCTTTTCTGTTTACCAGCTAAACAATGGATACACCTTTTCAGCTTTGCTTGTCTCACTCCAGAAAGAAAACTTTTCTTGGCCAAACATGTAATCCCCCTCTCATACATATGACTCAGTCTTTGGTGCCACAATTCTGATAAAGTATCACTTTCCACTAGATTTATGGAGTCATTAAGAATAGAGCCCTGTGTCACGTATAATTGACCAGACTTGACTCCTCGAGCCACTACTAACGACCCCTTGGTGAGCTTCCATTGGCCATTAAAGAGGGCATTATGGTAACCTTCATCGTTTAATCTTCATGCGGAGATAAAATTGAAAGGAATGTCTGGAGCATGCTTGACATCTTGAAGAACTAGCGTTGAACCATTATTAGTTTTCAAACAAACTGTGCTAACACCAAACACCTTAACTTCACTGGCATTGCCCATCCTTAACACTCCAGAATCAACACGAGTATAAGATGAGAAAAATTCTTTTCTTGGTGTGACATGTGAGGTAGCTCCAGAATCTACTATCCAGCTCGTCTCATGGGATACCAAATTGATGATATTTTCATCATAAGCAAAAAGAAGGTCATCTCGAACAATAGTAGCAACATTGTTCTCGTTATTTTCAGCTTTCTTTCCTTCTCTAATGTCTTGATTCAACTTGCGACAAAACCTTTTGATGTGTCCTTTCTTGCCATAATGGTTGCATGTAATATTATAGTATTTGGACCTTGACTTGCTTCTACTTTTACCTCTATTCCTTGAGCCTCCTGTTCTATCTCTCCCCTAGTGTTCTATAACCAAGATATCTGCTTGTGAGGACGAACCCTGAGATTTTCTCCTTACTTCCTCGTTCAACACACCACTCTTGGCATATTCCATGGTCACCTTACCTCTAGGAGCTGAATTTGTCAAAGAAATACGAAGAGTTTCCAAGAGTCTGGCAAAGTATTAAGAAGCCAACGTCCTTGTACCTCATTATCAAAATTAACTCCCATTCCAGACAGCTGATCAAGGACGCCCTAAAAATCATTTATATGATCAAGGATAGGGCTGCCTTCCTTGTATTTAAAGGTCATCAATTTCTTTAGCACGAACAACTTGTTGTTCCCAGTTTTTGAAGCATAAAGAGTCTCTAGCTTTTCCCGCAATGATCTCGCATGTGTCTCGTTCAAAATATGGTTGCGAACATTATCTTCAACCCATTTTCATATATATCAACATATTTGTTAGTGCTCGAAATCCCAATCATCATCAGATATACTCTCGGGTTTATGAGCTGCAAAAACGGGTAGATGCATCTTCTTCACGAACAACAAATCTTTCATCTTGCTTCTCCAAACATTATAATTTCTCCCATTTAAACATACCATCTTGCTCATATTCGCCTCCATTCCGTAACAACCCGGATAAATAACCAAGGCTCTGATACCACTGTTATGTCGCGGCAGAGGCAAACCCGAAAATAAAGAAGATACAGAACACCAAATTTTAACGTGGAAAACCCTTCAAATCGAAGGTAAAAACTACGGGATCACAAAGATCCAGAAAGCTCCACTATAACAATAAGAGGGTTACAAAAGTTCTCCAAATTGGCTACACAACAAGTGCCAAACACGGAGCAACAATTGAAACAACTAATTAATTGAAGAAAGAGGAGAATCCACAAAAATGAAGCTGTTGTTCGAGGCTCGAAATAAGATGCTATGAGTCTCCAAATCCAATCTCCACCGTTCAAATCAAAGACCAAGGTGCTACGAACACTCAGTCAAAATTTAAGCCCGATCCAACGTTACGAATCAAAAACGTGATTTGAACTTGGCTGGTCGGAATAAAATCTGCAGCAAAAACAAATATTTTTATTCTCTCTTCTCTCTTGATGAAAGCTCTCTCAAAAACCACTCTTATGTGCTTAAGTATTTCAAAGACTTGTATCAGTAAGCATAGAAACAATTATCCAAGGTTGTCCTATTTATAGATCATGAGTGGTGCTTTCTCATAAAGCCAAAACCCACTCTAAATAGGAATAAACATCGAATCCAATTCCGAATAGGAATGGAAACCAAAAGAGAATAGGATTAGGCTATTGGGCCTTTGGCTGGACAACATGAGCATGTTCCCAACACATGTCTATGTTTACCTCGAAAATACGAGTAACAATTAAACTTGATTTGTGGTTTTATAGATATGTAATTTAATTCAATACCAATTAATAATCAAGAAATATGAAGTTGAAATGAAAGATAGAAGTGAACCAAAACAATGTTAGTTAGCAGCAGTGACCTCGAGACGGTGACCTCGAGGTGGCTTTGGGCAATAAGAACAATAAAGTAGGAAAATCAAAGTATGAACAATTAAGCTAAGAGACAATTTGATGAACAGCAGGCAAAGGGGTAGAGAGTATATTCTTTGCTCAGTAAAAAAATGGTCTTACAAATGATTGGGGTCCCCCTTATATAATGGGGGAACCCTAAATAAGGAATATTTCCTTCTACAGTAGGGAATATTCTTGGTACAGATGTCTAACCGTCTAGTATGGAATTGTACAATCCTATTCCGTGATTTGTGCCGTGACTTTAGGGACGTGGCAAGAATCTAGCTCGTTCTGGTACAAATCCATAACGGTACCATTTCGAGGTCGAGCACACTTGACATTGGTATTCCTTGAACTCTTGCCTCCGGGCGCTACACTCCGTCTTCGAGCTTGAGTCTGGTCCACTGGTTTCGAACTTGACCTCTCCCGGACTTCGGGCCTAGGGCAGAACCTCGAGCTTCTACATCGGGGGCATATGATTCTCGGGACTGGTCCCTCGAGCTCGAACCTGGCCTTACCCAGACTCGGACTTCGGACGACTTCCTTAGTGTATAGATCAAAGGCATTCGATCTTAACGGTATACAGATAGTCCTCGCGTTTCTTAGAGTAAGATGATAAGAAATGATTTTGATCCTCGTTTTCCCGAAGTCTTTAGTGATGATGTCATTTCTGTGATGCCGGCGTTTGAGGTGACCGAAATGTCCCGTCAGTCCTTTTCCCCAAAACATTGAATGCATGCTAGTATTGGTCGGCCGCTAGCGCCGCCGATCCATCGTTGCTCTTCTATAAATATGAGGCGATTCCTCTTAGTAAAGGACTTTACTCTTTCTTTACATCTCCCCTGTCTTTATCTCTTTCTCTAATCACCCGTTTCCACCGCCTCTTTAAGCGCCGGAAAATGCCAAGCTTTTGTAAGAAACACCACATCCCTATGCAACCCGTATTCCTTACCTTACAGTCATGGCTAAGACTTCCAAAACGGTCCCAAAAAAGGATAAAGCGTCGTCTTCTTCTACTTCTTGGCCGGCAAAACCGGTGGTGCCGCCAACTCTTGAGGAAATCACCCCCGGTCCTTGCGTAATCAAGAAGGACTTTAGTATTGAAAATCCCGCAGACATCCCAGGCCGATGTGAGCATGCATCTCGATACATTAGCCTGATATCGAAGCAGATTATCAAGGATATGAGGAAGGACTGTGGCTGGGGAGACGAGGTTTTTATTCAGATCCCGCGCCCCGAGAAAAGCATTACTTCCCACGTAGAGGGGTTTTTAAGTGTTTACACTTATCCCTTCACTCTGGGTCCCCTCTATCCGGTGGTGATCGACTTCTGCAAAACATATGAAGTCACCCTTGGTCAGATTCACCCCCTTTTTGGCTATCGTGATTATGTTGCGCTTCTTTTCCGAAAAGGCTGAGGGGTTAGAATTCACCCTTAGCCACCTGATTCGATTGTATCGGCCCCAGCTATTCCGAGGGCTCATCAAGTTGCAACACCGAACGACGAAGGCCATCTTCGCCAGTACTGACGAGACCAAAGATCGAGGTTGGATGAGCCAGTTCGTCAGAGTAACAACTTCGGATATCATCCCGAGGACAAGATTTCGTTACCGGAGAAGTGGAATTTTAAACGTAAGTGGAGTTCCTTTCCCCGGTATCTATTCATGTTCTACTTCTTCATCTTATAATACCTTTATCCTTTTTTTTTCAGCCACTCCCTGGGCGCCCCTCGCGGTGCCGGAACTCGAGGATTGGGTCCGAAAGTTAGCTGCCACCTCTTCCTACGACAAGCGCAAGTGGCATGAATTAGCGAAGGGCCAGTGGGAGGCCAAGAACCATGGTAAGTGCTTTCCCGGGTTTCAAATAGTTTTCATATACTAGTAGTGTCAATTTACTCATGTTTACTTGTGCGGGCATTGGGAATGCATCTGAGATGAGGCCGGCTCCGGCCGGGGAGAAGACCAAGCCTTCGATTCCGAAATCGGAGAAGGACAATAAAAGGAAGAGGGTTTCGAAGCTGGAAGGCCCTCAAGATAAGAAAACCCCTCCGATCGGGGAAAACGGAGCAATGATTTGGCGAAGTGCCAAGCCCGAAGGGAGACTCTCGAAGAGATTCATGCCCGGGGATTCGATCTTTGCCGAGGAGATAGCCGAGGCAAAGGCGCGGGAAACCGATGCCAGGTTTCTTGTCTCCTCCGATGATGAGGACGTAGTGAGTGGCTCCGGGGACGGGGACGGGGACGGGGAAAGTGAAGAAGATGTTCCCGAGAGAGAGGAGGCTCCCGAAGATAGAGATGCTGAAGGTGAAGTTTCTGAAGATGACGATTCCGGGGATGTAGCCCCGAAAATAGATTGGGTTTTCATTTTCTTTTTTGTGCAAGGGCCCTTCGAGGGCGTTGTAAACATGTTTTCTAAAATACCCTTCATGAATATAAAGTATCTTTTAGCTCTATCCTTAACTTGTGTTGAATTTTATTTTGTTCTCATTTGCGGAAGACTTCGATAATTCAAACAATCAGTTTGAGTCTTGATTCGGATTCAGAACATAATAAACCCTTAGGTTTTTATTGATTAATATATAAATCAATTCGATAAGAGCTCGGAATATTGGGACTCTAGAGTCCGAGTTGAGTGAGAGCGAGGTATTGAACTCCAAATGGTTTGGCCCTCGAGCTCTCTTAAGTTGGCCCTTAGGCTCTTTAAGCCCTTAGGTTGGCCCTTAGGCTCTTTAGGATGGGCCGATTCAGCTTTTAAAGTGGCTGTACTTTTCCCTATTTTCGGCTAAAAGACTTAGTAAAAATTTTGTATGCCTTAGCATGTGTTTTTTTATACCCGTTTGGGTTTTTCGGAGGTTCAACGTATCGGAACCTTATTAGCAATTTGTTTGAGCAAGCATAATTGAATACCTCTTGAGGTATTTCCGAAGTACAACGTTGTCAAAGCCCTTGGATTATTCAAGGGCCGAATTTATCGAGGACCTCAGATTTTTCGGGGGCTGAATTTATCAAAGCCCTTTTATATTTTGCTTTTGCCGAGCGTAGACTGATTCAACCGGTTTTACAAAGTGTTTGAAGGCCTTAAATTTATATTGGAAGTCGGACGTCTCCGATTCGCGTTATTTTGGCTGTAGCCTTTATATGGCTGTAGTCTTTTGTATTGTCGTAGCCTTCGGGCATGTCACTTGGACTTGTTTCCCGATAACTTTTCGAAGTTGTTCGAAAAGTTAGTCCCCGAGTATATTGTCCTTGGCCTTTATTTCGAGGGGGGTGCCCCCCTTTGGGGTCTTATAAGTCTGAGTTTTTGATGGCTCGGATGTATTTACTGTCGATAGCAGTCCCTGAGTATTCGGGGATACTTTTATGCTTTGGCTCTTGAGCCGTTTCCCATAGGATTATAAGTGTGGAGTTCGTGTAATAGTAGACTTCTTTGAGACACAAAGTATTTTTGATATTAACAAAATTCTTCTTCGAATAATTGATACACACGTACATGCTTTGCCGTTGAGGCTTGACTATTCTATATGGACACGGTTCATCTGACCGTTTGGTCCATTAGAAAGTTTTCCTAACAAGGCCCTCTTAGGCGTGAAGTATTTTCCTCGAAAATATAATCTCCGAGGGTGATGCCCCCCAGTATTCGAGGTTGATTAAAAAGAAACCTTGGATACTGTTGAGTTCTCCTTAGGCAGCACATAATTGTTGCCTCGTTAAAAACCTTGCCGGTAAAACCCATTTGGGACAAAATCCGATCTAAGGGAAAAAGAGTGCAACGCATGCTTTAAAACCTAAGGCCTTCATGTAGAAATACGATGTCCTCGAGATCATATGCCCTCGATCGAAATCCTGTAATGAGTTAGTTTTAAACTCAAATGGACAAAGGATAAGGTCATACCTTAGCAGTAGTACCGTTTGAGCAGTGATATGTTCCAATTGATTGGCAATTGTTGGCCTTCCATTGTGTTGTTTGTAAGACCCTTTACCGACTACTCCGAGGACTCGGTACGGTCCTTCCCTATTCGGGCCAAGTTTCCCTTCATTTGGGTCTCGATTATTGAGGGTGACTTTCCGTAGGACTAAGCCCCCGATTCCAAAATGTTCAAGGTTGGTTCTTCTATTGTAGTATCTTTTGATCCTTTGCTTTTGTGCGGCCATCCGAACGAGCGCCGCTTCTCGCTTTTCGTCTAATAACTTGAGGCTGGCATTCATAGCCTCGTGATTTGACTCCTCCGATGCATGTCGAAACCTAGTGCTGGGTTCTCTAACTTCGACGGGGATGAGGGCCTCAGAGCCATATACTAGAGAGAACGGGGTGGCCCCCATACTGGACTTTGATGTAGTCCGATATGCCCAAAGAATCTCGGGTAAAACTTCTCTCCATTTCCCCTTTGCATCATCCAGTCTTTTCTTCAAGTTCTGAATGATAGTTTTATTTGTTGACTCGGCCTGTCCGTTTCCTGTGGGGGTGGTACGGTGTCGATAGAATCCTCTTTATTTTATGCGCTTCAAGGAACTTCGTTACCTTGTTACCGATGAATTACTTTCCATTGGCACACACAATCTCGGTGGGTATTCCGAATCGACATATGATGTGGTCCCAAAAAAAGTCAATGACTTCCTTTTCTCGAACCTTCTCGAAGGCCTGCGCTGCTACCCACTTAGAGAAATAATCAGTCATAAACAGGATAAATTTAGCTTTACCTGGGGCCGTTGGTAAAGGGCCGACTATATCCATTCCCCATTTCATGAAAGGCTACGGGGACAGGACCGAACGAAGTTGTTCTCCAGGCTGATGGTTCATCGGTGCGAATCATTGACACTTATCACATTTTCTGACAAATTCCTTAGTATCCTTTCCATGCTCTCCCAGTAGTAACCTACTTTGATAATTTTGCGAACCAAAGACTCGGCGCCAGAGTGATTCCCACAAGTGCCTTCGTGGATTTCTCGAAGGACATAATTGGTGTCTCCTGGCCCCAAACATACCGCTAATGGCCCATATATCGTTCTCCTATACAATGTTCCATCTTTATCCAATGCAAATCTAGCGACCTTAGCTCGTAAGGCCCTCGATTCTTTGTGTTCTGACGGTAGTTTTCCATTCTTTAGATAGTCAATATACTTATTCCTCCTGTCCCAAGTCAGGCTTGTTGAATTTATTTCGGCATGACCCTCTTCAACCATGGACCTTGATAATTGGACAACAGTCCCCGGACGATGTCACCTTCTTCAACAGAAGAGCCCAGATTGGGAAGCGCATCGGCCTCACTATTCTGCTCTCGAGGCACATGATCCAGAGTCCATTCCTTGAAGTGATGCAAGGTTAGCTGCAATTTATCCAAGTACCATTGCATCCTATCTTCTCGAACATTGAAGCTTTTGTTTACTTGGTTCACAACCAATAGAAAATCACATTGACCTCGATGACTTCTGCTCCCAAGCTTTTAACAAGCTCAAGACCTACAATCATGGCCTCATTGTTAGTTAATCTTGGAGTTTTGATAGATTGCCTAATAGTATCACCTGTGGGAGGATTTAAGACAATGTCGAGTCCGTACCTCTTCATATTCGAGGCATCGTCCGTGAAAAGGGTCCATACCCCCGATGTTGTATCTGAGTTTAGCAGGAGTTCTTTCTCCACTTTGGGTACGAGGGTCGGCGTAAAATCGGCCACGAAGTCAGCTAGGATTTGAGACTTGATGGCCGTTCGGGGTTGATATACGATATCGTACCCGCTAAGTTCGACGGCCCATTTGGCCAATCGGCCCGATAGCTCGGGCTTATGCAAAACGTTTCGAAGAGGGTAAGTGGTTAATACACATATGGGATGACACTGAAAATATGGTTTTAGCTTTCTAGATGCGCTTATCAGTGCAAGTGCTAATTTTTCTAAGTGAGGATATCTAGTTTCAGCCTCTCCTAGAGTTCGGCTTGCATAATAAATAGGAAATTGCATACCTTGCTCTTCTCGAACTAGTACCCTACTTACCGCTATCTCGGATACTGCCAGGTATAGATAAAGCCTTTCGTCTTCCTTTGGGGTATGAAGCAAAGGCGGGCTCGACAGATATCGCTTCAACTCTTCCAAGGCTTGCTGACATTCCGGGGTCCACACGAAATCCTTTTCTTTTTGAGCAAGGAAAAGAACCAGTGACTTCGATCCGACAACCTCGAAATGAATCGACCCAAGGCAGCTATTCGCCCTGTTAGCCTTTGCACGGCCTTCACACTATCCACGATCGTGATATCCTCGATAGCCTTGATCTTATCGGGATTGATTTCGATACCCCAATTTGATACCATGAAGCCGAAGAACTTCCCCGAACCAATTCCGAAGGCACATTTCTCCGGGTTAAGCTTCATGTTGTATTTCCTCAAAATTGCAAACGTTTCCTGCAAATGTACTTAATGGTTCTCCGCGCAGGGACTTAACCAATATGTCATCAATATAGACTTCCATTGTTTTACCTATTTGTTCTTCAAACATTTTGTTAACTAGGCATTGGTATGTAGCTCTCGCATTTTTTAGTCCGAAGGGCATTACGTTGTAACAATAAGTTCCAAACTTAGTTATAAATGAAGTCTTTTCCTGGTCTTCCAGGTTCATCTGAATTTGATTGTAGCCGGAGTAGGCATCGAGAAAAGTTAGGGTCTCGTGGCCAGCCGTGGCATCGATCATTCGGTCGATGTTTGGCAATAGGAAAGAATCTTTCGGACATGCTTTATTCAAGTCCTTATAATCCACACAGATTCTAAGCTTATTTCCTTTTTAGGAACTACAACTACGTTTGCTAACCATTCGGGATACTTTACCTTCCGAATGGATCCTATTTTAAGGAGTTTGGTTACCTCGTCTTTTATGAAGGCATGCTTTACCTCGGACTGAGGCCTCATCTTTTGCTTCATTGGTTTGAACCTGGGATCGGTGCTCAACCGATGTGTGGTGATTTCTGGCGGGATCCCTGTCATATCTAAGTGCGACCAAGCAAAGCAATCCATATTATTAATAAGAAATTGAATTAGTTTTTTCCTAAGTTCGGGGGTTAGTCCCGTTCCCAGGTATACCTTTTTCTCGGGCATGTACTCGATCAAAACGACCAGCTCCAGTTCCTCGATAGTTGATTTTGTCGCATCAGATTCTTCTGGAACGATGAAGGTTCGAGGAGTAAGGAAATCGTCATCTTCGTCTTCAATCACCTGTTGCTTTGACTCCATCGAGGTTGGAGGTGGTAATTACTATTTGGCGGTATGCTTATCTTTAGGGCTCGACTTCTCCGAGGTCGGAGGCTCTGGAATCGGTCTTACTTCCTCGATCACAAATATCTCCTTTAGCAGCATGTTTCTCCCTGTAGATAATTTTTATCCCTTCCTCTGTTGGGAACTTCATCATCTGGGGAAGAGCTTAAGGCACTGCCCTCATGTTGTGTATCCATGGTCTCCCGAGGAGTGCGTTATACCTCATATCACCTTTGATAACATGGAACTTCGTATCTTGTATAGTCCCGGCTACGTTTACTGGCAAGATGATCTCTCCCTTTGTTGTTTCGCTTGCCATGTCGAAGCCATTCAGGACCCGGGATGTAGGTATGATCTGATCATGTAGGCCGAGTTGTTCCACGACCCTCGATCTGATTATATTTGCTGAGCTACATGGATCCACTAAAACACGCTTAACTTGAATTTTATTCAAAAGGACAGAGATTACCAGGGCGTCGTTGTGAGGCAGAGATATGCCTTCTACTTCCTCGTCACACAATGATAAGACGTCCTCGGGCACAAATCTCCGAGTCTGTTTTTCTCTTGTGATTGATACTTTGGTGCGCTTGAAATAGGTCGTTGAGGGACATCGACTCCGCCAATGATCATGTGGATTACATGTTGTGGTTCTTCTTGCTCATTTTTCTTTGCGTCTCTCTCCCTGAAGTGATTCTTAGCCCGATCACTTAGAAATTCTCGAAGGTGACCCTCGTTAAACAAGCGAGCCACTTCTTCCCTTAGCTGTCTACAATCTTTTATCCGATGACCATGTGTACCATGATACTTGCATGTCAAGTTTGGGTTTCTTTGAGAAGGATCGGTCTGAATTGGCCTAGGCCACTTGGTGTCTTTAATTCTCCCAATAGCGGAGACAATCCCTGATGCATCATTGCTAAAGTTGTATTCTGATAATCAATGAGCTTCTGCGGGGTCCGAGTGCTTGTCAAATCCGTTTTTGCTCATAAGTCCCCGAGATCTTTGACCTCGATCGTTTCTTCGATCACTCCGAGGAGTGTTGCGGCTCGGGCCGCTGTTCCTTCGATCGGCATATGGCTGATACCGCTCTTTGTTGAATCTCGATTCCCGATCTTTGTCCCTAGAGGGATTAGCTGTGAATCTGTTAGGATACACTGAACCCGAGAGGGCTCCCAATTGGTCATCATCGACCCTGATCTTTGACTGATAACGATTGTGCACATCCGACCATGTCACAACTGGATATTCAATTAAGTTCTATTTCAACTGCTGAGAAGCGATTGAACTCCTTTCATTCAGACCTTGCATGAGGGCCTGTACTGCGCAGTGATTGGAGACCGGAGGTAATTCGATTCTTTCCATCTAAAACTGGGACATAAACTCCCTTAGCATCTCGTTGTTCCTTTGCTTAATTTTGAAGACGTCCGACTTCCTCGTGGCCACCTTTATGGACCCGGCGTGGGCTTTAACGAAGGCGTCCACTAACATAGCAAATAAGACAATAGAGTTAGGAGCTAAGTTGTGATACCAAATCATAGCTCATTTTGAGAGTATTCACCAAATGTTTTCAACAACACTGACTCGATTTCATCATCATTCAAGTCATTTCCTTTGATTCCACAGGTGTATGAAGTAATATGTTCATTAGGGTCTGTTGTTCCGTTGTATTTGGGTATGTCGGGAATGCGAAACTTATTGGGAAAGGGCATCGGTGCCGCACTCTAAGGGAATGGTTTCTGTATGAATTTTTTGGCGTCTAAACCTTTCAAAATTGGAGGTGCCCCCGGTATCTGGTCTACACGGGAGTTAGGTCTCCACTTTTTTATCATTGTCTTCAATTTTCTTTTCCCCGGACTCAATCCTCTTACTGAGCTCTTCGAGCATTTTCATAATCGTGGGGTCAGTCCCCGAGCTATTTTCATTAGATCTCTCTAGCGTTGGCTCAGCACGTTGATTGTCTTCATGTTCAGCTACGCTCGGGGTTTTATTTTGACTTTGGAGTTGAGCGATGGCGATTTGCTGGGCCTGCAACATCTCGAATATCAATTGGAGATTGACTCCCCCATCTCCTACTCCTGGCGCTCCTTAGTCCCCTGGTCGGGCTTCCTTGCGTGCATTCCCTACGGGGTTTGTGCCTGCATCCGTGTTTAGAGCATTGTGCAAACTGATATCAACTGGCTCCATATTTGGCACTCCCTCAGGGTTTATGGGTGGTACACCGACCCCTATACCGCTGTTTTCTCCAAGACCCTCACTGTCATGAACAGGTGTGTTTTGTGTGCTAGACATGTGCAAGCCTGAAAATAAAAGAATCTTGACAAGAAAAAGTGTACAGACAACGTGTGTAACAAGAATCAGTAAAGAAATAATCACTATTATCTTTAGCCCCACGGTGGGCGCCAAATTGTTTACCTCGAAAATATGAGTAACAATTAAACTTGATTTGTGGTTTCAAAGATATGCGATTTAATTCAATACCAATTAATAATCAAGAAATATGAAGTAGAAATGAAAGATAAAAGTGAACCAAACCAATGTTAGTTAGCAGCAGTGACCTCGAGACAGTGACCTCGAGGTGGCTTTGGGAAGTAAGAACAATAAAGTAGGAAAATCAAAGTAAGAATAATTAAGCTAAGAGACAATTCTGATGAACAACAGGCAAAAAGGTAGAGAGTATATTCTTTGCTCAATAAAAAATAGTCTTACAAATGATTGGGGTCCCCCTTATATAATAGGGGAACCCTAAATAAGGAATATTTCCTTTTAAAGTAGGGAATATTCTTGGTACAGCTGCCTAACCGTCTAGTGCGGAATTGTACAATCCTATTCCGTGATTTGCGCTGTGACTTTGGGGACGCGGTAAGAATCTAGCTCGTTCTAGTAAAAATACATAACGGTACCATTTTTAGGTCGAGCACACTTGACGTCGGTATTCCTCGAACTCTTACCTGCGGGCGCTATACTCCGTCTACGAGCTTGAGTCTGGTCCACCGATTTTGAACTTGACCTCTCCTGGACTTCGGGCCTAGGGCAGAACCTCGATCTTCTACATCGGGGAGTCCGAAACCTAAATGTTGGTCTACTGCTAAATAAAAAGTTACATTTCCATATATAACGCGGTATTACATCGCGCTANGCTGGTTTGGGTGGCGGTGGTAATCCAGCTCCTGGTGCAAGTTCGTCTAATGTACCCAACTATCAAGGATACACCTAGTGTTTTATTTTCGTAATGTTTTTTGTAATAAGTGTCTATACTTGTTTATGTTGCAAGATTTATCAAATAAAATTATGTTCCACAGCCTTGTTATATCTTATTATCTAACATGACCTTTTGAATTGGGATGATGATATGATAGTTCCATCATTCAACTTATTGGTGTTAGTAAAGAAGACCAATATGAAGATTGAAATTTCGTAACATAATACTTCAAGAGAAAAAGCACAACAACCATAACTAAAGCAACATACATGAAAATAAAAGATAATAAAAGGATAAATCAAGACAAACACATCTTAGTACCAAGTAAAAAACGGATTAGTACAAACAGGATATCTGTCTCCCTTCGCGGTTAAATAGTACGTTTTGTGTGAATATATATAGCACGTTTGAATACTACGTTTTGTGTGTTGTCTTGTCGGTCTGAAAAGCTGACCGACTGCGGAAGAGCTGTTTCGTTTCAGAAAAAGTTAATATGTATAGCGCAGTTGAATACTGCATTTTGTGTGTTGTCTTGTCGGTCTGAAAAGCTGACCGTCTGTGGAAAAGCTGCTTCATTTCAGAAAAAGTTAATATGTATAACACGGTTGAATACTGCATTTTGTGTGTTGTCTTGTCGGTTTGAAAAGCTGACCGTCTGCGGAAAAGCTGTTTCGTTTCAGAAAAAGTTAATATGTATAGCGCGGTTGAATACTGCATTTTGTGTGTTGTCTTGTCGGTCTGAAAAGCTGACCGTCTGCGGAAAAGCTGTTTCGTTTCAGAAAAAGTTAATATGTATAGCGCGGTTGAACACTGCGTTTTATGTGTTGTCTTGTCGGTCTGAAAAGCTGACCGTCTGCGGAAAAGCTGTTTCATTTCAGAAAAAGTTAATATGTATAGCGCGGTTGAATACTGCGTTTTGTGTGTTGTCTTGTCGGTCTGAAAAGCTGACCGTTTGTGGAAAAGCTGTTTCGTTTCAGAAAAAGTTAATATGTATAGCGCGGTCTAATACTGCATTTTGTGTGTTGCCTTGCCTATAAATAACGGCCGCATTCTAGTTATTTTCTGCGCTTAGCAATACCTAATAGCAAATTATTCCATAAAAGCAAGGTTATTTTTTTACACTTTAACAAATGTCTGAACCCCTTTATGTACCAAGGTGCGAGTGCGGCAAAAAATGCATGATGCAAGACTGTTGGGATGATGGTGAAGCTGGACGCCGCTACTGGGCGTGTATGAACAAGTTTTATAGGGTTCCCGACGAACCTGTTTGCAATTTTGAGGTTTGGATTGATGAACCCTGTCAGCAGGAATACTACAAAGAAAAGTTGCAGTATCTTCATTATTTGACCTTGAAACAGTGGAAAAGAGAGCGACAATACAAACGACAAGTTACGGAGTTGAAGGAGAAACTCAAAGAGGTGGAAGAAGAAAAAAATAAGCCGGTAGAAAATTTTAAGTGGTTGGAGCAGAGAATACTAAGCGGTGGTGACTAAACAATGACATGTATGTGTTGAGCGTAGTAGTGTATCTTTATGTTTCCCGTGTCATATGTTTTCATTAGTTGTACTGAATTTAAGTTATGTTAAGTTTCTATGTTTGTGTTTTTGTTGTACTGCCAAAATAAAGAAGAAACGGGGTAATAAAAACATAATGCGCATATTATGTAACCAACATGATTTATTATTTACATAAAATACAAAAAAAGAAAATGAATGTGTCCCACAGCCTTTGTGCTTCAATGCAGTCGCTGGCCTGAGGCGTATCCCCTCCCGCCCGGATACACTATCAGGATCATCCTCATCACGTCGCCTCTTTATATGAGGATGTACTGCAGCATGATGCTCCACAATATCGAGGCACATCAGCGGGACAGAAGTGCTCCAGATCAGTCGGCCGACCGAGCAATAATCGGGAAGGCGACCTATCAAGTCGTCGTTGTATGGTGTCCAGATGAACTATAAAATAAGAACATAAAAGTGAGTTTGCGCAACACAAGTGAATTTATACCAAGTAAGTTTAGGTACACATTTACCTGTGCGCTCTCCAGCATATCCAACACATCCCTGACAAGGGGAGGATTATGATGAGCATCAATGGATCGGTAATTTCCACGCCGGAGAACCCACCTCCTAGCTAGAGGGAGAAACGGAGGTGCTACATCCGGAGGTAATGGTGGTAGAGGTGGCTGCAACTGCAGGAACCGCTCCCAGGCCCAAACCTAACATACAAGGTTGACGTAAAGGTTAAGATAAATTTGACTAGATAGAATTGGAAGTAATGAACAGAGTATTCGAATATGTTGTTACCTGTAGAAGCGGCAGAAAACCACATACGTCGCTCTGGGTGCCCATGCTCGCCCGGCACATATGCATGTACATGTAAGCGAGAACAGCAGCACCCCAGTTGTACTGGGGTAAAGCATCTAGCAGCTGAAGATGATGTAGAAATCGCAAACTCACTAGATTTCCTGAAGTGTTCGGTAGCAAGACCCCCCCCAAAAAGAAGGAGCAGCACCAACCTCGTGTACCGGTGAATATGTAGATCATCTGTCTCGTCGGTGATGTCAGGGTGCAATATCTCCAAATGTTGTCTAATAGCTGTCAAACCCATGCGACTAGCCCCTGAATGTGCAGTCTCATCCTGTGGCCTGAAACCAGTGAGCTGCTGCAGCAAGTCCAAATACTGGGCACGCGACATATATCTCATACCCTGAGGCAGTGCAACGGCCAGCCCATCAGCAGGCAACCCATATAAAACCTCAACATCCTGCAGCGTGATGGTGGCCTCGCCAATGGGCAGGTGGAAAGTGTGCCTATTCGATCGCCACCGCTCTATCGAGGTCGTGATCAGAGACCAGTCGAGCTGCAGCACCCAATCTCAAAAATCCTATAGAAGCCAGTATCCCTCAGGCGCTGGACTACACGGGGATGGAAAAGCCTGTCCCTCATAAAGTCCCACAAGTCGTCCACTCTCCTGGCGCGGAGAGTCTGGTCCAGTAGCTCTCCCTCCCATACGTAGGCGGACCTATGATCGCCCTGTAACACTAATAGCTCATCGGAGAAAGGTCCAGGATGCACAGGCGGCACGTCCATGTCGTCTACTGTAAATTAAACAATATTAGTTGTATTTGTTTTGTAAATTAAATAATTAATTTTTAATTGGACAGAGTATATATCTATGGGTTCCAGGCTCGATATTTGAGGCCCAGTAGCACCAAGCTATCCTGAATTCTTATGTGTGTCAATTTTAATTTTTTTCATAATTTTGTGTGTTTGATTTATAAATTAAATAATTAATTTTTAATTGGACAGAGCATATATCTACGTGTTCCAGGCTCGATACTTGAGGCCCAGTAGCACCAAGCTATCCTGAATTCTTATGTGTGTCAATTTCATTTTTTTTCATAATTTTGTGTGTTTGATTTATAAATTGAATAATTAATTTTTAATTGGACAGCGTATATATCTATGGGTTCCAGGCTCGATATTTGAGGCCCTGTAGCACCAAGCTATCCAGAATTCTTATGTGTGTCAATTTTAATATTTTCATAATTTTGTGTTTTTTGTTTTATAAATTAAAAATTAATTTTGTAAATTGTAATTGGACAGAGTTTCTGTATGATCTATCAATATAGTAGATACTTAAACTACAGGGATTCTACGCTAAAAGGCTCTACATTTTACTACGCTAAAAGGCTCTATATTTTACTACGCTAAAAGGGCACTAGTCTTTAAGCAAATAAATAATCTAAACCAAATAAAAACAACAAATATATTTTAATACTATAACATTCACGAAATTACAAATAAAACAGTAAAAGAAATTTATGAACATTCTTATTAACAAAAAAAATGATTTCTCAACTTTTAAATATTTTTTTAAAACACTAATATCTTAATCCGGATAAAATAGCATACTAGTTTAATCGCAAATAAAACACAAAACAACATGGAAACACATTCAAGACAACTAATATGCATTATTATACGAGTTTCGACATATACTAAATCGAAATACCTCGATTTATGTTTTTAGAAAAGTCGATAAATTAAAATTTTGAGCCCGAAACGAGGAAACCACAACAATAAAAGGCTTGGGTTGGATGTGGGACCTACAATCTTATCTTTTTGTGTGACGGGTGGGGTCCACTCGGATGTTTCTGTCGTGAGAAGAAGAAGGGCTTTTTAATGAAGACGTTGTATTATACCGCGCTATATATAACGCGGTATTACACCGCGCTATACTTTAACGGCAGAAACACCGTTAAAGTATAGCGCGGTGTAATACCGCATTATATATAGAAATGTAACTTTTTTTTTAGCAGTAGAAATGTATTTTGAGTCCGAAAAGCCAACATTTAGATTTCAAACTCCTACATCGGGGGCATATGATTCTCGGGACTGATCCCTCGAGCTCGAACCTGGCCTTACCCGGACTCGGACTTCGGACGACTTCCTTAGTGTATAGATTGAAGGCATTCGATCTTAACCGTATACCGTCTACAAAATTCCATATGCATAACGTTAGGTAAAAGAGGAAAAAAGGAAAAGCTTTTTTCTTCTTGGACAAAGAAAAAGGGAAATGCTTTATGTTCATGCCAGTGACGTTTATGCATTGTCATTTGGCAATTGTTAGTAGTCAAAGCGCAAGGTCAATTAGTTATTAGTATGATTTGTGAATGAAAATTCTTGGGTCCTTTCATATTTCAAGTGCTATATTCCTTCGTTTCACACAGAGATTATCTTTTTTGATGCTGTAAAGTTCAAGTTTGGAGGGCTAGCTAGCACTTGTTTGGAACTTTCTAAACCCTCTTTCTTATTGTTTGCCGCGTGGAATGAATTAAAAAAATAAGACCAATTGGCAGTTGTACTACGACCAGGAAAGTTAATGGAGTCAAATTGAATTTATATTAAATAGCTCATGGGCGACCATGCTCGCTATATTTTAAGATGGATATAATAATTAATCCGAAATTTATTCCATAGTATTAAAATACGTTGAAGATTCACAAAGTAAAGGAAGTAAGTGGGATATGAGTATTCCAACTAACTTTCCAGAAGAGACTCGTTTAACAACCTTAAGTTCATCATGAACAGGTTCCTTCGGAGTCATCCAATAAAATTGGAATGATACAAAGAAAATTAGCATGGCCCTTACTGCTCAAGGATGACATGCACAAATCGACAAATGGTCTACATTTTTTAAATTGCAAAAGAAAAAAATCGTCATGAACAGTACAAACAATACTGTTTGATACTATTGGAAATCACTGGATTAAACAATATAGAACTTTTCCAACATAAGCATATGTTAAGCTAAACAGGACTTTGGTGATTTCAGCTTGCTAATTTAGTTAATATGCTTATTTGAGACTCTTTAAATACTTATATCATAGCTTTTGCCCCATGATAAAATCACACCATATTGGTGAAGAAGATAAAATAATTCTCATAATAAAGTCAACTATCGTTTTGCAAGATTTTCATAATATGCTGAAAAATAAGAAACATTTTAGCCTAATAAGAAAATGAGTCAATAGGGTCATTACTCTTCCAATATAAGTTCTTGGAATAAATAGGCCAGAAAAGTATAATATTTCTTCCTATTGGTTCAGTTTTATTGTTCCAAGCATTAGTTTCAAAATTCATGTGCCCACGTGTCCCGTTGGAATAATATGAAAGCTTTAGTAAAAGTAAAAACAACGACATAAACGACGATGAAATTACACATTTGAAAATTCCCCAAAAGTTCAAACAAGAGATAAGCGTTATAAGACACATTATGTGAATTCCCACAAAAAGTCATTCAAATTCGGGACAAGAGACTTTGATAAAGTCAGTGTCAAATATTGAGCAGCCAAGAGAGGCAATGGGCGATTATAAATACTTCCCACCTACAAAAAGACCAAATCACTAAGTTTGCTTTCTTTTAACACCTATATACACCATTCTCCCTCTGTCTTTCACATACCAGATATATATATATATATATATATATATATATATATATACACGGTAAACATTTTATTAGATAACTAAACATGGGGAGAATGGCTCTTCTAGCTGCAGCAATGACTTTGTTAGTATTAGTTTTACAACCTCCGATGGCTTTTGCTGCTACCAAAGGAAAGATGGTAACAATTTTGAGCGTTGATGGAGGTGGAATTAGAGGCATTATTCCTGGCACCGTTCTTGCCTTCCTTGAATCCAAACTTCAGGTACTTATCAATCATCATCTACTATATATTTTACTCTGTTGTTGAAACACTGTTATGGACTTTCCATCCAGCCTTGAATGGATTTGTGTGTTAATAACCCGAATCCATATTGCTGAAGAAAGGCATTGAGGAGAGAATATATCTCTGACTCAAAACGTTTTTCGAGTGCCACACCCATATATAGTAAGCCCCAACTAGTTCAAGATAAATTTTTTAACTTGGGCGTTTCCACCGTGTTATAGATTAAATTCTTGAACACTGACCATGCTTCTATTATCGGTTTTATTTTATAAGATGTTATTAAATGTACACTAATTTTTAAGAAGAAAGAAAGACGTTTCACACGTACCAAAAATACACTTTAGTTAGAACTTATGACATGTCAAGACATTTCAATAGTTATAACAAGTTAAAATAAGAAGTTTCAACTTAAAGACAAGTCTTTAGAATAAAGAAAAAATGTCGACCTTTTTTTAAACAGACTAATAAAGAAAAAATGCCATATAACTTAAACAGAAGAAGTCGTTTTATTACTTTCTTCTTATATCCTTCTCATAAACTATATCTGTATATGCTTAACTAGGAGTTGGATGGATCAAACGCAAGACTTGCAGATTATTTTGATGTGGTAGCAGGAACAAGCACAGGTGGATTAATAACCACTATGCTTACTGCTCCTAACAAAGACAACCGCCCCTTATATCAAGCAAAAGACATTTCCAATTTCTACATGGAGCACGGCCCTCAAATTTTTCCTCAAAGCAGGTTAAAACAGTAAATATAGTGACTCAGAGTTCTTTCTTTTTCTCTTTTGCTTAATACTGAAGGAAAATGTTTAATTATGAATTTTTCAGACGTAACAGCTTTGTGAGGAGAGTCACAAATTTGTTTGGGGGGCCAAAATATGATGGCAAATACTTGAGATCAATGATTAATTCAATATTAGGCAATCTTACTATGAACCAGACGTTGACTAATACTATCATACCAACTTTTGATATCAAACGCCTTCAACCAATTATATTCAGTACCGCTGATGTAAGTTTCTACTCTTTACCTAACAATATTCTTTTAATTATTACTATATTTTTTTGCTTAATGAAAATGATGGGATATCCTATATAATTTATTCAATTTTGTTTATAGGCAAAAGCAAATATATCTAAGAATGCTCAATTGTCAGACATTTGTCTTAGTACCTCGGCCGCACCTACTTATTTCCCAGTACACTATTTTGAGACCAAGGATGCTGAAGGGAAAATACGTACATTTGATCTTATCGATGGAGGTGTAGCTGCAAATAATCCAGTGAGTAGCCTTTCTAATATAAGCAATTGTATATCTTAAGATTAATTTAATTCTAATATAAGCAATTGTAATTAGTTTTAGCTTATTAGTGTTGTGATTTTGCTTTATTGAGCAGAGGGCTTCTAGAAACAGCCTCTCTATATTCACAAGTTAGGGGTAAGGATTGCGTATATACTACCCTCCCCAGATCCCACTTGTTTGTTATTAGTGCATTAATATAGCGAGCCATTTTCTTTATTTTCTACTTACTTATATTATCAGTGCGTTAAACTTTATATCTTACGTATTTATGAAATATCAGTATTGACATCCATCTTCTTTACTCTTTCGTAGACTCTGATGGCAATAACACACATTTCAAAACAAATTATGACGGGCACCTTTCAGTACGAGAATATGGAAAAAATGGACTGCAACAAAATGTTGGTTCTGTCATTGGGCACGGGTACAGGAAAGCACGAAGAGAAGTACAATGCTACAATGGCTTCTAGGTGGGGAATGCTAGGTTGGATCTACAACAATGGTGCCACCCCATTGATAGATGTTTATGCTGATGCTAGTGCTGATATGGTAGACATTCACGTTTCCACCATGTTTCAGACTCTTGGCAGTGAGAAGAACTACATCAGGATTCAGGTAACAATGACTTGACTTTTCTTAGTATGTGACAATTCAACACGAAAGAAAAGTCTATTCCTACTATCCATGGACGTTTATACATCCCTTTCTTGATTGTTATTATCATTATAATTATTTATTATTATTATTATTATAGTGGTGTCTAAGTTAGTTTGTCGTGTACCTAGACTTATGCCACTTGAAAGAGACAAATTGAGTATATAAACAATGCGGTTCAACTAAATCCTTTATTTTGGATACGTTGTATAGATATATATATGAGAAAATTACTAAGATTTAAAGAAATACTAAAATTTGAAATCATAATACTAATAATGTGAGGAATTCAATGGTAAACACATAAACGTTGAACCCATCAAAGTTAAGTTTTGGGTCGCCTCTACCACCAAATACATCTACTTCACCGGCAAAACTATTGGTAACTTTTCCCATTAAAGTTTAAGCTGATGAAAATAATAATTCACCTTAACTTTTTTGTTTCTATTGAAACGTGCATTCATTTTGTTGATTATTTGAGTTTGAATGGTACAGGACGATAATTTGACTGGAGAGGCTGCATCTATGGATATTGCAACCGTAGAAAACATGGAGAGACTTGTACAAATTGGTAATGATCTATTGAAGAAGCCAGTGTCAAGGGTCAACTTAGAAACAGGCCGATACGAACCAGTTGTTGCGGAGGGTACTAACGAAGCTGCTATACTCCGTTTTGCTCAGTTGCTTTCAGAAGAAAGGAAACTCAGAATAAACAACTAGAAAGTACATATTTGTTCAGACTGGGAAATATACTCTTAGGATTTGTCATACAAAATCCGTAGAACTAGTAAAAGACTGATTATACAAAAAATTCTTCTCCAATTGTTAAGTGCCTACAGAGTAGGCCATGTTGTAATATCAAAATAAATTAACCTTCAAATAGGGAAATAAAATAAAATTTATTTAATTGTTCTATTTTTCTTCATCAGCTCCTATCAATTGTTGTGTAAAGACTATACCTCTTAAATGCCTAAGTGGTAAAACAAGTTGTCATCAAAACATTTCTCTCTCCGTACAAAAAAGCTAAACTCGAACTCTCCGCAACAAACGGTCACCTGGAGCCGGTAATGGCTAGTTCCAACTAGCTCTGGTGACTACCATGGACAACACCAGAGGCCCTCAAGCTCCTCCCAGATCCCCAAATCCCCTGAACTACCAGATCTAATACCTAACAACCAAATCTCCAACATCCAAAAATTTTCACCGCTGCAAAGAAAAGCCATAGAAGTAGATGATAACTCAAATCAAAACCAAACGGACTCTTATGCAGATGCGCTAGGGTTCAAGGTTGGGAATAGAGCAAAATTGAAAGTGAGACTACCCCCCAGAAAGCATGAACTGATAGATCGAAAAGTTGTGATAGTTTTCACCAACGAAGAGCACGAACTTTTAGCAGAGACATGTCGATGGACCATTGTAGGTAAGTTCCTAAATAGCAGACCTTCAATCGATAGAAGTCGAGCTGAATTTGCTAGAACAATTAATACAAAAGGAGAGGTAAAAATTGGAGCTAAGGATAGATACCATGTTTTCATTGATGTTGAAAATGAAGACGATTTTAACAATATATACTCTAGAGAATTCATTCCCCTAGCTGGAGGGATCAATATGAAAATTATCAAATGGACCACAAATTTTAAGCATGGGTCTGAATCGTCCCTAGCTCCAATTTGGATTAACCTTCCAGATTTACCGTGGCACTATTATGAATGGGATGCTCTGTGTCGGATTGTTAGCCCAATAGGTATACCTTTGGTGATGGACAAGGACACAACCACGAAATCTAGGCCCACAACTGCCAAGCTAAGAGTTCAAATTGATCTAACAAAACCTTTACTTCATATGGTAAGAGTGGAGGTTAGGAATCAGTTTGGCAAAATGGAAACATTTGACCAAAAGAACGAGTATGAAACTATGCCCACCTATTGCTCACACTACAAAGTTCAAGGTCAGTCTTTAGAAAAATGTAGGGTTGTACAACATGAAAAACTACAAGAAGGAGGGCAAACTATGATGGCTGAGAAAGATGATAATGTAACACATATCATTCAGCAAAACAATGAAAAGTAGACCACGGCAACAACCAAGAACAAAGAAAGAATATATAACAGATGGAGCCTAAAAGTACTTTACCTCAGGAAGGAAGAATGTACAACCAGAACATTCAAAATAGCAAATGGCAAGATGTGGACAGAAAAAGAGGAAAAGGGATGAACAACAATGGGACATCGATGGGCCAACAACAAAATAAGAACAACAACAATGAGAAGGTAGCAGATCAAAGAACAAACAAGGGAAACAACAGAACAGAGGTCAACAATTCCTTCAATCTCCTACAAGAAGAACAGAGGATGGTCTAATGGATACCACAATCTACAAGAATGTGAATATGGAAGAACAAGACTCTACACAAGATCGCCAGGATACACAGCAACAAGAAAGAACAACAAGGTGGGACAAAGCTCAAAAAGACAAAGAAAAAGAAAAAAAAACAACAAATAGGGCTCAACCTAAGAAGTACTAGAACAAGGAATACTACCAACAACAACAAAGTCGATGTTGAACTACAAGGAGAGATGATCGGCTTAGTTATCAAAGACCCAAAGGAGTGCAATGTTATGCACAACAAAAGAAAGAAATTTGCAAAGACAATAAGCATTCTAGAGGGCATTACACTACAAGGAGAAACAAGAGACATCAGTGGAACAGTCAAGAGAAAAGGTACTAAAGAGAATGGCACATGGACCCCTATTAACATCCTCAAGATCGGGGAGGAGATGACTGGATCTAATAGAGTGGAAGATATAGATGTTGGGGAGAAAAACAAGAACAAATAACAAGAAAGTAGATACAGCATTAGTCATGAACCACCTGATCTAGATCCTTCAATAGAGGAAGAAAGATATGAATATGAAGAAGTCTTTCATGACCTAGATGTTATGGAGACAAACTCGACAATAATCAACAATGAAGAAGAAAGAAAAACTTAGTCTGATGATGAACTCACTAGGCTCAATATCAGCTTAGCCAACCAGGAATTGGAGTATCTAGAGAGTACACCAGTTTAACAAAACATCATTTTTTATGACAATCTTTCACCCAGGAACTACAAAAACCAAGGTGTGGATTTCATTCAAGAATGCCAGACCGCGGAAGAAATGAAGGAACAACAAAAAGAACCTACCCCTAGAAGTTTCAAATGATAGACACACTATCATGGAATATAAGGGGAATAGGATCTGTAGGATCTCTAGAGAGACTCCAAAACATCAAACAACAATTTCAAATCCCTTTGATTTTCTTACAGGAACCTCTTGTAGACAGTGGTAAAATGGATAGATACATAAGAAAACTAGATATGAACCATGGTTTTTCAATTGTTCAAACAAAATATGGATATTCTGGACTGCTGAAGTGGATGTTACTATAATTCAAGATAAGGAGCAACATGTCCTGATTAGTGCAAAACATCTCAACCACCCTGCTATCTTCCTAATAGTTTTCTATCCTAAATGCAATGAGGAAAGTAGAAGAGAGTTATGGCAGGACCTAAAAAATACATCCAACAAGATTCAAGGAGCTTGGGGTGTCATTGGAGAATTCAATGTTATCACCTCCAGTGAAGGAAAAAAAAGGCAGTAGAAGCTACAGAATGGAGGAAATTCTAGACTTCATAGAGTGCCTTAATGAGTGTGGTCTTCAAGATGCAGGTTTCATTGGGTCAATATATACATGGTGTGATAACAGAGATCCTCCTACTACTATTTGGAAGAGACTGGATAGACTTGTCTACAATAATGCATGGTTTGATACTATATCCAGTACTTCAGTTGCCCACCTTTCAAGAGCATGCTCTGACCATGCCCCACTGCTTGTCAAAATGTGTAATGAGGTTACTAACCATGTCAAATACTTCAAATTCCTTAATTTTTGGTCTGAACACCAAGACTGCCTCAAGATAGTGAAGGATGCCTGGGAAGAAGAAGATTATGAGAACCCTCTGTATACACTCCATCAGAAAATCAAACAAGTGTGTGAAGCCCTTAGTCTGTGGTCCAGAGAGGCTTTTGGAGATATCTATGAGGTTCCCAAAAGCTTGGAAGCAAAAATGAGAATTCTGGAGGATAACTGTGTTAGTGATAATTCCCATGAAAATAGAAGTGCTCTCTCTAGATGTAGAGCTGAATTCACAAGATACTTCAAGATTCAAGAAAGTATTCTGAGAAAAAAATCTAGAGACAAGTGTTTTAAAGAAGGTGATGCCAACACAACCTATTTTCATAGTGTTATAAAGGAAAGGAGAAGAAGATTGACCATTACTAAGATAATGGATGACCAAAATCAATGGCTAGAAGGAAATGATGTTATTGCAGAAGCAACTGTGAGGCACTTTCAAGGAATGTTCACTCAGGAATCTCATACCACCAACTTCAATGCTCTTAACTGCATAGAGAGGTGTATCACTGATGATGACAACAACATGCTTAAATCCATTCCTACTATTCATGAAATTAAAGAAGTTGTGTTTAATATGGACAAGGACAGTGCCCCAGGGCCTGATGACCTAAGTGGCTATTTTTATCAATCTGCCTGGGATATTATATGCAATGATCTTCATAAGGCAGTGGAATCTTTCTTTCAAGGTGCTAAACTTCCTAAGTCACACATACTTGCTTGGTAATAATTCCCTAAATAGATCACCCTCAAAAATTCTAAGATCTCAGACCTATAAGCCTTTGCAACACTTCCAATAAAATCATCCCAAAAATCCTCAATAGCAGAATCTCAAGCATCCTTCCAAAGCTTATATCCATAAATCAATCAGGTTTTATAAAAGGGAGAGCTATTACTGAAAATATTCTATTGGCCCAGGAAATAATCAATGATATTAAGTAGCCTTCTAGAGGTGGTAATGTGGTTATTAAACTTGATATGGCTAAAGCTTACGACATGGTCTCTTGGTAATTCGTATGCATGACTCTTAAAAAAAATTGGCTTTTTGAGTGGTGGATACATCTTATTCACAACTACATATCCAATAATTGGTACTCTGTTATTGTGAATGGAGGAAGGCATGGCTTTTTTAAATCTAACAGGGTTCTGAGACAGGGTGATCCAATCTCTCCATCTCTTTTTATCATCAGTGCTGAACTCCTCTCCAAGATGCTGAATAATCTTTATGATAGACAAGGTTACAAAGGCTTTTACATGAGTGTCAATGGTCCCAAAATAAATCACCTTTCTTTTGCTGATGATACTATCCTCTTTTACAATGGTAGTAAAAAGCCTCTTGAAATGATCTTAAAAACATTTGAAACCTATGAGAAAATCTCGGGCCAGCTCATAAATAAGGAAAAAAGTTGCTTTGCTATAGTTGATAATACTAATGTTGCTACCATCAGTAGACTAAGGACCATCACAGGTATGAACCATCAACACTTTCCCATTAAATACCTTGGGTGCCCTCTTATTGCTGGAAGGAAGAAAATATGCTACTACTCTGATATAGTCAACAAGATTATCAATAAGATTAGAGGTTGGCCAACAAAGTTTCTATCTACAGAAGGAAGAGCCATTTTAATAAGACATGTATTACTAGACTTACAAGTGCATCTTCTTGCTGCTACAAATCCCCCCAAAGGTACCATTGATATCATAAAAAAAAATATATTGCAAGGTTCTTTTGGTCAGGGAATGATACAGGTGGTAAATACCATTGGACTTCTTGGAATAAATTGTGCTACCCTTATAATGAAGGAGGTGCCAACTTCAGGTGATTAT
Organism: Nicotiana attenuata; assembly: GCF_001879085.1. Classification (NCBI taxonomy): domain Eukaryota; kingdom Viridiplantae; phylum Streptophyta; class Magnoliopsida; order Solanales; family Solanaceae; genus Nicotiana; species Nicotiana attenuata. The sequence continues at coordinate 20,597,062 of NC_031993.1, forward strand.
CTGACATTTGCCATGCCTTCCAAAGCAAACAATGGTGGACACTGAGAACAACAAACTCTCTCTAGAAAGAATTCATGCAAGCAAAATTTTTTTACAACTGTCATCCTTCTAATGCTCAATGGACATCTGGGCAATCTCAGAGCTGGAAAACTCTTTGCAGTATTAAAGAGGATGTGGAAAACAACATCATATGGAGAATTGGTGTAGGAGAGGTGTCTTCTTGGTACGACAATTGGTCAAAATTAGGTCTTCTCTACCTTCTCCTTCAACACACAAATACTCAGAACCAGATCAGTTAATGGGGTCCTCATTAATGGGAATTGGGTCTGGGGCAGACTTGAAGTGCAGCCAGATGAAGAAACTAAAAGGAAGATCAAGGATCTAAACATCAAGCTATGCAGAAATAGGTTAGACAAAGCCATATGGAGCCAAGCACTACAGGGCAATTTACTGTGAGCTCTGCCTGGGAGAATTTTAGACAGAGGAAGGAATTGAATAGATTTATTAGTGGGGTTTGGCACAAAGAAGTTCCATTCAAGATCTTCTTCCTCACATGGAGAGCTATCCAAGATAAACTGTCTACAGAGGATAGAATTGCTAGATTCGTGATTCAAATTGATCATATATGCCATTGTTGCAACAATAACAATCAAAATACCACTAGTGAGAATGTTGATCATCTCTTCTGCTTGGGAGAACATGCAAAGAAGATTTGGAGATTCTTTGTTGGACCTCTGGGCATAGATTATAACAACATGAACCTCAAAATGCTCCTTCTCGAATGGTGGAACTTCAAGGCTCGCAATTGCATTGCAAAACTCATTGCTAGAATACTTCCTCTTATCATTTGTTGGGAGTTATGGAAGTCAAGATGTAGCAAAAAATTTGAGAACATTAGGCCATCATTTTACAAAACCAAAACTAACATTTTGTTTACTCTTGTGCAGATACTAAACAACAGATTTGGTAGAGCAAGAATAGGAGAAGATTGGCAAACAATATGTGTGGCGTGTGAAGCAGTAATTGAATAGAGGATATCAAAAATTATCAAATGGAACAAACCTCCACTCCAAACTGTTAAACTTAATAGTGATGGGAGTTGTATTCAAGGAATGTGTGGTGGAGGAGGCCTGGTCAGGAATAATCATGGAATAGTTATTTTTGCCTACTCTATTCCTCTAGGACCGGGGACTAGCAATTTCGCAGAAGCAGCATCAATGCTCTTTGGAATCAAATGGTGTGCTGCAAATGGCTACAGGCTAACCTTGGGAGAAACTGATTCAATGCTCATTACAAGATGCATTAGAAGAGAATGGAAAGTTCCCTGGAAGATTGAGAGCATCATCACTGAGATCCAGGGTATAGTTGAAGAGCATGGATTTGTTATCAACCATTGTTTCAGAGAAGCAAACAGACATGCAGATAAATTAGAAAGTCTCAGCCATAGTAGCGATATAATCCATGTCTTCGACTCTTTTGCTGATCTCCCTAATTAAGTCAAAGGACTTGTCAACATGGATAGATGGGATCTACCATCGTTTAGGATCAAAATAGCCAAACCAAGGCATGTCATATATGACCCACCATAGTTTTTTTGTATAGTTATCTACAATTTTGGTTAGGACTAACATCATTAGTCTCACCTCAATGATCATGTACAAAGTTTGGGATGCCAAACTCAACTTGTAACTCTTTGCACATAAATGATCAATAGAGATAACGTTTTAACTAGAAAAAATTGTAATTCATTAATCTAAAGTTGTTTTCTCCATATAATTTCGGATTTGGATTGAAAAGTTGGAAAAATGGGGGAAAAGTTCTCCAACCGAATTTTTGAGTTTTGATTCGGATTTAATCATCGGATTTGGATAATTATGGTACGAGTGAACTCCTGATTGAATGGGTGTTCACAATTTGTGACTTTTACCCGATTTCGAAACGTGGGACCGGGGAGGCTTTTTGGGTATTTTTCTAATTTCTTGCCTTAGGTTTGATTTCGTTAGCTAGATTAGTTTCTTGTAGCTATATTTACGTTATGTAATTGGTTTTGGCTAGATTTGAACCATTCGAAGTCGGATATTCGTGGAAAGAGCATTGTTTCGAATTGATTGAGCTTGGTTCGAGGTAAGTGGCTTGCCTAACCTTGTGTGGGGGAACTCCCCTTAGGATTTGGTATTGTTTGATATATGAGCGTCGTGTACATGAGGTGACAAGTACGTACACGGGCTATTTGTTGTAAAACCTCATTTTTCACTAAGTCATAACCTGTTTTCTCCTTGTTTGAACTACACTAGCACATGTACTATCCTGTTTAGATTAGAAAAGCATGCCTACGTGTTTTAACTGCCTATTTGAACTCTGTGCAGCATGTTTAGTAAAATTACCTGCTTTCTTTGATTTGAACTTAGTCTAAACTATATTGGTTGAGCTGTGATTGTTGTTATATTGGTTGAGTTGCACATTTACTTTAGGACTACGGAACGGTATTCTGGGAGATCCCCCTGTACTGCATATTTACTTTGGAACTACGGAACGGTATTCTGGGAGATCCCCCAGCACTGCATATTTATTTTGGGACTACGGAACGGTATTCCAGGAGATCCCCCTACACATTTACGTTTGGGACTACGGGACAATATCCCGGGAGATCCCCTATTGTTATCACCGTGTTCTAAGCTGTTGTTTTTCATTGATTCTATTCCAGTTAGATTTCCGTATTTACTTTTAATGTGACACTTCATTCTGTCTTATTTCATTATATTTATACCATTAGGGCCATGACCTAATCTCGTCACTACTCGACCGAGGTTAGGCTTGGCACTTACAGGATACCGTTGTGGTGTACTCATGCCCTTTCCTGCACATATTTTTCTTGTGCAAATCCTGGTTCATCGTACCAGCCTCATCATTAGTTGCAGTCGCTGCTGCTTGTTAGAGACTTCAAGGTACATCTGCCCGCACCGGCAGATCCTTGGAGTCCCCCTCTATCCCCCTATATTCATTTCTCTTTCTTTTTGTAGTGATGATATATAGAACAGTTAAAACTTCTTAGTAGCTTGTGACGAGTTTTCGAGTTTTGGGTATTGTTCGGTACATTTCCGAAGTGATAATTGTATATGCCGAGTGGTATTCAGTTTCTTATTAGATAATTGTTACTGTTAGTAGTTAATGTTCATGCTTTTGTTTCATTTCCGCAATGTGTTAGGCTTACCTACTCGTAGAGACTAGGTGTCGTCACGACAGTTCATGGAGGGAGAAATTGGGTCGTGATAGAGTAGTGAATGAGATGCAAACAAATGATCGAATCATACTAAATGCACGATCATTGTTTGGGTTCGATAATTCAAGTGTTGTCATGAAAAGAGAAATCATGTTGGCAACATTCGCAGAAGGTGTCATCAAAGACACTAAATTCAAAGTCGTGGATGCAGACATGGCCTATAACTTAATCTTAGGAAGGCCGTGGTTTCACAATATGGATACGGTCCCGTCAACGTTGCATCAGGTGATTAAATTCCCATCACAGTGGGAAATCCGTCAAATCAGGGGAGATCAACAGGCATCACAAGATATCAACTCAGTTGCAATCGCGAATGCAACATTCGAGGATGGAGGTACGAAATAGCAATTACAAAATTTAATTGAGGATAATTCAGTGCCCAGCTCAACTAGAAGTCCAAGAAATGAAGCTGATATAGATTCAAGGCTTGATAAAATTCAAGAGACAGAGGAAAATGAGAATATCAAAACAACCACGGAGGAGCTCGAAGCTGTTATATTATTCGTCCATTGGCTTGACAGAAAAGTTTACATCAGAACAAACTTGAGCTTGGAAATGAAAGGTAAGTTAATTGAATTTTTACAGGCTAATGTCGATTGCTTTGCTTGGTCGCATTCAGATATGATTAGGATACCACCGGAGGTAATGACTCATAAGCTGAATGATGACCCATTGCACCCACCTATCAAACAAAAGAAAAGGAAACAAGGAGCATTTAAAAATCAAATAATCCAAGATGAGGTACATAAACTTCTAAAAATTTGTTCAATTCGAGAGATAAAGTACCCTGACTGGTTAACTAATACAATCATTGTCACGACCCGGTTTCTTACCCTCGGGAGTCGTGATGGCGCCTACTAGTGAAAGCTAGGCAAGCCAATTATTACAATTATTTTACCTTTTCCATTTTAATCCTTCAACGGTTGTGAATTAACATTATTTAAACAGCGGAAATAATAAAGCGGAAGAATGAAATGTAACAATTTAATAATAAAACCGATACCAATCCATAAACATAAGCTACCCAGAACTGGCGTCACAATATCATAGACTGTCTAGGAGTACTACAAATAGGGGTCTGAAAGATAAATACAAAGCTGTTTCTGAAATACATAGAAGAAACAGTATGGAAAGATAGAAGGAGACGCCAAGGCCTGCGGACGCCTGCAGGACTACCTCGGGTCGCATGATGGACTGAAGGCAGCAACCTCACTGCGGTCCAAAAGCTGCAGCACCGGGATCTGCACACAGTGCAGAGTGTAGTATCAGCACAACCGACCCCATGTGCTGGTAAGTGCCTAGCCTAACCTCGGCGAAGTAGTGACGAGGCTAGGACAAGACTACCAAATAAACCTGTGCAGTTAAATCATATACAACGGGAAAATAAAGGCAGAATTTACAGTTAAGGATAGGAGGGGGAAACATTCTGTGAGGAACATCAACTAACAACAGAAAACCAATAGATAAATGTAAAGAACACCATAATTCAATTATCAGCAAGAATCAGGAAAACCAAAGACAAGTGCACGGCATCACCCTTCGTGTTTTTACCTCACATAATCATGGCATGGAATTATCCTTCGTGCATTATCACTCATATCATAGCACGGCATTGTACATCGTGCAGCACGGCATCACCCTTCGTGTTTTTACCTCACAATATCAGCATGACATCACCCTTCATCCATTAACACTCTCAAAATCATGCACGACATCGCCCTTCGTGCTTTACACTCTTCCTCACCCAAGCAACAATCAGAAAGCAATTTGGGCAAGGGAATCAATAATATCACAATAAAATCCCGACAAGGGAACAATAGCATAACAACAATATCCCGGCAAGGAAAACAATATCATGAGTAATAACATCCCGGCAAGGGAGAACATCAAAAGCAATAACATCCCGGCAAGGGAGACAATATCTTAAACCTCTTCTCTTTTCCACATTTAATTCACAACTCAATTCTTAACTTGAGCCAACGCTTTACAATGTTCAATTACCAATAATACTTCCACAAGCCTTGCTTAACAATGGAAATCGTCATATAAAGCATGAACAATACGAAACGGAGTCACATTAATCATAGTATAAGACTCACGGGCATGCTTGACACCGACGTATAGATACTCGTCACCATGCCTATACGTCGTACTCAACAATTAACACATAGCAAATAAGACACAACTCCTAATCCCTCAAGCTAAGGTTAGACCAAACACTTACCTCAATGCCACGAACACAATTCAAGCCTCAACTATCGCTTTACCTCTTGTTTCCACCACCAATTCACTTGTATCTAGCCACAATTTACTTAACGATATCAATAAATGCTAAATGAATCAATTCTAATGCATGGAAATAGGTTTTCTAAAGATTTCCCCAAAAAGTCAAAAATCGACCCCGGACCCACATGGTCAAAACACGAGGTTCGAACCAAAACCCGATTACCCATTCACCCACGAACTCAAATATATAATTTGTTTTGAAATCGGACCCCAAATCGAGGTCCAAATCCCCAAAGTTTGAAAATCCTAAGTTCTACCCAAAACACCCATTTCCCCCCATGAAAACCCTTGATTTTGAGTTGAAATCATGTGAAAAGATGTTATAGATTAAAGAAAACGAGTTAGAAATGACTTACAATCGATTTGGAGAAGAACTTTTCTTTAGAAAGTCGCCCAAGAGAGCTTAGGGTTTGAGGGAGTTTGAAAAATGAAGAATTTTCGGCTAAGTTATGATTTACACAGGCGCAGATATCGCATTTGCGATGATATGTTCGCAAATGCGAACTCGCAATTGCGGACAAAGCTTCGCATTGCGAAAGATGGCCTATCCCTGCTTTCTTCGCAAATGCGAACACTGTTCGCAATTACGGTGCCTGCTAAGGTCGCATTTGCAACATAAGCCTCGCAAATGCGAAGGTTCCCTGCCACAGCCCATCATCGCAGTTGCGATGTTACTTCACAAATGCGAGCTCGCATTTGCGAGCCAGGCTTCGCAATTGCGAAGCCTGCAGATCTGCAACACAACAGCAGTTTTCCTAAGTCCAATTTCACTTTGTGGCCTATCCAAAACTCACCCGAGCCCTCGGGGCTCCAAACCAAACATGCACGCAAGTCCAAAAACATCATAAGGACTTGCTCATGCAATCAAATCACCAAATAACATCAATAACTATGAATTAAACCTCAAATTCATGAAATCACTCAAGAACACCAAAATTCCCAATTTCTCAAATAAAGGTCCGATTTATACTAAACGAACTCCGATTCTTACCAAACTTCACAGATTCAACTTAATTGTTATATAAGACATGTACCGGGCTCCGAAACCAAAATACGGGCCCGATACCATCAATTTCAAACCTCTTTTCATTTCCAAAAACTCATATAATTTCAGTTAAACAATATCTTTCAAAAATTCATTTCTCGGGCTTGGGACCTCGGAATTCAATTCCGGGCATATGCCCAAGTCCCAAATTTTACTATGGACCCTACGAGACCATCGGATCACGGGTCCGGGTCCGTTTACCAAGAATATTGACCAAAGTCAACTCTATTCAATTTTAAAAGCCAATTTCCATATTTTACTTAGTTTTCACATAAAAGCTTTCCGGAAATGCGCTCGGACCGCGCACACAAATTGAGGTGAGACAAAATGAGGTTTTTAAGGCCTCGAAACGTAGAATTTACTTTCAAAACGAGTGATGACCTTTTGGGTCATCATATTCTCCACCTCTAAAACAACCGTTCGTCCTCAAACGGACATAGAAAAGAAGTACCTGAGTCGGAGAAAAGATGGGGATATCGGCTCCGCATATCGGACTCAGACTCCAAGGTCGCTGCCTCAACAGGCTGACCTCTCCACGGAACACGAACAGAAGGGGAACTCTTCGATCTCAACTGACGAACCTGTCAGTGTTGAATCGCTACCGGCTCCTCCTCATAGGACAAGTCCTTGTCCATTAGACAGTGCTGAAGTCTAACACGTGGGATGGATCGCCGTGATACTTCCGAAGCATGGACACATGAAACACTGGATGCACGGCTGATAAACTCGGCGGAAATGCAAGTCTGTAAGCCACCTCTCCCACTCGATCAAGAATCTCAAACGGGCTAATGAACCTAGGGCTAAGCTTGCCCCTCTTCCCAAATCTCATCACGCCCTTCATAGGCGACACCCGAAGCAACACCCGCTCGCTGACCATGAATGCCACATCACGAACCTTATGGTCGGCATAACTCTTTTGCCTGGACTAGATCCTTACCCAACAACCGAGCCTCTCCCGGCTCAAACCATCCAACCGGCGACCGACACCGCCTACCATATAAAGCCTCATAAGGAGCCATCTGGATGCTCGACTGGTAGCAGTTGTTGTAGGCAAACTCCGCTAAAGGAAAAAACTGATCCCACGAGCCTCCAAAGTCAATGACACAAGCTCGGAGCATATCCTTCAAAATCTGAATAGTACGCTCGGACTGCCCGTCCGTCTGAGGATGAAATGCTGTGCTCAACTCGACCCGTGTGCCCAACTCACACTGAACTGCCCTCAAGAAATGTGAGGTAAACTGCGTACCTCGGTCCGAAATGATAGACACGGTCACACCATAAAGACAAACAATCTCCCGAATATAGATCTCAGCTAACCTCTCGGAAGAATAGAAGACTGCCACAGGAATGAAATGTGCTGACTTGGTTAGCCTATCAACAATAATCCACACTACATCAAACTTCCTCTGAGTCCGTGGGGGTCCAACAACGAAGTCCATGGTGATACGCTCCCACTTCCAATCAGGAATCTCAATCTTCTAGAACAAACCACCAGGTCTCTAATGCTCGTACTTTACCTGCTGACAATTCAAACACCGAGCCACATATGCAACAATATCCTTCTTCATCCTCCTCCACTAATAATGCTGCTGCAAATCCTAATACATCTTAGCGGCGCCAGGATGAATAGAGTACCGGGAACTATGGCCGTCCTCTAAAATCAACTCTCGAAGTCCATCCATATTAGGCACACAAATGCGACCCTGCATCCTCAAAACTCCATCATCTCCAACTGTAACCTGCTTGGCACCTCCGTGTCGCACCGTGTCTCTAAGGACAAACAAATGAGGATCATCATACTACCGATCTCGAATACGCTCAAATAATGAAGAACGAGCGACTCTACAAGCTAACACACGGCTGGGCTCAGAAACATTCAACCTCACAAACTGATTGGCTAAAGCCTGAACATCCAAAGCAAGAGGTCTCTCACCGACCGGAATATACGCAAGACTACCCATACTGGCTGACTTTCTACTCAAAGCATCGACCTCCACATTGGCCTTTCACAGATGATATAAGATGGTGATATCATAGTCTTTCAATAGATCCAACTGTCACACCTCCTTTTTCCTACACCTGTGAGGGTGCAAGGGAGTTTTTCCAATTAAAGGACAGTCGGAACGGGATTTATTATTAATATTCAGAGTCGCCACTTGGGATATTAATGGTGTCCCAAGTCACCGTTTGAATCCCGATCCGAGGAAAGTATGACTCTGTTAACAGTCCGCGAACCAGAACTCCGAGTAAGGAATTCTGTTAACCCGGGAGAAGGTATTAGGCATTCCCGGATTCCGTGGTTCTAGCACGGTCGCTCAGCTGTTGTATTTGCTTTTATCTGATTTAAAACATATTCTAACCTATATGCCTTTTAGTAGTAAACCGCTTTTATTGTTATTTTTAATAAGAATTGCAACGTCGTGAAAATGCGTCTCGAACCACGTCGCACCAGTGCACCCGTGATTGTCAACACATTTCAACTTCGTTGAGATTTGGATTTGGGTCACATAAATGTGCACCCACATTTAGGAAGGTAATATTATTAAGATACGCGCCTAAAGCAACTACGCATTTATTATCTTTGGGGAAGCCCGTGAAATTCGCTAAACGGTCCGCCCGAATTCTAAGTATTTTAGTATAAGCATTTATCGAGGGCCCCGTAATTTTGCATTTTATTGGCGAGGCTCATCTCACTTTATTATTTAAAAGGCAAACCTAACGTAACTACGATCTTCTATTTCACTTGTCTCCAATGAAAGAGTCCTAATGAATTTATTGCTGGATTAAAGCACACCGGAAGGAAAATCGCGTTCAGGTCTACCTCAAAAGAATGGCCCGTCACAAGCCTTGGCCTAAGCGCAAACGTACACGGGCGCACGAAATGAACCTGGGCTGCTCATTAAAGCACTGAAGCCTACACTTTTGATAATGGGCTGTTGAACCCAAATCATCAAGACAGACCAAGCTTCACTTCGATTTACGCAAGCAGCCACTGAAATTGCTTCAATTTGTTCTACTCAAATCTGGATGATACTGACTGCTTTAATTTTAATTTTATACTCGGGCTTGTGTATGACTGAACAGATCACTGCATTATTCTGAATGTGTTGATCAAACTAAAGTATCACTAGCTAAATTAAACCTTCAAACTTAATGGACTAAATTGACAAACGTGAACATTTGTTATCAAATTCTACCCACACTCTAATGCTCACCCAAAAATACTAATTCAATTTCATGCATCAAATAGATTTGGAGCAATTAGTCATGTGAGGCTATAAACTAAGGAGTAATACAAACAGACATAAAATGCCATGATTATCTAAGGTGACTAATAACTAACTCATGAAGTCAGTTCCAGTACTTGAAATTATCCCCTAAATCCGAAAGTTGACAGCGATTCATTCCCACATAAGCCTGTTGCACTATATATTATGCTAAAGTATTGGAATTAGGATCTAGGCAGATAAATCACACAGTCCAAACAAATCACACAGTCCGGTACAGCCCGTGGAGTTTCAGTTGATACAGTTCAAAAGTTGTTTACACAATTCAATTATACAGTTAATACTATGGGTAAATGCAGAAAAGTAAACAAGATCAGCAGGTGAAGAATCCGCGAGGTTCCATTCCAACTTCTTAACATCATGTATTACACCACTAAGGTTCGAGACATGTACCTGGAATTCGAATCAAAATTGAAGAGATAGAGGTCAGTAGCAGCGACAATGACCCAGCAGCAGTAACCAACAATCAATCAGTGACTCGGAACTGAAGTTTTGACCCAGAAAATGACGTTCCAACCAAATAACAGCTAATTTCA
>NC_031993.1:20608868-20625224 GCF_001879085.1 Nicotiana attenuata
ATCAGAACAAAACTGAAATTGAAATCAAGATAACAAATTAAAACAACACTGCATCAATTAACATGAATAAACTGAAACCCTACTGACGAACAATCAATAAGGACTTAAACTAAACTTAGAGCATTTGGATAAAACCTATTCTTAAACTAATGACAAATTTGAAAAACAAGAACAATCATGGAATTACTTCACAACAACATGAGAAAAGAAGACACCAGAGACTAAATTTGAACAAACTCACTGATTGTGACTCTAGGGTTCTGCCGGCTCTTAGATTTAACATTCGAACAACTCCAGTAATATTCGAACATCACTGATGGTGGATTCTTCATGAGGGGGGGGGAGGAGATCATGTGATGTCGATTTGATGATATTTGGAGTATTTTAGGGTTTTAGGCCGGATTTTGATTTGAAATTCGAGAACATGCAAGAGGATTCGAATGAAGCTGGTCAGGGGTTTGGAAAGGGGATCTTGGGGAGAACATATGGTGTAAAAATGGAGTCGTTTGGTGGTGGCGCCGCCGTGGGCGGCGGAGGCGGCGTCACTGCTTTCGAATATTCGAGCAGATTGGCTAACATTCGAGGGAACATATTTTGGGCATTGGAAAGTGGAGGGGGAGAGGAGTCGATGGTGAAAATTTGGGTGGGTTTGGAGCTTGACCGCCGCCGTGAGCGATTTCCGGCCGGCGGCGGACGGCGGAGGGACGGTGGTAGACGGTGGGGTGACGGTGGGCGACGGTGGTATTACATGATCAGGGTTTGAGACACGCTGAGGGCAGGGGGGTTCTGAGGGGGGGGGGGTTGTTCGAAGACATATATATATTAAGGGTAGGGGACTTCTGGGCCGTCTGATCAATTAACCTCGACGGTCCAGATTAACCCAAGATGGAACGGCGTCGTTTTGTGGTGTAACGGGATTGGACCGGGTGGACTTTTGGATTTGGGCCGATTTTGAACTGGTTTTTTGGGAGGGATTTTGTTTTTGGGCTGGTGTTATTAAAAAATTGGCCCACATTTGTATAACCAATTAAATCTTTTAAACTCCTCTCTTTTCAATTTTTCTCTTTTTTCCTTTTTATTATATATTTTCAGATTTTGTAAAAATGCAAAATTAAAATAAAGACCTGATTTATTCCCAAAATTAAACTAATTATTTCCTCAAAATTGATTAAGTCCTAATTTAAAGGAAACTCATGACAAATTCAAAAATTACTAGTTAAAAATGCAAAATGAACTATTTTGTTATTTTCTTCTTTGTAAAGTAACTTAATTACTAATTAATGCTAAAATGTGAAATTAAGCCCTAAATGCACATGCCAAGCATATTTTTTGTTTTTCATTAATAGAAATGCACAAAAAAAAATGCAAACAATTAACATAAAATGTCACAAAAATCCTCAAAATTGCACAATAATGAAAGAAATCAGTTTGTTTGAATTTCTGGGAGTAATTCATGTAGGGCAAAAATCACGGGCTCACAGCTGCCCCTCTTTGCTCGGGAACACGAAGAGTTTTCGGGCAAAGATAAGTGAGCGGATACGAGCGATTTTTGCCCGTTTGAATACTCCGTGTGAAGCATTTTGAAAGAGTTGACCGCACCCTGCTTCTGAGGTTACCTACATATCCTTGGCTAAAAAGGAATCAGGTCAGTGTAGTTCGGGAAGGTTTGGTAGCTGGGACTACCAGGAGCTGTGATTTCACTGCTGTTGCTGTTTCTACTGCTCGCTGACCTCCTTATTACACCGTGTTAAAATAAAAAAAAGCTAGCCTAAGCTATGATCTACGAATTACAAGAGGGTCCTATCTATATCTTCTAACTTGTACTTGTGTTGCCTTGAACTTGTATCTTGTAATCTTCCGCTGGTATTCTTGCGTTGTTGCCTTGCATTGTGATTGGAGATGTTTCGCCATTCCTCCGAGTGATGCTCGACCGCTGACATTTGAAATGTATTCCCTATTCTCCAGGCAGGCTCCTGACTGCAACGCTTGAAAAAGTATTCCCTTGTTCTCCAGGTGGGCGCCTGACTGCAACAAAACAAACAAAGAAAATATTCTGCCCCAGTTCGCACTAGGAAAATTTGGGAGTTGTTAGCAAAATATAGATCACCTAAGCTATTGATGCAATGATAAGAGTAAAACCAGAGACTTAATTGGAATGCACGATCCTGTGAGTAAAACCAAGGACATTTGACTAGCAGATTCATCAGACTAGGCCTTCTATCTTAGGAGAAAGATTCCTCAGACTAAGATTTTGATCCTAGGAGAAAGTTCATCAGACTAGGTCTTCAATCTTAGGAGAACAATTCATCAGACTAAAATTTCCTATCTAGGAGAAGATTCATCAGACTAGGTCCACTTGTGTTATCTTAGGAGAAAAATTCGTCAGACTAAGATTTAGATCCTAGGAGAAGATTCATCAGACTAAGATTTTGGACTCTATAAAACTCCATCAGACTAAGCCTTTTATCCTAGGAGGAAACATTGTGAAAAGTAATGGCAAAGGTCAATGATTTGAGAAACTTCCCGTTTGTCGGTTCTCCTCTTGTTCCTTTTCTTTTCTTTCCTCTCTTGTTCCCTTACTGTTGAACCAACTCTCTTGCACTGCTTTGTTCCTGTTTCCAAACAACGAAAACTTGTGAGTTTGAAATGTGGTAGTTGGTTTGTGGCCTTGAACTTTGAAGGTGGCCCATCATCCTCCATTTGTTGCATTGCATGAACGGTCATCTCCCCAATCCTCATGTCTCATAGGAATCCCGCAACATGTCTATTGTCCCTGCTTTGTGTATATGATGTTCTTTCTTGACCACTGGCTTTAGCCTTGAGTTTATTGTTCTTTCACTTGTCACGATAACTGATTCCTCTTCGAAGATCTTGCTTGTTTATTGACTAACCACTTCCTTTGCTACCCTTGACACGGAGACTACCTCTGATCTGTTCACCAAAACACCCTCCATCTGCTGCAATGGTTCCTAAATTGATATGTGCCAAACTTTTGTGTTTCACATGGACTCCCAAGCATATTTGATTGTTACCAACTCAGCGCACATGTTGTTCTTTCCTGATTTAAATCAACGGCTTTGGCCTCAAGATCTATTGTTCCTTCACTCGCCCTGATCAACCACCTTTTGTCAATCTTACCACAGAAAATATCTCTGAGCTGTTCACCCAACCCTTCATCTGTTGCTTTGTTCAAGGGTGCATATACCGAGCCTTTGTGTAATTGATGCTAAACTTTGTGTTATACCAGCCCTTCATCTGTTGCATTGTTCCTAAATCAGACCCTTGTATTTCGCACGAATCCCAAAGCATGTTGATTGTGGCCAACTCAGTGTGCCTGCGGTTTTCTCCTGGCTTGACGCCTTTATGTGCACACTAGGCGCCGTGTTGTTTTAATTGGAAAGCTTGGTGGCAGATTTTGATGTCATTTCTCACTTGTTTTGCACAACCGACTTAAGACGAAGGAGTAAAACAAAGTGGGAGGATTGGAGTAAAGGGTGATGGAGAGAGACGATTCCTAACAAGAAACCTACAGAGTAACAATCCATCAGATGTGGATACCGACTCTAACGACCTTGACATGCACCTGCAGCCTACTCTGTTTAGCAAATCTGATGTTCAGCTCTTGTTGTACCTTTTGCCGTGAAACTGGGCTTCAATGCTCCGCTTGCCCGATCCGATTCACAATCCTTATTCGACTTGTAGTGCCCGAAGGGTTTTCACCATCAAGCCTCTCTCATTTTGATTTTTCTCTCAACTCACCGTCGCCTTATGGTGCCCGTGAAGGTTTTCACCAATAAGACTCTCTCATTTTGATCTCTCTCAGCTTTCATCACCCTGGGGGTACCCGTGAGGATTCTCATCAACAAGACTTTCTCATTCTTCATTTCCTTCGTTTGGACCGGAGTGTTGCCCCTGATATGATGCACCTCTGCTCACTTGCCTCGGCATTTCTTGAAGACTGATCGGAAGGTCTTTCTTTGGACCGTAATGTGGGCTTTTGGATAGGGTTAGAAAGGAGGGGTATCAAAGGCTCAAAACAATTCAATCATGGGTTTAAAGTTACAACTTTCGGAATCAGATTTCTCACAGCAACCACAACTTTTGCCCCAGTNCAAAGCTTCCTCGTCATCGTATTCCCCCTGCCATCACACTCAATTTCTTGTATTACTATTTCATATGGAATATCAAGACTAGGCCGGAGACTCCTCATGCATGACACATCATTGAGACCAGCATAAAAGGAACTGTACAAGAGAGAAAAGAAAACAAAATAAAGGCTATCAGGAGTGAAGAGAGGAGGAAATTGCATTTCATTAAAATTGTAAAATAACAAAGTTCAACTCATCCAAATGGACGGAACATAGAAATCTGAATTACAACCCTGGAAATAATCCAGATCTAATACTCAAAGGAAAATCCAAAGCTAACTACCACGACTCCTTCCGAGTTGGAAGAGGAGTAGCTTCCCAGTTATTGAGCTTGGCCTGAGACCCCACGAACTGCACATCAACTTTACTCGGACCTTCGCCTGGTTCCACCACATTCACTTCATCGAACACCCTTTCAAACTTTTCGATCAGCTCTTTGTCAGGTTCTATCACCATAGAATTTGGTAGTGCTGTTGCTGGGCGTTGTTTAGTACCAGGCCGGACGAAGGAACGGGAAAGGCGAGGAATGGGTTTTGGGAGGATCCACACTCTCTTTTTCATCTTTTTGGCTCTCCTTATGTCGGCAGCAGTGGGTTTGAAACCTAGCCCGAAAGTGTCCAGATTTCCGGGAAGAGATACTGGCTGTATGATTCCCTGCAGTGAAGCACCCAACCCCTTTCCGGGCAAGAATCCATTCCTTATCATCTCTGAAGCTACCATAACAGATGCGGCAGCTATCTTGGGCATAGGAACACACTCCCCTTCCGAGATTTTATCAACTGACACTGCGTCCATGACTTGGTACACCCACGGGCCTTTGTCATTTTCAACTTCCTCGAAGGATGTAATAGCATTACAAGAATTATCCTCTCCATGGACCACGATCTCCTGCCGATCCCATTCAAATTTAACCATTTGATGCAAAGTAGATGGTACCGCCTTTGCGGCATGAATCCAGGGCCGTCCCAATAAAAGATTGTAGGAAACGCTGACATCAAGCACTTGAAACTCCATAGTGAACTCCACAGGTCCTATTGTTAGCTCCAACACAATATCTCCCACTGTGTCTTTTCCTCCGCCGTCAAATCCCCTTACACAGATACTATTTTTATGAATTCTTTCCCTGTCAACTTTCAACTTTTCTAGGGTGGAAAGAGGGCAAATGTTTGCACTAGACCCATTATCAATTAGCACCCGAGTTACCACAGAATCTTCACACTTCACTGTGAGGTAAAGAGCTCTATTGTGTTCAGTTCCTTCCAATGGCAATTCATCATCAGAAAATGTTACCCTGTTCACCTCAAAAATTTTGTTTGCAATCTTTTCAAGATGATTCACAGTGATTTTATCTGGCACATGAGCTTCGTTTAGAATCTTCATCAACGCCTGGCGGTGTTCATCCGAATGGATCAGTAAGGACAATAGTGAGATCTGTGCCGGGGTTTTTCTCAATTGTTCCACAATCGAATAGTCCTGAGCCTTCATCTTTTTCAAGAACTCTTCAACTTCTTCTTCAGTAACAGCCCTCTTTGTTGGTGCCTGATTGTCTTTAGCCGCTTTAACCTTTCTCAATTCTTCAGGGGCAAAGCACCTCCCTGATCTAGTCAACCCATGAGTTTCGCACACTTCTTCTTTAACTTCCTTTCCTTGGTACATCACAGTCATTTTGTCATAGTTCCATGGGACATCTTTCTCACTAACCACAGGCAACTGGGTCACTGGCTTAATGATAACTGGCTCTGTTCGAGCGCCTTTTACAACCAATACAGGCTTAATAATTGCTCCTGGTATTGTCACCTTAACAAGCTCTGGTTCTATTATCATCACTGGTTTTCTGACTGTCCGGTCCACTGCGACCAGGGTTTTCCCATCGACCAACTTCTCGTTTGCTTTAGCTTCACTTGCCTTAATCATCATCACAGTTTGTGACGGCTTCTTGCATTCCCCCTTCTGCACTAACTCGATCATATGAGCTTCATGATGAATTGGTAGCGGATTCTGCGTGATATTGGGAGTCTCCGGAGCCTGCACCTAAATTCTCCTTGTATCAATGAGTTCCTGAATGGCGGTTTTCAGATGCCAACATTTCTCCGTGTCATGTCCAGGCGCTCCAGAGCAATACTCACAGCTTACTGAATGGTCCAGGTTCCTTGGGGGAGGGTTTGGTAATTTGGATTCGATCGGGTTCAACATGCCTAACTGCCTTAATCTGTGGTACAGGCTGGTATAAGATTCACCCAAGGGAGTAAAAGTCTTCTTCTTTTGCAACCTATCATTTTTAAATGCGGGGTTGGGTCGGTAACTGGTTCCAGCGGCATTTTTGTTGGTTCTTGGGGGTGGGTAGGTGTTTTGAGATGGGTAAGTATTTTGGGGAGTAGGTGCGCGCCATTGTGCATAGGTAGGGGGTTGAGGGTATGTCTGGGCATGATGGACGGAGAAATGGGGAGTAGGAGGTGGGTAGTAATGCTGTGGTGGGCCATATGGAGTATGTGGGTAAGCTTGGGGGTGAGGGCGAGGTTGGTGATAATATGGTGACGGACTCCTGGACCAGACCCTTGATTCCACTACTGCCACTTCCTCTTTCTTTTTCTTTCCCAATACTCCTCCGGTGCCGCTTTGAATAGCCTGCGTAGTTGCTTTGAGTGCCGAATAGCTCATAATCTTGTTAGACTTGAGACCCTCTTCCACCATACTTCCCATCTTTACGACCTCATTGAAAGTTTTCCCCACCGCGGACACCAGATGACCATAGTAAGTTGGCTCCAAAGCCTGAAGGAAATAATCAACCATCTCATTCTCTTTCATCAGCGGATCAACTCTTGTTGCCTGTTCTCTCCAACGGAAACCGTACTCTCTAAAGCTTTCGCCGGGCCTCTTCTCGATTTTGGTCAATGACAGCCGGTCCGGGACAATTTCGAGATTGTATTGAAAATTACATGCAAATGCTTGAGCCAGGTCGTCCCAGGTGTACCACCGAGCATGATCCTGTCGTGTGTACCATTCTAACGCTGCTCCACTTAAGCTTTGACTAAAGTAAGCCATTAACAGCTCATCTTTTCCCCCAACTCCCCTCATCTTGCTACAGAATCCCCTCAGGTGGGCCACCGGATCACCATGGCCATCATACAAATCAAACTTTGGTAACTTGAACCCTGCTGGCAGCTGGACATCGGGAAACAAGCATAAATCTTTGTAGGCCACACTGACTTGGCCACCCAGTCCTTGCATGTTCCTGAAGGATTGCTCCAGGCTTTTTACTTTTCGAAACATCTCTTCCTGTTCCGGGTCCTTAAGCGGCTTATCAGTTTCCACCGGGAGCTCAAAGCGAGAAGTGTAGGAATACGGCTCAGGAGCTTTGAAGGTAGGCTCGGGAGGGTAGTACCGGCTATCGTGAGTTGGAAACAATGGCTCACTGGAAGATCTCTGCAATGTGGCAGGTGGAGGCTCCACAAATACTGGAGCAACTGGTGGTGGAGGACATAGAATTTGTTTGGGTGGTGGTGGTGGTGTCTGAGAGGTAGTTCCGTAGTAATGCTGGTGAGTAGGGAAAGCGGGAGATGAGTTCACTGTGGGGGGATCTTGGGGCTGAGCTGGTGGTGGGAGGTAATTGGGGTTGGCAGGATAGACTGGTGGTGGATGTCCCTTCGACCAGGCCTGGTACATCTCGGCCATTTGTTGCTTTAGTTTATACATCTCTTCTCTCATTGTGTTAACGTCCACTGCCTCCTCCTCTCTGGATGGGTCAACAATGCTTGCTTCTAAATCCTAATTGGTCATGTTTGACTTGTCCTTGGAGCGGGTGTTGTAAGGATGGCTTGCCAGAATGCCAGTCAGCTTAAATACCTATCTGGACTCATCAACAACAACTTGGTTAGCGGTTAGGGCATTAACAAATAGATAACCGCACATTGATGGGTGGATGCACCTAAGCAGTCAAACGTCTCTATTATGCCTCTATTCATTCACATGCGTCATCCCGGCTTTCATTTCCTTTCTAGCCAATTAGTTCTCACTCTTATCTTTTCACTTTGTTTTGCTCTCCCTCTTTTGGTTCTCTTTCATTTGGTTTTTTCCCTGTTTGTATCATTCCTTTCTGGTTTTTCCTTTTATTATTTAGAAATGGTCGAATCTTATGGAGATTGCCTACGTATCACGACCCTGCGTGAATCAGACCAAGCGTAGTTCGTAAAAAACAAATGCAAAGTAGGAGCATGATATTTTTGGCAATTTCAATTTTATTGATAGCAAACTTTTCTATTACAAAGACTCAAAACAACTAACAGACTCTAAGAACTACAAACTCCATCATCCCTATTCTAATTCAAACAAAAATACAGACTCAATCCACTGACTCTGGTAAAAAGAAATACAAACCCAAATGACCTCATTTCAAAAAAAAGAAATACAGACTCGGAAGACAAACTTCTTTTTTTTTTAGTAGAAGAAAGAGTGCAGACTCAAAGACAATCACGAATACATTAAAGCTCCTGGTGCCCGCGGGACATCATTCGGTCTCGCCGCGGGCCTATATGCAAGTTCCCCTTGAAGCCTGTCCAGGTCGTTCATTATCTGCTTCACAAATGTCATCACTGATGCCAGGAAAGTGGTACGGGTCATGTTCTCGCACATTTGACATTTCCTAGTAATGGAATGAGCAACGGTTAAGATTCTATCTCGGATTCTTCCTTTCTCTTGAAGCAACCGCCCTATCTGTTGGGCCCTAGCCTCCAAAGTTCGCTCATCCGCTTGGCTTTGTTCCCGGAGTTGTTGCAAGTCCATTTCTAACTGTGCCAATGCCATGTAACAATGTTCTCTTTTGACTTTGAACTCTTTTGCCTGCTTGATCATACGGTTTTCTGTGGCAATAACCTTTTTCTTTAATCCTGTGACCTCACTGTCATATTCTTCTTTCAACTGTTTAACCATGCGGGCCCGTTCTTCTGCATTTTTAGCCAATTGTTTCCGGACCCCAGCTAATTCCTTGTCGGCCTTGTTGCGGTCAAAACTGTAGTCGTTCACCTTTTGCCTTAGATTTGCTATAAGCTTTGCATCTTTGGCACTTCTGACAGGATTATCGGCCTCTAACTTCATTTTCTAGATTTGGGCTCGCAAGGCTTCATTCTCTTTGGCCGAGTGTTTTTTCTCACCTTCATCAGCCGCGGCTTGCAAGCTATTTTCAAATCGGAGGTTTTGGACCTGTTTTTCCAATGCTCCTATGCGGGCCCTATACTCATTTTCTTTAGTTAACCAATCCCACTGTTCTCGTGCTGATTCAACAAATTCCTGGATGTGAGGTCGTTTGGCCGGTCTTCCGAATGCAACGTCCCTTCTATACCAAGCCTGATAGTCAGGCGACACTTCTCCTTTGGCTCGATCTCGAACACAAGTGTTTGCCATCAAATATTGACATTCGCTCCAGACCTGGCGGACCATTGCTTCAGGAAACTGGCCATCAGGGCCAATCTCAACCACTTGCAAACTGATATCATCATCCTTAGGTACTATCTGGCATCTCCCCAGCTGCCTCAACACTCGATACGGGGCGTAAGGCTGAATGCTTCTAAGCCCCATCAGAATGAAATGTGGTCGGGCTGCCGGCATGTATACTATTTCATCAACGGGTAACCATCCCAGTGTCCACTCTATTTGGCTAGCAGTGAGGGACCGAAAATATGTTGTCCAACCCGTGACTCCTTCTGGCAATTCGGCCCCTTTAATCCTTGTGGAAAACTCTTCTATGCATGTTTTTTCTGGAGACCCGTAGCTCAAAAACTGAGGACGATGACACAGATGCTCGATCATCCACATTTGTAACAATAGACTGCACCCCTCGAAGAAAGCTTCCCCGGCCTTGCAGGCTGTAAGAGCACGGAAGATGTCGGCCAATATCATAGGTGCAAGTGTACTTTTGGCTTGAGTAATTAACGTGCTGACGACCCCAGCTATTTTTATGTCAATGTTCCCATCCTTCCTTGGAAATACTAAAAGCCCCAGGAAAGAAGGCGAAACGTCGATGCTCCTCCCACTTTTGGCGGTTTCCTTTGCTACATATCTTACTTTCTGATTGAACCCCCCGATATGGCCGTATCGATGATATATGAAGCTCAGAGTACAAAAGCCACTTGCCAGATCTGTGTTATGGACGGTTCTGACTATCTTCAAAGAGTCTAGAAATCTGTGCACGGCTACAACTCTGGGGGCAACCAAGTATTTGTGCCTCAACGGAACCTCATCCTTCCCAATGTAGCCAGCTATTTCCTCTAATGTCGGGGTAAGCTCAAAGTCCGAAAGATGGAACACGTTATGTGCTGGGTCCCAACATGTAACCAGTGCCCTAATAATATCTCCCCGAGGCACGATATCGAGCAAACCGGTAAGCCCTTTCAAGTGTTTCTTGACTGCATCTTGTCCTTCTCTGCCTAAATCGTTCCACCACAGACGTAACCCCAAAGGGATTTTATGCATGACTGAAACTAATTCATTTTGAGTCGTGCTCATCCTGCACATTTATTAAGGTGACTTTAATCACTTATTTTGACCTAAAAGAGAAAAATGGCACAATCTCTGTTCAAATTGCCAATTTAAACAAACAGCCGGTATTGCGGATACGGCCTTTCAGTACTTCATAAAGAAGATTTTAAGGCTGTGCCTGCTAGCCGTTAACAAATGACTCAGGGTGGCTATTCTTGCAAAAACAGCCTTTCGGCGCCCTTTTGGGGACATTCGGCTTATTTTAAACAAGAATGGCGACACCCGACTTATTCATGACGAAATTAAAACATTTGGCATTTTTGGCTATTTTTGAAAAGGGGAGGTTGGACCCGATCAGGGTTGCCTACGTATCTCACACTCGGTGAGAATCAAACCAGCGTAGTTCGGGCAAATAAATCTAACTATTTTTGAAAACAAGACTCTTTTTTGTTTTTGTTGGCGAATACACTATTTCTGAATGCAAGATTCTTTTTTTTGATTTTCTTTTTTAGTGGCAAATAAAATAAACTAATGTGAAAATAAAACTCTTTTTTGTTTTCTTTTCCATTGGCAAACTAAAAGAACTTTTCTTCTTTTTTTTTTCATTTTCTCAAAAATTCGGCAGCATTTCGGCACTACTTGGACATTGGTTTTTTCTAATATAGGAAATTACTCTCTACACTGCTATTTTCTCTTTTGGTTTTTCCAATTTTTCCCAGATATTCAAAGCCGGTCAGCATGCGGGTCCCAAACAGATAAATGCACAAGTAGGATGCAGCAGGATGGTCCATTATTCCGGGTACACCTGTCCTAGACGGACCCAACCCCTGTGTTGAGTCCCCTAAGTCATATGCACGTGATGCAAATAAGCGTTCCTACTAGGGATCCGGCATGAAGTCAAGTTCTTCTAGGTTCAAAACCTGGGTATGTGTTCTAGACTGTGTACCCGAGCGGACAACTCGAGTCGAGGAGGGGGCTACGTACCGGGAACCAAAAGGCCATCCGGCTTAGTAACTTGTCCGGCCTCTTTCTTATTTTAGGGTATCGACACTAACAGAATAGGGAGTCTCAACCAGTAAGCACATCCCCGGAGGTGAGACGAGAAGGGTTTCGGCACAGTTTATATACAGTTCAGATAATATCAAAGCGGTAAAAAGCAACATTTTGCACATTTAGCATGAAACATGTAGGAAAAAATCAGATAAAGCCAAATACAACAATATATCTAAGCTCGAATTCTGAACCCTGAACCAGAGATTCTGGGTTCGATCCCCAGCAGAGTCGCCAGAGCTGTCACACCTCCTTTTTCCAACACCTGTGAGGGTGCAAGGGAGTTTTTCCAATTAAAGGACAGTCGGAACGGGATTTATTATTAATATTCAGAGTCGCCACTTGGGATATTAATGGTGTCCCAAGTCACCGTTTGAATCCCGATCCGAGGAAAGTATGACTCTGTTAACAGTCCGCGAACCAGAACTCCGAGTAAGGAATTTTGTTAACCCGGGAGAAGGTATTAGGCATTCCCGGATTCCGTGGTTCTAGCACGGTCGCTCAGCTGTTGTATTTGCTTTTATCTGATTTTAAAACATATTCTAACCTACATGCCTTTTAGTAGTAAACCGCTTTTATTGTTATTTTTAATAAGAATTGCAACGTCGTGAAAATGCGTCTCGAACCACGTCGCACCAGTGCACCCGTGATTGTCAACACATTTCAACTTCGTTGAGATTTGGATTTAGGTCACATAAATGTGCACCCACATTTAAGAAGGTAATATTATTAAAATACGCTCCTAAAGCAACTACGCATTTATTATCTTTGGGGAAGCCCGTGAAATTCGCTAAACGGTCCGCCCGAATTCTAAGTATTTTAGTATAAGCATTTATCGAGGGCCCCGTAATTTTGCATTTTATTGGCGAGGCTCATCTCACTTTATTATTTAAAAGGCAAACCTAACGTAACTACGATCTTCTATTTCACTTGTCTCCAATGAAAGAGTCCTAATGAATTTATTGCTGGATTAAAGCACACCGGAAGGAAAATCGCGTTCAGGTCTACCTCAAAAGAATGGCCCGTCACAAGCCTTGGCCTAAGCGCAAACGTAAACGGGCGCACGAAATGAACCTGGGCTGCTCATTAAAGCACTGAAGCCTACACTTTTGACAATGGGCTGTTGAACCCAAATCATCAAGACAGACCAAGCTTCACTTCGATTTACGCAAGCAGCCACTGAAATTGCTTCAATTTGTTCTACTCATATCTGGATGATACTGACTGCTTTAATTTTAATTTTATACTCGGGCTTGTGTATGACTGAACGGATCACTGCATTATTCTGAATGTCTTGATCAAACTAAAGTATCACTAGCTAAATTAAACCTTCAAACTTAATGGACTAAATTGACAAACGTGAACATTTGTTATCAAATTCTACCCACACTCTAATGCTCACCCAAAAATACTAATTCAATTTCATACATCAAATAGATTTGGAGCAATTAGTTATGTGAGGCTATTAAACTAAGGAGTAATACAAACAGACATAAAATGCCATGATTATCTAATGTGACTAATAACTAACTCATGAAGTCAGTTCCAGTACTTGAAATTATCCCCTAAATCCGAAAGTTGACAGCGGTTCATTTCCACATAAGCCTGTTGCACTATATACTATGCTACAGTATTGGAATTAGGATCTAGGCAGATAAATCACACAGTCCAAACAAATCACACAGTCCGGTACAGCCCGTGGAGTTTCAATTAATACAGTTCAAAAGTTGTTTACACAATTCAATTATACAGTTAATACTATGGGTAAATGCAGAAAAGTAAACAAGATCAGCAGGTGAAAAATCCGCGAGGTTCCATTCCAACTTCTTAACATCATGTATTACACCACTAAGGTTCGAGACATGTACCTGGAATTCGAATCAAATTGAAGAGATAGAGGTCAGTAGTTTAATACTATGGGTAAATGCAGAAAAGTAAACAAGATCAGCAGGTGAAAAATCCGTGAGGTTCCATTCCAACTTCTTAACATCATGTATTACACCACTAAGGTTCGAGACATGTACCTGGAATTCGAATAAAAATTGAAGAGATAGAGGTCAGTAGCAGCGACAATGACCCAGCAGCAGTAACCAACAATCAATCAGTGACTCGGAACTGAAGTTTTGACCCAGAAAATGACGTTCCAACCAAATAACAGCTAATTTCAGAAAAACTAAACAAGTAATAAACCAGAATAAACTTCGAACAACTCAGCCTTGACTTGAACTCCACTAGAATAGCTCAATCACATCCAAAATTGACTCAAGTCGACATTCAGGAAATCCCTAAAACTTCAACCACCTGATGTTGAACTAGAAGATGTAAATCAAATACCAAAACTCGAAATTAACCTAAGGCTGTCAATGAAACAGTTTTTTTTTTTAGATTTTCTATAGTTTTTGCATATTTTTTATTTGAGATTTTTTAAGAAGAAAAGGAGATTTCAGATCTAGTGTTCATCTGAAATTCAAATTCCGTATTCTGGAAATATAAACTACTTTGGGGGGGAATTTTTGGGCTTTTTCCAAAACTCCTTATACAAGGCAAGTGAATGCCTATTTATAGGCAAACTTAGGGTCCAATTTCAGATTTTCACTTTTCCTATTAGTCCCTATTTTAATTCTATTTTACCCTTTATTTCTTGACTTGTTACACAAGTAACTACCCTAAGTTTACTGAAATCTGCACTACAGTCCATTCTAGAAGGTTCTATACCCATTACAATTCCTGTTCTACCCTTATTTTACTTCAACAATTACCAAATCTGATTAAACTACCCTTTTTCCATGCCTAAACTACCCTTAGCATCCCCTGAAATTACTGACCAAATCCAGCAGTCCCCCTAAACCTACTTTGCAATTATTAACCTTCGATCTAGGTCTCAATTCACCAAATTACCATTATCGGCTATAACCAAATCAATCTAACCTAAGCTTAAGGGTTATTTGAAAACAAACACTGACTAAAGAACAATTACTGATTAAATTGAAATGACTAAACTAAACTAACTAAACTAACTAATAATATCAATACAGGATTACTAGTTTAAACAAATCAAAGTCAAATAGTGCCCAAATAGGATTGATTAAAGACTATCAAGACTGTAAGAAAAACATATTCGAAACACACAATAAAACTAGTAGAACAAACTTAATCATACATGAAGCCTGAAGAAAATTTAAGCAATTCCAAACTTAAACTAAACCCTAATCATGATCAACCCTAATTCTAAAGAACTCAATCACAACTAAATCGACAAACGAACCAATTCTCTATTGATTAAATGACAATGAAGAATAAACAAATAAGAAACAGGCTAACCTACTCGAACACTGGATCGAACGAATTGATAAAAAAAAATGAGAAGAAATAAAATCAAACCCTAAATTGATTAATCAAGAAGAAATATCAGTCATGAAGAAGAAACTAACGAAGAAGAACAAGGAAAAACTCACTTGTGGAGTCCTAGGGTTCTGCCTCCTCTTAGATTTAACATTCGAGCAACTCCAGTAATATTCGAACATCACTGACGGTGGATTCTTCATGAGGGGGGGGGGAGGAGATCATGTGATGTCGATTTGATGATATTTGGAGTATTTTAGGGTTTTAGGCCGGATTTTGATTTGAAATTCGAGAACATGCAAGAGGATTCGAATGAAGCTGGCCAGGGGTTTGGAAAGAGGATCTTGGGGAGAACATATGGTGTAAAAATGGAGTCGTTTGGTGGTGGCGCCGCCGTGGGCGGCGGAGGCGGCGTCACTGCTTTCGAATATTCGAGCAGATTGGCTAACATTCGAGGGAACATATTTTGGGCATTGGAAAGTGGAAGGGGAGAGGAATCGATGGTGAAAATTTGGGTGGGTTTGGAGCTTGACCGCCGCCGTGAGCGATTTCCGGCCGGCGGCGGACGGCGGAGGGACGGTGGTAGACGGTGGGGTGGCACTGGGCGACGGTGGTGTTACATGATCAGGGTTTGAGAGACGGTGAGGGTAGGGGGGGTTCTGAGGGGGGAGGGGTTGTTCAGACATATATATATTAAGGGTAGGGGACTTCTGGGCCGTCTGATCAATTGACCTCGATGGTCCAGATTAACCCAAGATGGAACGGCGTCGTTTTTATGGTGTAACGGGATTTGGACCGGGTTGGACTTTTGGATTTGGGCCGATTTTTGAACTGGTTTTTTGGGAGGGATTTTGTTTTTGGGCTGATGTTATTAAAAAATTGGCCCACATTTGTATAACCAATTAAATCTCTTTAAACTCCTCTCTTTTCAATTTTTCTCTTTTTTCCTTTTTATTATATATTTTCAGATTTTGTAAAAAAATGCAAAATTAAAATAAGACCTGATTTATTCCCAAAATTAAACTAATTATTTCCTCAAAATTGATTAAGTCCTAAATTAAAGGAAACTCATGACAAATTCAAAAATTACTAGTTAAAAATGACAAAATGAACTATTTTGTTATTTTCTTCTTTGTAAAGTAACTTAATTACTAATTAATGCTAAAATGTGAAATTAAGCCCTAAATGCACATGCCAAGAATATTTTTTTGTTTTTCATTAATAGAAATGCACAAACAAAAATGCAAACAATTAACATAAAATGTCACAAAAATCCACAAAATTGCACAATAATGAAAGAAATCAGTTTGTTTGAATTTCTAGGAATAATTCATATAGGGCAAAA
>NC_031993.1:20625233-20629604 GCF_001879085.1 Nicotiana attenuata
TTACTAAGTTTTGAGCATTCGACTGACTATGGGGCGAACTCTGACCAACTATTGTTGTTTGAATCCTCCGGGATTCTTGACACGTAACATCCCTAATCGTGTGTTTTCAAAAGAAAACACGTGATTAGGGAAATTACGGTCCAAAATCCCCAAGATTTCTGAGTTAGGGTTCTGCCGGACTTTGGTATTTAAAATTTGTAATGTTCCGGGCAGATTCGAGACAAGTGGCTATGGGGGTTGGGTAGAGGAGACTCAGATGAACCTAGGGTGTTAATTTGGGACTATTTGGCATACTTTAGGTCTTGGCCGGAAAATATTCAAACTGAGATTCGACCAATTCGAGGCAGATTCGAGAAAAACTAACCGGGGATTTGGATAGGGGAAGGGGAAAGGGACCTAGGGTGTTAATTTGGACCGATTTGGGAGAAGTGGTGTCATGGCCGGAAAATCTTCGATCCAATATTCGACGGCCTGGGGTGGGATTCGAGGGAATTGGGCTATGGATTCGGATAGAGGAGGAGAAGGGGAGTATGGGGTGTTATTTTGGTGGCGTTTGGAGACGGGCCGCCGCCGTGGGCGATTTCCGGCGGCGGCGTGCGGCGGTGTTACAGGGTCTGTGGATAGGGTGTGTTTGAGACGATGAAACGGGGGTGGGGGGGTGTTCCGACCATTTTATATTATGTTTACCCCAGTTCCCCACCGTTGATCCAATCAACCTCGACGGCCCAGATTAAAACAACCAAACGACGTCGTTCGGATTATGGGGCAGGCCGGGTGAGGATTATGGTTTTGGGCTTGGGTCAAACAGGGTTGGGTATGGACGGATTGGGCTAAAATTTATCAATTAAAATGGCCCAGTTCGGTCCTCTTATTAAGACATCTCTTTTTTTTTAATTTCTTTTGTTTTCTCCCTTTTTATTTCTTTTATTTATTTCATTTTTTTTTCATTTTGTATTTTTCCTGATTTTATAAAAATGCAAAAATAAAGACCTAATATATTTGAAAGTTAAACTATTTCCTAAAATGTTTAAAAACTAGTTCAGGGTAAATTCAACAATTAAAATGCAAAACTGGACTATTTTTTGTTATTTTCCTCTTCCTAAAAATGACTCAACTACTAATTAATCCTAGAAATGTGAAATTAAATTCTAAATGCAAATGCCAAGTGTTTGTATTATTTTTTTTTCATATGAATTAAAATGCACAAATAAATGCAAACAATTAACAGAAAATAACACAAACTTCATAAAATTGCAAAGAAATCATTTTGTTTGGAATTTTGGGAATAATTCATACATAGGGCAAAAATCACGTGCTCACATTGTTTACCCGGAATATTTGGTCCTTTTACCTTAGAGACCAAAGTTGGTCGCTAATTAGCGACCAACTTGGGTCTCTAAGGTAAAGGGACCAGCAAAATAGCAACCTAGCCAGTTTGGACGCTTTTTTCCGGATTTCTAGTAGTGTTTCCCGATTTGACAAGGACTATAGGTTTTCCTTTCCCAAATCTATTAGGACAATGGGTTTTCCTAAACCTATAGGGACTATGGGTTTCCTAAAAAATACAAGGAAATAATTCAAGCCACAAATAATAACAAATCTTCCCCTTGGCTTGAATTCTCTACATCAACAGGAACAACGTCTCTCTACCTTGCCCTCAGCCCTCGCAAGGGCTCTATTGAGTACTGCACACACCAATCAAGTCTAGGCAATGCCTAAACTTGTTGGCCGGGACTGCCTTGGTCATCATATCAGCTGGATTATCATGCGTAGACATTTTCTCCACTTTAACAACCCCCTTTGATATAATGTCTCGAATAAAGTGATGTTTAACTTCAATATGCTTTGTCCGCTCATGAAACATCTAATTCTTAGTAAGATGAATGGCACTCTGACTGTCACAACAAAATTTGTGTCTTCTTCTGAGCTAGTCCAAGATCACTTACCAAGCCTTGTAGCCAAATAGCCTCTTTAACTGCTTCCGTAATTGCCATATACTCAGCTTCTGTGATAGACAAAGTGTAACGACCCGACTGGTTGTTCTGAGCAATTGCGCCCGGTTCAGCAGTTTGAGGTCAAGAAAAGCTTCACATTATTTATATCGACTTGTGAGCATGGTTGGATTCAGTTTTCGGATGAATTGGAGTCGACTTGGAAAGAAGGAATATAGTTTTGGAAGTTTAAGCGGAGAGAATTGGACCGGAATTTGACTTTAAAGTAAACGGCTCCGGAATGAGTTTTGGATGATGTCAGTAGCTTCGTATGGTGATTTTGGACTTGGGCGTGTGATCGAATTTGGGTTTGGAGGCCCGTAGGGTAATTTGTGGCATTTTGGTGAAAGTTGGAAAAGTTGAAGTTTGGAAAATGGAGAGGTTTGACCCATAGTTGAGTTTTATGTTATCGAAGTCGGATTGCGATTCCGAAAGTTGGAACAACTCCGTTATGTCATTTGGGAATTGCCTGCAAAATTTGGTTTCGTTTAGAGTTGATTTGATATGGTTCGGACGCTTGGTTGCAATTCTAGAGGTTCTTGAAGTTCATAGTGATTTTCATGCGTTTGGGAATCTGATTCGTGGTCTTAGCGATGTTTGAAGTGATTTGAGAGTGGGTCTAAGTTCGTATGATGTTATGGGATGTGTTGGTACATTTGGTTGAGGTTCCGGGGGCCTCGGATGAGTTTCGGGGTGAATTTTGAGCGAGCCCGGGCATTTCGGTACTCTGAGATGGTTCTGGCACTTTTGGGAGTGCGGACCGCATAGGAGAGTGCGGACCGTACTAAAAATTTGGCGGACCTCAGTGCGGACCGCACAATTTGGTGTGCGGCCGCACATCAAGATGTTCTGCAGGATAGCTGGTCCGACTTCGGAAGGTTATATCTTTTGATCTACAAGGAATTTTGAGATGATTCAAAAACAAAAGTTGTAGCCCTTCGTGTCTAGTTTCCAGAAAAGTAAATAAATCACAATTTGTACATATGTAAAGAAATTTATGGCCAAAATACTAAAGCATGTCGCTGCAGTCAACATTTGTGAGCACGTGATTTTTGCCTCGCTTGAATGATTCCTATAGAATTCATAAAAATTAGGATTTTCCTTTTTATTATTTGAATTTTAGGGAATTAATTGTGTGATTTTGTGTTTGTTTGCATTTTTGCGTGCATTGTTAATTGATATAAGTCATAAAAAATACAAAAATAGCACATTTGCATTTAGGACCCAATTTTATATTTTTTTTTCGGTTTACTAGTTAATTAACATTGCAAAAAATAAAAGAAAATAACAAAAATAGTCCTTTTGCATTTTTACTTTTAATTTTCGATTTTTCCTTAGTTTTCTTTTAAAAAATTAGGATTTAGTTAATTTTAGAAAATTAGAGTTAAATCAGGTCTTTTTATTTTAATTTTATATTTAACAAAAATCTAAAAAATGAGATGAAAATGAAATGAAATTAAACAAAAAAAGAGAATTAATTGAGAAGAAAATAAAAAGAAGAGAAAACAGGCCAGCCAGTTTTTGGGCCAGTATTCAAATTAATTTGGCCAGCCCAACTAAAATAACCCTGCCCGCACCAGTCCAAGCCCAAGTGATACCCACCCGGTCCAGCCTGTTTTATGCCCAAAACGACACCGTTTCAGTACCCTCTAATCACGATCGTGGGAACTCATCAATCCAACGGTCCGGAACTAACTAGGTTTAGGGTTTAAAAGTGTCTGAACAGCCCCTTACCCCCCCCCCCCAAATCACCGTCTCTAACACCCCTATTATACACCACCGCCCTCCGCCGCCGGCCGGAAATCGCCTCCGCCGGCGGCGATTCTCCGATGACCCCCAAAATTACACCATACCTTCCCCTTCACCTCCCCATTCCATATCCACCCTCCGTTTTCTTCAAATCCCCCTTGAACTTGTCGAATATTCGAAACAGTGGCCGCCGGCTCCGCCGTGTCCGGCGGCGCCACCTCCAAACCTTACCAGATTAACACCATATGACCTCCTTACACCCCTCATCCCAAATTCACAACCCATAGCCTTCAAATCTTCCCCAAGCGCCTCGATTTTTAGATCGAAATTGGGCCCAGAAACCCTAATTTTGCAAATTAGGGGATTAGCGAGTTCTGGGCTATAATAGCCCTTAATTATGTGTTTTCTCATGAAAACACATGATTAAGGACGATTATAGTCCAAGTAATTCCAAGATTAGCCGGCTAGAGCCCAGATTCGAAATAGGTACTTCATTTTGTCCTCTTTTCTGTTTTTCTTTCTTTCATAATTTTATTTTTATTCTCTTTCTTCTATTTTTGCTCAGTATGTTTCTATGTTGTTTTTATTTTTGGTGTTTGAGTTAGGTTTTTTTTGGGGTTCTTGATTTACA
>NC_031993.1:20631174-20640325 GCF_001879085.1 Nicotiana attenuata
AAGTGAATGTGCATGAGATTTGAAGTTAAAATCAGCATGTAATTTGGTTTGATTAGGAGTTGAATTATTTTATTTTTACTGAAATGGCTAAGTCTAATTATATCTTAAATTCAGTGTTAGTTATGTTGGAATTAGATCGTGAGCAGTACCTGTTGTTCGGCTGTTTTAAAAAATGTTTCAGTTGCTTTAAATAGTTCTAGTGGTATTAAACACAGATTCTGAGCAGTTTAGTTGTTTTAATTATTCTAATTGGTCCTGGTTGTTTTAAATATTTGTAGTTGTTCTCAATTGTTTCATTTCCTTAATTTCGAATTTAAAAGAAGTTAAACACAATCCAAATTCACTTTCATACTTATTGGCTGCCCAGATGTTGAAATAGGCCTGTCTAAAGGCCCAAACTACCGATCAGCTTTACAGCTGAAGCGTTTATACGCAGGTAGCCTCAGAATTCCAAACGATAATTGTTAGGCCTTTGTTCAGGCCCAGTTATGTCACCTTAGTCTTGTACTTAGTTACTAGATTTTAAATTCACAGCCCATATCTAGTTCTTATGACCTTAGCCAATTAGTCATAGCCTTAGAATAATTTTAGGAAGACCACCTTAGATAATATAATAGTCCTTGGCCCTTCAAGTTTAGTTTAATATCCTTTAAAAATGAAAATGAGGTGCGCCGCGCCAAATAAAAATCATAAACTGTGTGGCCCTCTTTAATTACTCACATTAAAATACTTAGAAATCGGGACGTGCCATTTAGCGAATTTTCATGGCCTCCCGCAAAGTTAATAACACGCTAGCCGCTTTAGGCACGCATTTTAATAAATCTACTTTCCTAAACTCGGGTGCGCATTTATGTGACCCAAATCCAAGTCCCAAAGATGTTAAAATATATCAAAAACTACTGGTGCATTTATGTGACGTGGTTCAAGATATGTTTTAATAACGTTGCAATTCTCCTTAAAATTAAATAAAAGCGGTAAATATTTTAAAATTGCACTATAGGTTGAAACATGTGTTAAAATCAGGTAATAGGCCAATTATGATAGTTTAAGCGACCGTGTTAGAACCACGGAATCCGGGGGTGCCTAACACCTTCCCCCGGGTTAACAGAATTCCTTACTCAAGAATTTCTGGTTCGCAAACTTCACTTGGAAAGTCGAAATTTCCTCGATTTGGGATTCAAAATAAACCGGTGACTTGGGACACCAAAAGCCAAACCTATCCCAAGTGGCGACTCTGAATAAATAAATAATCTCATTTCGAATAACGTCACTTTAATTGGAAAAACTCCCTTATACACTATCCTCGGGGTAGGTGTGTAAAAAGGAGGTGTGACAGCTCTGGCGACTCTGCTGGGGATACAAACCCAGAACTTCGGTTCAGGGTTTAAGAATTCGAGCTTAGAATAGCTGTTATGATTGGCTTTATTTATTATCTGATTTTCCTACATGTTTCATCCTAAATGTGCTAAATGCTTTACCGTTTTGATATTATCTGAATTGTATATAAACTGGTACGAAACCCTTCTCTTCTCATCTTCGGGGATGTGCTCGCTTGTCGAGACTCCGTATTCTTTTAGTGTCATACCTTAAAGTAAGAAAGAGGCCGGACAAGTTACTAAGCCGGATGGCCTTTTGGTTCCCGGTACGTAGCCCCCTCCTCGACTCGAGTTGTCCGCTCGGGTACACAGTCTAGAACATATACCCAGATTTTGAACCTAGAAGAACTCAACCTCATGCCGGATCCCTAGTAGGAACGCTTATTTGCATCACGTGCATTTGACTTAGGGGACTCAACACAGGGGTTGGGTCCGTCTAGGACAGGTGACCTAAAATGAAAAGACCATCCTGATGCATCTTACGTGCTACTTGTGCATTTATTTGTTTCGGCTTGCATGTTGACCGGCTTCTAGAATAGGGACAGAAAAATCAAAAAAGAAAAAACGAGAAGAGGGAAGAGAAAGAAAGAAAAACCAAGAGTGAGAGGTAGGTATTTTTAGAAAATTCTAAAACCCTGCCGAATTTTGGAGAAAATAAAAGAAAAAGGAAAAATTTTGTTTTCAAAAATAGTTGGTTTTGTCAAATCTGCCCGAACTACGCCAGTTTGATTCCCACAGGGCGTGGGATACGTAGGCAACCCCCATCGGGTCCAACTTCCCTTTTTGCAAAAATAGCCCAAGAACAACAAAATTTTAATTTTTGTCACAAATAAGTCGGGTGATGCCATTCTTGTTTAAAATAAGCCGAATGTCCCCAAAAGGGCGCCGGAAGGCTGTTTTTGCAAGAACAGCCACCTTGGGTCATTTTCAACGGTTAGCGGGCACAGCCTTAAAATCTTCTTCCCCGAAGTGCTAAAAGGCCGTATCTGCAAAGCCAGGGTTTTGTTTTTGAAATAAAAGTTTTTGAAAAAGAAAAACAAAAATTTCCCAAAAATTGTTTCCTTACTTCTCGCATTTATTTTCAAGAACTACGCTTGGTCTGATTCATGCGGGGTCATGATACGTAGGCAATCTCCATAAGATTCGACCGTAACCCTAAGAGAAAATAAAAAGGGAGGAAAGAGAATAAAGGAAAAACAAGAGTGGAAAAGAAACACAAAAAGAGAAGAATAAGAAAACCATGGCAAAAGGCAAAGGCAAGAATGAAAGGAAAGAAAACAGAGAGAAAAAAAAGGAAAAAAAAAGAAATGAGAAAAATGAGAGAAAAACCAGAAAAGCAAGGAAAAGGCAGGAAAAAGAGGGTCGGAATAAAAAGAAAAGAATTTGGACAGGAAAAGCCGGGATGACGCATGCAACCGTTGCAAAACATATAGAAACACATTTAACTGTATAGGTGCATCACGCGTCAACGTGCGATTACCTATCTGTTATTTGCCTCAAACTAACCATTTGCTGCTGTCACTTCCAGTCCAGGTTTTATAGAAAACGGTGGTTGGTTTTTCTGTGGTAAACTGGCATCACATCAGTATTTTACCAGATCAAAGGGGATCATAGAAATGTCTTCGGAAATGACCTTGCCAGCAATTCCCATCCCAGAAGATAGCCCAATCTCG
Source organism: Nicotiana attenuata (assembly GCF_001879085.1). Taxonomy (NCBI): domain Eukaryota; kingdom Viridiplantae; phylum Streptophyta; class Magnoliopsida; order Solanales; family Solanaceae; genus Nicotiana; species Nicotiana attenuata. Next base: position 20,634,224 of record NC_031993.1, read on the forward strand.
GGCATCCCGGCCTCAGAGTCTGCAGCGGCTGAAGAGAACAGGATCTTACGTCTTAGGGTCATGGAGATGTGGGATGCGTGGACTAATGGAAGGGAGCCTCCAAGTGCCATCCCCGGATTCCCCGAGTTGTTTCCTAGAATAGAGGGTACCTCTAATATCCCCATCAGCCACCCGAATACCTCATTGGGACAGCCCACCATGCCGGCTCATTTCGTAGGAACACCTTCTGAGGTTCGCCCCCAGGTGTTCATATCCGGAGCGGCCTCCAATATCTTCACCGCTCCCCCATGCTCGGCCACAACACAGCCTGCACTGCCTAGGCCCACTTTTGATCCTTCGGCCTTTACATTCCAAACACTTACTTACCAAGTGGAGCCTCCTCAGTACCTCACCTACACTTATTCTCAGCCACCTCCATTTGAGTTCACAACGGGACAAGACAAGACTCCCAAAGCTCACGAACAGGACGAAATGGCAAAGAGGATGAGAAGCCTGGAGCAGAGCCTCAAAAACATGCAGGGCTTGAGTGGGCAGAAGAGTGTGTCATATACTGATCTATGCATGTTCCCTCACGTGCATTTCCCTATGGGATTCAAAACTCCGAAGTTCGAAAAATACGATGGGCATGGTGATCCTATTGCTCACCTTAAGAAGTACTGCAATCAGTTGTGCGGAGCTGGAGGAAAAGAAGAATTGCTCATGGCCTACTTTGGGGAAAGTTTGGTGGGCATCGCCTCCGAGTGGTACATGGATCAGGATATCTCTCGATGGAATATTTGGGACGACCTCGCGAGAGACTTTGTTAGACAGTTCCAGTACAATATAGACATTGCTCCAGACCGGAACTCGTTGGCAAATCTAAAAAAGAAGTCCTCTGAGAGTTTTCGGGAATATGCAATCAAATGGCGTGAGCAGGCATCGAGATTAAAGCCTCCAATGGACGAGGTCGAAATGGTCACGGTGTTCCTTCAAGCTCAGGAAGCTGATTATTTCCAAAATATGATGTCAGCTATGGGTAAACCGTTCGCAGAAGCTATTAAAATTGGTGAAATGGTGGAAAATGGATTGAAGACGGGTAGAATTTTGAGCCAGTCCGCTATCAGAGCAACCTCCCAAGCCATTCAAGGCGGGTCTGGAGGAGTAGCAAAAGGAAAGAAGAAAGAAGAAACATCCATGGCGGCATCGGGTGCAAGAAGACACCGTGCTCCTAGACCCATGTTCCCAGAAAGAACCCCTCAACATTATTACCCTTACCGGGACATGGCCTATGCTCCTCAACCGTACGCGGTCATGAATGCTCAACCTTTTGCACGACCTTAGCAACATGCCAATAGAAACCAAGCTCCATTTCAAAGAAACCGGCCTCCTCACCAAAACCACTATAACCCCCGTCCTCCACAAAATAACTTCCGTCCCCGTGAACCACCCAGGAGGCCAAATTTTACACCAATCGGTGAACCCTACTCCAGTCTGTTTCCGAAGCTTGTTCAAATGGGTCTGCTGCAGCCCATACCTCCAAACAGGCAAAACCCAGAATCACCTTCCTATCAGTGGGGTGTCCGATGCGCTTATCACTCAGGAGTTGAGGGGCATGATACAGAAAACTATTGGACTTTGAAAAGAGTCGTGGAAGACTTGATAGAACAAGGAAAGATAGTGCTAAGGGATGAGGATGTCCCCAACGTGACGAATAACCCACTGCCAGCCCACAACAATGGGCCAGTAATTGGAATGATTTGTGAAGATAGGGAATTTGATCCGGCACTAAAAGCCATAATTGCCATTGCCGATGCGGAGAGAAAGCCAAAAATTGCCCCGAAGCAAGATAAAGGGGAAAAGAAGACCAAAGCCACCCATTCAAAACCAGAAATAAAAGTTGAAGCAGGAACGGGGGCAATGCCTCCCAAAGACGGTATTTTGTATGCCCACGAGGCAGCAAAGAAAAGTAGTTGACTTTGAGCCCTCCAAAAAGATTTGAACTGAAAAAGGGAGCCCAGATGTACGTACCCAAGGGAGCTTATGTGGTGCGGGGGACAATTAAGCCATCGAGGCCGAACGAGCCCGTGGTTATTGGACGCGCGCCACAGAAGCCTATGACAGATCCTACTGCAGTACCGTGGAATTACCATAAAACAGTGGTTACGTATAAAGGCAAAGAGATCCTGGGGGAGCTTCAAGAAAATTACCCCGTTGAGAAATACTCTAGCATGGAAGAAGTGAACAACGCTACCAGAAAGTGTTTCCCATCTAAGAAACCTGTAAGTGCCGAAGAAGCGGAAGCTTTCTTTCAGAAAATGAAGATGGCGGACTATGAAGTGGTTGATCAACTGCGAAAGTATCCTGAACAAGTATCCTTGCTATCATTGCTGATGAAATCCCCCGAACACCAGAAGGTTTTAATGAAGACCCTCAACGAAGCATACGTGCCAGTTGAAACTTCGGTGGAACAGCTAGAAAGAATGGCGGAAAGATTTTTCGCTGTCAATCAGATTTCATTCAGCAAAAACGACTTGCCTCCAGAAGGGGCCGCTCACAACAAAGCCTTGCACTTAACTGTCAAATGTGAGGGATACTATGTGAAGAGGGTCATGGTAGACGGAGGTTCTGGGGTAGACATTTGCCCACTCTCTACACTATTGCGTATGGAAATCGGGACTGAAAGGATTCGTCCCAACAATGTCTGCGTGCGAGCCTTCGACGGTATCAAAAGAGACACAATTGGAGAAATTGACCTAATTCTGACCATTGGCCCGGTGGACTTTGAGGTGACCTTCCAAGTGCTAGAGATGGACACGTCCTATAATTTTCTATTGGGAAGGCCTTGGATCCACGCAACAGGAGTTGTACCCTCTACTCTCCATCAAATGGTGAAATTCAAACATGAGGATCAGGAGATCGTAGTCCACGGAGAGGATGAACAATCAATCTATCGCGACCCATCTATCCCATGTCTTGAAGCGAGGAAAGGCAGTGAGCACATAGTCTACCAAGCTTTTGAAGTCGTGGTGGCGGACCGGCATGAAGAAGGAAACCTTTGCCCACATAGTTTCAAACCAGGGAAGGGACTTGGGAAATCCTTTGCAAGGGATAGCTGAACCAGTTACCCTGCCTGCCACTGAGAAGTTCTTCGGAGTATGCTTCCGACCTACTTCAGATGATATAAAATGGGCAGACGATAGAAAGAATGAAGGATGGGTTTTGTCGCAACCACTGCCACATTTGTGCGAGACCTTTGTCAAGCCAAAATACAATGAAGAAGAGGAGGATGAGGCCTTTACAGCCGAAGAGATTGAAGAGATATGTGGGGCAATGAGAAAGATACTATATGAAACCCACATGGTTCAGCCAGGAGAGGGCTCAAGCACCGCTGAGGTGTTGTATATGGGACCAAACGCCAAGCTGCAGAATTGGAAGGCTACGCCATTCCCAATCAGGCGGGAGTCCCGGTAGACCTGTCCTGCCACTTTTTCTGCATCGCGAGTTATTCCAGGGTGTAACTCGGATGTTTTTTTAGTTTCTTGTCTTTTAATTTCCACATGTAAACCCTGTTATCTTCAAATTCCAAGAAATGAAATCAATATTTCATCGTTCATCTCTCTTTATTCCTTCTGATTTTGCTATTTTCTCTTTTATTTTTTCTTTCAGTTCTAATAATGCGGCTTTAAATAACATGACATGCTTGCGGACTTCATGCCCAGATCCAAACATGTTGTCTAATTGTGAAATAATGAACCAAGAACCGGAATATGATGAAGAAGAGGCTTTTAGGGAAATAAATCGAGAATTGGAACAATTTGAGAATAAACCTAAAGCCAATAGTGTCGTCGAAGTAGCAAACAAGAACATCGAGAAGATTTTGAGAAAAATGATTCAGAGCTCCAGGCAATGGCATGAAAAGTTGCCTTTTGCATTATTGGGATATCGCACTACGGTGCGCACATCGGTTGGAGCAACCCCATACCTTTTGTTCTATGGCACTGAAGCCGTGATACCCGCGGAGGTGGAAATCCCTTCTCTCCGGATCATTGTTGAAGCAGAGATTGAGGACAGTGAGTGGGTCAAGATTCGTTTGGAACAGTTGACCTTAATTGATGAAAAACAGATGGTCGTGGTTTCTCACGGGCAGTTGTACCAACAAAGAATGGCCCGCGCTTATAATAAGAAAGTACGGCCCAGGAATTTTGAAGTAGGACAACTTGTGTTAAGGCGCATTCTTCCTCATCATCAGGAAGCGAAAGGAAAATTTGCTCCTAATTGGAAAGGTCCATACATCATTAGAAAGATATTGCCGAGAGGAGCGTTGTATTTGGGTGATATCGAAGGAAATGATCCCGAAGCAGCTGTGAATACGGATGCAGTAAAAAGGTACTATGTCTAGGCTTTCTGCGATGATTACTTTTGTGCGGTTGAGATGACGAAGGCTTTCTTTCCGCTATCCAAACATTGTCAATCTTTCGCAAACCCTTTGAGCCGGTTACTCTTCCTTGATTACCCTCTTTGGAACCCGAAAGTACTATTGAAAAAAATGAATGAGAAATGAAAAAAAAACAAAAAAAAAGAAGAAAAACAAAACAAAACACAAAAATAACCAAAAACAATGTTTCCCTGAACTACGTCCGACTTAATTCCGAAAGGATACGTAGGCAGCCTCTCTCCGGGGTTCAGTCACACCAAAACAAAAATCCCAATCCCCCCAAAAAGTGAAACTGGTGCAGGTGATATAATGGCTCGGCAATAAGCCCACCAAAACGGTTCCAAAGTTGTAATTCCATCCAAGATTCTTTTTACCCCAAAACCTTGTCCAAGTCCTTCCGATCAATTGGCAAAGGCGGGGGAATTGAAAAACATCATTGTTGGAATCTGATGCAATCAAACTGAGGGAAATAAAATGAGAGAGTCTTATCGGTGAAAACATACGGGCACCATAAGGTGACGGTGAGTAGAGAAATTGAAAATGAGAGAGTCCGTTTAGTGAAAACTCGTAAAGAGCGCTTTCGGGCGACGGTGAGAAGAGAAATGAGAGAGGTCGATTGGTGAAAACCCGCAAAGGGCGCCGTCGGCCGAACAGAAGACATCTCCCACCATTGAAAGAGTCCTGGCAAGATTCCCTGAATCTGAAACATGGGTCAATGAGTTTATGAGAAGTTTGGAAGTTTGTGCGGGTCGGGCATCCAGTCCAAGAAGCATGTCATGTCTAGTTGAAGCCTGCATGCACCCCAGATAAGTCCTTCTTTTCTCCCCGAAAGGGACGCTTCTCTTTAAATTCATCTTCTTGCCTTTTGTTTCCCTTTCGGTCTAACTCTGTTCCGGAAATTAATACAAAGAAAAGGTGGCAGGACTGGTTTTACAAGGCTTTCCTTAACAAAAGCTAAAGAAAAGTACCCAGCCTCAGCGGGTGCATCAAGTCAATCCCGACTGGCCATGATGGCGGATGCTTTGAAATCAAAGTTATTGAAAGAGACAAAGAAAGTCAAGGACAAAGGTCTTAAAGGCAGAATAAAGTGAAAGGGTCGAAGCCCCACACGGGCGAGTCGTCATGAAATCCCAAAAGTTGAGCCTTTTGGTTTGAGAAGAGATTCGTCTTCAAAACCAGCAAGCAGCAGAGGTTCTCAATAGAAGCTGGGCCGAAGTCAAGAAATTGAGATGGTCAAGGCCACAAAACCAACCACCGTTTCAAACTAACAAATTGTTCTTTGTTTGAAAAGTTGAAATAGGTGCAATTCAAACAACCGTGCAAAAAATAGGTGCAACCGAAAAGGAAAGAAATGTGCAAGTGCTGAAATAGTTTTGCAGCATGGAGCCGACCAAAAGGGAAGTTTCCCCAAATTCTTTCTTGTATTTTCTACTAAAATGAAATGAAGAAGGAATGATTAAAAAAAAAACAAATCATGGTAGCAAGGACAAGGACCTTTTTCTTTTATCCCGGCATAACCCGTGGACCTCCCTGGCATAACCCAAGGACCTTTTTTATCCCGGCATAACCCGTGGACCTCCCTGGCATAACCCAAGGACCTTTTTCTTTTATCCCGGCATAACCCGTGGACCTCCCTGGCATAACCCAAGGACCTTTTTCTTTTATCCCGGCATAACCCGCGGACCTCC
>NC_031993.1:20647016-20653608 GCF_001879085.1 Nicotiana attenuata
TTTCTACGGACCCTCCGGGACCGTCCAATCACGGGTCCGGGTCCGTTTACCCAAAATGTTGACCAAAGTCAACTTTTTTCATATTAATACCAAAATTCATCATTTTTCACACAGAATTCATATTTAAGCTTTCTGGCTACGCGCCCGGTCTACGCACGCAAATCGAGGCTACTAAAAATGAGGTTTTCAAGGCCTCGGAAGCGCGGAAAGGAGAGAAAACAGGTGATGACCCTTTGTTTCATCACATTCTCCATCTCTAAAATAACCGTTCATCCTCGAACGGACGAAAGGAAGAAGTACCTGAGTCGGGAAAAAGATGGGGATAACGGCTCCGCATGTCAGACTCGGACTCCCAGGTTGATGCCTCAGGAGGCTGACCTCTCCACTGAACACGCACTGAAGGAAAACTCTTCGACCTCAACTGTCGAACCTACCGATCTAGAATAGCCACCGGCTCCTCCTCATAAGACAGATCCTTGTCCAACTGGATAGTGCTAGAATCTAACACGTGGGCTGGATCGCCGTGATACCTCCGAAGCATGGACAAATGAAAAACTGGATGCACGGCTGACAAGCTAGGCGGCAAGGCAAGCCTATAAGCCACCTCTCCCACACGGTCGAGAATCTCAAATGGGCCAATGAACCTAGGGCTAAGCTTGCCCTTCTTTCCAAATCTCATCACGCCCTTCATAGGTGACACTCGGAGCAATACTCGCTCACCAACCGTGAAAGCCACATCTCGGACCTTACGATCTGCACAGCTCTTCTGCCTGGACTGAGCTGTCCGAAACCTATCTGAATGATCTTGACCTTGTCCAAGGCCTCCTGAACTAGATCTGTACCCAATAACCGAGCCTCTCCCGGCTCAAACCACCCAACCGAAGATCGACACCGCCTACCATACAACGCCTCATAAGGAGCCATCTGAATGCTGGACTGGTAGCTGTTGTTGTAGGCAAACTCCGCTAAAGGCAAGAACTGATCCCACGAACCTCCAAAGTCTATAACACAAGCTTGGAGCATGTCCTCCAATATTTGAATAGTCCGCTTGGACTGTCCGTCCGTCTGAGGATGGAATGCTGTGCTCAACTCAACCTGGGTGCCAAACTCTCGCTGAACTGCTCTCCAGAAGCACGAGGTAAACTGCGTACCCCTGTCCGAAATGATAGATACCGGCACCCCATGAAGGCGAACAATCTCTCGGATGTAGATCTCAGCTAACCTCTCGGATAAATAAGTGGTTGCAACAGGAACAAAATGCGCCGACTTGGTCAGCCTATCAATAATGACCCAAATCGCATCAAACTTCTTCCGGGTCAATGGGAGTCCACTAACAAAATCCATAGTAATCCTCTCCCACTTCCACTCGGGGAGCTCAATCCTCTGAAATAGTCCACCAGGCCTCTGATGCTCGTACTTATCCTGCTGACAGTTCAAACATCGAGCCACATATGCAACAATATCTTTCTTCATTCTGCGCCACCAATAGTGCTGCCTCAGATCCTGATACATCTTCGCGGCGCCCGGGTGAATAGAATACCGAGAACTATGGGCCTCCGCTAAGATCAACTATCGAATCCCGTCGACATTGGGCACACAAACTCGCCCCTGCAATCTCAAAACACCATCACTATCTAAGGTCACCTTCTTGGCACCTCCACGCTGCACCGTGTCTCTCAGGACACACAAATGGGGATCATCAAACTGCCGATCACGAATACGCTCCAATAATGAAGAACGAGCAACCGTGCAAGCTAACACTCGGCTAGGCTCAGAGATATCCAACCTCACAAATCGATTGGCCAAAGCCTGAACATCCAAAGCAAGTGGCCTCTGGCTGGCCGGGATATAAGCAAGACTACCCATGCTGGCGGACTTCCTACTCAATGCATCGGCCACCACATTGGCCTTCCCCGGGTGGTACAAGATAGTAACATCATAATCTTTCAACAACTCCAACCACCTCCTCTGCCTCAAATTCAACTCCTTTTGCTTGAACAAGTACTGAAGACTCTTGTGATCAGTGTACACCTCACACGTCACACCATAAAGATAATGTCTCCAAATCTTCAAAGCATGAACTATGGCTGCCAACACTAGATCATGAACCGGATAATTCTTCTCGTGGATCTTCAACTGCCTCGAAGCATAGGCAATGACTCTGCCGTCCTGCATCAATACTGCATCAAGCCCAATACGAGAAGCATCACAATAGACTGTATAAGGCCCTGAACCTGTGGGCAAAGCCAATACCGGTGCCGTAGTCAGAGATATCTTGAGCTTCTGAAAGCTCGACTCACACTCATCCGACCATCTGAACTGGGCACCCTTCTGGGTCAATCTGGTCATCGGGGCTGCGATAGATGAAAACCCCTCCACAACCGACGGTAGTAGCCTGCCAACCCCAAGAAACTCCGAATCTCTGTAGCTGACGCTGGTCTAGGCCAGTTCTTGACTGCCTCGATCTTCTCCGGGTCCACCTGAATACCCTCTGCTGATACAATGTGACCCAGAAATGCTACTGAACTCAGCCAGAACTCACACTTGGAGAACTTGGCATATAACTGACTATCCCTCAAAGTCTGAAGAACCACTCTAAGGTGTTGCTCGTGCTCCTCCTGGCTATGGGAGTACACCAAAATATCATCAATAAAGACTATCACGAACGAGTCCAAATAAGGCCTGAACACTCGGTTCATCAACTCCATAAATGCTACTGGGGAATTGGCCAACCCAAATGACATGACCAGGAACTCATAATGCCCGTACCGAGTGCGGAATGCTGTCTTAGGGACATCGGATGCCCCAATCCTCAACTGATGGTAACCGGATCTCAAGTCTATCTTTGAAAACACCTTTGCACCCTGAAGCTGGTCGAACAAATCGTCAATCCTCGGCAACGGATACTTACTCTTGATCGTAACTTTGTTCAATTGCCGGTAATCAATGCACATCCTCATCGAACCATCCTTTTTCTTCACAAATAACACTGGCGCACCCCAAGGCGAAACGCTGGGTCTAATGAAACCCTTCTCAAGCAAATCCTGCAACTGATCCTTTAACTCTTTCAACTCTGGCGAGGCCATGCGATACAGCGGGATGAAAATGGGCTGAGTGCCCGGAGCCAGATCAATACAAAAGTCGATATCCTTGTCGCGCGGCATACCCGGCAGGTCTGAAGGGAAAACCTCAGGGAACTCCCGAACAATGGGAACAGAATCAGTGAAGGGACCTCTGCGCTGGAGTCGAGAACATACGCCAAATAAGCTAAACACCCCTTCTCGATCATGCGTCGAGCCTTCACATATGATATAACACTGCGAGTGGCATGACCTGAGGTCCCTCTCCACTCCAAACGGGGCAAATCTGATAAAGCTAAGGTCACGGTCTTGGCGTGACAATCCAAGATAGCATGATACAGGGACAACCTATCCATTCCTAATATGACGTCGAAATCCACCATGTCTAAGAGTAATAAATCAACACGGGTCTCAAGACCCTCAAACACTACCACACAGGAACGATGAACTCGGTCGACCACTATAGAATCACCCACCGGTGTAGATACATATACAAGAACACCCAAAGCATCACTAGGCATAACCAAGTACGGTGCAAAATAGGATGACACATACAAATTCGTAGACCCTGGGTCAAATAGCACTGAAGCATCTCTATCACAGACCAGAATAGTACCTGTAATGACAGCATCTGATGACTCAGCCTCTGGCCTGGCTGGAAGAGCATAACATCGGGGCTGGGTCCCACCTCCCTGAACCATATCTCTGGGATGATCGGCTGCTGGCTGGCCTCTACCTCTGGCGGTCTGAGCTCCACCTCTATGTCCTCTACCTCCACCTCCATGACCTCTGCCACCACCTCTAGCTGGCTGGGCAGGCTGTGGAACCTCTGGTGCCTAAACCATAGCACGAGAACTCTGATGCTGAGAGCCGCCATAAACTCGGGGGCAATATCCGACAATGTGCCTCGTGCCGCCACAAGCGAGGCAAGACCTCGGCTGCTGCGGCTGAGCACCCCTTAACCTCGAGTAAGCCCTCCTGAGATGACCATACTCGCTACACTCATAACATCCACTCAACTGCTGTAGATGCGGAAACTGAGGTCAACTCTGTCGACCTGAATGACCACCTGAAGTACCATGAGTGACCTGGAGAGCTGACTGAAAGGGCCTGGAAGGATGGCCTCTACCACAAGAACCTCTACCTCCTAACGAGGTACCACAGAATCTACCTGCATGACGAGGCCTCTTATCCGACCCATGACCACCTCCCTGGGGCAGAACTATCTCAACTCTATGGCCCACACTGGCCGCCTCCTGAAAAGCGATCTCACCCCCGACCTGAACCACTATACCCGGCTGACCTGCCACCGCTGGCTGAACCACTAGAAGCAAACCCGCTCGAATGACACCCTCTGTGAGGCCTACCAATCGGACTAGAGCGTCCTGAAGAACTGGGGTGGCAATGAACCCCTCTGGGACCTGAGCTGGGCCCACCGGAACTGCTGGGGTTGGAACCTCCTCCTCAAACTCAACCTGAGGCTCCGCCTCTGGGGCTGCTGCTCGGGGCTCGGACTGTTGAGCGGTAGATGAGGAATCACGCGTTCTCGCCATCCACGAAAGAACAGAGTAGAAATTCAATCGATGGTTGAGAAACGGAACCGCACGACAAGAAAGAACAAAAGTGAAATTTTCCCAACTCTGTAGCCTCTGGGGGATAAATACAGACGTCTCCGCACCGATCCCTCAGACTCTACCGAGTTTTTCCGTGAGTTGTGAGACCTATGTAACCTAGTGCTCTGATACCAACTTGTCACGACCCGAATTTCTATTATACCCCTTACTTGCTATTGCTTTTGTTACAAATTGCCACAAAATAGTCCCAGAATGCTTACAAGTTGCGCTTGATTGCAGGTTTGAGCGACAAGATGACAAATGTCAAAGATCGGCTCAGAACGGAGTGAAACCTGCCAAGTGTCAAGAACTAGTGAAGTGAGGAATAGGAAGACCTAGCACGGACCGCACTGATATGCCACGCGGCCGCACTAGGAGATTCAGAGAGGGGTAAATTGAGGTGCAAGCCATGCGGTCGCGCTCCATTTCTGCGCGGTCCGTGCAAGGGAAGTTCAGAGAACCACCAGTGCAGGCTTAAGCCCCACGCGGCCGCGCTACATATCAGTGCGGTCCGCGTGAAGGAGATTCAGAGACATGGAGATTTGACCAAGTCAAGCTATGCGGCCGCGCCCCATTTCTGCGCGGTCCGCGCCGACCCTCCGCCGCGGCCGCACTACATTTCTGCGCGGTCCGCGGCCCCCCAACTTCAGAGATGAGAATTGAGAGTTCAAGGAGCCTACGCGGCCGCGCTACCTTTTTGCGCGGTCCGCGCTGACCCCGCAGGGGTATTTTAGTCCAAAATTTCCATCTCGGTATAAATAGATCTTTTTACCATTTTTAGGTTAAGTTTTAAATTCTGAACAAGGACTGCGCTCGTGAGACGTATTTTGTAGCCTATTTTGGCATTTTTACTCTTGAATATCATAGATTCTAATTAGTAATCAATTAACATGTTCATTTCATCATCTATTTCTACTGTTTCTTCTTTAATTATGTCTAGCTAAACCCATTAGCTAGGGTTGTGGCTCAACCCTAGTGTGGGTAGTTAATGGGTGTTGCATTCTAGGGTGAGATTGAGATTGGGTATTTGTTATTTGGGTTTATTTTGTGTTTCAATCTAGAATTTGTGGTTGCAAACATAAATTCAAGCTTAGTGGGTCTAACTCTTCTTGAGAAAGAGAGTCATATGACCCTAAAAGTTGACCCAACAAGGAATTGGGATGGACCCATTAGAATGGTAGTCCCAATTAACGGGTTAAACCTCGAAAGAGTAACTACCCTACTTGAGCCCTAGTTGCTCGGTCTAATTGGCCCACCTAATTGGTCTCGAGAGAGTCAATTGGGAAAAATCATTCTCTCTACCGAGAGGTGTGAGAATGAGTGCAATTGTGCAACGGTTATAGCAATAAACCCAGATTTATCAATCTCCCCATAGTAGCTTCTACCCGTTAGCTAGCCACCTAGGTAGTGTCACGACCCTAGTGCCTTTTTCCTATATTAAGCACAACTTAGCAATATTTCCCTATCATAATTTAGTTTAAATCGTTAGTTTTACAAGAGTAGTTTAAAAAGAAAACCCCCAAAAATGTGTGAAGTGACATTTGAAGTACAACCGCAACTCTAGGCTAGACAGATATTCTAACTCCTTTACTAGCTCCCTGTGGAATTCGACCCCGATCCACTATTCAGGTATTAGTTATTGCTACCCACTCTTCCTACCATTGTGTAGTGTTGAGACGGCCGCGATCAACTTTTTGGCGCCGTTGCCGGGGAGTTTACGGTGTTGACTATCTGTGTAGCTAGTTTTGTGTTTTGCTTCTCTTTCCTTCTTGTTTACTAATTCTGTTTGTGTCGATCAATCAGGTACTATGGCTCTCAATGCAAACGACCCTCTTGGCAACGTGAATGCGGGGGAGGAGGTAGATGATCTTGAACTCGAGGAGGTTATACCACCTCAAG
>NC_031993.1:20653956-20656940 GCF_001879085.1 Nicotiana attenuata
ACTGATTGGGAGGGTTGAGTTACAACCTATTATTTAGTCTATCTTGATCCAGTCCATCTTAATCCAAATGAACTTTGGGTAGAGCTGTGCAATGACCCATTTAATCAACCCATCTTGATCAACCCAAATAGAGCTCAAACATGCCATTTGCCACCCCTATTATGGGCTAAAATAGCACGGGCTAGTGAGTTTTCGGACTGGTTATTCAAAAATAGCCAGCGTTTGCCAAGTCATTGAAAAATAGCCACTATTTTGCTGCAACAGAGACCGGTCCAACATAATATACTGGAGTTCGTGCACCTGTGTATGAACTTCCAGCATATTATGCTGGACTGGTATACTGTCACGACCCGGATTTCCCACCATCGGGAGTCGTGATGGTGCCTACTATTGGAGCTAGGCAAGCCAAACATTTAAACATTTTCGGATAACAACATAACAATAATAAAATAACGAGTCTTTAAATAAATGCGGAAGTCTTTTAAAACATAAATAACTGAAAACCCAAAATGCGGAAGTCTAATATTTCACTACCCAAGACTGGAGTCGCTGTCTCACGAACCACTAAAGAGTGCTACAAACAAGTCAGAATAGAAAAATACATAATGTCTGTCTCGGTACAATGAAAACAAACAGAAAATATGGAAAGGGACTTCGGCTTGCGAATGCCAGCTAGGCTACCTCGTAAGTCCCTGGACTGAAGAGGGCTCCCGATCAACTACTGTTGTGGTCCAAGACTGCTCTGGTACCGTAATCAGTGCAAAAAGCACAGAAGTGTAGCATCAGCACAACCGACCCCATGTGCTGGCAAGTGCCTGGCCTAACCCCGGCGAAGTAGTGACGAGGCTAGACAGGACTACCAAGTCAACCTGTGCAGTTCAATATATATATATATATATGCAATAAAGGAAAGAATACNCACAGCTAAATCAATCCACAACGACCGCCTTCCCTCTCGAATTCGGCTCCAACTCAATCAAATCTATGAAATAACGACTTTACAACATTAATATAAGCTAAACAAATCAAACCCAATGCCTAAATATAGTTTTCTAAGCTTTCTTCCCAAAATTCCAAAAATCGACCCCGGGCCCGCTTGGTCAAAACCCGAGCTTCGAACCAATTTCATATCACCCATTCCCCCACGAGCCCGAATATTCAATTTGTTTTCAAGTTCGACCCCAAAACGAGGTCTAAATCAAAGAAAATTGAAAAGCCCTAACTCTACCCAATTCCCCCAATTTCCACCCTAATCTATGTGATTTAAGCTTAGGAATTCACTAATTAATGAGAGAAAATGAAGGAAATAGGTGGGAAATTACTAACCCAAATGGTCTTGAAGAATGGGGGCTTCAATGGACTCCTAGAGCTTGGGGAAGAAGAGAGCTCGTGAAAATTTTGGAACTAAACCCGTCACTGTTCTGTTTTTGAAGCATTAAATGACTGGGCGAAAATGCCCTATGCGTTCGCGACAAAGGGGTCGTGTTCGCGAAGAAGGGGGAGCTGGCAAGCATCGCGTTCGCGAGAGGGGGATGCAAACGCGTAGGGTAAAATACTGGGGTCCCGGGAATTGGCCTATGCGAACGCGATAGGGGATACGCGAACGCATTGAATGAAAGACTGGAACTACGCGAACGCGTGAAGGCCTTGCGGACGCGAAGAGGAAGTTGCTGGGCTCCTGATTTTGGCTTACGCGATCGCGATGGTGATGACGCGAACGCGAAGGAGAAAAACACTGAAGCTATGCGAACGCGAAGGTGGATTGCGAACGCGAAGAAGGAATTCACTGTGCACCAACAGCAGATTTTTCTGCAATTTTCCTAACTCTAAAACCATCCCGAACACCTCCAAAAACACTCCCGGGCCCTCGGGGCTCCTAATCACTCACACACACTAACTCAGCAACATCCTACGAACTTACCCGTGCGATCAAATCGCCAAATTAACATCAAAAATAATGAATCAAACCTCAAAATCATCACTTTTTAATCAAACTTCATAAGCTATCATTTTTAGAGATTTAGGTCCGAAACACGTCAAATGACGTCCGATTTCAACCAAATTTCACAGAAAGCGCTTAAACCACATATAAGACCTATACCGAGCGCCGGAACCAAAATACGGGCCCGATACCAACACGTTATAATCCATTTTCGTTTTAAATTTCCATATTAATTTCAGAAAAATAATTTCACGGGTCCGGGTCCGTTTACCCAAAATATTGACCAAAGTCAACTTTAATCATATTAATACCAAAATTCATCATTTTTCACACAGAATTCATATTTAAGCTTTTCGGCTACGCGCCCGGACCGCGCACGCAAATCGAGGCGCGGAAAGGAGAGAAAACAGGTGATGACCCTTTGGGTCGTCACATTGGGAGGGTTGAGTTACAACCTATTATTTAGTCTATCTTGATCCAGTCCATCTTAATCCAAATGAACTTTGGGTAGAGCTGTGCAATGACCCATTTAATCAACCCATCTTGATNAGTATGATGCTAGGCAGAGAAGTCCTCACTCAGCCTCAGTAGTACCTGGATCTGCACGCAAGATGCAGGGAGTAATGTGAGAACTCCGACCCAGTGAGTAATAAACATAAATAAAGACTGAGAATAAGAAATCCTGAATAGGCACAAAGTAATTCTATAAATACAGCAACTTGAACCCAGTAGCATAAAATCAATAAATCAGTGAAAACAATTATAGAAGTATTACAACAGATAAATAAGTAATGACAATCAAAATATGCAATGCAACACATAGACCGGTACTCTCCAGTACCCGCTGCGGCGTGCAGCCCGCTCCCTATAAGACCTATACCGAGCGCCGGAACCAAAATACGGGCCCGATACCAACACGTTATAATCCATTTTCGTTTTAAATTTCCATATTAATTTCAGAAAAATAATTTCACGGGTCCGGGTCCGTTTACCCAAATATTGACCAAAGTCAACTTTAATCATATTAATCCAAAAATTCATC
>NC_031993.1:20658984-20678044 GCF_001879085.1 Nicotiana attenuata
TGTACCGGGCGTCGGAACCAAAATACGAGCCCGATACCATAGTCTTTTAATCAAATTTTCATTTCCATTTTCCTTAATAAATTTAAGAAAAACAATTAAACAGAAAAATTCTTTTTCCCGGGCTCTAGACCTCGGAATTTGACTCCGGGCATATGCCCGAGTCCCATATTTTTCTACGGACCCTCCGGGACCGTCAAATCACGGGTCCGGGTCCGTTTACCAAAAATGTTGACCGAAGTCAACTTTAATCATTTTAAAGCCACATTTTGAAAAAAAATTCACAAAATTTAACATATAATCTTTCCGGCTACGCGCCCGGACTGCGCACGCAAATCGAGGCAACTAAAGGTGAGGTTTTCAAGGCCTCGGAAGCACGGAAAAAGAGAGAAATCCGGTGATTACCCTTTGGGTCGTCACATTCTCCACCTCTAAAACAACCGTTTGTCCTCGAACGGACAAAAGAAAGAAGTACCTGAGTCGGGAAATAGATGAGGATAACGGCTCCGCATATCAGACTCGGACTCCCAGGTCGATGCCTCAGGAGGCTGACCTCTCCACTGGACACGCACTGAAGGAAAACTCTTCGATCTCAACTGTCGAACCTGCCGGTCTAGGATAGCTACCGGCTCCTCCTCATAAGACAGATCCTTGTCCAACTGGACAGTGCTAAAATCTAATACGTGGGCTAGATCGCCGTGATACCTCTGAAGCATGGACACATGAAACACTGATGCACGGCTGACAAGCGGGGCGGCAAGGCAAATCTGTAAGCCACCTCTCCCACACGATCGAGAATCTCAAATGGGCCAATGAACCTAGGTCTAAGCTTGCCCTTCTTCCCAAATCTCATCACGCCCTTCATAGGCGACACTCGGAGCAAGACCCGCTCACCAACCATGAAAGCTACATCTCGAACCTTACGATCCGCATAACTCTTTTGCCGCGATTGAGCCGAACGAAGCCTGTCCTGAATGATCTTGACCTTATCCAAGGCCTCCTGAACTAAATCTGTACCCAATAACCAAGCCTCTCCCGGCTCAAACCATCCGACTGGAGACCGACATCGCCTACCATACAACGCCTCATATGTAGCCATCTGAATGCTGGACTAGTAGCTGTTGTTGTAGGCGAACTCTGCTAAAGGCAAAAACTGGTCCCATGATCCTCCAAAATCAATGACACATGCTCGGAGCATATCCTTCAATATCTGAATAGTCCTCTCGGACTGGCCGTTTGTCTGAGGATGGAATGTTGTGCTCAACTGAACCTGGGTGCCCAACTCCTACTGAACTGCTCTCCAGAAGCGCGAGGTAAACTGCGTACCCCAGTCCTAAATGATAGATACCGGCACCCCATGAAGGCGAACAATCTCTCGGATGTAGATCTCAGCTAACCTCTCCGATGAATAAGTGGCTGCAACAGGAATAAAATGCGCTGACTTGGTCAGCCTATCAACAATGACCCAAATAGCATCAAACTTCTTCGGAGTCATCGGAAGTCCAGTAACGAAATCCATGGTAATCCTCTCCCACTTCCACTCGGGAAGCTCAATCCTCTGAAACAAACCACCAGGCCTCTGATGCTCATACTTAACCTGCTGACAGTTCAAACATCGAGCCACATATGCAACAATGTCTTTCTTCATCCTACGCCACCATTAAAGCTGTCGCAAGTCCTGATACATCTTCGCGGCGCCCGGGTGAATAGAATACCGAGAACTATGGGCCTCCGCTAAGATCAACTCTCGAATCCCATCGACATTGGGCACACAAACTCGCCCCTGCAATCTCAAAACACCATCATCATCTAAGGTTACCTTCGTGGCACCTCCACGCTGCACCATGTCTCTCAGGACACACAAATTAGGATCATCAAATTGCCGATCACGGATACGCTCCAATAATGAAGAACGAGCGATTGTACAAGCTAACACTCTGCTAGGCTCAGAAATATCCAACCTCACAAATCGATTGGCCAGGGCCTGAATATCCAAAGCAAGAGGTCTCTGGCTGACCGGAACATAAGTAAGACTACCCATGCTGGCGGACTTCCTACTCAATGCATCGGCCACCACATTGGCTCTCCCCGGGTGGTACAAAATAGTAACATCATAATCCTTCAATAGCTCTAACCACCTCCTCTGCCTCAAGTTCAACTCCTTCTGCTTGAACAAGTATTGCAGACTCTTGTGATCAGTGTACACCTCACACGTCACACCATATAAGTAATGCCTCCAAATCTTCAAAGCGTGAACAATGGCTGCTAACTCGAGATCATGAACCGGATAATTCTTCTCGTGGATCTTCAACTGCCTTGAAGCATAAGCAATGACTCTGCCATCCTGCATCAATACTGCACCAAGCCCAATACGGGAAGCATCAAAATAAACTGTATAGGGTCCTGAGCCTGTGGGCAAAACCAATATCGGTGTCGTAGTCAGAGCTGTCTTGAGTTTTTGAAAGCTCTCCTCACACTCGTCTGACCATCTGAACTGGGCACCCTTCTGGGTCAACCTGGTCATCGGGGCTGCTATGGATGAAAATCCCTCTACGAACCGGCGGTAATAACCTGCTAACCCCAAGAAACTCCGAATCTCAGTCGCTGATGCTGGTCGAGGCCAGTTCTTGACTGCCTCAATCTTCTTCGGGTCCACCTGAATACCCTCTGCTGATACGACATGACCTAGAAATGCAACCAAACTCAACCAGAACTCGCACTTCAAGAACTTAGCATATAACTGACTATCCTTTAGAGTCTGAAGAACCACTCTGAGGTGCTGCTAGTGCTCCTCCTGGCTGTAGGAGTACACCAGAATATCATCAATAAAGACTATCACGAACAAATCTAGATAAGGCCTGAACACTCGGTTCATCAACTCCATAAATGTTGTTGGGGCATTGGTCAACCCAAATGACATGACCAAAAACTCATAATGCCCATACCGAGTGCGGAATGCTGTCTTAGGGACATCAGACGCCCTAATCCTCAGCTGATGGTAGCCAGATCTCAAGTCTATCTTTGAAAACACCTTTGCACCCTGAAGCTGGTCAAACAAATCATCAATCCTCGGTAGTGGATACTTGTTCTTTATCGTCACCTTGTTCAATTGCCGGTAATCAATGCACATCCTCATCGATCCATCCTTTTACTTCACAAATAACACTGGCGCACCCCAAGGAGAAACACTAGGCCTGATGAAACCCTTCTCTAGCAAATCTTGCAACTGGTCCTTTAACTCTTTCAGCTCTGGCGGGGCCATGCGATACGGCGGAATAGAAATGGGCTGAGTGCCCGGAGCCAGGTCAATACAAAAATCAATATCCCTGTCGGGCGGCATACCCGGCAGGTCTGAAGGGAAAACCTCGGGGAACTCCCGAACAACAGGAACAGAGTCAATAGAAGGAACCTCTGTGCTGGAATCGCGAACATACGCCAGATAAGCTAAACACCCCTTCTCGACCATGCGTCGAGCCTTCACATATGAGATAACACTGCGGGTGGCATGACCTGGGGTCCCTCGCCACTCCAATCGGGGTAAATCTGGCAAAGCCAAGGTCATGGTCTTGGCGTGACAATCCAAGATAGCATGATACGGGGACAACCAATCCATCCCTAATATAACGTCGAAATCCACCATGTCTAAGAGCAATAAATCAACACGGGTCTCAAGACCCTCAAACACTACCACAGGAACGATGAACTCGGTCGACCACTATAGAATCACCCACCGGTGTAGATACATAAACAGGAATACCCAAAGCATCACTAGGCATAGCCAGGTAGGGTGCAAAATAGGACGACATATATGAATACGTAGACCCAGGGTCAAATAGCACTGAAGCATCTCTATCACAGACCAGAATAGTACCTGTAATGACAGCATCTGAAGACTCAGCCTCTGGCCTGGCTGGCAAAGCATAACACCGGGGCTGGGCCCCACCTCCCTGAACCATGTCTCTGGGACGATCGGCTACTGGCTGACCCCTACCTCTGCCGGTCCGAGCTCCACCTCTACGGTCTCTACCTCCACCTCTATGATCCCTACCCCCACCTCTAGCTGGCTGGGCAAGCTGTGCATCACCTGGTGCCTGAATTATTGGGCGAGGACCCTGNAATTTCACAGAAAGCGCTTAAACCATATATGGGACTTGTACCGGGCGTCGGGACCAAAATACGAGCCCGATACCACATTCTTTTAATCAATTTTCATTTCCATTTTCCTTAATAATTTCAGAAAAACTATTTCACAGAAAAATTCATTTCTCGGGCTCTAGACCTCGGAATTCGACTCTGGGCATATGCCCGAGTCCCATATTTTTCTACGGACCCTCCAGGACCGTTAAATCACCTCCAAAAATGTTGACCGAAGTCAACTTTAATCATTTTAAAGCCACATTTTGAAATTTTTCACAGAATTTAACACATAATCTTTCGGATGAATAGGAGACTGCCACAGGAATGAAATGTGCTGACTTGGTCAGCCTATCAACAATAACCCATATCGCATCGAACTTCTTCCGAGTCAACGGAAGTCCAGTAACGAAATCCAAGGTAATCCTCTCCCACTTCCACTCGGGAAGCTCAATACTTTGAAACAATCCACCAAGCATCTGATGCTCATACTTAACCTGCTGACAGTTCAAACATCGAGCCACATATGCAACAATATCCTTCTTCATCCTACGCCACCAATAATGCTAGCTCAGATCCTGATACATCTTCGCGGCGCCCGGGTGAATAGAATACCGAGAACTATGGGCCTCCGCTAAGATCAACTCTTGAATCCCATCGACATTGGGCACACAAACTCGCCCCTCCAATCTCAAAACACCATCATCATCTAAGGTCACCTTCGTGGCACCTCCACGCTGCACCGTGTCTCTCAGGACACACAAATGAGGATCATCAAACTGCCGATCACGGATACGCTCCAATAATGAAGAACGAGCGACCGTACGAGCTAACACTCTGCTAGGCTCAGAAATGTCCAACCTCACAAATCGATTGGCCAGGGCCTGAATATCCAAAGCAAGCGGTCTCTAGCTGACCGGAACATAAGCAAGACTACCCATGCTGGCGGACTTCCTACTCAATGCATCGGCCACCACATTGGCTCTCCCCGGGTGGTACAAAATAGTAACATCATAATCCTTCAATAGCTCCAACCACCTCCTCTACCTCAAGTTCAACTCCTTCTGCTTGAACAAGTATTGCAGACTCTTGTGATCAGTGTACACCTCACACGTCACACCATATAAGTAATGCCTCCAAATCTTCAAAGCATGAACAATGGCTGCCAACTCTAGATCATGGACCGGATAATTCTTCTCGTGGATCTTCAATTGCCTCGAAGCATAAGCAATGACTCTGCCATCCTGCATTAATACCGCACCAAGCCCAATACGGGAAGCATCACAATAAACTGTATAGGGTCCTGAGCCTGTGGGCAAAACCAATATCGGTGCCGTAGTCAGAGCTGTCTTGAGCTTTTGAAAGCTCTCCTCACACTCGTCTGACCATCTGAACTGGGCACCCTTCTGGGTCAACCTGGTCATCGGGGCTGCTATGGATGAAAACCCCTCCACGAACCGGCGGTAATAACCTGCTAACCCCAAGAAACTCCGAATCTCAGTAGCTGATGCTGGTCGAGGCCAGTTCTTGACTGCCTCAATCTTCTTCGGGTCCACCTGAATACCCTCTGCTGATACAACATGACCCAGAAATGCAACCGAACTCAACCAGAACTCGCACTTCGAGAACTTAGCATACAACTGACTATCCTTCAGAGTCTGAAGAACCACTCTGAGGTGCTGCTCGTGCTCCTCCTGGCTGCGGGAGTACACCAAAATATCATCAATAAAGACTATTACGAACAAATCTAGATAAGGCCTGAACACTCGGTTCATCAACTCCATAAATGCTGCTGGGGCATTGGTCAACCCAAATGACATGACCAAAAACTCATAATGCCCATACCGAGTGCGGAATGCTGTCTTAGGGACATCAAACGCCCTAATCCTCAGCTGATGGTAGCCAGATCTCAAGTCTATCTTTGAAAACACCTTTGCACCCTGAAGCTGGTCAAACAAATCATCAATCCTCGGTAGTGGATACTTGTTCTTTATCGTCACCTTGTTCAATTGCCGGTAATCAATGCACATCCTCATCGATCTTCTTCACAAATAACACTGGTGCACCCCAAGGAGAAACACTAGGCCTGATGAAACCCTTCTCTAGCAAATCTTGCAACTGTTCCTTTAACTCCTTCAGCTCTGGTGGGGCCATGCGATACGGCGGAATAGAAATAGGCTGAGTGCCCGGAGCCAGGTCAATACAAAAATCAATATCCCTGTCGGGCGGCATACCCGGCAGGTCTGAAGGGAAAACCTCGGGGAACTCCCGAACAATAGGAACGGAGTCAATAAAAGGAACCTCTGTGCTGGAATCACGAACATACGCCAGATAAGCTAAACACCCCTTCTCGACCATGCGTCGAGCCTTCACATATGAGATAACACTACGGGTGGCATGACCTGGGGTTCCTCTCCACTCCAATCGGGGTAAATCTGGCAAAGCCAAGGTCACGGTCTTGGCGTGACAATCCAAGATAGCATGATACGGGGACAACCAATCCATCCCTAATATAACGTCGAAATCCACCATGTCTAAGAGCAATAAATTAACACGCATCTCAAAACCCTCAAACACTACCACACAAGAACGATAAACTCGGTCGACCACTATAGAATCACCCACCGGTGTAGATACATAAACAGGAATACCCAAAGCATCACTAGGCATAGCCAGGTAGGGTGCAAAATAGGACGACACATAAGAATACGTAGACCCAGGGTCAAATAGCACTGAAGCATCCCTATCACAGACCAGAATAGTACCTGTAATGACAGCATCTGACGACTCAGCCTCTGGCCTGGCTGGCAAAGCATAATACCGGGGCTGGGCCCCACCTCCCTGAGCCATGTCTCTGGGACGATCAGCTACTGGCTGACCCCTACCTCTGCCTGTCCGAGCTCCACCTCTACGGTCTCTACCTCCACCTCTATGATCTCTACCCCCGCCTCTAGCTGGCTGGGCAAGCTGTGGATCACCTGGTGTCGAGGACCCTGCTGCTGAGAACTACCCGAGGCTCGAGGGCAAAATCTGACAATGTGGCTCAGGTCACCACAACCATAACAAGCCCTCGGCTGCTGAGACTGCTGGCCCTGACGACCTGTATGTCCTCCCCGAAAACTCTGAAGTGGCGGTGCACTGATGGGCTGCTGATCAGAATAATGCTGCTGGGAACCACCACCGCCTGGAGTACCATGAGAAACCTGGAGTGCTGACTGAAAGGGTCTCGGTGAATGGCCTCTACCATAAGATTCCCTACCTCCAGACGTGGTACCACTGAACCTACCAGAATGACGAGGCCTCTTATCCGACACCTGACCACCTCCTCGTGCAAGAGCCATCTCCACTCTACAGGCCGCATTGGACGCCTCCTGAAAAGAAATCTCACTACCAGCTCCCATAGCCATCTGGAGACGGATCGGCTGAATCAATCCATCAATAAACCTCCGCACCCTCTCTCGCTCTTTGGGGAGTATAACAATAGCATGGCGTGCCAAATCAATGAACCGCGTCTCATACTGGGTGACTGTCATGGAGCCCTGGAGGCGCTCGAACTGCCTGCGAAGTGCCTCCCGCTGAGTAACTGGGAGAAACTTCTCCAAAAACAACTCCGCGAACTGATCCCATGTCAATGCTGGAGACCCTGCTGGTCTAGATAGGTAATGGTCCCTCCACCAAGTCTTGGCGGATCCTGCAAGCCGGAAGGTGGCAAAATCGACCCCATTGCATGCTTCCCCCCCTAGTTAACAGTTTAATTTCGGTATTCTTTCCTTTATTGCATATATATATATTGAACTGCACAGGTTGACTTGGTAGTCCTGTCTAGCCTCGTCACTACTTCGCCGGGGTTAGGCCAGGCACTTGCCAGCACATGGGGTCGGTTGTGCTGATGCTACACTTCTGTGCTTTTTGCACAGATTACGGTACCGGAGCAGCTCTTGGACCACAGCAGTAGTTGATCGGGAGCCCTCTTCAGTCCAGGGACTTACGAGGTAGCCTAGCTAGCATTCGCGGCCGAAGTCTCTTTCCATATTTTCTGTTTGTTTTCATTGTACCGAGACAGACATTATGTATTTTTCTATTCAGACTTGTTTGTAGCACTCTTTAGTGGTTCGTGAGACAGCGACTCCAGTCTTGGGTAGTGAAATATTAGACTTCCGCATTTTGGGTTTTCAGTTATTTATGTTTTTAAAGACTTCCGCATTTATTTAAAGACTCGTTATTTTATTATTGTTATGTTGTTATCCGAAAATGTTTAAATGTTTGGCTTGCCTAGCTCCAACAGTAGGCGCCATCACGACTCCTGATGGTGGGAAATTCGGGTCGTGACAAGTTGGTATTAGAGCTCTAGGTTACATAGGTCTCGCTACTCACAGACAAACTTGGTAGAGTTTGAGGGATCGGTACGGAGACGTCTGTATTTATCCCCCGGAGGCTACGGAGTTAGGAAAAACTTGACTTTTGTTCTTTCTTGTCGTGCGATTCTGTTTCTCGAATACTGATTGTCGCTCTACTCTGTTCTTTCGCAGATGGCGAGAACACGGCTTCCTCTTCTACCGCGCAGCAGCCCGAGCCCCCAGCAGCAGCTCCTACGAGGGGCAGAGGCCGAGGCCGGGGCAGAGCTCAGCCCCGAGCAGCAATCCCAGAGGTGGAGCCTCATGTTGATTATGATGAGGAGGTTCCAGCCCCAGCAGCTCCGGTGGGCCCAGCTCAGGTCCCAGAGGGGTTCATAGCCACCCCAGTTCTTCAGGGCGCTTTAGTCAGATTGGCAGGCTTTATGGAGAGCGTCACTAGAGCGGGTTTGCTGCCAGTAGCACCAGCCACTTCTCAGGCTGGAGGAGGGGTTCAGACTCCTGCTACACGTACTCCGGAGCAGGTAGCTCCCCAAGCTCATGTTCCAGTGGTCCAGCCAGCCGTGGCAGCTCAGCCAGGTATTGTAGCCCAGACCGGCGATGGAGCGGCGATGTCTTCAGATGCTTTGTGGAGACTTGATAGGTTCTCCAAGATCTTCACCACCACATTCAGCGGTGCTTCATCAGAGGATCCCCAGGATTTCTTATTCAGCTGCCATGAGATCCTTAGGACCATGGGTATTGTGGAGACCAATGGGGTCGTGACATATACTTTGCTGGCTCCAGTATAATATACTGGAGTATTTTTCGGATTTTGAATAGTGTTTTCGTTCAGATTTATCTTTACATAAAAAGTGACTAAATTTCGATTACTTTTGAAACTGTGGCTATTTTTTAATGACCACTTGTAAATCTGGCTATTTTTGAAATTCTCCCCTATTATGGCCATCATATACAAAAATATTTGGCTTCTAAACATCAAAATACCAAATATAAGCTAATTTTTTTTAAATATGGTATGACATTATACTTCAAAACGAAACTAAAAAATAAAAGCTTCCTATAGCTTTGACGAAGAATTTAAAATAAAAAGGGAGGCACTTCACTTCTGAGAAGAATTTCAAAAACTACAAAGCTTTCTTTATCCAAACAATTTGGTGCCGCATATATAATCAGAAAGCGATACACCAATTCCATCCATGTTAATTAATCTTTAACGGTTAGCTTGCCTAGCATCCGAAAAGTTAGGCGTCATCATTGTCCCGACAGTGGGAAACCTGGGTCGTGACAGTGATAATTAGTACAAAACTGTCTTCTTTCATATCGTTGCATTTTAAAACCCCTTGTTGTCCTGATTCGATCGATAAGAAATCAACAATCAAGAGAAAACATATAAACTCGACAAAGACAGTAGTGATTAACTGGTTTCTTCATTTAATTCGTTTTATTTTTATTCATAAGTTCTTCGACCATTGTACAGCAAAAATGAAAGAAAAAAAAATAGTGCATATTTCTCAATTCAGCTTAAGATCGATTTACATATATATATTTTGTAGAGAGGGGACTTGATGTTTTCTGCATCCGAACCCAAACTAGAACATTAAAAACTTTTAACACAAACTGACTACAATTTTCTTTTTTTTCTTTTTTTTGTAAGAAAACTTCTCCAAAATAATATCTCTATCACAATTTAATAGTCTACTTAAATTTTATAGTGAATCTGATTGTTCAAATTGGATATTAAATCTGATTAACTTTTTCAGAACTGTTTAAATTTATTTGGTCAATGTCTAAGAATTCTAGACACTTATGGGTAGTGAATCTGATTGTTTAAATTGGATTGTAAATCTGATTAACTTTTTGAAAAATATTTGAATTCAATTTTTGTCATATTATACAACTGCACACACATATTAATTAGGCAGTAATTCTTAGAACTGCACACACTTATTAATTAGGCAGTAATTCTTAGCAAATCTGATTAATTTTTTGGGAACTATTTGAATTCATCTTCACAATATATGAGAAAATGACACTGTATAGCCGCTGTAAAAGTTAATAGCCGAAAAAATGTATAAAATTTATATTTTTTTGTATATATATATATATGCACACACAAAAAAATTATACAAATTTTATACACTTTTTCGACTATCATATATAAATAATTTCTGGCACGAGCTAAAAGTGATAATAGAATTGTAGATACTTGGTGAATTAGCATAGAAATACTGCTACATCATTAATTCTTTTCCTACCGAATAAATCTATTAAGAAATAAAATACTATATCTGAATGTTAGAATCTTAATCTTCAAAGTGAAATATTATTAATAGTACCACTAATAATATTCCCCTTTAAACAAAAAAAAAATCTCCAAAGTGAAATACTACAAAAATTGAGAAGAATATATTGTTCAAAATTAAAACTCATGAAACACTATAAGATATTAAAATAAGACATAATTAAGTGCCAAATGTGTAAGAAATAAATGATAGATTTTAATAACTTTCTCCATTAGTATTGAATATTACTATTTTTGCAAAAGCATAAAAGAAAATTCTCGACAATAATTGATTTAAACTCTTGTCTATTGATGCAGTTGCACTTTAAAAGCAATTTTCACCTTTATGTAATAAGGAGTAAATTTAAATTGCCGAGATTAAACAAACACGATTTTCGAGAAAACAACTCAGCAACCAACGGTATATATATTTAAAAGCAATTTTCACCTTTATGTAACAAGGAGTAAATTTAAATTGCCGAGATTAAACAAATACGATTTTCGAGGAAACAACTCGGCAACCAACGGTATATATATATATATATATATATATAATATATATATATATATATATAAACACGCAACACTGACTAATTTAGTTCTTCGTTAAATTCAAGCATTCAAGAGGATATCTCATCAGTATCAGAGGAGACATTTGAATCAATAGAGACGACTCTATTTTACCTTTTTATTTAACTTCACTTTCAAGGGAATAACTCAGCGGTCAAGTAGAGTCATATAAGCACGATAGAGACGCCATCTTTGCTTTTTCACTTCATTCAATTCATTTTTGCTAGTCATTTTTTCACAATGAAAGATAGTGATTATGTGCTGGTAAGTTTGATTATTCCCAAATCTCATTTTGTCATTTTATTTTTCCCTTTTTGCCCCTTGAGTTTGGCACCTATAAATGATAGTTCGATCTAGCAAATGTTAGTGTGCTTTATGGCTAGATACACTAGCTCAGGTCAGCCATTCTTTTTCTGATTTCTTTTCAACTTTTTCTTGGTTCTGAATTTATGGACCAACATATGCTTGTTTTCTTTTTCTTTTTTCTTGAAAAATGATTTTGAAACCATCTTTCCTTTTCTTTGTTTTTTTTATCTGTCAATAACATAACATGTATCTGGTTCATCTTGGTTTAGTAAATGTTTGGTCCCACTTTTGCCTCCTTGCTTTTGTTGTTTTGTAGTAGAGTTGAAATTGATTTCTTTTTTAATGTTCAATTAATTCTAGTTTTGATTTGAAAGCAACACGTATCACTGTTTTAGTGTGTTATTGAGTTGCCAAAATTTTATTCGAGTATATGCTCTAAGTTTGATACACAAAGCAGAACGATGATTGCAAAAACGAATTTTCTCATTTTTAAATCCATAATCTATACGAGGAAATTATATTTTTGTTTTAACCTCCAAATCTGCTTTACTTACGAGTAGAAAGCTTCACTTAGTGGTTAAATAATTAGTTAAGCTCTTTGTTCATTTCAATACTTTAATTCGTTTTCCAGCTATGAACCCATTAATTTTGAGGGGATTAAGATTTTACTTTGTGCGAGCATATAATTATTAAATTTAAGTAACTCGTTGATATTGCGTTTTGTATTTCACAGTATGTTCAATTTGCATCCATCACAAAAGAAAAACAAAAAGAATACGAGCAAGAAGATGATTCAGAACCAAGGATCTGAAGTACTGAATGACGGCAAAATGGAATAGGACCAAGCTGGCTCTTACAAGGAGACATTACCTGAAAAACAAAAACAAAAGGGTAATTTATGCATATTACAACTTTTTAAAAAGTAATCTAAAAGAATTACAGTTATGTGTGTGTGTATCATTCCATTTGTATTATTCCTTCTCATTAATTTGGTTATGCATGATTTTCAGGCGATGATTTTGAGAGCAACATAGTACTAGGCGAAAGTAGTTTGGCAGATAATTCTAATCGGGCTCTTAGAGACAACAACATTGATAGTAATTCAAAACATCTAATGAAAGATGGGAAAGGTGCAGATTGCGAGGTACAACAAGGAATACCGGAAAGTACAATATTAAGTTTCAATAATATCATTGACCTCAACAAGATAATTCTTGTCTTTATGTTTATTTACTTATGGCAACACCATAGTAGAATTTAATTTTTTTAATTCACTTATATACTTTAAAAATTTAATTTTTTTGAACCATTAATCCATACCAAAGGTAAATAAATAAATTCTTCTCTTGTCGCATTTTTTCTCAAGAAAACAATAAGCTCAAGTATCTTTTCCAATAATTTTAGAATTGGTTTTGTCCGATGTATGATATTATCCAAAACTTATTTACTTTGTAATACAAAGCTTAACATAACTAATTGGACTTTTTTCATTATAGTACATCGACTTGAACCTATTAATGGGATATTTTATTTTATTTTTCAACTATGAACCTTTTAATATGGAGGAGGATTTTACTTTCTGCAAGCACGAATGTTTGATTTTCCATAATTCATTTATTATTCTCTTTATATAACATAATATATTTTCCTATCTCTAGTCACCGAGCAAAAATAAAGAGGAAAGCTATAAGGATGTGATTCAGAATGAAAGACCTCCAGAACAAAATGGAAGCAAAAATGAGAAGGAGCATGAGGGCTCTTTCGAGGCGGAACTACTTGAAAAACAACAACAGGAAGACATCAACGGTGCTAATGAATCTTACATCTCACTATTGACTTATACTGTTAAGTTTTCTAAATATTTGGATGTATCAAACCCCCTCTCATTTGGTTACAAATAATTTTAAGGTGAATTTGATCTCAATATTATCGCAAGTGATGATAGTCTCGCAGATAATTCTGATCGCACTTTAAAGGATAAAAACATCGGTGGTGGCTCGAAACTTCCAATAAGAGATGAAAAGGATCAAGACTACTATCGTTTGAAACAAGGAATACCAAGAAGTATAAAATTTCGTTCAATTATTGACATATACAAGGTGACTCAAACCATTCTTTCTATCTATTTTCTTATCTCTTTATTTTTAGTTTGAGCAAATAGTTTATATCCACTTTTGTTTAACAATTATTTGTTCCTTCTTTCCTTTTAGTATTTCTTTGTGAAATTTGGTGCATTGTACACGATTATTGAATGTATTTACTTTTTTTTTTTTTGCCTTAGAAATTTGACGATATAAAAGTTTGTTAACTTACTTTAATTAGCTCATCAAATATTCTTGCATTTTCAGTGTTCGAATAGGCTCTCATCACCTGAAGAGGAATACAATTGGAATCATCTAAGTATGTCAAAGAACCAAAAAGCTGAAGTACACAATAAAGGCAAAATGGGAAAGGACCAAGCTGGTTCTTCCAAGGAGACGCTACCTGAGGAACAGAAACAAAAAATCATTCATGGTAATTAATTAATTCTACATTTTTACAATTGACTTCTATTAGTAGTATATTTTAGGGAATCCTAGATTTTAGATCAACGATTATATAATTTGAGTCGAATACAATACATTAGTTTGTAGTCACTTTGAGTGGATAATTGAAATCGGGCAGACACTATAATGCAGTTCTAATCCACATTTTCAAACTTATATGATTTATTTCATATGTATTATTTCCTCTGATTTGATTATGTATGATTTTCAGGTGATTTTGAGAGCGACATAGTCTTTGGTAAAGATAGCCCGACGGATAATTCTAACAGTACCATAACAGACAATAACGATGATAATAGGCACAAACTTTCAACCAAAGACAAAATAAATCAAAACAACCAAATAAATCAGAGCATATCAAAGAGTGCGATGTTCGATTCTCTTATTAATCTCTGCGAGGTAATTGATCACAACTTATGTCTATTTATGTTACATTATATAATGTTTTCTTTTTTCAAATTTGAACTTATTATTATTGATGGAAGATTTTACTAATTTCTTCCTAGTGTGAACTTATTAATATTGAGGGAAGATTTACTAATTTCTACTAAGTTTGAACTTATTAATATTGGGGGAAAATTTTACTAATTTCTGCTAACATGAATCTTTCATTGAGCATGCTCTTTATAATCCAAATTATAATTCCTATCTTCAATCATTTATTAAAAGTTGAAGAGGATTTACAGGCGATACAAAACGAGAGACTAGAAGAACACAACGGAAGCAAAACAAGAAAGGGCCAACAGGATTCTTTCGAGGAGGAACTACTTGACCAACAACAACAGCAAGATATCAATGGTACCTAAATAATTTTATATTTGACAATTGGCTTATATTAATTTTTCAAAACCCTGGACCTAAGCACATGGTGGAGTATCTTTATATCATTCTCTCTTATCTGGTTTCACATTATTTTCATTTTAGGAGATCAGTTTGAGGTTAACAGAGTCACAGGTGAAGATAGAGTCTCCGATGATATTGACTATAACGTCAACAGTGGCTCGAAACTTTTGACAAGAGACGTAAAAGATAAAAAATACTATATCAAGCAAGGAATTCCGAGGAGTATGAAATTCCGTTCCATGACTAACCTTTACAAGGTGATTCATACCTACACGATGTATACTAGAATATATTTGCTTTTTTCTTGGCTAAAAAATTTCACAAAATAAATAAATTGTTGAACTAATTATTTATTTCCTCAAGTTTCCTTGTATTCTACAGTGTACTAATAGGCTCTCACCAGTTGAAGATGAATATAATTGGAGTCTCCCGATTGGAGAAAACCCAAATACGAGTATTTACTCGACCAAAGAAGATTCAACTATCAAAACCAACAAAAAGAATGCTGGTTGTAAGAGAAAATTGAGAGACAATCAAAAAAGCGACGGAGAAAAGGATGTTACGACTTGTTCCGCCTCCAAGATTGTAAAAATGTAAGTCTATTTGGTAATACCATAAAATCATTTCCCATATGAAATGTATTAATTCTTGTAAAAAAAATATTTTACAAAACTATTTTAGTTCTCTAGATCATTAATTTTCCAGTGTGGACGACCATAAAAGTAGATGAAATAAGTAATGTATAGTAATGTATCGAGGCGAGAATTATTTGTGGTTGATATAAGTAATTTTTAGTTATATAATAGTAAAATATTTTTTCCTCAAGAACATATTTTGCAATTTTAGGTAGGTTGTACTTAAACTGAAAACGGCTATTTGTTGATCTTTTAATTATGATTTTCTATCATTCTTAACTAATCTTCTGATTAATTTATATGGTCGATTTTTTGACTGTTTTAGACTAAAGTTTTTCATCAGTGTTAATTTACATATTTAATTATCACTTGATATTCAGAAAATCTGTCGACGATGGTGAAAGAGTAGGAAATACTGCAGGATACTATGTCTTCTCCAAACACTATCCGCAGTCACAAGTGAAGAAATGGAAACTGCAGATGAAAACCACAACAATTTAATAAAAGTCACATTTGGCATAAAAATTTAACTTTTGCAGAATCAAATTATAAAAATGAACTTTCAATTTTAATCATTTCTTAAAATATTGAATTGTATTCAATTCATTTTAATTTTTAGATTCAGGTAACCTTATATACTTTGCCGGGATTCTACCTCCTAAGAAGGGAATGGAAATCTTAGTGAAGTGAGAATTTTGTTCAAAGAAGACTATTCAATATTGCTTGTTCAGTTGTTCTTTATTGATTACGTCCCTTCACGAAGGTTTATTTTCAAAATTAGTCTTTTAGAA
Organism: Nicotiana attenuata; assembly: GCF_001879085.1. Lineage (NCBI taxonomy): Eukaryota > Viridiplantae > Streptophyta > Magnoliopsida > Solanales > Solanaceae > Nicotiana > Nicotiana attenuata. The sequence continues at coordinate 20,675,443 of NC_031993.1, forward strand.
CGGTCTAATCTTTCCCGAGGAATAAAAATTATTTATCTTAATATTTACCAAGTCAATAAATACAGATTAAATCTCTATTCATCACAAACAGATTCATCAAAAATCCAACCCCGAGTATTAATGAAGATTCGACCGAAGAGAGGTAAATGCCTTGGTATGAGGATATTCAGCTCTACCTATAAGATTAGGCTGACTCCATCTATACGAAAGTTGAGATGTATACGGTTAGGAGTGGCAAAACTAATCCAAACTCATTTGAGCCACCTAACCCGTCCAAGTTTTAAAGGGTTTGGGTTATAACGATTTTGAAAATGGGTTGTTGTCACGACCCAATTCCCAACCCGGTCCTGATGGCGCCTCTCGTGAAGACAAGGCCAGCCAACAGTACATTAACACTTCTTTTAATAATTTCTTAGCATAAACAGGTCTAAATCATAGTTACTGAATAATCATAAGTGCGGAAATAAAACGTAATATAACGGGGAAAGACCATCCCAAACTCAGCCCGATGATCGGGGTGTCACAAGTTATGAGCTACTACAGAGTTTGAATGAAATACTACAAGTCTGTGTCTAAGAACATAGTCCGAAGATAAATGAAATACTAATGATAAGGAAGAAACGGAGCTGTGGACGTCGACAGCTACCTCGTCTCTCCGGGCCCGCCTGGTCTGGAAGGAATCAGCACTCAGGAACGAACTCAGCTATGCCTGTATCTGCACACATGGTGCAGGGAGTAATGTGAGTACTCCGACCCAGTGAGTAATAAAAATAAATAATGACTGAGAACACAAAAATCCCGTTAAGGCACAAGTAATGCTATCTCAAGCAGTAAAACCAGATAAAACAGTAAAACCAGTGAAATATAGCAAGAAATTCTCTTTGAAACAATTAAATCAATTATGCTCAAGCAGTAAGAAATGATCAGAATACCGCCCCTCGGGCATCATTTTTGTTCCTGGTCAGTCATTGTTACCTGACCGGTCAACCATTGTTACCTGACCAAAACGCGTATTACAGTGCCATTGTTACCACTGATCAGTCATTGTTACCTGATTGGTCAGTCATTGTTACCTGACCAAAACGCGCATAACAGTGTCATTGTTACCACTGTCTAAAAGTTAACCACTCTAGATGGGTACCCGCGCTCACTGTGGGTGTGCAGACTCCGGAGGGGCTCCTACAGCCCAAGCGCTATCAACAAGGCCTGAAAGCCTGAACAATATCAATACGAGGCCTGAAAAGCCTGCTCACAATACACTCGAGGCCTGAAAGCCTCCTCACATCACTCATCATGCCCTCACATAAGGCCCTCGGCCTCAATCAGTCCAAAAATAGTCAAAAACCCCTCGAGCATCAGTAAAACAATAATACTCAGCTCAAACAATAGTCCAAATATCAGTTAAAACTCTAAGTTTGAGTAAAATATAGCTGAGTTAATGAAACAGTGTAAATCACATGGACTGAGTTCAAATAATATTTCAAATAGTGAGGAAAACAGTGATGATAGTTCATAAGGAGTTCAAACAGTCGGCAATAAGCCCCAAATATGGCAAATAGCCCAAATCACAGTGTAAAACAACAAGCCATAGTTAATACGCGGTAAAATATCCTCCGGATTGGACCAAGTCACAATCCCCAATAGTAAATGACCACGCGCTCGCCATTGAACGCGTGTCTCATCTCAACACAGCACCAAGTTGTGCAAATCCGGGGTTTCAAACCCTCAGGACGTCATTTAAAATCATTACTCACCTCTAGCCGGCCAAAAGTCTAGCTCGCCAAGCCCTTTCCCCTCGAATCGACCTCCTCGCGCGTCGAATCTGATCAAAACCATAAGGAATACATTACAATAGGCCAAAGAAACATAACCCAATCAAAAATACTCGAAAAACGTCGAAAATCATGAAGTTGGCAAAACCCGAGCCCTGGGCCCACTTCTCAAAAAATTACAAAATTCACATCTCCGGATTCCTCGTCTCGCCACGAGTCTATACATATCAAATTTACCAAAATCGGAGCCCAAATGCCCCCTCAAATCCCAAATTTTCATTTCAAAAATCAAGCCCTAGTTCTTCCAATTTTTACCCAATTTTCCAGGAATTAAGGGTTGATTCTTCAATAAAATGATGTTTCTAGGCCATAGGACTTACCTCCAATCGATTCCCAATCAAAACACTCTAAAACCCCGTCAAAAGCTCTCAAGCTTGCTCAACAATGGAGGAAAATACATAACCCTCGCGGATGAAAAATGATATTAAACTCCTACTGGCCTTCAGGGGTTTCCGCTTCTGCGGTCCCCACGCCCGCTTCCGCGTGACCGCTTCTGCGGTCCTTGTCCGCTTAAGCGGAATCTCATTAAATCTCAGAGGCCGCTTCTGCGACTCATATTCCCGCTTCTGCGGAACTTCACCCCCAGGCCCAAACCGCTTCTGCGGTGACTTTTCCGCTCATGCGGATCCGCTTTTGCGAATACCTTCCGCTTCTGCGGAAACTGCTCAGCCTCACCCTCTTCCGCACCTGCGATGCCTTCTCCGCTTCCGCGCAGCCGCATCTGCGGTCTCCTTTCCGCAGATGCGGAAATACCTGCTGCAACCAAGAAC
>NC_031993.1:20678701-20749916 GCF_001879085.1 Nicotiana attenuata
AGGAAATTCAACGCCGCTATCAATGAAGCGGTCAGTGAGGAAGTAGACAAATTACTGGCCAACGGCTCCATCAGGGAATCGAAGTACCCCCAGTGGGTCGCCAATGTCGTCATGGTCAAAAAGAAAAACGGGAAGTGGAGAATGTGTGTGGATTTCACCGATCTGAACAAAGCATGCCCAAAGGATTCATTCCCACTACCCCACATCGACCAATTGATCGACGCCACCGCAGGACATGAACTGCTGAGCTTCTTAGATGCCTACTCCGGCTACAATCAAATCATGATGGCCGAGGAGGACCAGGAGAAGACGACTTTCATCACCCACCAAGGGACTTACTGCTACAAGGTGATGCCCTTCGGGCTCAAAAATGCAGGGGCTACGTACCAAAGACTGGTCACCAAAATGTTCGAAGAGCAGCTTGGTAAGACTATGGAAGTCTATATCGACGATATGCTGGTGAAGTCGACAAGAAAAGAGGACCACATCGACCATCTGAAAGAAGCCTTCGGGATATTGAGAAGGTACGGGATGAAACTGAACCCCGAGAAATGCACCTTCGCGTGACCTCAGGAAAATTCTTAGGATTTCTCGTATCACAACGAGGCATCGAGGTCAACCTAGATCAGATCAAGGCGATAGATGAAATACCCGAGATGTTGAACAGCAAACAACAGGTGCAAAAGCTAACAGGGCGAATAGCCGCCCTATCCAGGTTCATCTCACGATCCTCCGACAGGTGCCATAAATTTTTCAATGTGCTGAGAAAGGACAATGGGTTACAGTGGAATGAGGCAGCAACCTCGAACTGTGGTCCGCACTAGGTCTGTAATCTGCTCCATCGCCGGTCTGAGCCACAACACCGCGCGGGACTACCCCAAGTGGCTGAGCTGCTGGAGTCTGAAATTAGGGAGCCATCTGCTCTGGTGAGTGAGTAGCGGGAGTCTGTGCTCCTCCCACAGCACGAGAGACGGCTGGTGCTACTGGAAGTATGACTGCCTGACTGACACTCTCCAAAAGGCCCACTAGACGGACCAGAGCATCCTGGAGTACCGGGGTAGCTATGAACCACTCTGGGACCTGAGCTGGTCCCGCTGGAATGGTCTGGGCCGGAACCTCATCATCAAACTCAACCTGAGGCTCCGCCGCTGGTGCTGCTGCTCAGGGCTGTGTCATGCCCCTGCCTCAGCCTCTAGCACGGCCTCGACCTCGTCCTCTGTCCCTCATAGGAGCTGCCATCGGGGGCTCGGGCTGCTGATCAGCTGATGAAGCAGTACGCGTTCCCGCCATCTGCGAAGGAACATAGTAGATAGTTCAATTAGCATTGAGAGATCCAACCGCACGACAGAGATGAATATAAGGGAAACTGTTCCTAACTCTGTAGCCTCTGGGATAAGCACAGATGTCTCCATACCGATCCCTCAGACTCAACCAAGTTTGTCCGTGAATTGTGAGACCTAAGATACCTAGAGCTCTAATACCAACATGTCACGACCCGAATTTCCCACCGTCAGGACCGTGATGGCGCCTAACATTGTAATTGCTAGGCAAGCCAACGTTACAAATTATTTCATCTTTTCCTTTTATCTTTTTACAATTTACAAGTTAACATAAGTAAATCTGCGGAATAAAATGAAAGAACAGAATTTAACAAGTTATCTTAATACAAATGCGAAACGATAGTAAAATTCCACCCAGAACTGGTGTTACAATTTCACGGACCATCTACGAACACTACAGCTAATAGTCTGAACAAAGAAATACACATCTGTTTCGAAAATAGATAAAACATAAAGGAAAAATAGGATAGAAGGGGACGCCAAGGCCTGCAGACGCCTGCAGGACTACCTCGGGTCTCCACTGGACTGAAGGCAGCAACCTCGAACTACGGTCCGCCACTAGCTCCGTAATCTGCACAAGAGTGCAGAGTGTAGTATCAGTACAACCGACCCCATGTATTGGTAAGTGCCGAGCCTAACCTCGACGAAGTAGTGAGAATATATATATATATATATATATAACCCGCCACAGTCTATAATAACAGAACAGAGGTATAGAATGAAAATAACCGGGACTTGCATTAAAAAAACATAGGACTCAACCATTCTACTAGTATCCAGCTATAACCAATCCTTATGGAGTTTTCAATATCTCATTAATAGACTTCAACAGAAATAAATGCCAAAAACCATAACTGATACGGCGTGCATCCCGATCCCACCATATAGACAATAACAATATCAATATTCCAACAATAAAAGTATCAATATTCTCCCTTATTCCTCCTTGTTGCAGCGCGCAACCCAATCCCACATGTCCTCCCTTATTACTCCTCAACACATATCATCCTTATTCCTCCTGTTGCGGCGCACAACCCGATCTCACCTGTCCACCCTTATTACTCCTTGTTGCGGCGTTCAACCCGATCCCACCAGACAATCACAATTCTCCCTCATTCCTCCTGTTGCAGCGCGCAACCCAATCCCAACATATGTATATATCAACACCAATCACAAAGAATGAATACAAGGTGTTTCACAAGTTAACTCAATTTCCATAATTCTTATACTTCAACTACACAATGGAATATCACAACGATTATGAAACTTCACTCATGAAAACAAATAGGCGAGACCAACAACCGTGCACCATAAGGCACCAATGAATCCATATAAGCCAACGGAGTAATAAAAGGAAGCTACGAAACCAATAATACCTCAACGGGAACATCAACAATTAACATGAAACAATTAAATAATTCAATAAAGAGAACAACAGTTAACATGAAGCAATTGGACATGGAACATTAGTGATCAAGTAGCAATTAAGGTATGGAAACATTTATGATCAAGTAGCAATTAAGGAATGGAAACATTTATGATCAAATAGCAATTAAGGCATGGAAGCAGCTTAAGCAAGTAGCAAATAAGACAAGAAATAGTATAATAGGAAACGGGGAAGGGAACAAACTAAAAGAATGGAAATTTGGAGGCGCATGGGTACTCGTCACCACACCTATACGCCACGCACATGAAATTTCACTTAGCACATACGTCGCGGATTCCTATTCCCTAAACTCAAGGTGAGACCAAACACTTACCTCAAGCCAACGGACAATTCAACACTCAACCACCGCTTTACCTCTCAACTCCACCACCAATTTACTCGTATCTAGCCACAATTAATTCAATAACATCAATAAATGCTAAATAAACCAATTCTAATGCATGAATATGAATTTCCCAATATTTTTCCCAAAAAGTCAAAACCTGACCCTGGGCCCGCTTGGTCAAACTCGAAGTTCGAACCAAAACTCGATTACCCATTCACCCACGAACTCAAATATGCAATTGGTTTTGAAATCCGACCTCAATTTGAGGTCCAAATCCCCAAAATTCGAAAATCCTAATTTAAACCCAAGAACACCCAATTTCCTATGAAAAATCCTAGATTTTGAAGTGAAATCATGTAAAAAGATGAACTAGATTGAAGAAGATGAGTTAGAAATCACTTACCTATGAATTGAAGAAGTTTGAGTCTTTGACAAATCGCCTAAGGATGTTTAGGGTTTGAGAGAAGTGAAAAATGAAGAAAAATCCCGTCTGAAATCTCACCTAACAGGTGCAGTTACCGCAATTGCGATCAGGGGTTCGCAATTGCGAACCCTATAAGTTTTTGCTCCCTTCGCATTTGCGACAAATACATCGCATTTGCGACTACTGTGACCTTCGCATTTCCGGCCAAAGTGTTGCATTTGCGAGGATGTCCTGCCCGGGCCTGGTTTGCATTTGCGACACAATTGTCACATTTCCCAGGCCTGCTCACTTCTTAATTACGAAGCCTGATCTCGCAATTGCGAGATCAGAGGCCTGTGCAAAAATACCGGGTGCACAGCTAAGTTTCCTATGTTCTAATCACTCAGTGGCCTCTCCAAAGCTCACCCGAGCCCTCGGGGCTCTAAACCGAACATGCACACAAGTCTAAAAATATCAAACGGACTTGTTCGTGCGATCAAATCGCCAAAATAACATCTCAAACAACGAATTTAACACCAAAACTCATGAATTTCACAAGATAGTTCAAATTTCTATTTTCTCAACCAAGGGTCTGATTTATACCAAATCAACTCCGATTCTTACCAAATTTCACAGATATGATGTAAATATTATATAAGCCTGTACCGGGCTCCGAAACCAAAATACGGGCCCGATACCATCAAGATTTTACACCATTTCATTTCCAAAAATCCTTATATTTTCCAGCAAATAATTTTCTTTAAAAATTCTTTTCTCGGGCTAGGGACCTCGGAATTCGATTCTGGGCTTACGCCCAAGTCTCATATTACTACGGACCCTACGAGACCATCAAATCACGGGTCTGGGTCCCTTTACCAAAAATGTTGACCGAAGTCAACTTTAATCAATTTTAAAGGCCAAATTCAATATTTTTCTTAAATTTCACATAAAAGCTTTCTGAAAATACGCCCGGACTGCGCACGCAAATCGCGGTGAGACAGAAGGAGGTTTTCAAGTCCTCAGAATACGGAAATGGATTCTAAAACAAAAGATGACCTTTTGGGTTATCACACCTGTCAATAGTATTTATAGAGACATTAGGCTTCCTTTCCCTTGTAGGGCTTTTTTTTGTTTTTGTGCCGGATTAGGACTTCCGGTTTATTTCTTTTTCTTTTCGTTTTCGGATTTAATTCTGTTATTTTCCAAATATAGAAAATTACACCATAAATTTGGAGCTTTGTATGCGATCTATTAGAAAATATTTGTTTTGCGTACGAATTTTGACAAAATAAAAAATTCTTAAAACTTTTGAATTAGCTAATCAAGATTTCTTTCATTCCATAGTGTACTAATAGGCTCTCATCATGAATATAATTGCATTTGTCCTGCTGGAAAATATTCAAATATGAATATTACGACCAAAGAAGATTGAAGCATGAGAACCAACAAAATTGATGTTTGCGTTGTAAGAGGAAATGGAGAAAAAAGCATAAAGACAAGGATGTTCTGACTTCTTCCACTTCCAAGATTGCAATATGGAAGTATAGCGGGTAAATGTACAATGCTTTCCATGAAACATACCTTGGAAAAACTATTTTAGCTCTCCAAATTTTCCCCAGTTTAAGCGAGCATAAAGTTCAATGAAGTATGTAACTGTACACGGTAGAGGATAAAACATGTGGATGCTATATTTTAAGTGATAATTTGGGTGCATTGTATTGAGTGTTAACAGCTTAACAACGTCTAATGTTGATTAAAGACAAAGTAAGAATTAGACTATTTGTTAAGAAAAAAATAACTTGTGCGATCTATGTAATTTTCAGTAATATGGAGTAAAACATTTTCTTTAGAGAAAACATTGTTAATAATTTAAGGTAACTAGACAGTAGAAATCATTTCATCAGCTAAAATGTTCCTTTTTTTTAAAAAAAAAAATTGAAGATGTACTTAAAATGGAACAAGTATTTTCTTGAATTTATATGGTCAATTTCTTGACTACTCTTCTTGTACGTAGACTAAGATTGTACATCAAGTCTTAATGTACATGTCCTTACTTGATCATGTTCAGATTGAATTAGAGGTGAATTCAGATGGAGAAATAGGCGTCAATGCTAGTGATTTTGAAGGTAGATGTGAAGATATTACAGTTGTGGATTGAACCTCAAAAGTTTTTGAAATTTCAAGTTTCTTCCAGAATTTCATGCAGTTGTGCGGTTCTTAGCTCACAATTAGTGAACGTTTGACAGATTTTGAGGGGGTTTGCAAAAATCATTTTGAAATTTAATTTTTAATACTGTCATTGTTCAGGAAATTTATTAAGGGAAATTGTTTGCTTTATGCAAGTACAGAATATATTCTTCGAAAAAGATTCTGAAAACCCTTAGGGAAAAACCATAATATGCTATTGAGAATTCCTGTTCTCAAAAGTGAAATGTGTAAAATAGATAATTGTTCTCCTTTGTCTCATTGTTTATCTTGTAATCGTATGATTCCGAGCCCCTAAAGCTAGCTACTAGTCTTTCACCTTCTCTCCTTTAGTGTCACGACCCAAATACTAACCTTGTCATGATGGCGCCTATCGTGGTACTAGGCAAGCCGACACTTCTCAAAAACACTTCGACATTTCATAAAATTAAGTCAAGCTTTTCATAATAGAAATTTCATAAAAGAGTTAAACTAAAAATATGAAAATGCGGAAAAGATAGCCCGACATCGGGGTATGACTAAGTCATGAGCAACTACTACCAATTGTTCTGAAAATAGCAAGACTAACATAGTCTGAGAATAACCAAAATACACTAAAGGGAAGATAAAGAAGGAGAAAAGCAGCACCGCGATCGCCAGGCAACTACCTCGCTATCTCCGATGATCCGCTACTAAGTATATCAACAACCGCTACCGTGGCCAGAGATGCCTGGATCTGCACACAAGGTGCAGGGGTTAACGTAAGTACACCAACTCAGTAAGTAACAAGTCCAATGTATGGACTGATAGGTAGTGACGAACATAACCTCAACAGGTAATAGAAATAAACTGTGCAAGAAAAGTAGGCATGCTATCAGTTCATGTATACAGCTCAAGTAGTAAAATAAATATAGATCTGAACAATGTGAGATACAAAGCTCAGCTAACTCTACATGCCAATGCACAGAATGCATGAAATCCACCATGTGCTCCCACTCTCAAGTGCTCAACCACTCGGTACTGCATATGACCATCTGGCCCGGGGAAATCCATCCCAGAACATATACAACACTGACTGCAAGTCAACCAGTATCGAGGAAGAAGGGTAATCCAACCCTGAGGAGAAATCCATCTCCAGGTATATATATACATACTCAACCACTCGGTACCACATATGTCCATCCGGCCCAGGGAAATCCATCCCGAAACATACTCATCGGTGACTATAAGTCACTCGGTACCGAGGAAAAGGGTAATCCAACCCTGTGGAGAAATCCAACTCCAGATATCAATATTTCGGAAAAATCCATGTCCGGGGAAATCCATCCTCAATAATATAATCTGCGCTCACTAGGGGTGTGTTACAGACTCCGGAGGGGCTCCTACAGCCCAAGCTCTATCATAATCATCAACATAACCACTACGGCGTGCAGCCCGATTCAATAACTGTCACTCATAATCAGGCTCTTGGCCTCACTCAGTCATCATTCTCCAGTCTCACACACAGGCTCACAATGCCATGAAAACTAGCCCGGAACAATGATATGATGTGCCAATAAATAACAACTGAGACTGAGACATGATATGTAATGTATGAATAAGACTGAGTACAGAGTATCAATGAAACTAGTGAGATGACAGCAAGAAACAACCACTAGGGGTGCCAACAGTATCGACGTAAAGCCCTAACATGATATCTAGCATGATTTACAACTCATTTACTTAGTCACATGATGGAAACATGGATATCAACAAGAAAGAGTCTTTAAACGGTGCCATGGAATGAACCAGGTCACGATTCTCACGGTGAACGCCTGCACGCCCGTCACTTGGCATGTGCGCCACCTCAGTACTAATCACATAACGGATAGTTCGGTGTTTCGAACACTCAGATCCAAGTTTGGAAGCGTTACTTACCTCAAACCAAGCTAAAATCCTACTCCGTGACGCCCTTGCCTCTCGAACCAGCCTCCAAACATCCCGAATCTAGCCAAAAGCAATACAATGCAATCAATATAGGCCAAGGAACCAATTCCACAAGAAAAATTACTTAATTGGACACAAATCCCGAAATCCACTCAAACACGGCCTCCGGGCCCACATCTCAAAATCCGACAAAAGTCACAAATCTAGAAAGTCCATTCACTCACGAGTCCATACATATGAAATTTATCAAAATGCGACTCCATTTGGTCACTCAAATCCTCAAATCAACTCTCAAAAATTCCAAGCCGTAACCCCTCATTTTCACCCCTAATTTCCACTAATTAATTGATAAAAAAATAGGAAAACACCATAGATAGGAGTACTAAGCTCGAGCACTTACCTCACTGAAAACCCCTTGAATGTCCCTCCAAAATCACTCCAAAAGCTCCAAAACCCGTCTTAAAAAATGGTGGAAATGAGCAAAATTCGCGAAGTCTTCCTTATATACTTTCTGCCCAGTGGAATCGCACCTGCGGTCCACATCCCGCTTCTGCGATGCCGCACCTACGGATTTCTCATCGTAGGTGCGGATCTCACTTACTCGCCCAAAATTCGCATCTGCGGTCAAACAATCGCACCTGCGGGTGTGCACTTGTAGGCCCTGCTCGCTTCTGCGATCCTTCCTTCCCAGGCGATATTCTGCATCTGCGCTCCACTTCCGCATTTGCGTTCTCGCAGGTGCGCTCCAAATCTCGCACCTGCTCTTCCAATCGAGGCCACTTTTGCTCGCACCTATGAGCATTCTATTCGCTTCTGCAGGCTCCCCACCGCAGGTGCGAAAACACCAGAACCAGACCACTTCAGCAGTCCTTCAAACATCAATCTTGCTCCGTTAACCACCCGAAATCAACCCGAGCCCCTCGGGACCTCAACCAAAACACATCCCATAACATCATACAAACTTAGTTGAGCCTTTGAATCGCCCAAAACAATATCAAAACACTAAATTACCCCTGGATTTAAGCCTAAGAACTTCTAAACTTCCAAATTTCACAAACGACGCCGAAACCTATCAAATCACGTCTGAATGAACTCAAATTTTGCGCATATGTCAGAAATGACACCACGAACCTAATCCATCTTCTGAAATTCCATTCCGACCCCGATATCAAAATTTTTTCACTGCCGGCCAAAATCGCCAAAATTCTAACTTTTGCCAATTCAAGCCTCGGAGCTAACAGAACCATCAAAATTCAAACCCGAGGTCGTTTACAGATAGGTCAACATCCATTCAACTTTCCCAAATCAAACCTTCACAAAAGAGACTAAGTGTCTCAATTTACTCTAAACCCACTCCAGACCCGAACCAACTAACCCGGTAAGTCAAAATACAGTTGAAGAACACAAAAAAAGCAAGAAATGGGGGAACGGGGCTATAACTCTCGAAACAATCGACCGGGTCGTTACATCCTCCCCTTCTTAAACAAACGTTCGTCCTTGAATGGGTCTAGAAACATACCTGAAGCTTCAAATAGGTGTGGATATCTGCTCCGCATCTCCCGCTCGGTATCCCAAGTAGCCTCCTCCACGGGCTGACCTCTCCACTGCACTTTCACTGGAGCTATATCCTTTTATCTCAACTTTCAGACCTGGTGCTCCAAAACAGCCTTTGGCTCCATATCATGAGTCAAATCACCATCTAACTGAACCGTGCTAAAATCCAACACATGAGACGGATCGCCGATATACTTCTGGAGCATAGAAACATGAAATACTAGATGCACACCTGACAAGCTAGGTGGCAAAGCAAGCTCATATGCCACCTCCCCAATCTTCCGAAGCACCTTAAAAGGCCCAATGAACCAACGACTCAACTTGCCCTTCTTCCCAAATCTCATAACACCCTTCATGAGTGAAACCTTCAGTAGAACCTTCTCTCCGACCATATAAGACACATCACGAACCTTTCTGTCAGCATAACTCTTTTGTATTGACTGTGCTGTACGAAGCCGCTCTTGAATCACATTCACCTTGTCCAAAGCATCCTGTACTAAGTCTGTACCCAAAAGCCTAGCCTCGCCCGGCTCAAACCAACCTACTAAAGATCTACACCATCTCCCATATAAAGCCTCATACAGAGCCATCTGAATACTCGACTGATAAGTGTTGTTGTAAGCAAACTTCGTGAGCGGTAGAAACTTGTCCCATGAACCCCCAAAATCTATGATACAAGCACGTAACATGTCCTCCAATATCTGAATAGTGCGCTCGGACTGCACGTCCATCTGAGGATGAAATGTCGTGCTCAATTCCACCTGAGTGCCCAACTCTCGCTGCACGGCTCTCCAAAACTGCGATATAAACTGTGTTCCTCTATCTGAAATGATTGAAACTGGCACTCCATGAAGGCAACAATCTCTCTGATGTAAATCTCAGCCAACCGCTCTGAAGAATAGGTAGTACACACAGGAATGAAGTGCGCGTACTTGGAGCCGATCCACAATCACCCAAATAGCATCAAACTTTCTCAAAGTCCATAGGAGTCCAACTACGAAATCCATGGTGATCCGCTCCCACTTCCACTCTAGAATCTCTATCAGCTGAAGCAAGCCACCCGGTCTCTGATGCTCATATTTCACCTGCTAACAATTGAGACACCGAGCTACAAACCCAACTATATCTTTCTTCATTCTCCTCCACCAATAGTGCTGTCTCAAATCCTGATACATCTTCACGGCACCTGGATGGATGGAATACCGCGAGCTATGGGCCTCCTTAAGAATAAACTCCCGTAACCCATCCACATTAGGCACACATATACGACCCTGCATCCTCAATATCCCATCATCACCAATAGTCACGTCTCTGGCATCATCATGCAAAACCTTGTCCTTGAGGACAAGCAAATGAGGATCATCATACTAGCTCTGATACGATCAAACAAGGAAGACCGAGAAACCACACAAGCTAGGACCCAACTGGGCTCTGAAATATCCAACCTCACAAACCGATTGGCCAAGGCCTGAACATCAACTGCAAGAGGTCTCTCACCAACAGGAAGGAATGCAAGACTACCCATACTCACTGCCTTTCTACTCAAGGCATCGTCCACCAAATTGGCCTTTACTGAATGGTACAAAATAGTAATATCATAGTCTTTTAGCAGCTCCAACCATCTCCGCCGCGTCAAATTGAGATCCTTCTATTTGAACAAGTGCTGGAGGCTACGATGATCAGTAAATACCTCACAAGATACACCATAGAGATAGTGCCTCCAAATCTTCAACGTGTGAATAATGGCAGCCAACTCCAAATCATGGACAAGGTAGTTCTTCTCATGGGGCTTTAACCGACGAGAATCATAAGTAAACACTCTACCCTTCTGCATCAACATACACCCAATGCCGACCCGAGAAGCATCACAATATACTATACAAGAACCTGAAGCTGATGGCAAAACTAACACTGGAGCTGTGGTCAAGGCGGTCTTGAGCTTCTGAAAGCTCGACTCACACTCATCCGACCACCTGAAAGGAGAACCTTTTTGGGTCAATTTGGTCAAGGGTGATGCATGAAAATCCTTGAACGAACCGACTGTAATAACCCGCCAAACCAAGAAAGCTACGGATCTCTGTGGCTGAGGACAGTCTGGGACAACTCTGGACCGCCTCTATCTTCTTCGGATCAACCTGAATACCCTCACTCAACACCACGTGCCCCAAGAACACCACTGAACTGAGCCAAAACTCACACTTAGAGAACTTTGCATAAAGCTTCTACTCCCTCAACCGCTACAATAAAACTCTCAAATGCTCTGCATGCTCCTCCTGGCTATGATAGTACACCAAGGTATCATCAATGAATACAATAACAAATGAGTTTAGATAAGGCCGAAACACGTTGTTCATCAAATTCATGAACGATGTTGGGGCATTGGTCAGCCCAAAAGACATCATAAGGAACTCATAATGACCATATCGGGTCCTGAAAGTTGTCTTAAGAATGTCCGAGTCCCTAATCGTCAACTGGTGATATCCTAACCTGAGATCAATCTTGGGGAACACCCTCGCTTCCTGAAGCTGGTCAAATAAATCATCACTACGAGGCAAAGGATACCTGTTCTTGATTGTGACATTGTTCAACTGCCTATAATCAATGCACATTCTCATAGTACCATATTTCTTCTTCATAAATAGAACAGGTGCACCCCAAGGTGACACACTAGGCTGAATAAACCCCTTATCAAAGAGTTCCTAAAGCTGCTTCTTCAATTCCTTTAACTCTGCCGGTGCCATATGATAAGGTGGAATAGAAATGGGCCGAGTGCTCGGCACCAAATTAATACCGAAGTCAATATCCCTTTTCGGTGGCATGCCCGGCAGGTCTGCAGGAAATATTTCTGGAAAATCTCTCACCACCGGAACTAAATCAATAGTAGGAGTCTCTGCACTGACATCCCTCACAAAAGCCAAATAAGAAAGACAACCCTTCCCAACCATCCGCTAGGCCTTCATGTATGAAATCACTCTACTGGGGACATAATTCGACGAACCTCGCCACTCAATCCGTGGCACCCCCGACATAGCCAACGTCACCGTCTTAGCATGACAGTCCATAATAGCATTACACGGAGACAACCAATCCATGCCCAATATCACATCAAAATCCGCCATACTAAGCAGCAAAACGTCTACTCGGGTCTCCAAACCCCCAATGGTCACCACACAAGACCGATAGACGCAGTCTACAATAATAGTATCACCCACAGGAGTAGATACATGAACAGATAAAACAAGAGACTCGCGGGGCGTATCCAAATAATGAGCAAAATATGATGACACATATGAAAAAGTTGAACCAGGATCAAATAATACAGAGGCATCCTTATGGAAAACTGAGATAATACCTGTGATCACAGCATCTGAAGAAATAGCATCCGCTCTGGCAGGGAGTGTATAAAAATGGGCCTAACCGCCACCTGATCGACCTCTCCCTCTATGGCGACCCCTAGCTGACTGACCTCTACCCCAAGCTGGGTGGGTGGGTGGGGAAGTAACTGGTGCTGAAGCCGAAGGCTGACTCCTCTGCTGCGATGAACCTCCCGTAAGGCGGGGACAGAACCTCTTGATATGACCCAAATCTCCAGACTCAAAGCAACCTCTACCAACCACTGGCAATGAGGACTGAATAGAGCCTCGAGCACCCGGATACCCACTAGAAGAACCAGGCATAGATGAGCCCTGAGCTGATGGTGCATGAGATGAAATCTAAGCAGGAAGGGCACTGAGGGCCGAGTTTCCCTAATGTGAACTATGAAGACCATGACCAGATGATCCACCACGGTGACCTGGATAGGCCGTCTGAGCATGACTGAAGGGACGACCCCTGCCGTGGTGAAATTGACCTCCAGAACGAACACCACCAAAACTACCAAATCCCGGCAGCGAACCGACTCTATCTCCCAGGCAATGTCAACCACCTCCTCAAAAGAAGCACCAGACACCCTCTCTCTAGTCATATGAATCTGTAGCTGATATGCGAGGCCATCCACGAACCTCCTGATCCTCTCCATGTCCGTAGGAACCAGCAAAATAGCATGACGGGCTAACTCCGAAAATCTCATCTCATACTGTGTCATGGTCATATCATCCTGACGCAATTGCTCGAACTGTCTATGCAGCTCCTTTCTACGGGACTGCGGCACATACTTCTCCAGAGAGAGAATGGAGAACTGCTTCCAGGTAAGGGGCACTACACCAATAGGCCTACGCCTCTCATAAGCCTCCCACCAAGTCAAGGCAGCTTCGGAGAACTAAAAGGAAGTGAACGAGACCCCACTGGTCTGCAGAATACCCGTTGTACGGAGAATCCTCTAACACTTATCCAAGAAACCCTGGGCATCCTCAACCTTTGCACCACTAAAACTCGGAGGCTGAAGTCTACCAAACCTCTCCAATCTACGCTGCTCGTCGTCAGGCATGACTGTAACCACATAATCCTTAGCAGGTGCAACCGGCCGGGCTGGTGGTACGCGGTGTTTGAAGTCCCTGAACAACCTACTCGGGTGTACGGGCGGTGGGAGTCTGAGTGCCTCCCCCGGCCTAGGAAGTAGCTGCTGTAGTAGTAACAAAGAACGCCTGAGCAAGACTGGTGCACATAGTCAGAATCTGAGCTAAGGTCTCCTAAAGACCTGGAATAACAATAGGCACAGCTGGTCCCGAAGCTGATCCCGCTGGTGCATCCACAACTGGGACCTGATCATGAACTGGTAGATATGCAGTTGCTGATGCAACTAGGGGATCTGCAGTTGCTGACCCTAGCTGCGGTGCGGGCTACACCCCTGCCCCTAACACGACCTCGACCGCGACCTCGGCCTCTTACAGCCCCAACTGATGGTACTGATGGCCGTCTGTCTTGACCGGTAGCACGTGTCCTCACCATCTGTGAGAGGATAGAATAATAGAAGTTTAGTTACTAGAATCAACAGATTCGCACGATAGGAAGTCAAGAATGTGAAGTTTTCCTAAAGGCCCTTTTGCCTCTCAAAGATAAGTACAGACGTCTCCATACCGATCCGCAAGACTCTACTAAACCCGCTCATGACTTGTGAGACCTATGGAACCTAGGCTCTGATACCAACTTGTCATGACCCAAATACTAACTATGTCGTGATGGCGCCTATCATGGTACTAGGCAAGCCGACACTTCTCAAAAACACTTCGACATTTCATAAAAATTAAGTCAAACCTTTCATAATAGAAATTTCATAAAAGGGTTAAACTCAAAATATGAAAATGCGGAAAAGATAGCCCGACATCAGGGTGTCACTAAGTCATGAGCAACTACTACAAACTGTTCTGAAAATAGCAAGACTAACATAGTTTGAGAATAACCAAAATACACTAAAGGGAAGATAAAGAAGGAGAAAAGAAGGACTGCAATCGCCAGGCAGCCACCTCGCTAATTCTGATAATCTGCTACTGAGTAAATCAACAACCGCTACCATGGCCAAAGATACCTGGATCTGCACACAAGGTGCAGGGGTAACGTGAGTACACCAACTCAGTAAGTAAAAAGTCCAAACTACGGACTGATAGGTAGTGACGAACTTAACCTCAACAGGTAATAGAAATAAACTGTGCAGGAAAAGTAGGAATGCTATCAGTTCAAGCATACAGCTCAAGCACTAAAATAAATACAGATCTGAACAATGTGAGATACAAAGTTCAGCTAACTCTACATGCCAATGCACAGAATGTATGAAATGCACCATATGCTCCCACTCTCAAGTGCTCAACCACTCGGTACTGCATATGGCCATCCGGCCTAGAGAAATCCATCCCGAAACATATACAACACAGACTGCAAGTCGACCAGTACCGAGGAAGAAGGGCAATCCAACCCTGAGGAGAAATCCATCTCCAAGTATATATATACATATACAACCACTCGGTACCGCATATGGCCATCCGACCCAGGGAAATCAATCCCGAAACATACTCATCGCTGATTATAAGTCACTCGGTACTGAGGAAAAGGGTAATCCAACACTATGGAGAAATCCATCTCCATATATCATACTTCGGACAAATCCATGTCCAGGGAAATCCATCCCTCAATAATATCATCTGCGCTCACTAGGGGTGAGTTACAGACTCCGGAGGGGCTCCTACAGCACAAGCGCTATCATAATCATCAATATAACCGTTGCGACGTGTAGCCCAATCCCATAACTTTCACTCATAATAGGCTCTCGGCCTCACTCGGTCATCACTCTCCATCTCACACACGGGTTCACAATGCCATGAAAACTAGCGCAGAACAATGATTTGATGTGCCAATAACTAACAACTGATACGAAGACATGATATGAAATGCATGAATAAGACTGAGTACAGAATATCAATGAAACTAGTAAGATGAAAGCAAGAAACGACCACTAGGGGTGCCAACAGTATCTGCGTAAAGCCCAAACATGATATCTAGCATGATTTACAGCTCATTTACTTAGTCACATGATGGAAACACGGATATCAGCATGAAAGAGTCATTAAACAGTGCCATGGAATGAACCAGGTCACGATTCTCACGGTGCACGCCCGCACGCCCGTCACTTGGCATGTGCGTCACCTCAGAACCATAGTTCGGTGTTTCGAACCCTCAGAACCAAGTTTGAAGCGTTACTTACCTCAAACCAAGCCAAGCATGTGCGTCACCTCAATAAAAAAATATTTGTTAAAAAGTTTTGTCCAAAACTAGCAAATATCAACTAGAGAGAGAAAAATGTACATAAAAGAATAAATTATTAGAAATGTTTTGTTACTTACCAATCTCTATTGATGTTGTTTTTCTTGTTAGGAAATGAGGCATTTGTCCTCTACACTTAGATGATTATCTTTGTTGGGGTTTCATATAGATTGGGAAGGATGCTTGGATTGACGATGCGTAGCATTGCATGAAATTTAAGAGACCTTTACTTGGTTGTCATCCAGTGTGGTCCCAAATTGGCCTCCAAACATCCCGAATCTAGCCAAAAGCAATACAATGCAATCAATATTGGCCAAGGAACCAATTCCACAAGAACAATTACTTAATTGGACACAAATCCCAAAATCTAGTCAAACCCGGCCCCCGAGCCCATGTTTCGAAATCCAACAAAATTCACAAAACTAAAAATTCCATTCACTCACGAGTCCATACATATGAAATTTATCAAAAACCGACTCCATTTGGTCCCTCAAATCCTCAAATCAACTCTCCAAAATCCCAAGCCCTAACCCCTCATTTCACCCCTAATTTCCACTAATTAATTGATAAAACAACATGAAAACACCATAGATAGGAGTACTAGAGCTCGAGCACGTACGTCACTAAAAACCCCTTGAATCTCCCTTCAAATTCACTCCATAAGCTCCAAAACCCGTCTTCAGAAATGGTGGAAATGAGCAAAATGCGCAAAGTATTCCTTATATACTTTCGGCCCAGTGGAACCACCAGTGGTCCACATCCCGCTTCTATGATGCCGCACCTGCAGATTTCTCATCGCATGTGCGAATCTCACTTACTCGCCCAAAGTCCGCATCTGCGGTCAAACAATCGCACCTGCGGGCCCTGCCCGCTTCTGTGATCTTTCCTTCCCAGGCGATATTCCGCATCTGCGCTCCGCTTCCGCATCTGCGGTCTCGCAGGTGCGCTCCAAATCTTTCACTTGCACTTCTAGTTCAGGCCACTTTTTCCCGCACCTGCCAGCATTCGATTCGCTTCTGCGGTCAGCACCTGCGGGCTCCCCACCACAGGTGTGAAAACACCAGAACCAGACCACTTCACCAATCCTTCAAACTTCAATCTTGTTCCGTTAACCACTCGAAATCAACCCGAGGCCATCGGGACCTCAACCAAACATACCAACACATCCCATAACATCATATGAACTTAGTTGAGCCTTCGAATAGACCAAAACAACATCAAAATACTAAATTACCCCCGGATTCAAGCCTAAAAACTTCTAAACTTCCTAATTTCACAAACGACGCCGAAACCTATCAAATCACGTTCGAATGACCTCAAATTTTTCAAAAAAGTCAAAAATGACACTGCGAACCTACTCCAACTTCTGGAATTCCATTCCCGCCCCGATATTAAACTTCCACTACCGGCCAAAATTGCCAAAATTCTAACTTTCGCCAATTCAAGCCTAATTCTACCACTGACCTCCAAATCACATTCCGAATGTGCTTCTAAGTCCAAAATCACCTATTGGAGCTAACGGAACCATCAAAATTCAAATCCGAGGTCATTTACACATAGGTCAACATCCGTCAACTTTCCTAACTCAAGCCTTCACAAAAGAGACTAAGTATCTCAATTTACTCCAAAACCACTCCGGACCCGAACCAACGAACCCGGTAAGTCAAAATACAACTATAGAACACAAAAGAAGCAAGAAATGGGGAACGGAGCTATAACTCTCAAAACGATCGATCGGGTCGTTACATTTAGGATAGGATCCTTCTTGATCCACTCACACAACACTATGTGCTGCCCAAGATTAGCTATCATATTAAGTGAGCTTAATTTCTATCCTTAACTGTATTGTGAGCAATCGATAGTGATGAACTGATGATCAGGCATAGTTAGTAGGTTAGGACATAAGTGAAGTAGAGAGTAGACGGAGATGGAATGTTATCCTATTATAGGAACCATGTTTTGTTTCCTTTTTTTAGGCGTATATATTACTTGGTTAATAAAATTCTTTATTTACCAAAAAAAAGTTACCTATAGTTTCAATAAGTAAAATTTGTATTACATGCGTTGAGTATATGTTTATAAATTTCTCACCATTTTTATTCTCAATTGGTTAAATAGAGAAAAATATCATATGTTTATAGAGTAAAAAATAAAAAGAAAAAAGAGATTTAGATGTTGATAATATGTAGGGTAAATGATGCATTTTAAAAAATCAATCGAGAAATAAGGGGAAGAATGATTATTGTTCAAAGTTGAAGGGGGGATTTAAATTTTAAAACAAAGTTGGAAGGTGTAAATAATTTTCACCCACATTTTATTAAATCCACTTTTGTTTCCATAAATACTCCGAGCATTGTATTGTAAAAAACAGTATATTGTTTACCCTTCAAATGGATAACAATTAAATTAATACGCGGTCAAAAAGATACGTAGTTTAATTTAACACAAATGATCAATGAACAGTAAGTAATTGAATTAAAAGTAGACAAAACGATCAAACCAAGCGTGGCAAAGTAATTAAGCCTAGCGTTAGACATGAATGCTAAAGATCGGTTTCAGTCAAACCCTCGGAATAGAGCTCAATTGCAACTAAGTAGATGAACAACTAAAGAACACTTGAACAATTATTAAAAGCCAAAAATAAAGTTTATTGCTTTGATATGCGTGCCAGTAAGAGTCTCCAAAAAATAAAAGGGTTCTCCTTTTTATATAGTAGAGGAGTTTTACCCTAATACAAGACTAAATAAGGTAAAAATACTCTTTTTCCTTTTCTCTCATGAAAACACGATCAATAGCCAACTGAGCGTCATTCGCGCCGTAATATCTAGCTGATGGCGGATATTCCGGCTCTCCATTTGTCTTCTTTAACCGTCTTCTCTTTTACCCTCGATTCTTTGTATCGCTCGAGCTGGAATCTCCCCGGGTTCATCCATGCTCGATTCCCAACGTATCATTCGTCCGCTCATGGTTCCGATCTGTGGGCACCCTCGGTCTTACTTCAGCTGGTAATGAGTAACATTGTTCCTTGCTTTCTGATGGGAAATCGGGGTAACTATATCCTCAATTTTACCCATACACGATCATATTTCTCAATTTCTTGGGATTGCATGTTTTAATTGATGGCTAACACTTCAAAATCGGTACCCCAAAACACTGCACCGATGACTTCTTCCTCGGCCACTAGCGCCGAGGCAATGCTTCCAATAGTAGCCCTAGGACCTCCCCTTACAGATTTCATCCCCGAAGGCTGCTCCATAGATAAAGACTTCAAGATCGAGAAAGCCTTCGCAGAAGGAGACCGAGGTAAGAAAGCGTAGAGGTATATTTGCTCCATCACCGAGGAGATGCGTAAAGTAGTCCGAGAGGACTGCAAATGGTAAAGCAAGGACATAGTCATTCTCAGTCCTGACGAAGACATCATGACACACATGGAAGGATATTTAAGTGTTTACATGTATCCTTTCACGTTTGGTTTGGTTGATACAGTGATACTCGAATTCTTTAAGAGGTACAAAATCTGCCTCAGGGAAGTTCACCCGTCGTTTTGGAGGATCGTGACCCTTCTCCGTCATTTTGCGAACAACACAGAGGAGCCTCGGTTCACGGTCGATCACCTGCTCCTAGTTTATAGCCCCGAATCTTTCTAGGGGGGTTAATCAAACTTGACCGTCGAGCAAAGAAAATTTCTTTCTCCTGTTAAAACGAAGATAGGGACCGAGGTTGACATGGTAGGTTCGTTCAGATAAAGACCGAGGACCACATTCCTATTGAGTTCATGTCGTTCCCGAGAAGCGGATCCCAAATCGTAAGTTTACTTCCTTTTAAGTTGTCAAAGTCCCTTCTTGAACATACTTCTCATTTCATGACATATTTTATTTGATATACAATTGTCCGCCGAGTCCCCAACGTGGTCCTGCATTTCAGGGAGTGGATCAAGGGCATATGCAAGCAGCTCACCTATCCCGAGCGTGAGTGGTGTAAGCTCTCCAAGGGAAAATGGGAGGCTCGTTCTCATGGTGAGTGCCTTTTTCTAGTTGCATCTTTCCCTGGTCGCTTTTTATTTTGTTATTGTCATGGCTAAGCCCTTTTTTTCACCGTCTTGCCCAATACCACCAAACTTCGGGAAATTTCCGATGCCGTAACATTGACCCCTTCTACAAAATCCTTCACTTCTCCAAAGCCCATTGCTGAAGTTGCTACGAAGAGGGAGGAGGAGAAGAAGAGATCCCCTGACTCCTCGGATACTCCTGCCGAGGCCAAGAAGAGAACAAGGATTGTACTCAGGGTAAGAAAAAGCACCAAAAAGACTTTGGGTACCCAGGTCCTGAATTTCGAAGCTCTTCATCGGCTCAAGGACTTTCCCAAGGATGACGATGACATGGAGTTCGTCAATCACGAGCCGATCTGTCACAACTCAAAATCCAACTAGTCATGATGGCACCTAACCTCACCCGCTAGGTAAGCCAAATAACAACAATCCGATTCAAAAAAGATTTAACTAAGAATCTAAAGATAATATATCAGACTCTAATACAGTCCCCAAGGAGTGGTAGTACAAATCATGAGCTTCTATGGTTTAGAATTTACAAAGCTGGTATGCAATAAAATACATGATCTTTTTGAAATATAGATGAACACATTATAATTCTAAATCTACCAAGAACAAGAGGCAGCTATGGCCGGAATGCATGTACATCTTCAAATCTAGCTCCAGCCATACACAACAACATCAACATCCAACATCTGCACACAAGGTGCAGAAGTATAGTAAGAGTACAACCGAAGTGCATGTACTCAATAAGTAAAAAACCTAACCATAGGTTGAAAGTAGTGACGAGCTTGGACAAGGTTAAAATCCAACACCGAAAGTCAAGAAACATCTCACAACAAAATAAGTAATAGCTCAAAATATGATACTTCGCTCATTTACACTTCCGAAAAAATAAGTATGCTATTTTCAAGTACAATAATAAAACCCAAATCTTTTACCGAAATCACCAAAAATATGAGTAAATTTGAAAACTGTGATTTTTCCCAATAACTTTCTTCCACAATAAGAAATTGCATTATTGGATGGCACGAGGAAAGTACATCTCTATGCATACATGTCAATGTGCATGCCAATGCAATGCAACATAGTGATAAAATTAAATGCATGCTCCTTGAGTATCAATTCACTCAGTCCTCTCATTCACTAAATCCTCACAATCACTCATGCCTCACAGCCACTCAGCCCTCACAGTGAGTAATGCTTCACAGTCACTCAATTCTCCCAAATCACTCGGCACTCGCACTCGGCTCTCGCACTCAGTAGGTACCTGCGCTCACTGTGGGTGAGTAGACTCAGAAGGGGCGAATCCTGCCCAAGCACTATAATAAGCCAATCATGGCATGAATCAATAAACCATGCTGCGGCGTGCAGCCTGATCCCATAAATATCCTCACAATCAGGCCCTCGGCCTCACTCAGTCATCAATCTGTCACGCCCCAAAACTGAGGAGCGCGACCGGCGCTCAACCGAACAAGCCAGACTGAGCAAGCCAATTAGGTTTCATTCTACCCAAAATTTGTTTATGAATAACAAGGAGATGAACTCCATAAATCCTACTTTATGAGCATTACATTGACAATTTTTATCTTTGTCTTTCATTAACGATTCAACCATACTAACCAAATTATTACAATTAATAGATACGGAGTAAACATTCTGCCAAATAACAACATATCTAGTTCAAATTTTCAATACCCAACACCACCCACAATCTGTCTACGGAGCCTCTAAAGATGGAAAAGACAAAGTGACCATGCCGGTGACTAGGACCCGGCTATACCTCAAAACATAACAACATAAGCAAAAGAAGTGTGACATATTCTACACATAACCCCAGAAAGAAATGGGGCTCACCAAACTGCTGTGGAGAGAAAGGGAAGGCACCGCTACCTGCGATCAACGCTACCAGCTTCGGAGCCACCTACATCCATTAAAAGATGTAGCGCCCCCGGCAAAAGGGACGTTAGTACCATCGAATAGTACTAGTATGTATGAACAAACTTTACTCTAAATAGAATTAAACAATATACAAGTAGAAGACAGTCATGGAAACCAAACAATGTTGCACAGAAATACAGAGAACACAAGTGAGAGTCTCATAGTTTCTTATTTCGTCTTTTTATCCTTTTGATCTATAGTCTCTTAGTGCCAAGTGCCACAATTCATAATGCCACCCTGTCTTTTTACACGGAGTCCGATCTCGGCCCGCCCAGCTAAACCATCCCAAGTGAGACATTACCAACATCATAATTTATACTCACATTCCCAATGTAAATGCCACCATGTGTACAGCATGGCGTCCTATCTCGGCCCGATCGGCTAAGCCATCTCACTTGGGACATAACCTCTTTCAATTATTCCTTAGTTCAAATTTCTTTCCATTTTCCCATTACATGGACCCACACACCTCTTTATTAGCTTATTTCTTAGCACTTGGATACATGGCTACAATTCAAATATTCAAGTCTTCCCCTTATTTATTCGTTCATATACTATTATCCTTCATATTGATAAGTTCCAACATATGATGAATTGTGCACATAATAGGATGAGCATAAACAATCATGATTCACAACTTCAAGCAACATGGTGAAATGGTAAACAACTAAGACAATTAGGGAACATAATCTTTCGCCTCAGCACATTAGAACAAACAATTCAAGAATGATCAAGCAAGGAACTCATACCAAATGCACAGACACTAACGAGATGATTCTACAAAGATTAAAGTTAGCCATACATACCGTGTTTAAGCTTTCCTTAAGTTACTACAACGTTTTGGAAATTTTAGCAATCCCAATCTACTTTGAGACATACCAAAATTGAACACAAATTAGGAAGGTATTCATGGTTTCGGCTCATTTTAGCATTTTATCAAATACTAGTTGTGCATCTTGATTTCAAAGCTCTTTTACAAGATTTCCTTCATTTCCCCGACCCAATCTTTACTTATTTATGTTCAACAATCTTCCCACAAACCTAATTTGTAAACGCATGTATACATAATACTATTACACCCAAGAATCATACCTCAATAATCCCATCTTATATTAAATACTCAAAACTAAAGTCTAATGTATAGAACCTTACCTCTTAGATGAAGATCTTGTGATTGGTTTCCTCGATTATTGAAGATTGATGGAAGATTAAATGGTTAGAGTGTTAGGTTCCCTCCTTCTTCCTCTAAAATTCTCTAAACTCTCTCTAAAATCATCAGAATATCGCCCCAAATGAAACCCCAAAGCCTATATATTGAAATGGGGTCGGGTCATGAAAATAGGAAGATTAACCCTCCGAATTCGGGTCTGCGCTCGCATAATGGACCATAGAATGGGTATGCTGGCTGCAGACGTGTCGCAAAACCCGGTGCCTAGAACTGGGCTACACTGGTCCAGATTTGCGATCGCAGATCAATTATGTGGACCGCATAATGGTTTTGCCATCGTAGAACTGACACAGGATCGCATTTTTCCAGCCTTTGGTAATTTGATCATAACTTTGTGTAGAAGTGTCCAAATGATGAACGGTTTGAAGCGTTGGAAACTAGAATCGAAGGCCTTTCATATGATAGGTTGTTCATCACATAAAACTTTATACATATTTAGATATGCTCGTTCAAAGTGTGGACTTGTACAAACACATTTGGAATTTTAGCCTATTATGAGATTCCAGTAGAGTTTTGGAGATATGCGGGTAGAGCAGGCTTCGAGTGGCTGACTGGGTTGTTTAATGTACAAAGAGGATGCCAAATGAGTGGCGGTGGAGTACAATAGTTCCGGTGTACAAGAACAAAGGGGATATCCAGAACTGTAACAACTATAGGGGTATCAAGTTACTAAGTCATACCATGAAAGTTTGGGAGAGGGTGGTGGAAGGGAGGATACGAACGGCGGTGTCTATATCGGAAAACCAGTTCGGGTTCATGCCGGGTCGTTCTACCACGGAAGCTATCCACCTTATCAGGAGGTTGGTAGAACTATACAGGGATAGGAAGAGGGATTTGCATATGGTGTTTATTCACCTAGAGAAGGCGTACGACAAGGTCCCTAGAGACGTCCTTTGGAGGTGCCTGGAGGTGAAAGGTGTGCCTGTGGCTTACATTAGGGTGATAAAGGATATGTATGATGGAGTTATGACTCGGGTTAGGACTCTAGGAGGTGACTCAGAGCCTTTCCCGGTTGTCATGGGGTTACACCAAGGATCGGTGTTGCTCCCTAACGCACACGCAAGTATACGTGGTCGACAAGTAATATAGGATTATAAGTCCAGATATCATACCCACAGGGACTTGTGATTAACTATCAACTAAATTAAACCAAACAATTAATCTATTCAAGCGAATCCTAACGTATGAATATTTAACTAAAATTAAACTAGAGTAACAAATTAAGAGATCAAAAAAAATAAGTTGGCGAATTATAGAGACGAATTCAATGAGAGTGAATATTCTAGAGCTATGGGTTAGCTAACAATCCCGTTGAGTTTTCTACCTAAATTGCCTAATTAATTTATCTAGTTTATTGATTGACGGGGTTAATATTGCTCGTAGCCTTCTCCCGAAGTACAACTCGCCTATTCAAGCTAACCTAACGCCTATATTCCTATGGAATTAGGATTAACAAGAACGCATTTATTATTCCCGTATAATAACCAAGCAAGGCGATTAGGTATACTCCTATCCTAACCGCAAATCCGCTCCCCCTAAGAGTTAAGATCTTGCTCTACTCAATCTTATATGCAATCTAGAATCCCCTCTCCCGAGTTCAATCCTAGATTCGTAGATAGTATTCAATTGGTGATCAAGCAATCAAATAATTAAGCGCAAGATTGAATAAATAAACCAATATGATAAAATAATAAGAACAATTCAAGCTTCAAACTACAACGTTCATGTAGCACCCAACAACTCTAGAACAAATAAACTATGAAACTAAAAGAAGAGAAGAGAAGAAAAACTAGTTAGAAGCCTCCTCCAAGCGTGGTGTGTGTTCCCCCACGTGAATTCTCCTCCAAAGTAATGTTAGATATCACTAAAGTGGCGTCCTCCCCTTCAAAAATAGGTTTAGTCCTGCTTTTATACGTGTTGGGTAGGTCTAGGGCCGAAATAAACTTGTCCCGGGCGAAATAGGACACATTTCACGTCACCGGCGCCCAGCCCGGCGCCAGGCGCCCTCCACGGCGCCCCATTATTTTTGCATACTGTTTTTGGCGCCGCAGGTGGCGCCAGGCGCTGCCTGTGGCGCCCAACTGGCCCTTTTTCCCGATTTCGTTCGTTTTGGCTCAAATGTTGTGCGTTTCGCCCCGTTCCATTTGGAATATGGAAAAACGTAAAATATGAAAGTTGTAGCCCTTTGAGTTAGCTTTCCAACCATATATTGTGGAGACCAAATGAAGTTCTGAGAAAAAAGTTATATCTATTTTACGAGACAGTGCGCAATATGCCTACTCGATTCTTCGTTCGCTCTAACTATCATCCGTTAACCCCCAAACACGATTCCGGCTTAATTCCTTGAGCTTTTACTCAGACTTCAAAGCTCCAAATCACTTGAATTCATTCCATAACATCTATATAGCTCGGAATCACTCCTACAAGGCATAAAACACACAGTTAGTGCAAGACACTAGTGATTAAAGCTCAAACTCAATCAAAGTGCAGTAAATTTGAGTGTAATAATCGACTAAAATACGTAATTATAGACTATCATCAACACCCCACACTTAAACGTTGCTCGTCCTCGAGCAATGGGACTATCTAATAAACCCCCCAACTACGTACAAGTATCAATTATAGAGGAGTACTTTATCTTTTTACCCACACACTATACCCTAGACTATGATCAATACCGGCACACAAGCATGAACACACAAAAATTCACATTATTCCCGTCTAAGCATGCCTAAGTATAATATTTCACTTCAATCAATTCCAACAACCTATTTGTCACCACCCAACCTCAAAAGCCGACTTGTAACCACTAAGCACCCTCAATTCATGCACTTACCTAACAAGAAAGTTTGAAACATTACCAATCATTCATGAGATCATGTACCCTCACCAACAAACAAAAGAGTGACTATAGATAATCCATACATTCAAATATACTTTTGAATATAGATTAAGGACATCGCACAATTGAACCAAATTCACTCACTCTCACAAAGAATTCATATGCATCCTGTGGACGTACCATAAGCTTGCCCGTACTGTATATCTCTACTAATTTATTAGCCAAATCTAGGATCAATTAGGACTTTTAAGGTTGTAATG
This sequence comes from Nicotiana attenuata, assembly GCF_001879085.1. Classification (NCBI taxonomy): domain Eukaryota; kingdom Viridiplantae; phylum Streptophyta; class Magnoliopsida; order Solanales; family Solanaceae; genus Nicotiana; species Nicotiana attenuata. The sequence continues at coordinate 20,704,893 of NC_031993.1, forward strand.
TAGGCTAAGGGACGGGTAGGATATATTTTGGAATAGTGGCTAACCCTCCTAAGCACTTTAATACACTACATTTACAATTCAAGCTCATATTCTTCTCAACCGTATCACTTGCCACATCCAACATAGCCCTCTTTTCAGTTACGCACTTCTCTATTTTTCACTAGCACAAATCAATAAGAATTGGAGGTGTTTTATGTTTCTACATACTTTCACTATCATTTTTTTCATTAAATTTTTCTTTCTCTTTTTTTCTTTTTCTTTTTCACACACTCCATACAATGCTAGTGACCTTTAATTTCAACTTTAGTGCACCAACGGGCCCTTCCATGGTTCCCCTCAAAAGCTAATCCTCAATCTCTAACCTTACTTCTTTTAACGACTAAGTGCCTTAGGAGGTAAGGGTTCAATCAATATCAAATTAAGAACAAAATAGGGGTATGGCTTGTAATGTGGGTGCCAAAAGAAAGGTCTATAGGCTCAAAGGGACTAGCAACGGAAAATTTTATTTTTATGTGACAAGCACATCCATGATCAAGCAAGAAAATGCCTACGTCATCTCCTAGATTAGCACACTTACAATTTCGCTTCAATCACACGGGGCAAGTTCTAGACTACACAGGATAGCATAGAAAATCACAATTCCTCACACACACGTTGCACATGACTCAATCAAGACGGTTCTGTTCAACTCTCAAGTCAAGCAAGCACACATAATTGAGAAATTTAAGCAATATTGCACTATGTAGCATACAAGTCAAACAACTGAGAAAAGGCGTCAGAAAATAGGTTATTTACTTTACTTAGGCTTCACAATTCAAATCAAATACCAATGAGTATCTCAGAGCGACTCAGTTTCTTCCTAAACTACTCCTAAAAAAAAATAGAAATAAAGTACCCGGTTTGAGCTATACCCTTGGAAAAGAACCGACGCCCAAAGAAAAACCAAGGGATACTACCTAACTATCCTAAAAAAAAAAAAAATTCTTTTTGGTATTTTTAATCGGACTTTTATCCCTCAAGAAAATTGTCCAAAAGATCCATCGTCGGGAAAAGTCCGAACTTTTTCTAAATTTTTTTTTGTTTTTAACAAAAACTACTACACTAAGAACGAGTACTACAACTACACTAAGAACGAGTACTATAACTAAGCTAAGAAAGCACGGAAAATCACCCAGACAATCTCCTCACCCCATACTTAAAATTGTGCAATGTCCTCAATGCACACTAAAAATAACAAGAGGGTAAAAGAAACTCCCTAGTAGGCCAAAGGCCGAAGAATTAGCAGCTCACGAGATACTCAAACTTCTCCCTGATATGATCCTCGTGCGGGTACCTCACACTTAGTTTAAACCACCTGCTCGCTTTTGCACATGCCTATTGGCTTTGACTCTATGCTCCTACTCCTACAAAACACAAAAATAATACTACAAAAAAATACAATAAAATAAAATAAAATAAAAGAAAAAAATTTGGGTTGCCTCCCAACAAGCGCCTTATTTAACGTCGCGGCACGACGCCATCACTTTCACCACTTTTCCTTCCACTTTGAGGATATGAATTGCGCCCCCAGTTTTGCATCAATTTTTGTGTCACGTTCTTGGGGCGGTGGTGTGAAAATAAAGAAACCAAGTAATAGGTATCACATCTTTCACTTCTTGGCCTTTAAGTGAGGAATGTCATTTTGTCTCCTTGGTGTGTCAAATTTCAGAATATAAACACTTTGTTCCTCATCTATTGAATTCTCCATATGCTCGAATGGATCAATTTCCATGTCACCAACCAAACACAGTGTTGAAAAGTGTTTAGAATGAGGTCCAATACGCTCCAACTCCAAAATTGCATTATCTTTGACATCCTCAATTTTGCACTCTTCGTCAACCTTGGCATCATTAATAATATTTTGGTCGAATAGTTGGAATTCCTCTTTCCGCTCCATAAGTTGACCAGTATCCACAACAATTGGTTGTAGGGCATCAGACGCCTCAACCTTTTTATTCAATTGATCGTGCAGGTCATGGATATCTAAGCCAAATTGGTCAATCTCTTGCCTGAGCTCAGTTCTTCCTTCTATTAGTTGTTCTGTCATATTTGAAAGACCATCACGTAGAAACTCATGAGATTTTATTGTCAATTTTTGTGTCACGTTCTACACATTTGACATATTCTACACATAACCCCAGAAAGAAATGGGGCTCACCAAACTGCTGTTGAGAGAAAGGGAAGGCACCCCTACCTGCGATCAATGCTACCAGCTTCGGAGCCACCTACATCCATTAAAAGATGTAGCGCCACCGGAAAAAGGGACGTTAGTACCATCGAATAGTACTAGTATGTATGAACAAACTTTACTCTAAATAGAATTAAACAATATACAAGTAGAAGACAGTCATGGAAACCAAACAATGTTGCAGAGAAATACAAAGAACACAAGTGAGAGTCTCATAGTTTCTTATTTTGTTTTTTTATCCTTTTGATTTATAGTCTCTTAGTGTCAAGTGCCACAATTCATAATGCCACCGTGCCTTTTTACACGGAGTCCGGTCTCGGCCCGACCGGCTAAGCCATCCCAAGTGAGACATTACCAACATCATAATTTATACTCACATTCCCGATGTAAATGCCACCATGTGTACAACATGGCGTCCGATCTCGGCCCGATCGGCTAAGCCATCTCACTTGGGACATAACCTCTTTCAATTATTCCTTAGTTCACATTTCTTTCCATTTTCCCATTACATGGCACCACACACCTCTTTATTAGCTTATTTCTTGGCACTTGGATACATTGTTACAATTCAAATATTCAAGTCTTCCCCTTATTTATTCGTTCGTATAGTATTATCCTTCATATTGATAAGTTCCAACATATGATGAATTGTGCACATAATAGGATGAGCATAAAAAATAGTGATTCACAACTTCAAGCAACATGGTGAAATGGTAAACAACTAAGACAATTAGGGAACATAATCTTTCGCCTCAGCACATTAGAACAAACAATTCAAGTATGATCAAGCAAGGACCTCATACAAAATGCACGGACACTAACGAGATGATTCTACAAAGATTAAAGTTAGCCATACATACCTTGTTTAAGCTTTCCTTAAGTTACTACAACATTTCAGAAATTTTAGCAATCCCAATCTACTTTGAGACATAACAAAATTGAGCACAAATTTTAAAGGTATTCATGGTTTCGACTCATTTTAGCATTTTATCAAATACTAGTTGTGCATCTTGATTTCAAAGCTCTTTTACAAGATTTCCTTCATTTCCCCAACCCATTCTTTACTTATTTATGTTCAACAATCTTCCCACAAACCTAATTTGTAAATGCATGTATACATAATACTATTACACCCAAGAATCATACCTCAATAATCCCATCTTATACCCAAAACTCGAAATTAAAGTCTAGTGTATAGAACCTTACCTCTTAGATGAAGATCTTGTGATTGGTTTCCTCGATTCTTGAAGATTGATGGAAGATTGAATGGTTAGAATGTTAGGCTCCCTCCTTCTCTCTATAAAATTCTCTTAACTCTCTCTAAAATCATCAGAATATCGCCCCAAATGAAACCCCAAAGCCTATATATTAAAATGGGGTCGGGTCATGAAAATAGGAAGATTAACCCTCCGAATTCGGGTCTGAGGTCGCATAATTGACCGTAGAATGGGCATGCTGGCCGCAGACGCGTCGCAAAACCCGGTGCCTAGAACTGGGCTACACTGGTCCAGTTTGCGACCAGATTTGCGATCGCAGATCAATTATGCGGACCGCATGATGGTTTCGCGATCGCAGAACTGACACAGGATCGCATTTGTCCAGCCTTTGGTAATTTGATCATAACTTTGTGTAAGAGTGTCAAAATAACGAACGGTTTGAAGCGTTAGAAACTAGACTCGAAGACCTTTCATATTATAGGTTGTTCATCACATAAAACCTTATACATATTTAGATATTTTCGTTCAAAGTGTGGACTTGTGCAAACACATTTGGAATTTTAGCCTATTATGAAATTTTCCGATTTGACTTAGACTTAGGCACCTCCTTGGACCCCAAATTACTTACCATAAGACTTATACACTTATTTATCAAATACAATTGATACCCATCATGTTAATAGCAGATAAAATATTATAATTAGCCTACCTGGCACCACGAAATCCTAAATTACTTAGAGATATTTTTCGGGGCCTTACACAATCTGTCCAGTCTCTAGGGCTAAAAAATGTCATGAAAATCAGACCAAAAATGATGATATAATGTGTCAATGAATAGCAACAGAGATTGAGATGTGATATGAAATGAATGAATATGACTAAGTATGCAATTGCAAATTAAGCAAATAATTCAACAGCCACACGACCTCTGTGGGTCCCAATAATACCGTAAAATAGCCTCAGCATGATTTTTCACATGATTCTCAGCTCAATTTCTCTAACACATGGAGAATACATGGAAAATGACAAGGTTATTTGACTACACAGCTCCACGTAATCAATTAATTCACAATTTCTACAGTGCACACCCACACGCCCGTCACCTAGCATGTGTGTCACCTCCAAGCCAATTACATAACACGTATAATTAGGGATTCATACCCTCAGCACAAAATTAAGAAATGTTACTTACCTCGAACAAGCCGAATCCAATGCCGAGCAAGCTAAACAATACTCCGAAAATTCTGTTCCGAGCGTATCAACCTCCGAACGCCTTCCTATCTCCTCAATTCAAAGCCAAATAATCTGAAACTAGTCAAATAACATGCAAATTATTCAAAATATACTCCAATACTTACAATTTATTAAAATTCCCAACCGCGCTCGAAAAGTCAACCAACAGCTAACAGTGGGGCCCACATCTTGGATGTCACGCCCCAACCTCGGGAGGCGCGACCGGCGCTCAATCGAGTGAACCCAACTGAGCAAGCCTCATTAACACTTTCTACCCAACTCAATACGATTAAGGAAACCATGCTTTCGTTTATTTAGACAAAAGCAAAATCGATCATTCAACATTGTTAGTTCATCATTTTTTTATATCACAAATCTTAAATCATGGCTAAGTTCCCAAGATTTCATACAGTCATAGTGTCACGCCCCAAATTCGAGGGACATGACCGGCGCCCGACCGGGTAGCCCCAGCCAAGCGAACCTGGATGCCTTTCCTAACCCACATGTTACCCCACGTTTTCCTTACTCAATTATTCCAAGGATTTGCCAAATAATTAATTAAGAACACTTTTTAATTTACAAAACATATACATACTTACATAATAGTAGTGAAATCACCAACTCGTTACCAACGTATGAAAACACGGATTTACACAAGTTTCTAACCCACATCTGCTGTCTACGGAGCCTCTAATAGTACAACAGGATAATATAGTATTTGCCGGTAATAAGGCTTCGGCTATACCTTACAAAAATCAAAAATAAAACTCCGAAAACAAGCGGCTTGAGCCACGCAGGGCCCCGAGAGGAAAGGGGCTCACCAAAAAGCTGATGGAGGATGAAGGGGAGCTACGATCGGTGGACTAGAGTACCTGCTACGGATCCACCTACAATCATAACACGAATGTAGCGCCCCCGGCAAAAGGGACGTCAGTACATTTGAATTGTACTGGTATGTATGAACAAACTTGCTCCAAGTAAACTCAAACCATAAGCAAGTAAGTAGCAGTAATAAGAGCGACAATCAAATCCACAAGGAGGGAACAATTAAGCCAACAGGTATACAATCTCTCCTCCACAAACAAGGATGTAATTGTAATGGAAACAACAATCAAATCCACAAAGAAAGAGCAATCAAACCAACAAGTTTACAATCTCTCCTGATTCCCCTTCCACATTTCCACATCAATAATTTCACAATTTGTTCATAGTTCATTTCAATAGCGATTTCGATCGCTTTCCAAACTTATTACCTCGGCCACCCTTATCACCACAACCCACACCTTATTTCTTCGTGTTGCGGCGCGCAACCCGATCCCACCGAACAATCACAATTCACAAATAACACAACAACAACAACAATTCACAGAAAACAACAACAATGACCCTCAAGGAACAACAACAATGACCCTCAAGGAACAACAACAACAATTTACATGAACTTCCATAGCCATCAATACCATTTCCATGTATTCCACTACTCATATGCATTGATAGGTCACGACTATAATTTCCCACGACAAACCACATATGTTACTACCACGGTTATTCCGAACACATCAATTCCCATTTCCTTCCATTACTTGTTTCACAGTTCTTACCACATAGCACATTCACAATCGCAAATTTGGTTTATTTCTGATTAATTGCATCAATATGGCGATGGCACAACCACAATCACTCAACCATACCAATCACAGGAATTTCGCAAACAAATCACGTAGAAATCACATACCAAGCACTCAAACACCCAAACAAGGCGATTTTACAAGTTCAAAGTTAGCCATACATACCTGGAGCCGAGTTCACTTTTTAACTTTTATTTCCAATTCACCAAATGGTCTAGCAACGTCAATCTAGTGCACAAGTTAACGCGTATGACTTAGAAAAGTTCACAATTTCTACTCAAACTTATTTAGGTTACCAACCCATCTTTGCACCGTCTTTTACTCCTACCCAATTACTCTCACTAGGTTTTAGGTTATAGAATGACATGCATGTATGAGTTCAACCACTATTTTCAAAGACCAATGCATGAGACTCCCTCCCCCTCCCCCTAGCTTAAACCAGAAATTTAGTGAAAAGGGTTAGGGATGTTACCTGCAAGAAAAGGGGGATGAAGATAAGCTTGAAATTCCCCAGCCCGGATGGTTTTGAAGGATCAAATTTTGGAGAAGATGACTTTCTCTCTCAAGACCCTCTCTTCCTCTCTCTTATTTTGTGTAGAAGATCATTAAAAATGAGGGGCTGGGGGTGTTTTATTAAAAAGGGGGTCGGGTATAAAATTTAGAAAATAGAAGCCCGAGCAAGATCTGCGGTCGCATTCTGCGATCGCAGAACGGAAATGCGGTCCGCAGAATTGCCCCCAAAACTCTGATGAATCTATTTGGGTCTGCGACAGGAATGCGGTCCGCATTCCTGTTATGCGGTCGCATTGTGCACCGCAGAACTGACCTTCACAAATCCCTGAGGAACTTATGCGACGATTATGCGGTCCGCATATTGGTTATGCGATCGCATAATAGACCGCATTTTCAACATTAATTTTGACAGCTCTTCTGTTCCACTCTGCGGTAGAAATGCGGCCCGCATATTAATTATGCGGTCGCATCTTGGACCGCATCTTGACCTCAAGTTTAACCAAACCACAGCTTCACTATGCGATAGGAATGCGGTCCGCATACCAGATCTGCAACCGCATTCTTGACCGCATAATGGCATTTTTCTGGGAAATTGATTCTTTTGATTTTTTTCAAACTTAGATCAATACCAAGGGTCCGAACCGCGGCGAGCTTGCTCGCCGCGAAGAATTTTACGCATTCCTAACACATATTCGGAGTTGACACCACAAGATACTAGGTTTTGAGCCAAAAATTTTACGGGGCCTCACACATAGTTTAGACGAACTAGAGAATAGAGTTATAACGCAGTTCATTAACCCATCCAACGCCCGTATATAACCCACACAAACGTCTACGGAGCCTCTAAGGATACAAAAGACAATGATAACAATGCCGGCAACAAGGCCCCGGCTATACCTCGGAAGTAGATATTGATAACAAAAGGTGTACAACATAACCCCTTGAAGGAGAAAGGGGCTCACCAACACTTTGAGAGGAGTATGATCCGCTACGCGCGATCGGCACTATCCGCTATAGAGCCACCTACATTCATTTAAAAATGTAGCGCCCCCGGCAAAAGGGGCGTTAGTACCATGGAATAGTACTAATATGTATAACTAAACACCATCATGTTAGAAAGAACAGCCGTACAAGAGTAAAGAGGAAATCATAACGACAACAAAGTTTCAAATAAGCACCACATCAACAATATAAGAGGTTCACATAGTTTTCACATAGTTTTCACAAAGTTTCTGAGATTTTAGATTATGGCATCCCATAGTGTTGCATCATTATCCACATTACCACCGCTTCCTTGAGCGGAGTCCGATCACGAACCGATCGGCTAAGCCGTCTCCCCGAGACGTTACTATTATTTAATTCTCACTTTCCAGTTTCAATCATCAATACATTACCACCATGTGTGTATAACATGGCGTCCCCCGAGACGTTACCACTTTTTGTTAATCATCTCACTCCAATCTTCGGTTACACATGTATTAGTTCATCGGCACTTGGGGCCACAATTACCACATTCAATAACTCACGTTTCACATTGTTCCCGTTTTCAACATTTAACTTGCCATTTAACATCATAGGCACATACAAAATCAATTTAAGTCATAAGCATAGAGAGGAATTAATCTAGTTTGGCATATTAGTCCCAACGTAACCTTGGCATGACATTTAGGGATTTAGCACATAGATCATGTTCTCCACACATCCTCCATTTACAAAGAAAAGCACATTAAACACATGAAGAAGTACCTTCCACATACATTTTCACAACATCAATTCATTTAACATAACAAGTACTGCATCAATCAAGTTTCGAACTTACAACATTTGCACGAGCACCATGGAAGCTAAATTTCTAAGAGGAGGGAGTTTTAGCCATACATACCTCAATAAAGCTTTCCTTAATTCTTACAAAATTTCGGGACTCTTAGCACTTCAATCTATTGTATAAGAATTACAAATTGGACCAAGAATCACAAGATTAAGATTCTAGCTCGCTTGAGCATATTATCAAGCACTAAGGGTGCGTTGTGATCTTAGGTCCTTTTTGTGAGAGGTTTCTATCATTTTATACCCCAATTGCTTTCTTTTTAGTTCACAACCTCCCATACTCTATGATCTTATATGCATGCAACAAATCCATTCATATACCCATGAACCCCCAAGCTAAGTACTCTTTCTAGTGTGAATTTCGAAACCGGAGATTAGGGCCCAAGTTTCTTACCTCTTGGGGTGAAAGCCTAACAATTTTTGCTTGAGAGTCTTCAAAATTTGGCAAGGATAGAGAGATTGGTTTCTCCCTCTAGAGCTCCCTCTCTCACTCTATTTTCAGTAAAAATCACATAGGAGAGGTCTGATGGGTGTTTTTAATGGGATGGGGTCGGGTTTTTAAAGTTAGAAAATAGGAGCCCCGACACAATCTGCGATCGCATATGCAATCCCATACCTGACATGCGGCCCGCAAAATGGACCGCAAAAATGGTCCCAAAACTTGAACATACTGTCTGGGTATGCGATAGAAATGCGGTCCGCTTACCTGTTTTGCGGTCGCATAATGCACCGCAGAACTGCCCCTCGCAAAATTCCAAGGGGATTATGCGATGACTATGCGGCCCGCATATTGATTATGCGATCGCATAAGTGGCCGCATAATTTCTAACAAGTATTCCTTACTTGGCACTACGAGCACTCAGGTTTTGAGTAGAAATTTTCACGGGGCCTTACATTGGAATCCGACAAAAAATACAAAATTCGAACCCCATTCAACCACGAGTCCAATCATACCAAATTTACCAAATTCCGATCACAACTCAACCTCCAATTCCTCAATTTAAAGTCTAGAAAAGTTCTACCATTTTCAACCCAAAACACCAATTTAATGATAAAAAGCAATATATTCATACAATTTGACCAAAACCGAGTTGAGAACACTTACCCTAATCCATATGGTGAAAATCCCCTAAAAAATCGCTTCAATCCGAGCTCCATAGCTCCAAATGTCCGAAACCCCATTTTTAGAACCTTACCAGGCAAGTCGCATTTGACACCTGAGACTTATAAATTGCATTAGACACATGAGAATTATAAATCGCATTTGATACCTGAGACTTATAAATTGCATTTGATACCTACGATTTACCTCTGCTCCAAAAGAACATTAGTCTTTCCCGACAAGTAAATGGGCATAACTCTCTCATACGACCTCGGAATGCGACGATTCTTGTCGCTATGGTTCCGTAATTATGATACGGATCTGTTGGTTCAATATAATCACAAATGAAAGGTTGAACAATTTGTTACCCTTTAAGCCAAAAGAAACGACACTGAAATATCAAATAAGTTTCGATTAACTTCAAATTTTGCACACAAGTCATAAATGGCATAAAGAAGCTATTAAGAACTTTAAATAGATGAACGGAAGTGAAATTGCTCAAAATAACTGGTTGGGTCATTAAACGATCGATGCCGACCAACAGTTGGTGGCCCCGGAGGGGGACACTCGCTCGACTGAATCCTTCTTAGCTCGGGAGCTAGAAGAAGAACACGTGGCTACTACTCGCAAGAAGCCCCTGTTGTCCTGAGAACATCTGCTTTCGAAAGAGATGCCATCATCCACATTCAAGAATCATCGCCCCGGTTGGAGGCCACTTTAAATGAAGCTCTGTCTGTCAAAGAGAAGTCGACCGAAGCATCCTGGGCTATAGAGAATGCCCTTAACTCATTTTTCGAGGGTGTGGACGTCGGCATGCTAGAAGATTACTCTGGCTTTAGCCACCTAGAGATCCCAAAAAGAGTCGTGCAACCGAGAGCAAGTGGGCCGAGTTCGAGCTCGAAGCTCGAGAATCAGTTTCCGGCCCCGAGTGTGGACCCTGAGCAAAAGAAGACAATCATGTTTATGGTGCTGGTGGATACTAGCATGTTGTCTGGGCCAGTCGGAGTGGCCAGCTATCTCTACTCCTTGGTAATTGAAGAAGACCAAGCGAAGATGAATGAGGTAGATGAGCCAAGTCTTTTTAACGAGGCCCAGCAAGCGCTAAATCGGGTATACCAATTTCCATATTTATTTCAGTGAGTTCCCGCCATCTTAACTGTTTCTAACAATTTTCTTTCTCTATGTCCTGGACCTCAGATCATGAAAGCTTACACCGATCTAGGATGGAGGTTGTAACACCCCGTAAATTCGGCTTAGGTTTGAATGTGTTAATTGAGTAGTAAGGTTATATTTTGGATATTTGAAGTTCCATTGGTATTATCATGGGTGGAAATTGTTATTTTAGAATCAAGACGAAGAGTGAGGTGTACAAGATTCGATAAAATCTACGAAGTTTACAAAAGATCAGTCTTCCAGGAGGTTTAGTGAAAAACGTGTAAGGTATTTGGGAAAACTAAAAACACGAAAGTTGTAGGCCTTTCAAATAGCTTTCCGATGATATATTGTCTAGCCCAAACGGATCTCTGTGTAAAAAGTTATGCGCGTTTTATAGAACAGTGTGCAATATGCGCACCCTGAGCGCGCCCCGAGCACGGCCGCGCTCCTCCTGTGGCAGTGTTGCTGCCATATTGCGCATTCAGGTGCGTGGTCAGGCCTATAGGTGCATGGGGGCGCTCATGGGGGGTCATTTTAAAGCCATACTTCGTCCCCCACAGCCACAAAACATAAAAACTTGCTCTAGAAAGGGGAACTCTCAAAAACCTAACTCCTTAAGGGTCCCTCCACCACCTAAGGTAAGTTCTAATGGTGATTCTAAGTTAATTTCAATTTCCCAACATCTTATTAACATGGTTAACCCTCCATATTATTAGATATTCGATTGGGACATCATTGTTGAGAGAAGGAACCCTAGAACTCGAATTCTAAGGGTTTGAACTTAAAAAAGGTAATGTCTTCACCCTCTAACTGATTCTAGCATTGGTTTAATGATTATAAACCCTAGTTCATGAGATATGAGTTGATGGGTTTGATAGAAAAGCATGAACGATTATAGGTTTGGGGTGTTGATTGTTGATTATTGGTTAAGAGTGTTGTTTACCTAATGGGTGACAAAGAATAATGTTGATTATAACCTTTTGAGACTTTAGAATTTATCTAGGAGCAAGGGAATGGGTTATCGGGTGTAGAGACACCATTAATAAGGACTATAAAGCTTTATTCTCACCGTGTTTGATAAGATGCTTAAGTGACCAAAACATGAGCATCATAGCTAATATGGAATCCCTTTGACTTGTATTGCTATAGATTAAAGTTGAAAGGGTTGACAAACGTTGTATTACGCTCAAGAGTAGTAAGTTAAGGTATGTGAAGCTAACTCTCTATGTTTGGGAATGTTAATAATTCTCCCTACATTATGTTTTTTTCCCACGTTACAAATTACCTCAGAAATATAGTTTAGCCTAATTCCTTGAATAGTTGTAGAACTTCTATTCTCTAGCTTCATAACTCGTTCATGACTTTCATTCTGAACGTTGTGAGCTCAGTTCGTATTCAATATAGACTTGGGCTTGATGTCCCTGAGTCTCAGTATAGCTTACTCAGCATGTCATAAATAGTTAAAGTTTCAGTGTTCATAATCAGTTCAAGAATACATGTCTCAGTCTAGTCCTATTGAGTATTCCAGTATTATGTAACTCAGTGAGATTCAGCATTTCAGTATCATGTATTGCAATATGATTCTCAGTTCCTGATTTTATATTCTTGAATGTTGTACACTTGTATTTGGGCATGAGGCTGCAGTTATGTATATGTATACTTGAGCCCGAGGATATATATATTGGGCTTGAGGCCGCAGTTTAATATTCAGATAAACAGGTTGTTCATCATTCAGAAGAGGGAGTATTCATAACCTGACTTCCTATGTTTAGTTCAGTTATCAGTTATCAGTTTCAGTTACCGTATTTAGCGTTCTTTCCTTCAGATGTTTTACATACCAGTGCAATTCAAATGTATTGACGTCCCTTTTTGCCCGGGGCCTGCATCTCGCGATGCAGGTAACGATTTACAGGTTGACGATTCTGCTTGCTAGGACATCTCGTATCAGCTATTGGTGAGCCCTAGTCTTTCTGGGCATTATCCCTCCCTTTTTCAGTCATTATAGTATTGTCGTTAATAAGGTATACCGGGGACCTTGTCCCGGTAAACAATTAGCATTTTTAGTATTCTTTAGAGGCTTCGTAGACTATAACCTAGTCAGTCAAATATAGCAGGCTTTTATATGTTAGCCTTGTCGGCTACTTGTTTATACTTGCGGACCTTTCAGTATCTTCCGCATCTATGATATTTCAGTCAGACTCTTTAGTATATTATCATGTCATATATTTACCTCTAGATTACAGTTATACCACATGTTGATCCAGCCATACAGTTGGTTCGCTCAGTCACATGCAGTCAAGCACTGAGTGCCGTGTTATGCCCAGGCCATGGTTCGGGGCGTGACAAAGCTTAGTATCAGAGCCCTAGGTTCAAGAGTCCTAGGGAGTCTATGAAGCCGTGTCTAGTGGGGTCTCTTTTGTGTGTGTGTGCGCGCCACACATGTAAACACTTGTCCACCAAGACATCAAGGATTGTTCCATTTCTTTCATACTCTAGATCGTGCATTTAGAGCTATGCTTTCAAGAATTTTTCTAACCTGTGCGAATTGCGTATTTCAGAAAAAATGCGTGCAAAAAAAAAGTACACCAGGAGGGCCTCAGGTACTAGCCAGAGGGCCACAACTAATGCTGCTCAGGAGGAGAACACTCCGGCCTAGGGGGTTGTATCAGGCTCAGTGCCCAGTGCTTCAGACATGGATGTCAGGGGAGCTATCCAGTTGCTCACCCAGATTGTTGCTACTCAGGCTCAAAGGCAGGGAACAAGTGATGTTCATGAGACGGGTAGTTCCAGGTCTAGGGAATTCCTCAACATGAAACCTCCCGTCTTCACAGGGTCCAAAAAGGATGAGAATCCGCAAAACTTCATTGATGAGGTTCAGAAGATATTTCGAGTGATGCATACTACAGACACTGAGGCAGCAGAGCTTGCTGCGTGCCAGCTGAAGGATGTTGCCAACACTTGGTATGAAACATGGGTAGAGTCCCGAGGGGAGGATGCCGCTCATGCGATTTGGAAGGAGTTTGCAGATGTGTTCTTGAGCATTTTCTACCCATTGAGGTCTTGGAAGCTAAGGCTTTGGAGTTTGAGAGACTCAGACAGAATGATATGAGCGTGAATGAGTACTACCTCAAGTTTGTATCTCTGGCCAAGTATGCTCCGGAAATGGTACGTGATATGAGGGCCAGAGTTAGGCGGTTTGCGTTGGGACTTTCAGATGATTTGTTTGCTGATGCTAATATAGCTGCTCAGAATAATGACATGACCATCACTAATATGGTTGCCTTTGTTCAAGGGAACGAAGACATGTTGAAGGAAGAAGAGCGGCTACAGAGAGAGAAGGAGAGGGAATTCAACAAGAGAGCTATGTCTGCAGGAAATTTCAACTATGGGGGATCTCAAGCAAGAGGCAATCGCCAGTTTTTCAAGAAATCAAAATCAGGACCTGCTCCATGTTCAGCTAGTGCACCAGTTCAGAGGTTAAAGTTTAACAAGAAAACTAAAATTTCAGAACAGCAGACTCACAGTCACAGGCTAGTGTGGGCTACAGAGTCCCTGGTTACCCTATTTGCAACACGTGTGGTAAGAGGCACCCAAGGTTGCGTCGTTCGGGCACAAATGGTTGCTTTGGGTGCGGTCAGCAGGGCCACTTCTTGAGGGATTGTCCATCGGCAAAGCAGAATAATGGAGGCAATGTAGCTCAGTCCACTAATTCAGTAGCCCATCATAACTCTCAGGCCCAACAAGGGCGCGGTGCAGCAAAGTCTAGTAATGCAGGCGGTGGTCGAAACCGGTTGTATGCACTGGCAGGCCGTCAGCATATAGTGGCTCATGGAGATGTTGTACAGGTATGCTAACAATATTCAGTTTTGATGTCTATGCTTTTATAGATCCGGGGTGCACCCTATCTTATGTAACCCCATATATTGCTAAGAAATTTGGGCTAGAACCAGAAAAGTTGTGTGAACCCTTTGAAGTGTCCACTCCAGTTGGAGAATCAGTTATAGCAAGGTGTGTCTACAGGGGATGTCCAGTCAAAGTGTATCATTGTCTTACTGTAGCAGACTTAGTAGAATTGGAGATGGTAGACGTCGATGTGATCATGGGCATGGATTGGTTAGAGTCATGTTATGCCACAGTGGGTTGTAGAACCAAATAGTAAGTTTTGAATTTCCCGGTGAACCAATCATAGAATGGAAGGGTGATGCAGTAACACCTAGGGGTAGGTTTATTTCCTATCTTAATGCCAGAAAGATGATCTCCAAAGGATATATCTATCACCTAGTTCGAGTTAAGGATGCAGATGCTCAGATTCCCACTCTCCAGTCGGTGCCAATTGTAAATGAGTTCCCGGAAGTGTTTCCCGAAGATCTCCCTGGAATCCCTCCCGATAGAGAGATTGACTTTGGAATTGATCTACTTCCAGGCACTAAGCCGATATCTATCCCACCTTATAGAATGGCTCCAGCAGAGTTGATAGAGTTAAAAGTCCAGTTGAAAGATCTTCTAGATAAGGGATTTATAAGGCCAAGTGTCTCACCTTGGAGTGCACCGGTCTTGTTTGTCCGAAAGAAGGACAGGTCGTTTCGTATGTGCATTGGCTATCGTCAGTTGAATAAAGTCACCATCAAGAACAAGTACCCTCTTCCCAGAATATATGATTTATTCGACCAACTTCAGGGTCCCAGTGTTATTCTAAGATTGACCTCAGATCGGGATACCATCAGTTGAAGGTTAAGGAAGTTGATATTCCAAAAATAGCTTTCAGGACACGATATGGGCATTTCGAATTTTTGGTAATGTCATTCGGTTTAACGAATGCATCAACAGCTTTCACGGACCTTATGAATAAATACTCCCTCGTCTGAATGATGAACAACCTGTTTATCTGAATAAACTATGGCCTCGGGCCCAATATATATGTGCACAAGCTACGGCCTCAGGCCCAAGTATACGTATACATAAATACGGCCTCAGGCCCAAAAATTCATAAAGCATAAACTACGGCCTCAGGCCCAAACATGCATAAAGCATAAACTACGGCCTAAGGCCCAAGTATGCATAAAGCATATAAACTACGGCCTCAGGCCCAAATACAGGTGTTCAACATTCAGGAATTTAAAATCAGAAATCGAGAATCATACTGCAATACATGATAGTGAAATACTGAATCACGTTGAGTTACATGATACTGGAATACTGGATCATACTGGGTTACATAATACTGACATACTGAATGAGACTAGACTGAGACATGTATTCTTGAACTAATTATGAATACTGAAATTTCAACTGTATATGGCATACTGAGTAATCTATACTATGACTCGGGGGCATCAAACCCAAGTCTATATTGAATACGCACTGAGCTCACAACGTTCAAAATGAAAGTCATGAGCGAGTTATGAAGCTAGAGAATAGAAGTTGTACAACTATTCAAGGAACTAGGCTTAACTATATTTCTGAGGCAATTGGTAACGTCATAAAAGAAACGTAGTGTAGGGAGAATCATTAATATTCCCAAACATAGAGAGTTAGCCTCACATACCTTAACTTCCTGCTCTTGAGCATAATACAACATTTGCCAACCTTTTCAACTTCAATCTATATCAATACAAGTCAAATGGATTCCAAATTAGCAACAATAGTCATGTTTTGGTCACTTAGGCATTTTATCAAACACTCGGTGGCATCAAGCTTCATAGCCCTTATTAATAGTGTTTCTACACCCAATAACCCATTCCCTTGCTCCCAAATAAATTCTAAAGTCTCAAATGGTTATAAACAACATTATTCTTCATCACCCATAAGGTAATCAACACACATAACCATAAATAACCAATCAACAACCCAAACCTATCACCGTTCATGCTTTTCTCCCAAACCCATCAACTCATATCTCATGAAATAGAGTCTATAATCATTAATTCAATGATAGAATCAACTAGAGGGTGAAGATATTACCTTTTTGACGTTCAATCTTCTTGAATTCGAGTTCTAGGGTTTCTTCTCTTAACAATGGTGTCCCAATCGAATATCTTGTGATATGGAGGGTTTACCCATATTAATAAGATGTTGGGAAATTGAAATTAACTTAAAATCAGCATTAGCACTTACCTTGGGTGGTGGAAGGACCCTTAAGGAGTTAGGTTTTTGAGAGCTTCCCTTTCTAGAGCAAGTTTTAAGTTTTGGGGCTGTGGGGGACGAAATATAGCTTTAAAACGACCCCTCACTAGCGCGCTCGCGCACCTGGAGGTTTGCTCGCACTACTGAACGTGCTAAATGGAAGTAACACTGCCTCAAAATTAGCGCGGTCGCGCTAATGGGCGTGCTACCGGGCGCGCATACGCGTACTGTTTCGTAAAACGCATATAACTTTTTGCGCAGAGATCCGTTCGGGCTCCATAATATATCGTTGGAACGCTATTTCAAAGACCTACAACTTTCATGCTTTGCGTTTTCCCCATTAGAGATTTTCACTAAAGCTTGATGGAAGACAGACCTTCTGCAAGCTTAGTTAATTTTGTCAAATCTTATGCACCTCTCTTTCCATCTTGATTTTTAAACAACTATTTTCACCCATAATCATCTCGATGGGACTTCACATGCTCAAAATATATCCTTACTACTCCTTTAACTCATTCATACCTAAGCCGAATTTGCGGGGTGTTACATTATCTCCCGCTTGGGATCATTCGTCCTCGAATGATTGTCTTGGCTGTAACTTCTGCTAACTCCGGACCTTAAATGAGTCTGGTGCAAACATGAACTTTCATTAACACCTGTATGCTAAACTGAATGAATACATAATTACTGAACTGAATGACCACTGCATTGACTGAATATTGGTCTGCCATGGATACGTGAATACTGAACTAACATGGATACACGAATATTGAACTGGCACGAATATTTGAGTAGTCTGAGTACTAAGCTGGAATGAATGTCTAAGTATTGGACTAGCATGAGTAGCTGAGTATTGAGCTGACATGAGTATCTGAGTACTGAACTGACATGAATATCTGAGTACTGAACTGACATGAGTATCTGAGTACTGAACTGACATGAATATCTGAGTACTGAACTGACATGAATATCTGAGTACTGAACTGACATGAGTATCTGAGTACTGGAAACTTGAATGTTATAACATGATACGTGAAATACTGGTTGTACCACCACTAATTCTGGTGGCAACTCCAACTCATAAGCTAATTGACTGATCCTTCGCAAGATTCTATATGGCCCAATATAGCAGGGACGATGCTTCCCCTTCTTCCAACATCTCATAACCCCTTTCATAGGCGAAACTTTTAGAAACACCCAATCATAAACTTTGAACTCTAACATCTTCAAACGCTCTTGAATCAACTTAATTTCTCTATAGTCTGATAGACCAAATTTGGTCCCAACAACTCCTCCTCACCAACTATGGACCAACCAATTGGTGATCTACACCTTCGCCCACACATAGTCTCTCACAGTGCTATCTTGATACTAGAATGGTAGGTGTTATTATTAGCAAGGTCAATGAGAGGTATGTGATCATCCCAATTACTTTTAACATCAAGGACATATCCTCAACTGTTTAAATAAAATGCTCTGCCTGGCCTTAAAGTATACGACGTTCTTTTTCATGTCGCTTAACCAAAAAATCTCCTTGCTCATGATGCATATTTGGGAACCTGGATGGAAAGAATACCTAGAATTATGGGCTTCTAACATGATCTTCCCTCTTTAAGTCCATCTACTGGGACACACAATCTGTACTAGTACCTCAAAGTCCCGTCTCCCCCTTATTCAAAAGCCATCGTCTTATACTTGTGAATCTCCTTTTTCAACTGCAACACATACGGATCATCAAATTTTTTCTCCTTCTCAACGGCTACTAAGGGGGAACAAGTTCTGTTCTAGACAACAACTCCGTCATCTTTAGAGTCCGAAGTCGAACTCCTATCTTGGATGGTGAACTTCTTTTACCAGAGTTCTCTTATCTACCTCAATCATGATTTATACTTCCCACACCTTATCTTTTTATGAATTTCCTGAAAACACTTATAGAATTGTTGTGAGCTAAGTCTTTAACCAGTACTCCGAAGACTAGAGTCTCGTGCAATGGCACTACCCTCGTGATACATAACTGGGCATGATTTTATAGCTTTCTGTGATCACTTTATCATCAATGACTAAGCTCGGTGATCATTCTACTCACTTTGTTTTTCTTACACATGCTAGATATAATCCTTGTGGTAATTATACAATTTTCCCTCATTACCGAACTGATTTTCTTTTCCATATCCCATGCTACTATTCGAGTTTTCAGATCTCTAACTGCACTTACTGATGGTTTTCACATCACCCCCTTAGACCAAAGGTCTTATACATGTGGATCCTTCTCTTTTTATTGGATCCAAATAACTCTCCTTATTTTCTGCAATTCTTTGCACTCTACGTCAATGACAACTCGTCTTCCAACTTACTTCTGAGAAATCTTTCTTACTAGGAAAAACTAAATTATTCACATAACGGAAAGCTAATGTATTCACAACTATCATACACACTCTTAATAATTTAACTATGCTCACACTGTCAATCCTGGAGACCACATTTCGATAATTCCTAATGGCTATTCTTCTATAGTTTGCTCTCTTATTGCTAGCTGATTGTTTTTCCCACTATCACTGTACTTCGGATTTAACTTAAACTTTGGGTTCTAACACACGTTCGGTATTTCAAACTGTCATCCACTCACTATTGTTAACTTTACTAAGTAGATCAAATAGTACCTCTACTAGCTCTGCTGAAATTGCTAATTCATTATATCAACTCAAAACTTACTTACTATCCTTTTTACTAACCAATTGCTAGCATCATATTTTCTTCTCCTGCTTGAATAACTAAAGTGAAGCATAAGATTATTCTAACTTCCCTCACCATCCGGCCTTGTTCTACGATCGCATACTATCCCCTTTTTTTTAAACTATGTGCATGGATCACACTTCAGGAATTCATCTGCCTTAAATGAAATTGGAATATCTAACCCCCAAACTTTCTATTCAATACTAAATCATATCATACTATAAACATCTTGGGTAATCACTTATTCAGATAACCTAAGAGGGGACTACCATATCTTTTATCTTACATCAATAGCTGCTTCTTATAGTAGCTTACTAACATGGTACTTCTAGTTCTGATTTGAATAAATATAAACAACTTAAACTCATTCCTTGAAATTCAATATTGGCTGCTATTGGTTCTCATTGCATACTCCATATCTTCTAGTCATTTGCATGAGTTGTACGAAATCACATCTTTGGTAATAACAAATGTTTCTGATTCCTAGGTATTTTACCCTTAGGCTTTTTTCTGTCCAAAACTATAGTGACCAATGTTAGGGTCTGGCATCTGAATTATCATCATCCAACTTGTGGATCCATTTTCAAGAATTAAATAAAGTTGTTCTAGGAGGTAAAACACATACAAATACACTACAATGCACAAACTTATCCTTCAAAGTATACCATCATCTGATAATTCACTTCAAGTGCCATCCGGTGAGTCTTGGTCTTAATCCGGACCTAAAACATGCGAAGTTTCACTATGATCACTATTACTTACATTTTCTTTTAGCACCCATAGGCATCACTGTGTACTCACAAGTCACCAGAATTTTGATACACTGTAAATTGGAGATCTGGTAAACATATAACTGAATACTGACGTAACCATAAACTTGCTAACTGAAAGATTGTATAACTGGTAACTGAGGTAAACTGATAACCAAAAGACATGATAACTGCTTTTGTATTTTCTGATAAGGTTATGCTTCAATCTGTACTACTATCCATTGCATCCCACTTTTAACGTCCTCTCAAGTCTCATATTTACCAACCTGTACTCCATAATTACATCTCAATGAGGAATTATCCTCTCTAGGACTTTAGGTTTCTCCTGCGCGTCGCTTGGGCATCCAATACGTTTGGAATTCGATAGGAAGAGAAGGTTAACCATTGCTCTAAGCTTCATGGCACGATATAGAGTAGAAAGAAATGAGACAATTCTAGATGTCTTGGTAGTAAACCGTTTATATGAGTGGCCGGCACACACATATAAAGGAAACTCCACTAGACACGACTTCATAGACTCCCTAGGACTCTTGAACCTAGGCTCTGATACCAAGCTTTGTCATGCCCCGAACCTGGGCCTGGACGTAACACGGCACTCGGTGCCTGACTACATATGACCGAGCGAACCAACTGGCTGGCTGAATCAACATGTGATATCATAACATACTGAATGCGGAAGATAAACTAACACATGCTGATATACTGAAAGTCTGGATGATATAAATCAAAGTGCGGAAATACTGATACAATTCTGAAACATATTTGTAGCCAACATAGCTTAATATGAAAAGCCTGTGACTCTATCTAACCGTTACTCTAGTCTATGAAGCCTCTAACGAAGTACTGAAAACACTGACTGCAGTAAATACTGAAAGACTGTAAAGTAATGATAATGCCCCGAAAGAACTGGGGATCACCAAACAGCTAGTACGAGAATCCTAGCGCTCTGAATCTCAACCTGTAAATCATTGCCTGCATCGTGAGATGCAGGCCCTGGGCAAAAGGGACGTCAGTACATTTGAATTGTACTGGTATTTAAAGCAACTTAAAGATAGAATTATAAATTCTGAAACTGAAACTAAGCTGATAACTGAAATGATAACTATTGAAACTGAAACTGAAGTGAGAACTGGTAACTGAACTGATAACTGAAAAGATAACTGATAACTGATAACTGAACCGATAACTGAAAAGATAACTGATAACTGAACTGATAACTGAAAAGATAACTGATAACTGAACTGAATAAAGGAAGTAAGGATATGAATAATCCCTCTTCTGAATGATGAACAACCTGTTTATCCGAATAAGCTACAGCCTCGGGCCCAATATATATGTGCAAAAGCTACGGCCTCGTACGTATACATAACTACGGCCTCAGGCCTAAAATTGCATAAATCTTAAACTACGACCTCAGGCCCAAACATGCATAAAGCATAAACTACGGTCTCAGGCCCAAGTATGCATAAAGCATATAAACTACGGCCTCAGGCCCAAATACACGTGTTCAACATACAGGAATTTAAAATCAGAAACCGAGAATCATACTGCAATACATGATAGTGAAATACTGAATCACATTGAGTTACATGATACTGGAATACTGGATCATACTGGGTTACATAATACTGACATACTGAATGAGACTAGACTGAGACATGTATTCTTGAACTAATTATGAATACTAAAATTTCAACTGTATATGGCATATTGAGTAATCTATACTAAGACTCGGGGGCATCAAACCCAAGTCTATATTGAATACGCACTGAGCTCACAACGTTCAGAATGAAAGTCATGAGCGAGTTATGAAGCTAGAGAATAGAAGTTCTTCAACTATTCAAGGAACTAGGCTTAACTATATTTCTGAGGCAATTGGTAACGTCGTAAAAGAAACGTACTGTAGGGAGAATCATTAAAATTCCCAAACATAGAGAGTTAGCCTCACATACCTTAACTTCCTGCTCTTGAGCATAATACAACATTCGCCAACCCTTTCAACTTTAATCTATATCAATACAATTCAAAGGGATTCCAAATTAGCAACAATATCCATGTTTTGGTCACTTAGGCATTTTATCAAACACTTGGTGAGTATAAAGCTTCATAATCCCTATCAATGGTGTTTCTACACCCAATAACCGATTCTCTTGCTCTTGGATAAATTCTAAAGTCTGAAATGGTTATAATCAATATTATTCTTTATCACCCATAAGGTAAACAACATCCTTAACCAATAAAGTTCCATTAAATAAACATCTTTCAATCTCTATAGTAGTTGTGTATTTATATTAGGAACTTATGGCTTCTAATAACCGCACCAAGAGTCCCAATACATAATTCACACTCATATACCCATAACTAAATTCATACATGTAAGTCTAAGGGTGTAGGATTACCTTTTGGAAGAAATCTTGCAAAACCCTCCTTTGAGTTCNTACCCTTTGGGGTGGTGGAAGGGACCCCTTTAAGGGAGTTAGGGTTTTTTGAGAGCTTCCCTTTTCAAGAGCCAAGGTTTTTTANCGTTTTTGGGGCCTGTGGGGGACCGAAATATAGCCTTTTAAAGCGACCCCCCACTAGCGCGCTCGCGCACCTGGAGGTTTGCTCGCGCTGCTGAACGCACTAAATGGCAGTAACACTGCCTCAAAATTAGCGCGGTCTCGCTAATGGGCGCGCTACCGGGCGCGCATACGCGTATTGTTCCGTAAAACGCACATAACGTTTTGCACAGAGATCCGTTCGGGCTCCATAATATATCGCTGGAAAGCTATTTCAATGTCCTACAACTTTAACGCTTTGTGTTTTCCCCAATTCCTTACACATTTTAACTAAAACTTGATGAAAGACAGACCTTCTGCAAACTTAGTCGATTTTGTCAAATCTTATGCACCTCTCTTTCCATCTTGATTTTTAAACAACTATTTTCACCCATAATCATCTCGATGGGACTTCACATGCTCAAAATATATCCTTACTACTCCTTTAACTCATTCATACCTTAGCCGAATTTGCGAGGTGTTACAGTGAAGGTGGACTTTCAGAAAATAGAGGCAGTGATGAATAGGCCTAGACCCACCTCAGTATCCGATATAAGAAGTTTCTTGGATCTAGTAGTCTATTATAGGCGTTTCTTAGAGGGATTTTATTCTATATCGTCCCCTTTGACTAGATTAACTCAGAAGAAAGTCAAGTTTCAATGGTCGGACGCGTGCGAGAAAAGTTTTGAGGAGTTAAAGAAGAGGTTGACTTCAGCTCCAGTCCTGACACTACCAGAAGGAACCGAAGAGTCTGTTGTTTATTGTAATGCTTCAGGGGTTGGTCTTGGGTGTGTATTAATGGAGCACGGTAAAGTCATAGCCTACGCGTCGAGACAACTCAAGGCTCACGAGAAAAATTATCCGCTCATGATCTTGCATTAGCAACTGTGGTGTTTGCGCTTAAGATTTGGCACCGTTATTTGTATGGGTTACATGTTGACATTTTTACAGATCACAAGATTCTCCAGTGCATCTTCAAGCAAAGAGAATTAAATCTACGTCAGAGAAGGTGGCTCGAATTACTTAAAGATTATGATGTTGATATCCTCTATCATCCGGGGAAAGCAAATGTTGTAGCCGATGCTCTCAGTCGGCGTTCTATGAGAAGCTTAGCTCATGTTGAGGCAGACAAGTGAACTATGATGAAGGAAGTCCACCGCTTATCAAGTCTAGGAGTTCGACTTTTGGACTCCGAAGATGGTGGTGTTGTTCTCCAGAACAGGGTTGAATCCTCCTTAGTAGCCGAAGAAAAGGAAAAATAGTTCAGTGATCCCTACTTATTGTAGCTGAAGGAGGCAATTCACAAACAAAAGACTATGGCTTTTGAATAAGGGGGAGATGATGGTACTTTGAGGTACAGAGGCAGACTATGCGTTCCAGACGTAGATAGGCTCAGAGAGCAGATTATGTCAGAAGCCCACAATTCCAGGTATTCTATTCACCCAGGTTCCACAAAGATGTGTCATGATCTTAAGGAGGTTTATTAGTGGAACGATATGAAAAAGAATATAATTCGTGGCTAAGGGTCCAAATTGTCAGCAGGTGAAAGTCGAGCACCAGAGACCTGGCGGTTTAACTTAGAGTATAAAAATTCCCATGTGGAAATGGGAGATGATAAACATGGACTTCATAATAGGTCTACCACGCTCGTTTCAGAAGCATGATTCGATTTGGGTGATTGTAGACCGACTCAGCAAGTCAGCTCACTTCTTTCCAGTGAAGACTTCAGATTCGGCAGAGGATTATGCCAAGTTGTATATCAAAAAAAATTCCAATTGCATGGGACTCCTTTGTCCATCATCTCAAGTCGTGGTGCTCAGTTCACAGCGAACTTTTGGAAATCCTTTCAGAAGGGATTGGGCAGAAAGGTGAACCTCAGCACCTCTTTTCATCCTCAAATAGATGGCCAGGCGGAAAACACCATTCAGACTCTTGAGGATATGTTGAGGGCGTGTGTTATCGATTTTAAGGGTAATTGGGACGATCATCTATCTCTCATTGAGTTTGCTTATAATAACAGCTATCACTCTAGTATCAAGATGGCACTGTACGAAGCTCTCTATGTGCGAATGTGTAGATCACCAATTGGTTGGTTCAAAGTTGGAGAAGCGGTGTTGTTAGGACCCGATTTGGTCTATCAGGCTATGGAAAAAGTCAACTTGATACAAAGGCATTTGAAGATGGCTCAAAGTCGCCAAAAGTCCTATTCGGACATGCGGCGCAGAGTCTTAGAGTTCCAAGTTGATGATTGGGTGTTTCTGAAAGTTTTGCCTATGAAAGGCATTATGAGATTTGGGAAGAAGGGGAAGCTTAGTCCCCGCTATATCAGGCCATATAGAATCCTGCGAAGGATCGGACAGGTGGCTTATGAGTTAGAATTGCCACAAGAATTAGCTATTGTACACCCAGTGTTTCATGTGTCCATGTTGAAGAAATTCATGGGAGACCCCTCACTTGTGGTTCCTACGGAGATTATAGGGGTTAAAGACAGCCTGTCTTATGAGGAAATTCCAGTGTCTATTCTTGATCATCAAATCCGCAAGCTCAGAACTAACGAAATTGCTTCAGTAAAAGTACTTTGGAGGAATCAAAAGGTTGAAGAGGCTACATGGGAAGGACATGAAGTCCAGATATCCCCATCTCTTTGAAGAGCAAACGGAAAATGTGGAAGGTAATTAATCTTTCCATTCAGGCCTTATATTATAATCTCCATGTCCTTCAGTATTTACTCAGCTTAGTATTCAATGATCACATACTCGTTCAGTTTGATATACATGTATTCATGATATTTCAATATTCGCATATCACCATCACACCCGTTTAATGTCCATAGATAGTCTTAGTTGCAACCAGGACCATGATTCGAGGACGAATGATTCCAAGGGGGAGATAATGTAACACCCCGTAAATTCCGCTTAGGTGTGAATGTGTTAACTGAGTAGTAAGGCTATATTTTGGATATGTGAAGTTCCATCGGTATAATTATGGGTGGAAATAGTTATTTTAGAATCAAGACGAAGAGTGAGGTGTACAAGATTCGATAAAATCTACGAAGTTTACAAAATATCAGTATTGCAGGAGGTTTAGTGAAACACGTGTAAGGTGTTTGGGAAAACACAAAACATGAAAGTTTTAGGACTTTGAAATAGCTTTCTAACGATATATTGTGGAGCCCAAACGGATCTCTGTGCAAAATGTTATGTGCATTTTACAGAACAATGTACAATATATGCGCCCTGAGCGCGCCCCGAGCGCAGCCGCGCTCCACCTGTGGCAGTGTTGCTGCCATTTTGCGCGGTCAGGCCTACAGGTGCGCGGGGGCGCTCATGGGAGGTCATTTTAAAGCCATACTTCGTCCCCCACAGCTCTAAAACATAAAAACTTGCTCTAGAAAGGGGAACTCTCAAAAACCTAACTCCTTAAGAGTCCCTCCACTACCTAAGGTAAATTCAAATGGTGATTCTAAGTTAATTTCAATTTTCCAGTATCTTATTAACATGGGTAAACCCTCCATATCATTATATATTCGATTGGGACATCATTGTTGAGAGAAGGAACACTAGAACTCGAATTCAAAGGGTTTGTACTTCAAAAAGGTAATGTCTTTACCCTCTAATTGATTCTAGCATTAGTTTAATAATTATAAACCCTAGTTCATGAGATATGAGTTGATGGGTTTGATAGAACAGCATGAACAATTATAGGTTTGGGGTGTTGATTGTTGATTATTGGTTAAGGGTGTTGTTTACCTTATGGGTGATAAATAATAATGTTGATTATAACCATTTGAGACTTTAGAATTTATCTAGGAGCAAAGGAATGGGTTATTGGGTGTAGAGACACCATTAATAAGGACTATGAAGCTTTATTCTCACCAAGTTTTTTGATAAGATGCTTAAGTGACCAAAACATGAGCATCATAGCTAATATGGAATCCCTTTGACTTGTATTGCTATAGATTAAAGTTGAAAGAGTTGAAAAACGTTGTATTACGCTCAAGAGTAGGAAGTTAAGGTATGTGAGGCTAACTCTCTATGTTAGGGAATGTTAATAATTCTCCCTACATTATGTTTCTTTTCCCACGTTACTAATTGCCTATGAAATATAGTTTAGCCTAGTTCCTTGAATAGTTGTAGAACTTTTATTCTCTAGCTTCATAACTCGTTCATGAATTTCATTCTGAACGTTGTGAGCTTAGTTCGTATTCAATATAGACTTGGGCTCGATGTCCCTGAGTCTCAGTATAGCTTACTCAGCATATCATAAACAGTTAAAGTTTCAGTGTTCATAATCAGTTCAAGAATACATGTCTCAGTCTAGTCCTATTCAGTATTCCAGTATTATGTAACTCAGTGTGATTCAGCAGTTCAATATCATGTATTGCAATATAATTCTCAGTTCCTGATTTTATATTCTTGAATGTTGTACTCCTGTATTTGGGCCTGAGGCCTCCGTTTATGCTTTATGCATCTTTGGGCCTGAGGCCGCAGTTATGCATACGTATACTTGGGCTCGAGGCCGCAGTTGTGCGCACACACACACACACACACACACATATATATATATATATATATATTGGGCCTGAGGCCGCAGTTTAATATTCAGATAAACAGGTTGTTCATCATGAAGAAGAGGGAGTATTCATAACCTTACTTCCTATGTTTAGTTCAGTTATCAGTTATCAGTTTCAGTTACCGTATTTACAGTTCTTTCCTTCAGTTGTTTTACATACCAGTGCAATTTAAATGTACTGACATCCCTTTTTTCCCAGGGCCTGCATCTCACGATGCAGGTAACGATTTACAGGTTGACGATTCTGCTTGCTAGGACATCTCGTATCGGCTATTGGTGAGCCCCAGTCTTTTGGGGCATTATCCCTCCCTTTTTCAATCATTATAGTATTTCCGTTAATAAGGTTCACCGGGGACCTTGTCCCGATAAACAGTTAGCATTTTTAGTATTCGTTAGAGGCTTCGTAGACTATAACCCAGTCAGTCAGATATTAGCAGGCTTTTATGTGTTAGCCTTGTCCGTACTTGTTTATACTTGCAGACCTTTCAGTATCTTCCGCATCTATGATATTTCAGTCAGACTCTTTAGTAGATTATCATGTCATATATTTACCTCTAGCTTACAGTTATACCATATGTTGATCCAGCCATATAGTTGGTTCGCTCGGTCACATGCAATCAGGCACCGAGTGCCATATTATGCCCAGGCCATGGTTCGGGGCGTGACAGAGGTGATCCACCTCGAGTTCAAGCTTAAGGAACAAGTCCGGCAAACGGAGATGTACAAAGTTCTCTGTGAGAAGAAGGATGAAGTCCTTAGCGACATGACTGAGCTCTATGCTCTTCGGGCCGAGCTGGAGAAGGCCCAGAAGGAGCCTCGAAAGCAAAGCAGGAGCATGCTCTCCTGGTCGAAAGGGTAAGAATGCTCGAGATTGATAATGAGAAGCTAAATGCCAATGGTAACGCCGCAACCTCACAGGTCCAAGAGAAGATAACTTTGATCGACCAGCTCCAGACCAAGATGGACGGGGCCAAGGCTTCAGCCGATGAGCTGAGGGGCAAAATGGACTATCTAGCATCGGAGTGGGATGCCACCAAAGAGGACTTGGAGTTGACCAAAGTGCAGCTCCAAGTGATGAAGGAAAAGGCCGATAAATAGGCTCGGCTGATTTATTGACTCTGAGAACAACTTGCTCGGTAGTCACAGAGCGTGATGCCCTCGGTAGAGTGTATGCTGCATTGAAGTCCAAATTAGACGCGACTTCGAATGAGATATCAAAATCCCAAGACATACTGCCCAGTATAAGGCCGATGTTGAGATAACCGAAGCCTGGATCATAATGAAGGCTTAGTATGTGAAGTGGCTATCTCGGAGGGAGGCCCTCGGGGAGGTCCAAGCTAGGGGGGTTGGACTTAGCGGCCAAGATCGAAGAGGCCAAGAGGGTTGAAGCCGAGGTCAACGTGAGTTACCAGCCCGAGTGTTCGAATAACGAGCTGGGCTTGGATGAAGACTGGGCAAGAAATGCCTTAGCTTATATTATTTTCCTGTATTTCTATGCTTTGTACTTTGGCGCCATTATTTTGTTCCTCTGTAAATACCTTTTGGTGAATATATATGAAACTACCTTCAGCTACAATTGTGTCCTTTAACTTTATTGCATTTGCTTATGTTTAGGACTTAGGATATATAATTTGGGTTTCGGTCTTAGTACATCATCAATGCCTTAGCATAAATTTTGAGATTGCTCAACTTCCAAAGTCCGGATAGGGCCTGGGTCAAGTAATGACTCCCAATTATTTTGACATCGGAGGATCTGATAACAATAAAATGAAGTCTTCATTATAATATTCGAATGATTTATCTGGACATAGTTAATCTATGCCGAAGGTTGTTCAAAACAAATTGATTTGATCAGATCGGACATAATTTTTATAGACTTAAAATGTGTAAGGACTTTACTTTTTATATTTACAAATTCAGATGTGTCTGAGTCGTTTATACATTAGGATCGAAGCTCCAATGGCTTCGTATCTTAAGTTGGTCGTGGCCGTTCATATTTAGGTCATGCCTTGTAGGCTCGGTGCCCTCGGGATTTAGTAGCATGATTTTCCCGATCAAACTATCGGGCATCAGTCTTCGATTTGGGGTGACCCGTAGGCTTAGGGTTCTTTAGATGATTGGGCATAGTCTCGTGGACTTCTTATTGCCTGTGATTTCATGCCTCTGGTTAATGATGGCCCGAGGGCTTAGAAAGTTATAAAATCAATATTTATTATAAGTGACATAAAGGTAACATTGCTCTTGTAAGTGTGAATCGATAAAGTATAGAAGGTGAATTTTCTCACTTTATTACTTCAAATATAATTCAAATAATCGAAGATACAAAACTATCCACCATGGCGGAAATGAACTATCCGGGTACGATTCATTTGAATGTTTGGCCCTTAAATGGATCCTATTATTCAAGCCTTGGATTTTGATGTCGAGTAAAATTGTCTTCGAAGTTTTCGAACTCGGATCGTCAAATCTCGATTCAGGGTGTGATAGTCCCCTAGTACTTGAGGCTGAATTTTGAGGGCTCGAACACTATTGAGTCGATGCGGGTAGTCCCTAGTCTCCGGTTCTGTACCGGTCTTCAAAACTAGAGTATCACGCTTAGGTTGCCTCGTTAAAAATCTTGCTGTAAAACCCATTTCAGGAAAAATCGGTTGAAGGGAAAAAGAGTGCAACACGTGCTTTCAACCCTAAATCTCGGATTTGACTTCGATAGAGTACCTGCACGAGTTTGTTCGAAGGATAATAAACCTCAAAGAAATTTATGTATCCATACCTCAGCAGTAGCACCGCTTTTAATGTGCCACATTTGAGTGGTTTTGCAGTTGTACGCCATTTTCAGACTCAAGTTGGTATGAGCCTTTTCCGGTTATATCGGTGACTCTGTATGGTCCTTCCCAGTTCAGGCCTAGTTTTGTGTCATTTAGGTTCTTGGTATGTAGTGTGACTTTCCTCAACAAAAAGTCCTCAATTTGGAAGTGTCAAGAATTTTCCCTTCGGTTGTAATATCTTCCTATTTGCTGCTTTTGAGCTTCTAACCGGACTAGGGCAGCTTCTTGCCTTTCGTCCGCTAAATTTAGACTTGTGGCCATGGCCTTGTCGTTCGACATTTCTGTAGAATATCAGAACCCTATGCTCGGTTCTCCCACTTCTATCGGAATCAAATCTTCTACGCCGAAGACTAGAGAAAAAGTGTCTCGCGGTACTCGACCTCAAAGTTGTTTGATACGCCCATAGGACCTCGGATATAATTTCTTTCCACCTTTGTGCTGTGTCGGTAAGCCTTTTCTTCATGTTCTTTAATATTGTTTTCTTTGTTGACTCCGCTTGACCGTTCACGCTCGGGTTATACGGGTTCGATCAAATCTTTTTGAATTTGTGATCTTCAAAAAATGTAGTGACCTTGCCGTCGATGAATTGTCTCCTATTGTCACACGTAATTTTAGTGGGTATCCCAAACCGGCAGATTATATGATCCTAGATGAATTCGCTAACCTCTGTTTCTCTAACTTTCTCAAACGCATCTGATTCAACCCACTTGGAGAAGTAATCGGTCTTGAGTAAGATGTATTGAGCCTTTCCAGGTGCCCATTAAAAAGGACCTACGATATCCATTCCATGAACGGACAAGGAAATAGTACTGGGTGAAGCTGTTCCACCCCCTGCCCCCCAGTTTGTAGATCATTGGGGCATGTATTTGGCATTCGTCGCATTTTTGAACAAAGTTTTTCACATCCTTCTCCATCGCGTTCCAATAACACCCGGCCATGGTCAATTTTCAAACCAATGATTCTGCTCCCGAATGGTTTCCGCAAATCCTCTCGTGGACTTCCTCATTATGTAATCGGTCTCCTCCGGCCCCAAGCATCTTGCTAATGGTCTGAAAAATGACCTTCGATACAATTGGCCTTCAACCAAGCAAAACACGTCAGCTTAAGTTCGAAGGGCCCTTGATTCTTTAAGATCCGATGGCAGTTCCCCTTCTGAAGGTAGTCCACGTATTTGTTTCTCCAATCCCAAGTCAAACTTGTTGAGTTTACCTTACCATGACCGGCCTCTATTACTAAGCTCATCAATTAAACCACCGCTCCGGAGTTAAATTCATCAGAGTCCACCGATGATCCTAAATTATCAAATGCAACAGCTTTGCTGTTCTGATCTCGAGGTACATGTTGTAGCGCCCTCTCTTTGAACCGATGTAATTCTATTTGTAATTTATCTATATATCTCTGCATCCGATCTTCTTTAACTTTGAATGTTCCGTTGACCTGGTTAACAACGATGAGGGAATCACACTTGGCTCCGATAACCTCGACCCCCGGGATTTTGGCCTATTCTAGACCTGCAATCATAGCCTCATATTCAGCTTTATTGTTACTCAATTTCATGGTTCTAATTGATTGTCTTATTATGCTACCTGTTGGGAGGGGGTGTTAATACTATGCCCAACCTGGACCCTTTCGCGTTGGAGGCACCATCCCTGAAGAGGGTCTAGACCCCCGAGCTAGTCCCCGAGGCAAGTAATAATTCTTTGTCGACCTCGAGAATCATGACCAGTGTGAAATCGGCCATGAAGTCTGCCAAGACCTGGGATATATAGTTATTTGGGGTTTGTATTCAATATCGTACCCGCTAATCTCTATGACCCATATTGCTAGCCGGCCTGAGTGTTCGGGTTTATGCATAACATTTCTTAACAGGTACAATGTCATGACACATATAGGGTGGCATTGAAAATATGGTTTTAGTTTCCTATATGCGCTTAGTAAGGCAAGTGCCAATTTTTCTAGGTGTGGATACCTTATTTCAGCATCAACTAGCGTTCTACTACCATAATATGTAGGAAATAGCATACCTTCTTCTTCCCGAACCAGGTGACTACTTAACACTACCTCGGACACTGCCAAGTAAGGGTACAACTTCCCGTTCGCCTTCAGGATGTGCAGCAAAGGAGGTCTTGATAAGTATTTTCTGAGTTATTCCAAAGCTTTTTGGCACTCCGGGGTCCAAGAGAAGTCGCTCTTTTTCTTTAGTAACGAGAAAAATTGATGGCTTTTATCCGATGACCTGGAAATAAATCAGTCTGATGCGGCTATTCACTCGACCAGCCTTTGCACTGCCTTGACATTGTCGACCACAGTGATATCTTCTATAGCCTTTTTCTTATCCGGGTTGATCTCTATCCCTCATTAGATACCATGAAACCGAGGAACTTGCCCGAGCCGACTCTGAAGGCACACTTTTCCGGGTTCAGCTTCATATTGTATTCCCTTAGTATGTCGAAGGTTTCGTGAAAATGTTTCAAATGGTCCTCTGTTCCTAGGGACTTAACTAAATATCGTCAATATAAACCTCCATCGATTTCCCTATTTGTTCCTCAAACATTCAGCGAACTAGGCGTTGATACGTGACACCTGCATTTTTTAACCCAAATGGAATCACGTTATAACAATAAGTGCTGAACTTAGTTTTGAAAGAGGTTTTTACTTGGTCACCCGGATTCATCCGATTTGGTTGTACCCATAATAGGCATCGAGAGAGCTCAGCATTTCGTGCCCTGTCATTGCATCGATCATTCGGTCGATGATAGGAAAAGGAAACAAGTCCTTTGGGCATAGGAAACAAGTTTGTTTCCGTTTTTAGGTACGACGACTACTTTAGCTATCCAATTCGGGTATTTAACTTCACGAATGGAACATATTTTTAAGAGATTAGATACCTCGTATTTGATGAATGCGTGCTTGACTTCGGACAGTGTCTTTCTTAATTTCTTAAGATTGCATTTTTAAAATTGTCTTAATATTTTTGATAGTTTTAATTAATTATTACCTATATACTTTCGAGTTTTAAGTGTGTCAAACATTTGTTAATTTCCATATCCGAACAAGCTCGTAGAGAGGGGAGTTAGGGTTCTCCACCTCCCCGAAATTTCATATTTTGTAGTTAATTTTATTATCAAATTGGGTAAATTTGATTAACTTTATGAGAACCGTTTGAATGGATTTTGTCAAAATCTGTGCACTGTAATTGGATTAGCATAAGAAGAATACTACCGAATAGTTAAATTCTTTTCCCAATGAAAAAATCTATTTAAACAAGTACATTAATACCCAAAATAAATTAGAATTGGAAACTCTGAAGAGAGTAGCCTACTAGTGTGAGAAAAATGCGATTAACAAAAATTACATTAATCACCATTGTATACGATCGAAACCGAGCTCCCCTATTGCATGAAAGATCGAGACTGAAATGAGATAGGTTGAAGAACGACCTCGAGTTCCTTCGAGCCAAGGTGCGAAGTTATAACATACATCTTCAAGATCATCGAGCCCATAACTCCGGTACCAACCTCGACTCCGATCAAGCTCGACGAAATACTATCGGACCGAATAACGGAAGGCCGAAATATCCGTAACCGGTCGGATGTCACGGCGGGAATCTCGGCACATATCAACGAGAGGCCGACTAATTAGCTAATAATGAGATTTCTTACCTTTTGTAGAATTGTATCTAAAGTAGGACTCCCCTACTATATAAAAGAGGTGTGATTAGTTGTAACATACATTGTAACACGCATCCAAAAGCAGTACACTGTTATTTCTAGTTCTTATAATCTTGTTATTCTGTTCTGACATCGATTGAGGCACTTTTTGACTCGAGGGTGACCAACCTTCAAGGCTAACACTGTTCAACTTGTGTGGTTTGCATTCACTATTCTGTCATTGATTTCAATATTAATCCGTTTTCTCAATTTGTTTCAAATTATATCACGTATCCTTAAAACCGCGTATAAATTCAATTGTTGTCCGATTTTGAGGGTAAAGAGTCTGGCACCCACCGTGGGGCTAAAGATAATAGTGGTTATTTGATACGAACTGCCAAAACACACACTATTTTGCACTTGTTCCTTGAAGTGTCTTTGATTTCAGGCTTAAGCTCAAAATATCAAACTCATAATTAGCACATCTACCTACTGATGGTGATTCTAGTCACCACGGTGAAAACAATAACATAGAGCCCGGTAACGATGTACAACCCGTTGATCCGATCGAAATTCCAATTACGGACTCGCTGGACGCTAATTCGCATGTGGCTATCGATACAAGCCTCCCTACTGACCCCGAGAATAGCATCCGTGGTGGAGCCTGGCAAACAACACAGAATAATTAAAACAATGAAGGAGACAGTTTCAATCTACGGATGATCTTCAAAATGTTGCAGGCTCAACAAGCGGCAATAGCTTTGTTACAAAACCAGAGCCGCGTACCGAGCAGGATCGAGCCCAACCCGTCTCGTGAGATCACTTGCAGGGAGGAACCGGTCGTGGAAAGGTCAAATGGGACCGAGTTAGGTAACAAACCTAAAATCATGAAAATGCTCGAGGAGTTGACAAAACGAATAGAATCAGAGGAAAAGAAAATCGAAGCAAATGACAAAAAGATGAAAACCTACAATTCTAGGGTCGACTAGATCCCAGGAGCGCCTTCAATATTAAAAGGCTTAGATTACAAGAAGTTTGACCAGAAGCCTTCCCCTCCGAGTGCGGCTCTAAAGCCGATCCCTAAAAAAATTTGCATGCCCGAGATTCCTAAGTACAACGGAATGACTGACCCAAACAAGCACATCACTTCATACACATGCGCCACCAAAGGAAAGGACTTGGAGGATGATGAGATCGAGTCTGTCTTACTGAAGAAATTCGAAGAAACCTTGTCAAAGGGAGCCATGATATGGTATCACAACTTACCCCCTAATTCTATTGACTCATTTTCTATGCTTGGAGACTCTTTTGTGAAAGCACACGCTGGGGCTATCAAGGTCAAAACCAGGAAATCGGACCTCTTCAAAGTAAGGCAAAAAGACAATGAAATTCTCAAAGAGTTCGTATCTCGATTTCAAATGGAATGGATGGACCTGACGAAGGTCGCTGCTGATTGGGCCGTTCAAGCTTTTACCTAAGGACTCAATGTTCGAAGTTCGGTGGCTTCACAACAATTGAAGATGTGCATAACCGATATCAATCAAAGATCAGAGTCGAAGATGATCAAATGTGGGCTCCCTCTGGGTCTGTTTATCCTGCTAGACCTATCGACAGAGTCAAGAGAGATATTGATCGTGAACCAAGGTCGAATAGGGATCGGTATCAGCCGTACAATGAGGATCGAAGAAGCAATGGGTCCGGATGGAGTTCCATACGAAATGAAATATGAAATGACCGAGGCAAGAACAAGCGGGGACTCATGAGCAAGAATGGTCTTGACAGGCCTATCGGATCGAAAGAAGCACCGAGGTTGTTAGAATATAACTTTAATGTTGATGCTGCTACTATCATATCGGCTATCGGATGCATGAAAGATACCAAATGTACTTGACCTCTACAATTTTACCCAGCCAAAAGGGATCCAAACTAGATGTGCAAATATCATGGCACTCACGGCCACAGAAAAGAGGATTGTCGGCAGTTGAGGGAGGAGGTAGCCCATTTATTCAACAACGGGTATCCTCGATAATTCTTCAGTGACCGAGCCAGGAATCATTTTAGAAGTAGGGACTTCCAATAAACAAACCGAGCAAGAAGAACCTCAACACGTCATTCACATGATCATCGGAGGGAGCAAGAAGAACCTCAACACGTCATTCACATGATCATCGGAGGGGTCGACGTTTCTCAAGGCCCGATGTTAAAGAGCACAAAAATATCCATCACAAGGGAGTAACGGACTCGGGATTACATATCAGAAGGAACTTTGTCTTTCAGCTACCAGGACGAAGAAGAATTGTGCAGCCCATAACGACGCACTGGTAATATCTGTACTTATGAATAAATCTCGAGTTAAATGTGTGCTAATTGATCCAGGTAGCTCGGCCAACATCATTCGATCGAGGGTCGTAGAACAACTTTGCCTACAGGATCAAATCATGCATGCAGCTCGAGTCCTAAACGGATTCAACACGGCTTGTGAAACTACCAAGGGAGAAATAATATTACGTAAATGCTGCCGGGACCATCCAGGATACCAAGTTATATGTGATCGAAGGGGACATGAAGTATAACGCCTTGTTCGAGAGGCCATGGATCCACAACATGAGGGCAGTGCCCTAGACCCTTTACCAGGTGTTAAAATTCCCAATGCGGGAAGGGATTGAAACGATCTACGGGGAGCAACCGGCCGCAAAGGAAATGTTTCCAGTTGAAGAGGTGATTCCGGTATCAACACTGATGACATCGAAGGAACCAAGTTCGAATACAAAGCAGGA
Organism: Nicotiana attenuata; assembly: GCF_001879085.1. NCBI lineage: Eukaryota > Viridiplantae > Streptophyta > Magnoliopsida > Solanales > Solanaceae > Nicotiana > Nicotiana attenuata. The sequence goes on from NC_031993.1 coordinate 20,741,782, forward strand.
AACTAAATAGTAATTATCAACACTAGCCACGATCCAATCGGATAAACAGGGAGCCGATAAAGATGATGATTACCGGGTTCCCCGGTCTTTTATGGTACCCTATGATTCCGATGCTACAAAATCATTGGTCGAAGAGCTGGAGCAAGTCACATTGATCAAACACCTACCCGATCTGAAGGTTTACCTGGGCACGGGGTTAACCTTCGAGCTTAGAAAAAAACTCATTCAATTTCTCTTAGTTAACATAGATTGTTTTGCTTGTGCCATCTTGACATGAAAGGGATCCCACCAGAGATAACCACTCACAAGTTGAGTATGGTCCCGAAATTCCCCGGTCAAACAGAAAAGGAGATCCTAGTCCGAGATCAAACATGCTTTCATCAAGGACGAGGTAACTAAACTTCTTAATATAGGGTCCATTCGGGAAGTCAAATACCCGAAATGGTTAGCAAACATAGTAGTAGTCACTAAAAAAGGGAACAAACTGAGAATGTGTGTAGATTATAATGATTTAAATAAGGCATGTCCCAAGGACTCTTTCCCTTTGCATAACATCGATCGCATGATCGATGCCACAGCCGGCCACGAGATCCTCAATTTTTTTGATGCCTACTCTGGGTACAACCAAATACGGATGAACCCGGATGATCAGGAAAAGACTTCTTTCATCACTAAGTATGGAACATATTGCTATAACATGATGCCATTTGGATTAAAAAATGCCGGTGCCACTTACCAACGCCTAGCAAACCAAATGTTCGAAGAACAAATAGGAAAATACATGGAAGTTTACATAGATGATATGTTGGTTAAGCCCCTACAAGATGACGACCATTTAAAGCATTTGCAGGAAACCTTCAGTATATTGAAGAAGTACAACATGAAGCTGAATCCGGAAAAAAGTGCGTTCGGAATCAGTGAGGTAAATTTCTCGGGTTCATGGTATCAAATCGAGGAATCGAGATAAACCCCGACAATATCAAAGCTATCGAGAATATCACGGTAGTGGACAATCTAAAGGTCGTGCAAAGGTTAACCGGGCACATTGCCGCCCCCCGGGCGATTCATCTCAAGGTCCTCCGATAAGAGCCATCGATTTTTCTCATTACAAAAGAAGAAAAACAACTTCACATGGACTCCACAATGCCAACGGGCCTTGGAAGAACTTAAGTGATATCTATCGAGCTCTCCCCTACTCCACACACCGAAGGCAGACAAACGACTATACATGTACTTGGAAGTATAAGAGATAGCAGCAAGTGGAGTCCTAGTTCGGGAAGAAAAAGGTATGCAATTTCCATTTTGTTACGTTAGCAGGACCTTAGGTAAGGCCAAAACTAGATATCCTCACCTAGAAAAATTAGCGATAGCTTTACTAAGTGCCTCTAGGAAACTGAAACCGTATTTTCATTGCCATCCTATATGTGTGGTGATAAATTACCCATTGCGAAATATAATGCATAAACCCAAACTCTCGGGACGATTGGCCAAATGGGCCGTGGAAATCAGCGGGTACTATGCTGAGTATTGACCCCGGACACCATTAAGTCTCATATTTTGGCAGATTTTGTGGACGACGTTACGCCGGACCTAATACCCCAGGTCGAAAGAGAGTTGTTGGTGAACTCGGGGACGTCTTCGGGAATCTGGACACTCCTTGCGGATGGTGCCTCGAACGCAAAGGGGTATGGACTTGGCATTGTACTGAATCTACCCACAAGAAATATAGTTAGACAATCCATTAGAACTCCGAAATTGACTAACAACGAGGTTGAATATAAGGCCATGATTGCAGGTCTCGAACTGGCCAAAAGCTTGGGGTGTGAAGGTGATCGAAGCTAAATGCAACTCCCTCCTTGTGGCGAACCAAGTTAATGGAACGTTCAAAGTCAGAGAAGAACGTATGCAAAGGTACCTAGATAAACTGCAGGTAACATTACATCGATTCAAAGAGTGGAATTTGCAACACGTACCTCGAGAACAAAATAGCGAGGATGATGCCCTTGCAAACTTAGGGTCGTCGATCAAAGACGACGAGCTCAACTCGGGGGCAATCGTACAGCTCATGAGACGGTAATAGAAGAAGGTCACGCCAAAATAAAATTCATAAGAATAACTTGGGATTGGAGAAACAAATACGTAGACTATTTGAAGACAGGGAAACTTCCCTCAGATCCAAAGGAATCGAGGGCCCTACATACGAAGGCATCCCGATTCAGCTTGTCCGAGGATGGAACCTTGTTCAGAAGAATGTTCGCCGGTCTGCTAGCAATATGTCTGGGACTAGGAGATACCGAGTACGTTCTAAGGGAAGTTCACGAGGGCACCTGCGGAAATTATTCAGGCACCGAATCATTGGTTCGAAAGGTAATCAAAGCCGGCTATTACTGGATTGATATGGAAAAAGATGCAAAGGAGTTCGTACGAAAATGTGATGAATGCCAAAGACATATTTTGATGATTCACCAGCCTAGAGAACTGCTGCATTCGGTCTTGTCACCACGGCCATTCATGAAGTGGGGAATGGACATTGTTGTCCCTCGTCCATGGGCACCCAGTAAGGCTCAATTTATCTTATTTATGACTGGTTATTTTTCTAAGTGGGTTGAAGCACACGCGTACAAGAAGGTAAGGGATAAGGAAGTCATCGACTTCATTTGGGACCACATCATATGTCGGTTGAGAATGCCATTCGAAATCGAATGTGACAACGGGAAACAATTTATCGGCAGCAAAGTGACCAAGTTTCTCAAAGATGATAAGGTCAATAGAATCTTATGCACACCTTATCACCCTAGTGGGAACGGACAAGCCGAATCGACCAACAAAACCATACTCCAAAACCTCAAAAAAAAAAGGTTAACCGGCACCAAAGGAAAATGGAAGGAAATCTTACCCGAAGTCCAATGGGCATACTGCACGACCTCAAAATCCAATACCAGGGTCACCCCGTTCTTACTGGTTTATGGCACGGAAACTCTAATACCGGTCAAAGTCGGTGAACCAAGTATCAGACTCCGATACGCAATAAAGGAATCGAATGAGTAGGCCATGAGTACGAGCCTGGAGCTATTATACGAAAGGCGCGAAGCTGCACAGGTCCAATTGGCCGCCCAAAAATAGCAAATCGAGAGGTATTACAATCGAAGGGCCAACCTTTGATACTTCAATATTGGGGACTTAGTACTAAGGAAGGTCACACTGAACACCCGGAATTCGAACGAAGGGATGTTGGGTCCGAATTGGGAAGGACCGTACCAAATTCTCGAGATCACTAGGAAAGGATCCTACAAGCTCGGAACGATGAACGGTGAATAACTACCGAGCAATTGGAATATAGCTCACCTAAAATGATACTACTACTATGGTAAGACACCATTCGTTTTCTTTTATTTGTATTTCGAACTAACACTTGCAAGTGACCGACAAGGAGCCGTACAAAGTTTTAGGTGTGAAAGCATGCGTTGCACTCTTTTTCCCTTGAACCGATTTTGTCCCAAATGGGCTTTCTGGTAGGGTTTTTAACGAGGCAACATTGGATCATGCTAACTTAGAATAGAAGAGCGGTCATGAATCGGTGTTAAGGATCACATCAACAGTATTCGAGGCTTCTCTCTATAATCAACCTCAAATACTGGGGGCATTACCCTCGGATATCGACTTTAGCAAGGAATACTTCGTGATGGAAGGGTCTCTATAGGTAGGATTTATTGTAAGGCCCAAACTGTCAAACGAACCATGCCCGCATGGATTGCTCGAGCCCTAGCATAAACATGTACCCATGTATTACACAAGAATAAAGAGAAGTATCTTCCTTGAAATCATCTTGTCTTTTAAAAATTTACTTATTTAAATTTCTTAAGGAATTCCCTGCTTCCGATCCCCTAATGGTAACGAGCCCAAGGGTCGCCTTAACCTGAGATCGAATAATCACTCCCTCACTCGAGGACTGCTATCCGAAAACAAACCCGACTGGTCCAAGCTATTTGTACTCGGGAGCATAAGACCTACTAGGCAACCCCCAAATTTTAAAGGCCACGGCCATCCCCACTCGAGGACTATTATCTTGGGCAAGCCGAGATAACTCGGGAAAACAAGTCCACTAGGTGACTCCCGAACTAAAAGGCAACGGCCATATTAGCACGACTCGGAGACATCCGAGACCTGTTACAAAAACTAGGCCTTCAAAAAGAAAATTGTTCATATCAGGTTCTAAAGGCTACTCTCGGCAAACTATAATCTGAATTACTTACTTTGGAAGAAAGTTTTCAGTAACACCGAACCCTCAAGATGCCTTATAACAGAATAATGTGAAGGCGAGGATTGTTTGAACCTTCAAACATAACCTAAATTATTTCATGCTTAAGGCATTTCGATATTTGTGAACACAAATAATAAAGCAAAGGAAAAATTTGAAAGACGAAAGGGAAAGAAAGACTTATATATTTATCCAATAAATATTTTCAAAGGGCCAAATTGCCCCGATAAATAATTCTACAACGGCCAAAACGGTCTAAAAAGACAAAAATATCAAAAAAGATCCTGAGTGGCCTAATCTTCGCCGGGGGCCATATCGTCGCCTTCGGGATCATCACCGCTCAGGCCTCTCGGAACCCTCTTTCTCGGGATAAGCCAGCTTCCTGGCCTTGGCTTCAGGTACCTTGGCATTCTCAATCTCAGCCAGCAGGTCGAAGCCCTGAGCTTGAACTCCCTCGAGGGCCTCCCTTCGAGATTGCCACTTCATATGCTCCACCAAGTGTCTCACTTGGTCCTAAGCCACCTCGGCATCGGCCTTATGCTAGGCCACCTTCTCGTCAGCCTCGTCCTTGACCATAACAATCTCCAACTTGGCCGACTCAAGTTCCTTGGCCAGTTTCTCTTGGCCAGACATCGCCGAGCTCAGCTGAGACTGGATCTCCTCGACCTTTTTAGCCTGAGTTGAGGCCTTACTCTCTGCAGCTCGAAGTTGGACCTTGGTCGATGCCGTTGTACCTGGGCAGTCTCTTTTTTCGAGGCTAGAAGGTCCATGTTTTTCTTCCACACTTCTATAACGACCCGGTCAGTCATTTTGAGAGTTAGAGCCCCAATCCCCTATTAAATGCTTCCCCCGTATCTATTTCTATAATTTTGACTTGTCAGGAGGTTTCATTTTGGTTTTAGAAGTGTTTTAGGACACTTAGTCCCTAAACGGGAGTTTAAGCCTTAGGATTTGGACCGTAGTTGGAACTATGTGAAGACGACTTCAAAATGGAGTTCCGTCATTTTTGTTAGCTCTTTTAGGTGATTTTAGACTTCGGGGCATGTTCGGATTGTGTTTTGGAGGTCTGTAGCTCATTTAGGCATGAAATGGCGAAAGTCGAATTTTTGGAGTTTTGGACCGTTAGTGGAATTATTTATATCAGGGTGGGAATCCGATTCTGGAAGTTGGAGTAGGTGCGTAATGTTGATTATGACTTGTGTGCAAAATTTGGGGTAAATCAGATGTGGTTTGATAGGTTTCGGCATCGGTTGTGGAAATTTGAAGTTTCAAGTTCTTTAAGTTTTAATTAGAGGGTGATTCATGATTTTAGCGTTGTTTGATGTGATTTGAGGGCTTGACTAAGTTTGTATGGTATTTTAGGATTGGTTGGTATGTTTGGTTTAGGTCCCGGGAGCCTCGGGTGAGTTTCGAGTGCTTAACGGACTAGTTTTTGGACTTGAAAGATAGCAGATTTTTGGGGTTTTTGTTGCAGACAATCCTTCATCGCATTCGCGAGAGAGGTCTCACGATCGCATAGAGCATCTAGGAAAGGCAGCTGAGTTTTTCTTCGTGTTCGGTATGTTGTTCCCGCGTTCGGAAAGAAGTAGGACCTTAAGCCCATGCGTTCGCAACATGGACCTCGTGTTCGCGTAGAGGAACGGGGCAGAAAGAGCTTCAGGCATTAAGCCTACGCGTTCGCGAAGAGGTTCCCGCGTTCGCGTAGGGTCAGTCAGTGAAAGATACGCGTTCGCAAGAGGTCCCTCGCATTCGCTGTTGCGACCAAAAACACTCACGCAAGTATACGTGGTCGTCAAGTAATAAACTAGTGAGTAGAGTATCTTTCCACGAAGAGTTATGATTAACTTTTAACTGATTCAAACTAAATTAACTTATCGATTCAAGAGATTTCTCACAAAATATATGAGTGACTAATTTACTACCTAAAACTATCAAGCAATGAATTAACTAGAAATCAATCAAAACAATTAAGAAATTTCGGATAACAATCAGGAGGAGAGGATATTCCAGGGTCACAGGTTAGCTAAAAATCGTGTTGCATTCTTGGTGTAAAATGACTAATTGATATATCTGGATTGTTGATTGACAGAGTTGATATTACTCATAATAATCTGTCGAATTCTTACTCGCATATTCAAGCTAACTTAATGCCAATATGTCAATGGAATTAAGATTAACAAGAATGCATTTATACTTCCTGTATTTCAACCAAGCAAGACAATAAGGTATATTTCTATCCTAATTGTGAATTCGTTCCCCGGTACCCGGGTTCAAGAACTTGCTCTATTTAATTCTATATTCAATCTAGAATTCCCACTTTTGAGTCCGACTCTAGATTCGTAGATAGTATTTTACTGTTAGATACTCAGCAAAATAATTAAGAACAGAATTAAATAAACAACCCAATATGATAAAATCAACTTCGTCAAATTAAACTTCAACATCAGCATTCATGTATTACCCATGACCCTAGAAAAATAGGGTTCTTAGCCATGAATGCTCATGGCAACAATCTTATGTAATTCACAAGAATGCATAAAAATCAATAAAAGAAGGAAAAAGTAAGAACTTAAGACGAATTTCGTGGTTCCCAAGCTTTGTCGTGGCTTTTTCTCGCTTCCCGATATGTTAGATGACCAAAAAGGGGCGTTTTTGGCTTATATATAGCGTACAAAAGTCATGGGCCAAAGTCCTATTCCTAATCCGACTCAGCTTCAGGGATTGATGCTGGGGTGGATGCTTCGCATCCACCTCGTCCTCCACTTCTCAGCTTCGCATGCTAGGGTGGGTGCTTCTCATCCACCCTTTGTTCCTCCATCTTAGTTGTGCCGAGGTGCGGATGCTATGGTCCGACTTGACTGCTAAGGGTGAACGAAACATGATTTTCCTCTAGGTTGGATGCGACACATCCAATCCCTCCTCCTCTAGCTAGAGCCCCTTTTCTTCATATTTTTACACTCCAAATACCCTAAATCATTACACACAACTCCATTAGTCATAAAACCAATAATTAAACCATGTTGGGCATTTTAAAGATCAAATAGCATCAAAAAGCAGCTAAAACATGAGTGAAGTAATATTAAAATATATAGAAATATGCCCAACATCACCACCCCACACATAAACTTTTGTTCATCCTCGAGCAAAGTAGAATCAACCCACAACCGATCGAACAAGATTAAGCTTATCGCTATCACGCCACATATTTCAATTAAGCTTAAGCACTCATGGCTTTGGTTGATACCACCAATAGCCCCTGTGAGCACGTGATTTTTGCCCTATATGAATTACTCCCAGAAATTCAAAACAAAATAACTTCTTTCAGTGTTTGCAATTTTGTGGATTTTTGTGACATTTTCTGTTAATTGCTTGCGTGTCTGTTTGTAGTTTGTGTACATTTTTAATTCATATAATTCATGAAATATATATATATATATATATATATATATATAATATAGTATCTAATATATATATATATATATATATATATATATATTGCATTTTTCATTTAGGATTTAACTTTGCATTTTTAGGATTAATTAACAAATTAGGTGTTTTATAAGAAATGAAAAATCAAAAAAAAAAAACAAAATATAGTTCATTGTTGCACTTTTAATTTTGGTTTGGAATTTTTGGTAATTTTCTATAATTTGGTATTTAATTAGTTTGTTGTTAATTATTATTTGGAATTAATTAATTTGGTAGGATAATCTAGTTTTAAGAGTTAATTTAGTTTTTATTTTTATTCGAAAAAAAAAAGAAGAAAAAAAAAGAGAAGAAAGATTTTTGTTTTGAAAAGAAAACAGAAAGGAAGGGGGAATTAAGCTTGGAATTGTTTTGGGCCAGTCTCACTTCAATTGTTAAGCCCAGTTCTTCC
>NC_031993.1:20749936-20827461 GCF_001879085.1 Nicotiana attenuata
AGACCGGATGCCCAGGCCCAACACTCCAAACCCGGTCCAGCCCCCCCATATACCAAACGACATCGTTTCATGCCGGATTGATCTGGACCATCGAGGTTTTTATTAATCGAACGGTCAGGAACACGGGAGTCTTTGGTATAAGACTGTCTGAAGGCCCCCCGGCCCTAAGAACCCCCCTACCCCCCTCCGTCTCTCACCAGCCATTAGAGACGATTCAACATCACCGTCCTCCGCCGCAAACCGCCGGCCGGAAATCGCCTCCGCCGGCGGCAGGTCTCCGATGGCCACCAAATTAACACCACTTGACCGCCTTCCCCTCCTCTTTCCAAATCCATGCGCTGTCTCCTTCAAATCCCAGCCAAATTGTTAGAATAATCGAAACCCTAGCCGCCGCCTCCGTCGTATCCGGCGGCGCTGACCCCAACCCTCTCCAAAAACACACCCCAGAACCCCCTCGATCACCTCTTTCCAGATCCATGACTATTTTCCCTCGAATATTCCCCTAACTCGTCAAATCTCAAATCAAAGATAGACTTGAAAATGTTAAACTGGAATCTGTAGACTTGCTGATGATTAGGACCCAAATAGACCTCGATCATGTGTTTTCATCTGAGAACACGTGGTTGAGACCTCTTTTGTCGAAATCAAGAGTTTGAAGAAGAAATTCAAAACTGGCCATCTTTGATAGGTATTCTTCTTTGTTCATTCAATTTTGTTTTGTGTTTATGTTTTCTTAGCATTTCATCTTCCTTTCTTATTTTTTCTTTTTTTTCTTGATTTGGTTTTAATTGATAGTCACCTTAGGCTTCTGCATCAAGTTTAGGTTCATTATTAGTTAGCTGTTCATTTATTCTCCTTGCTTTCACTCTTTTCTTCTAGTCTTTTGTTTATCCTTTTGTTTTTGGCTTTCATATTTTCCTGTGATTCGGATTAGTTTCAGGCTGATTAAAATCAGTAGGTTTTAATTTTTTCAATCATGTAATTAGATTAGTACTTTGTGAGAACCTGTATTTGCTTGATTTGAGATGCGAGTTTGTTAATTACTTTGTGACTTTTTGTCAGCCTTTGCTCAATTGTTATCAGGTTGATTCATGATCAATTTTAGGGCATTTGGTAAGGTAGACTTGGGGGGGGGGGGGGGGACTAGAAGCCCATCCCTGTTGGGAGCCCAAAGGTTTTGGGTCAAACCTGATCTGTTTGGTCACTAGATGTAAAAATCAGGGTACTTTGGGGGTAATTTGGGTAGTTTGAGTAGGGAATCTTTCATAACGATTTGGAAACTTCTAGTGTAGGGGTTAATTTCATTTTTCAGGTTTTTGGATAAATAACTTGGAAAGCAAGTCAATAACTGGAGGGTCTCTAAGCTAATAACAGAATTTAAAAGGGACCTAAGGGGTGAAATAACTTCTAGAAATCTGCCCTACTTACTTGCCTATAAAGGCATTCTTTCTTGCCTGAGAAGGCAGAGATTTAAGAGCTAAAAACACAGAAAAATCAGAGACGGCTGGGGAAAAACAAAAAGAAGAAATCATTGTTCTATTGAATTCTCATTCTAGTTTTTTTGGGTTTTTTTGCTCCAAAACAATTCTGGTTCATTTTGGGAATTTGAGATGGTTTGATCTTGAGTTTGAAAAGGTTTTTTTTTGGTCTGAGCTTTGTTGGAGTTCACTGTTCCATTGATTTGGGACTGATTTTTAGTGGTTTTGATTCCTGAAAATTTGCTGGGTTAGCTGTTTGTTTGAAGTTGTTTTCCGGGCTGTGTTACCTCATTTTTGAGTTCAAAAGTCATTCTGCTGTTTATTCCTTGGCTGCTGGGGGTTGAGTTCATTCTGGTTGGCTGTTGTTGTTGATTTTGCTGTGTATTTGCTGATCAGTCACCCCTGTTTTCTTTCCATTTTCCAGGTACATATTCTAAGCCTATCATGATGTAGCTCTCAGTTGGGAATGAGAATGAAAGCCATGCTGGTTCCTTTTACTTTATGTGTTCATTCGAATCTATATAGTACACTTAGACTTGTTGATTATATAGATCGTCATGTTATGTAATTAATTAGAGATTGTTTTGAATTCATGAGATACATTTGGATCAGTTGGTTCTATTAGTTGTAGTGAAGGCTAATCTAGCGATTTATACTAGCTGAATACAGGGTTTGGTTCTAGTGCATGTATGGTGTATCGCTTCTTTGGTAGTTTATTGTATGTAGCTTTTGAATTCTATGCATGAAGTTCAGTATATTTTGGTTTTGGTTGTTCCATGTTTAGATATGTTAATAAAAGGAATGCAGGTCTGCTTTGGGTTTTAATCTGTGGTCCTGTGATTAGAAAATTACATTAAGTGATAGGTTGATTCAGGTCTACTTGTTGGAATTCTGATAATATTGGAGCATGCCTATTTCAATTTGAATTTATTGATTAGTTGGTAGGTTCTTATTTACCATGAATAGGGTAGTCAAATAAGGTCTGTATCTCTCTGTGGAGCTTAGTGCTTCCAATATTCAAAGGGTCTCGTGGTGCCCGAGACTCGAACTCGAGTCAGATTATCTGGTGGCCATGGCGTTAGTTTTCCGAGCTTGCCCCACTTTAGGTATCTATTTGGTGTTGCGGGGATTCGACGTCGAGTCCCTCACTCAAAAATAATAACAGCATATCTGCAGGAACTTGGGCTCATTCTTGGGCCCAAATGGAACAATTGTTTTCAAATGTGCCTAATTTGTTCGCATTGGGCTGTTAGCACGTTACTGATAGGCTGTCCCTCTTTGACTTCAAATCACCAATATGTTTGGGACTTGATTAAGCCTTGCTTTAAATAATCCATCTTCCTTTGTGCATCTTCTTTCTTTTGAGGTTGTTTCTTAGTCACATCCTGGGCCTTTCAAGTTAAGTGGCAAACTTGAATTAAGGGGTCTTCAATAATGGAGATCCCCTTGTTTGAGTTTGGACTTGATCTTAAGGCCCGAATTTTCTTGAATGCTTTTAATAGTAGTTAATCATAGTACTAATTAATTAAGTGTTTTTTAAAGACAACTTTAATAGATAATAATAGTTCATCTTTAGGACGCCCTTTAAAGAATAATTTGAGGTGCGCCGCGCCAAACAAAATTCACAAATTGCGTGGCCCTCTTTAGTTATACCTTTAAAATCTTAGAAACCGGGACGTGCCATTTAGCAAATTTTCATGGCCCTCGCAAAGTTAACAACACGTTAGTTGCTTTAGGCACGTTCCTTAATAATTTTACCTTCCTAAACTCGGGTGTGCATTTTATGCGACCCAAATCCAAATCCCAAAACATTGAATAAAATGTGTCGAGGATCCGGGTGCATTTCATGTGACGTGATCCAAAGACATATTTTAAACGACGTTCAACATTCTTTAAAATTGAAAAAGCGGTTAAAAGCTAAAATTTGCACATATGTTCAAACTGTATTAAAATCAGATAATTAAGCCAGATATAACAGTTGAGCGACCGTGCTAGAACCACGGAACCCGGGAATGCCTAACACCTTCTCCCGGGTTAACAGAATTCCTTACCCAGATTTCTGGTTCGCGACTGCTAAACAGAGTCAAACATTTTCCTCGATTCGGGATTCAAACCGGTGACTTGGGACACCATTAATCTCCTAAGTGGCGACTCTGAATCTCTTAATAAAATGAATCCCATTTCGATTGTCCTTTAATTGTAAAAACTCCCTTTATTACACTCCTTTCGGGGGTGTAGTAAGAAAAAGGAGGTGTGACAGCTCTGGCGACTCTGCTGGGGAAATTGACCCAGAACTTTTTGTTCAGGGTTCAGAATTCGAGCTCAGTTAAAATGTTATATTTGGCTTTATCTGATTTTCCTACATGTTTCATGGCTTATGTGCTAAATGTTTTACCGCTTTGATATTTTTTGAATTGTATATAAACTGTCGCGAATCCCTTCCTCTCTCTGAGTCTTCTACATCATCGAGAAGGGTGCACTTCGTGTAGCTTCTCTTCTGTTTAGAGTCTTTTCCCATTTAGAACGAGGTTTGGATAAGTTGCTAAGCCGACGGAGCTTCTGTATCCCCGGTACGCTGCCTCCCCCTCGGCTCGGGTTGTCTGCTCGGGTAAACCAGGTCTAGACCAATAAATCTAGGGTTCAAACCTAGAAGAACAAAAACTCATGCCGGATCCCTAGTAGGACGCTTGTTTGCATCATGTGCATCTGACTTAGGGGACTCAACACAGGGGTTGGGTCCGTCTAGGACAGGTGACCTGAAATAAGTTGACCATTCTGATGCATCTTACGTGCTACTTGCGCATTTATTTGCTCGGCTTTGCATGTTGACCGGCTTGTCTAAATGAGTGAAGTATGAAAATAAGCAGTGTCAGGACTAAGTGAGGGTGACCATTTGTTATGAAAAACCAATATCCAAGTAGTGCCGAAATGCTGCCGAATTTTTGAGAAAATGAAAGAAAAAGAAGAAAAGTAGTTTTGTTTTAGTTTGTTTTGTTTACCAATGGAAAAGAAAAACAAAAAAAAAAGAGTTTTATTTTCAAATTAGTTTGTTTATTAGCAACTGAAAAAGAAAATATGAAAAAGAATCATGCTTTCAGAAATAGTGTATTTGCCAACAAAAACAAAAGAGTCTTATTTCCAAAAAAAATAGTTAGGATTATTTGACCGAACTACGCCGGTTTGATTCTCACCGGATGTGAGATACGTAGGTAACCCTCATCGGGTCCAACCTCCCTTTTGCGAAAATAGCCAAAAATACCAAGACTTTAACTTTTTGTCAAAATAAGTCGGGTGCCGCCATTCTTGTTTAAAATAAGCCGAGTGTCCCCAAAAGGGCGCCGGAAGGCTATTTTTGCAAGAACAGCCACCCTGAGTCATTTTTAAATGGTTGGCGGGCACAGCCTTGAAATCTCCCTCCCGGAAGTGCTGAGAGGCCGTATTTGCAAAACCAAGTCTTTGCTTTCTTAGATAAACTTTTTGAAAAAATAGCCACTTTTCTTTTAAGTCACAATAAGTCAGCTTTCTTTAAATAGTCACACTTTTCCTTAGAACTCCTTGTCCAGGATGACCCAGTTGACATTGAAACCTTCTCAGTCTTGCGCAGGCCCGCGGTGATGCCGAGAGATGCCCCGCGGGCCCCAGGATTTGAAGTTTTGATGTATTCTTAGATAATCGAGTCTGTATTTCTGCTTTTGAGTCTGGTTTTTGTACTTTCCTTTTCCGAGAAAAGAAAAACAAATAGTCTAATAGCTTTGTAATCGCAGTTGTTATTTAATGAAAATTTGAAAATTCCCGAAAAATTATTTCTTTATTTTTGCATTAATTTGCAAGAACTACGCTTGGTCTGATTCATGCGGGGTCATGATACGTAGGCAATCTCCATAGGATTCGACCGTAACCAAAAAACAAAAAAAATAAAAAGGGCAAATAAGAGAAAATAAAAAGAGAGCAAGAGAAAAGAAAGAAACGAGCGGAAAAACAATAGGAACAAGAAAAACCAAGGCAAAAGAAAAGAAAGAAAGGAAAAGAGAGGAAAATGAGAGGAAAGCAAAGAAAAGAGGGAAAGGCAAGAAACAAACAATGAAAAACACGAGGGAAGAATTAGAGGAAAGGCATGGCAAATAAAGAAAAATGAAAGCCGGGATAACGCATGCAACCAAGCGAAGTCATAATAGAAATGGTTAACTGCTTAGGTGCATTCGTTCCCCAAATGTGCGGTTATCTATCTATTAACGCTCTAACCGCTAACAAAGTCGTTGATGATGAGTCTAGGCAGGTGGTTAAGTTGACTGGCGTTCTGGCAACCCATTCCTACAACACCCGCTCAAAGGATAAGTCAAACATGGTCAACCAGGAGTTAGAAGCAAGCATTGTCGACCCGTCTAGGGAGGAGGGAGTAGTGGACGTTAATGCAATGAATGAGGAGATGTATAAACTGAAGCAGCAAATGGCCGAGATGTACCAGGCCTGGTCGAAGGGACATCCACCACCAGCCTACCCTGCTAACCCTACCTACATCCCACCGTTAACTCAGCCTCAAGATCCTCCCACAGTGAACTCATCTCCAGCCTTCCCTACTTACCAGTAGTACTACGGAACCACCTCTCAAACACCACCACCTCCACCACCCAAACAAATTCCATGCCCTCCACCACCAGTTACCCCTATGTTTGTGGCTCCTCCACCTGCCGCATTACACAGATCCTCTAGCGAACCTTTGTTCCAAACCCATGCTAACCAATATTACCCACCCAAACCCACCTTCAAACCATCAGAACTGTCACGACCCAAACCGAAGGGCCGCAACGGGCACCCGGTGCCTTACTCAACCGAGTACCAATGTAACATATCTTTCTTATCATACTATCATAGGTAAATGAGCTAGAAAACCCTTCATGAGATAACAAGAATAAAACATAAGGGACTACTCAACATATGATGACCCAACATGATATACAAACTTATACATGTGACATACGGGCCTATAAGGCCGACATGACCATTTGTAAACTCAAAACATAGGCCGACAAGGCCATACAAGTATCCATACACCTGACATCTGTCTACAAGCCTCTAAGAGTACATAAAATCATAAAGGTCGGGACAGGGCCCCGCTATACCAATCAATACATATCCAAAGCATACTGACCAAATAGGCAACTCCGGAGCAAGTGGAGTACACCAACACCTTCGCTGAGCTGATAGCCTACTAGGAGGAATGTCAACCTGTCTATCGGGACCTGCGGGCATGAAACGCAGCGTCCCCAGGCAAAAGGGACGTTAGTACGAATAAAGTACCGAGTATGTAAGGCAGGAAAACATAAACCAGAACAGTAATGTAAAGAGAGATAGAGGAGATACAACCTGTAACATCTGAGTGCCTCTGGGGGCTACTGACATGAAATGCATAATACATATATATACATAAACTTTTAAAAACATACGCCTCTGTGGGCATCATCATCGTCATATCGTACCCGGCCTCAAAGAGGACTCGGTAAAAANTCAGGAACACGGGAGTCTTTGGTATAAGACTGTCTGAAGGCCCCCCCGCCCCTCAGAACCCCCCTACCCCCCTCCGTCTCTCACCAGCCATTAGAGACCATTCAACATCACCGTCCTCCGCCGCAAACCGCCGGCCGAAAATCGCCTCCGCCGGCGGCAGGTCTCCGATGGCCACCAAATTAACACCACTTGACCGCCTTCCCCTCCTCTTTCCAAATCCATGCCCTGTCTCCTTCAAATCCCACCCAAATTGTTCGAATAATCGAAACCCTAGCCGCCGCCTCCGTCGTGTCCGGCGGTGCTGACCCCAACCCTCTCCAAAAACACACCCCAGAACCCCCTCGATCACCTCTTTCCAGATCCATGACTATTTTCCCTCGAATATTCCCCTAACTCGTCAAATTTCAAATCAAAGATAGACTTGAAAATGTTAAACTGGAATCTGTAGACTTGCTGATGATTAGGACCCAAATAGACCTCGATCATGTGTTTTCATCTGAGAACACGTGGTTGAGACCTCTTTTGTCGAAATCAAGAGTTTGAAGAAGAAATTCAAACTTGGCCATCTTTTCTAGGTATTCTTCTTTGTTCATTCAATTTTGTTTTGTGTTTATTTTTTCTTAGCATTTCATCTTCCTTTCTTATTTTTTCTTTTTTTTCTTGATTTGGTTTTAATTGATAGTCACCTTAGGCTTCTGCATCAAGTTTAGGTTCATTATTAGTTAGCTGTTCATTTATTCTCCTTGCTTTCACTCTTTTCTTCTAGTCTTTTGTTTATCCTTTTGTTTTTGGCTTTCATATTTTCCTGTGATTCGGATTAGTTTCAGGCTGATTAAAATCAGTAGGTTTTAAGTTTTTCAATCATGTAATTAGATTAGTACTTTGTGACAACTTGTATTTGCTTGATTTGAGATGCGAGTTTGTTAATTACATTGGGACTTTTTGTCAGCCTTTGCTCAATTGTTATCAGGTTGATTCATGATCAATTTTAGGGCCTTTGGTAAGGTAGACTTGGGGGGGGGGGGGGGCATCAGAAGCCCATCCATGTTGGGAGCCCAAAGGTTTTGGGTCAAACCTGATCTGTTTGGTCACTAGATGTAAAAATCAGGGTACTTTGGGGGTAATTTGGGTAGTTTGAGTAGGGAATCTTTCATAACGATTTGGAAACTTCTAGTGTAGGGGTTAATTTCATTTTTCAGGTTTTTGGATAAATAACTTGGAAAGCAAGTCAATAACTGGAGGGTCTCTAAGCTAATAACAGAATTTAAAAGGGACCTAAGGGGTGAAATAACTTCTAGAAATCTGCCCTACTTACTTGCCTATAAAGGCATTCTTTCTTGCCTGAGAAGGCAGAGATTTAAGAGCTAAAAACACAGAAAAATCAGAGACGGCTGGGGAAAAACAAAAAGAAGAAATCACTGTTCTATTGAATTCTGATTCTAGTTTTTTTTGGTTTTTTTGCTCCAAAACAATTCTGGTTCATTTTGGGAATTTGAGATGGTTTGATCTTGAGTTTGAAAAGGTTTTTTTTGGTCTGAGCTTTGTTGGAGTTCACTGTTCCATTGATTTGGGACTGATTTTTAGTGGTTTTGATTCCTGAAAATTTGCTGGGTTAGCTGTTTGTTTGAAGTTATTTTCCGGGCTGTCTTACCTCATTTTTGAGTTCAAAAGTCATTCTGCTGTTTATTCCTTGGCTGCTGGGGGTTGAGTTCATTCTAGTTGGCTGTTGGTGTTGATTCTGCTGTGTATTTGCTGATCAGTCACCCCTGTTTTCTTTCCATTTTCCAGGTACATGTTCTAAGCCTATCATGATGTAGCTCTCAGTTGGGAATGAGAATGAAATCCATGCTGATTCCTTTTACTTTATGTGTTCATTCGAATCTATATAGTACACTTAGCCTTGTTGATTATATAGATCGTCATGTTAGGTAATTAATTAGAGATTGTTTTGAATTCATGAGATACATTTGGATCGGTTGGTTCTGTTAGTTGTAGTGAAGGATAATCTAGTGATTTATACTAGCTGAATACAGGGTTTGGTTCTAGTGCATGTATGGTGTATCGCTTCTTTGGTAGTTTATTGTATGTAGCGTTTGAATTCGACGCATGAAGTTCAGTATATTTTGGTTCTGGTTGTTCCATGTTTAGATATGTTAATAAAAGGGATGCAGGTCTGCTTTGGGTTTTAATCTGTGGTCCTGTGATTAGAAAATTACATTTAGTGATAGGTTGATTCAGGTCTACTTGTTGGAATTCTGATAATATTGGAGCATGCCTATTTCAATTCGAATTTATTGATTAGTTGGTAGGTTCTTATTTACCATGAATAGGGTAGTCAAATAAGGTCTGTATCTCTTTGTGGAGCTTAGTGCTTCCAATATTCAAAGGGTCTTGTGGTGCCCGAGACTCGAACTCGAGTCAGATTATCTGGTGGCCATGGCGTTAGTTTTCTGAGCTTGCCCCACTTTAGATATCTATTTGGTGTTGCGGGGATTCGACGTCGAGTCCCTCACTCAAAAATAAGAACAGCATATCTGCAGGAACTTGGGCTCATTCTTGCGCCCAAATGGAACAATTGTTTTCAAATGTGCCCAATTTATTCGCATTGGGCTGTTAGCACGTTACTGATAGGCTGTCCCTCTTTGACTTCAAATCATCAATATGTTTGGGACTGGATTAAGCCTTGCTTTAAATAATCCATCTTCCTTTGTGCATCTGCTTTCTTTTGAGGTTGTTTCTTAGTCTCATCTTGGGCCTTTCAAGTTAAGTGGCAGACTTGAATTAAGGGGTCTTCAATAATGGAGATCCCCTTGTTTGAGTTTGGACTTTATCTTGAGGCCCGAATATTCTTGAATGCTTTCAATAGTAGTTAATTCATAGTACTAATTAATTAAGTATTTTTTAGAGACAACTTTAATAGATAATAATAGTTCATCTTTAGGACGCCCTTTAAAGAATAATTTGAGGTGCGCCGCGCCAAACAAAATTCACAAATTGCGTGGCCCTCTTTAGTTATACCTTTAAAATCTTAGAAACCGGGACGTGCCATTTAGCAAATTTTCATGGCCCTCGCAAAGTTAACAACGCGTTAGTTGCTTTAGGCGCGTTCCTTAATAATTTTACCTTCCTAAACTCGGGTGTGCATTTCATGCGACCCAAATCCAAATCCCAAAATGTTGAACAAAATGTGTCGAGGATCCGGGTGCATTTCATGTGACGTGATCCAAAGACATATTTTAAACGACGTTCAACATTCTTTAAAATTGAATAAAAGCGGTTAAAAGCTAAAATTTGCACACAGGTTCAAACTGTATTAAAATCAGATAATTAAGCCAGATATAATAGTTGAGCAACCGTGCTAGAACCACGGAACCCGGGAATGCCTAACACCTTCTCCCGGGTTAACAGAATTCCTTACCCAGATTTCTGGTTCGCGACTGTCAAACAGAGTCAAACCTTTTCCTCGATTCGGGATTCAAACCGGTGACTTGGGACACCATTAATCTCCCAAGTGGCGACTCTGAATCTCTTAATAAAATGAATCCCATTTCGATTGTCCTTTAATTGGAAAAACTCCCTTTATTACACTCCTTTCGGGGGTGTAGTAAGAAAAATGAGGTGTGACAGCCCCTTGCATATGCATACTCGGACTTCCTTCCCCATGTTAATAACATGCCAAGCACACCATTGAACAATTCAAACCAATCAAATAGCAAATTTGGGACATCTCAACCTCAGAAACTGACTCCTTAGGATAACTACTTTCAGTCCAACTTACTCACTCTAACTGAAAAGTTTAATAAAGTCGCCTATCTATCATGAACCATGTGCCCTCACCACAAAACCAAGAAAGATAGTCCGTACAGTCAAATAAAATTTGATCGTAATTTAAGGACTTCAAACAATTGAAGAATTCTCTCACTCTCTCAAGGAAGTTCACATGCGCACAAAAGGTGCCATATGCTTGCCCTTAATGTAAATCTCTACTAATGTAAGCTTGCTCGATCTAAAATCAATTAGGACTTTTCATGGTTGTAATGTGGGCTAAGGGACGGGTAGGATATATTTAGGAATAGTGGTTCACCCTCCTAAGCACTTTAACACGTCACATTATCAACTTTAAACGCAAAATTCTTCAATCCCAACTTCCATTTTACAACTAAAGTCACTCCCAACAAAGTTCCCTTTTTTCTTTTTGAGCACTACTTTAATTTATACCCCACTAGCAAGAACAATATGTCAATTTATTCTCTCTTTTTTTCTTTCTTCTTTGTTTTCCAGATTTTTTTCTTTCTTTCAACGCTTCTCACTAGTGGTGTATTATTTAACAGAATAAGTGTACCCTTCTTCTTTTCATTGGTTCCACTCAAAAGCCACCCAAATCCCCTATTTACTTCCTTTTAGCGCTCATTTCACAATTAAAGTGCTTTAAGAGGTAAAAGGATCAAAAGTCCCAATTAAGAAAAAAGGAGTATAGGCTTGTAATGTGGGTGCTTAATAAAAAGGTCTACAGGCTCAAAATGGCTTACTAGGAATGATTTTGATTGTGGTAGCATTATAGTTCAGAAGGATCAAAGAAGGCCCAAAATCATATTTCAAACTGAGCAAAACCTAGGATTTCGCTTCAACTCACATACCGGGCAAGTTCTGGACACAAATGTACTACACGAGACTTATACAAAAATCTCACCACACATTGGCACATGATTCACTTAGGATGACTACATTTCAACTTTCAATCAAAACAAGTACTAAGTTAAGCCCCAATTTTTAATGCACACAGCACAGCAGTTAGCACAGGAGTCAAGACAATGACCCTAAGCGTCACAAAAAAAGCTATTCAACTTTTAAAGGGAAAACTAGTTCTCACAAACTCATGGCGAAAGTTATAATCCACATGCTCAGGTCTAACTCTGTTAGTATCAAACAAGTCACAGAATATGCTGAATTTAGTTTGAGTCTTTATATCCTACACTACTCAAAAAAGAAAAACTAGTACCCGGTTCAAGAATTCATCCCTTGGAAAAGAACCGATGACCAAAGAAAAACCAAGGGTGATTATTGCCTAATAGATTAAATTTACTAACTACTCAAGACTAATAAAATCTTTTTGTGCTTTTCTTTAGTTTTCTGTCAATCTCATAATACTAACTCTAATTTCAAGAATCAAATGAAAAACTTTTTGTATTTTTTCAAGGACCTTAATCCCTTGAGAGAGCTGTCCAGGTGGTCTGTCATCAGTAAAAGTCCCCTATTTTCTGATTTTCTTTTTTTTATATAAATAATTATTATACGGCTACTTACTACAACTAAGCACAATAAGAAACTGAGAGTTACTATATATAGATTAATTACTAACTATTACAGGCCATTAATTCAGTGAATATTACAGCCCCCAACAGTATCAAAAGCAACAAAAATTATAATAGTTACATACACTCATCCACATAAAAAAATATCAATAACCCCCACCCCACACTTAGAACCGTGCGTTGTCCCCAATGCACAAAAATAAAGTAGAGTAGGGTGAGAAAGAACTCCCTCAAGTCAAGGTGGAGGGCTCCTCCGCGGTCTGTGAAAGAGCAGTAGCAGCAGTGGTATGGGCAGCCGGGATGGAGGTAGCAGCAACATCCGAGTGGGTACTCGAAGCACCCACGACATCTATCATGGCCCCCTCTGGCCTAGCAATAGCATCCTCACGAATAGGGAGCTTGGTCACAGTCCTATCATCGCCAATTGGAGCTGAGTCTGTAGCATGCGACACAGCGGCCTCAGTAGGCATGAAGGATGGAGCCTCAGGGACTATAGGAGGAGCAGAGGTAGATGGTCCAGCAGTGGATGATGCAAGCAACTGTGAGATATCTATATCTGTATTTTGAACCAAAGCACGGAGGAGTAATGATACCTCCCTCATCACCGTGACCTGCTCAGCCTGGACTCGGCTTAGATCCGCATGAGTCTGAATCAACTCAGCTCTAGTGGCACTCAACTCTGCACGAGTCGCTATCAACTCAGCCTTGTTCTCTTTCATATCAGCTTGCATCTGCTCAAACAACTGCTGAATGGTGAGCTTAGAGGACCTTCCCTTGTTTGGCTCTAGTACATGAGTAACATCATATGGTCCTGGATCTTTAGCCTCCATGTCATCATTCTCCTTGTCCCATAGTACTCCCATCTCAGTCAAGTAAGCCAATAGGGTATTTGCAAAGAACAACCTCCACTTCTAGTTTATCCTGGTACGCTACATCTGGTCGTGCATGATGGCCTTCAAGTTGAGTGGTATCCCCTCCAATAAAGACATACAACACTACGTGACCGGTAGTCGAGGGAGTATACTAGTTTAGTTGTTGGTCGNAAAGAAAGAAAGACAAAAAAATGCCAAAAAGAAAGTGAATTAGATAAAAAAGTTGAAGGGATTCAAAAAAACATGATGAAAGACATGGAGTAAAGAGAAAAGGAGAAAAATGAATGTCATGACCATAAAGAGTGACGTTACGTCTCTCTAGTTCCCCCGAGGAAAAAGAAATTGACTCAAAGAGTGGTCAATGTACTCCCATCTCAGTCAAGTAAGCCAATAGGGTATTTGCAAAGAACAACCTCCACTTCTAGTTTATCCTGGTACGCTACATCTGGTCGTGCATGATGGCCTTCAAGTTGAGTGGTATCCCCTCCAATAAAGCATACAACACTAGTGACCGGTATCGAGGGATATCAGTTTTGTGTTGGCATGGCATCAGGCGGTTGCATGTGAAATTTAGAACCACACGTGCTAACACACTCATGAGTTCTTTGGCAAGAGAATGGTACTCCACACTCCCATGCTTCCGATTTGCATCTTTCTTGGTTGGGCATAGGACAAACTTAATGTGTGAATAATTAGGTGCCTTGCATATAGAGTCAAACCTGTCCGTTAGTGTGTGTGGCACCCCTAAGAAATTGTTCAGAGCTTCAGCGGAGACATNAAATCAATTCGAGAGGTGCAACAATCGGGGACCTATCGTTGAAGGGCCACGGGAAGGCCAACCTTACTATTGTCAGAGAGCTTACGCCAATTGGCGTAAAGCTCTCTGATAATAGTAAGGTTGGCCTTGCCGTGGCCCTACAAGATAGGTCCCCATTGTTGCACCTCTCAAATTGATTTCAGAAAATTTTGATAATTTTTCTTAAGTGTTCCAATATTGATTGGCTTTTCTAGAATATACTTCTTTGAACCCAGGATCTTATCATAAGCTCGGAATGTCTTTTCACTAACAAAATTCTTCTCCCAATCAGCTCGGTCTATTGGTTCACCCTCATCTTCATCACTCATATCGACTTGTCTTAGCTCATCATCTGAATCAGACTCGGACTTAGATTCTGCAGTAGCCTTCTGCTTCCCTTTATCTTTCGGGTCACTCTGCTTGGAGGATTTGCTCTGGTGCGGCACAGGTTCTCCGATCTCTATCCCCTTGCTAAGCAAATTTGATGATGTTTTTGTAGTACCTCTCTTCACAGTCCTCCTTACTAATGGTTCCTCCTCTTCTTGCTCCGATTCATCAATTAACTGCCTAGTAGGCAGTTCCTTTGCTTTCTCAGTCTGTTTCCTTTTTGTTCTGTGGCTTTGGAGCACCTGTTGCCTTTCCGGTTGGCTTTTTAGGCGGTTGTTTGTTCTCATCTCTTTCTTGTTGCTTGGACATTTTGCTTATTACCGCCATTTTGTGAACCTAAGTACCTACAATGCAAAGAAGTCAACAATTAGTGTACAGAACAGTGAAGTTTCAGCTATAATGCAACTGTGTAAAGGCGTGCAAGCCTAATCATTCGCATGGTCATGCCATTCAGTATTTCATGAAAATACAGCCCATGGCTTTCAGCGCGGATAAATTAACAGGTACTTCATTCAAATTCACAAATGAGCAATGCACTTTATAGACATCATTATGCACACAGGAGAGTGATTCTATTGATGTTCACAAACCATGTTCAATTACATAAAATAACGCACTCGACCCCACACTATTCTCAAGACATAAAAATACGCACAAAGTGCACATAATGCAGCTGCTGGACAATGTACATCACAATACAAGCAGTTAAGCAACTTATTTGCATTCAATTCAATCAGGTCGTTGGTCACTTGAACGCCGATGGTCATTATACGCCTCAAAACGTGAGTTGAAGGAGGGGTGAGCACCCATAACTCCAACACTTTCAAACGCTGTACACAATCAATCAAACGACCCCACACTTATTCACTAGCATATACTAGTGTTGCTCGGTTACTCAGACTTCGTCGGCGCCTAAATTTACCTCACAGGCAATTCGTCGAACATGTGGTATGCAACAGTTATGCCTAGTTTGTTCTATCAATTAGTTAATTCGATTGCCCTCCCAAAATTAACGAGATGAAGAGAATTCTAGTTTATCATCACGAAACCATCACAGATAACAGTGAATACAAGCAAAAACCTTAAAATTGTTCAAGGTCCCATGTTAAGGTTATGTGTAGAATTCAACTTGGTGCAACCTAATCTAGGGGAATATGGGGTGGGGATTCTGTTGCTACCAGCGAGAGAGAGAAGAGAAGGGAATTAGGAGAGAGAAGAAAAGAGGAAGAAGAAGGACAAGTACCTGTTATCGTCGAGGTTGGAGGCATTTAGGGGCGACGGGTTGAGAGAAAAAGAGTGAGGGAGGGGATTTAGGTGTTTCAAGTGTTTTAATGTAACACTTACCCGGGATGCTAAGGTGGACGCTATAGCTGGAGTTCACTGCCTTGTGCAGTTTGCCTCAAATTTTCGGGCTCTTAGGGGGGATGCGATGCATCCACCCTGTTTTCCCACACCTAAACATATATATTTTTTTTTGTCTAATAAATACATACAAGACTAATTCCAACAAAAATAATGAAATACAAATTTAAGGAACCCCTAGAAAAAAAATCAAAAATACAAAGTAAACGGGAAAAATGAACAAACTACGAAAACAAAAGAAAATACTTAGGTTGCCTCCCAAAAAGCGCCTGATTTAACATCGCAGCACGACACAACACGTTCTTCACGCCTCATCCAAGTCCAGCGAGGGCTTGTGATGTGCAATGTCACCACCCCAATAGTGTTTTACTCTCTGGCCAGTTACCAAGAATGTCGCATTGGAACTCGTATCACGCAATTCCACCGCTCCATGAGGTTTCACAGTAACCACTTCAAAAGGACCTGACCATCGAGATTTAGGCTTTCCGAAAAAGCTTTAGCCTCGAATTAAACAAGAGAACTTCTTGACCTGGCCAAACTCGCAATGTTGGATGTGCTTATCATGCCACCTATTGGTGTTTTCTTTATACAATTTGGCGTTTTCATGCGCGTGCAACCGGAACTCATCAAGCTCGTTGAGTTGTAGCAACCTCTTCTCACCAGCTAAGTCCATCTCAATATTTTGCTTTTTAATCGCCCAATATGCTTTGTGTTCAAGCTCAATGGGCAGGTGGCACCCCTTCCCATAAACCAACCTGTACGGAGAAGTACATATGGGGGTCTTGTATGCAGTGCGATATGCCCATAATGCGTCGTTCAGCTTCCCGGCCCAATCCTTTCTATTTCCACTTAATGTTTTCTCTAGAATTTGCTTTACCTCTCTGTTTGAAACTTCCACTTGACCACTTGTCTGGGGTGATAGGCAGTGGAAACTTTGTGCTTAACTCTATACTTTGCAAGAACATTATTCAGTAATTTATTACAGAAGTGAGTTCCTCCGTCACTTATCAACACTCTTGGAGTCCCAAAGTGTGTGAAGATGTGCTTCTTTTCAATGCTTACCACTACCTTTGCGTCATTAGTAGGAAGAACAATGACCTCCACCCATTTAGACACATAGTTGACCGCCACCAAGATGTACCTGTGACCATTAGAATATGGGAACGGTCCCATGAAATCAATCCCCCAAATATCAAAAAGCTCTACCGCCAGAATATTTTGCAAAGGCATCTCATGCTTCTTCCTGATTGTTCCAGTTCTTTGGCATCTGTCACACTTTTGAACAAAGGCATGTGCATACTTAAACAATTTTGGCCAATAAAACCTGATTGTAGCACTTTTTGGGTGGTTCTATCACCACCGTGATGACCTCCGTATGGTGAAGCATGACAGTCATGCAGTATTGCACTCATCTCTTCCTCAGGGACACACCTCTGTACCAACTGATCCGTGTACAACCTATATAGGAATGGCTCATCCCACATGTAGAGCCTCACATCATGTAGGAACCTTCTTCTATATCGGGTGTCAATTCTGGTGGTGTCACCCCACTTGCAATAAAATTCACATAATCTGCATACCACGGGGGTTCACTTGAGGTGATTGCTAATAACTGCTCATCCGGAAATGTTTCTTTGAATGACCCTCCTTCAGCTACATGGCTGCGATTTTCTAATCTGGACAAGTGATCGGCCACTTGATTCTCTGTCCCTTTTCGATCTCGGATCTCTAAGTGAAACTCTTGCAGGAGGAGGACCCAACGAATCAGCCTCGGCTTGGCGTATTTCTTTTCAAACAAGTATCTGATAGCTGAATGATCTGTGTAGACAATAACTTTGGTTCCTATTAGATAGGATCTGAACTTGTCAAAAGCCCACACCACTGCAAGCAACTCTTTTCAGTAACTGTGTAGTTAATCTGGGCTGGATTCAGAGTTTTACTCGCATAGCAAATGGAGTGAAAGATTTTATTTCTCCTTTTCCCCAAAACAGCTCCAATTTCTATATTACTCACATCACACATCAACTCAAATGGCTGCTCCCAATCCGGAGCAATGATAATTGGTGCAGTCACTAACCTTCCCTTCAACTCCTTAAATGCTTTCAGACAGGCATCATCAAACTTGAAGGGGACATCTTTCTCTAAAATCCTGCACAAAGGAGATGAAATTTTTGAAAAGTCTTTAATTAAATGACGATAAAAACCTGCATGGCCCTAGAAACTGCGAATGCCTTTGACAAATGTCGGTGGGGGTAATTTTTCAATCGCCTCCACCTTTGCTTTGTCCACTTGCAAACCATTTTTGGACACCTTGTGCCCCAAAACTATACCTTCACGTACCATGAAATGGCACTTTTCCCAGTTCAACACCAGGTTCGTCTCTTCACACCTAGTAAGCACTTTATCAAGGTTCATTAAACAATTATTAAAAGAGCACCCAAACACATAAAAGTCATCCAAGAACACTTCTACAAATCTCTCAACCATGTCAGTAAAATAGCCATCATCCACCTTTGAAAAGTCGCAGGTGCATTACAGAGATCAAAGGGCATTCTCTTGAACGCATACGTGCCATAGGGACACGTAAATGTAGTTTTCTCTTGGTCCTCTAGGGCTATCGCAATCTGATTATACCCTAAATAACCATCTAGGAAACAATAGTATTCTTGGCTAGCTAATCTATCAAGCATTTGGTCAATAAAGGGGAGGGGAAAGTGGTCCTTTTGGGTGGCATTGTTCAATTTTCTATAATCTATGCAAATTCTCCACCCAGTGAAAATTCTTGTGGGAATCAAGTCATTATTTTAATTAACCAATACAGTCATCCCCCCTTTCTTAGGAATACATTCGACGGGGCTTACCCATTTGCTATCAGAAATTGGAAATACAATACTTGCATCAAGCCACTTAATCACTTCTTTTCTTACCACCTCTTTTATGATTGGGCGGCATTGTTGCTCTACACTTGGCTTGTGTCCGTACTCCATGAGGATTTTATGTATGCAGAAAGCTGGACTAATGCCTTTAATGTCAAACATCGTCCACCCAATTGCTCGCATGTGCTCACGTAGCACTCTCAATAGCTTTTCTTCCTGGAATTTAGACAAGTTAGAAGAAACAATAACAGGTAAAGTTTCAGAACCACCCAAATGAGCATATTAGAGGTGAGGAGGCAGGGGTTTAAGCTCCAATTTTGGAGCTTCTTCTATAGACGGCTTTGGAGGAGGCCTATTTAGGGGTTCAAATGGGTGTATTCCCTGCATGTAAGCACAAGATGCATCAAGGATATGCATCATTTCCTCAACATCATCAATCTCCAAGGATTCGAACAACATGAGTGCTTTCTCTAGAGAATCATCTAGATATACACTCGTGTCAAGAAGTTACTCCTCCACTTCCACTACAGATATCATCGAGAGCTCCTCATAGTGGCGGGGAAGTTGGATTTCTTTGTAGACATTAAAGACTGCTTCCTCGTCATCCACCCTAAAAATTAGTTTTCCCTCTCTCACATTAATAATTGCATCACCAGTCGCTAAGAGAGGTCGTCCCAATATGATTGGAACAGTTCATCAGCCTCATAATCTAGGATAATGAAGTCAGCAGGGAAGATGAATTTCCCAATTTGCAGAAACACATCTTCAATCACTTCCTCAGGATATGCTATAGACCTATCAGCCAGCTGCAACATCACAGTAGTTGGTCTTGGAGCTCCCAGACCCAATTGCTTGAACAAGGATAGGGGCATCAGATTTATGCTTGCTCCCAAGTCACAAAGAGCACGACCCATATCAATATTACCAATTCGCACAGAGATGGTGAAGCTGCCAGGATCTTTTAGCTTTTGAGGAAGCTTGTTTTGGACCCTTGAAGTGCACTCCTCAGTAAGTGCAACTGTCTCAAATTCAGTCAATCTCCTCTTGTGAGCCACTATATCTATTATGTACTTAGCATACTTTGGAATTTCACAAAGTACATCCACCAATGGAATATTCAATTGAACCTAGCTCAACATAGAGAGAAATTTGTTGAACATGAGATCATCATTCTTTTTCTGCAATCGCTGGGGAAAGGTGGTGGTGGCCTTGCAGTCTCCACTGGTTCTAAACTTGCTTCTTCTTTCTTTGACTCGTGTGTTGCTTTAGGAATCAACTCCCCCTCGGGTATAGGCTTGTCCTTTCTCTTATTTGGCACTTCCCCTAGATCCCTCCCGTTTCTGAGTGTAACTACATTAACTTGAGGGTTCTTCTCTATATCACTGGGGAGAGCGCTTGCAGGCCTAGTATTTTGATTTGCTGCTAATTGCCCATTTACCTCTCAAGATTTCTGAAATTGGTCTTGAGCTGTTAATTGTCAAGAAACAACTTCTTCAACAAATCATTCGTACTCTCTGTAGACATGTGATTTTTAACCCTCCCCAAGATTTTTCATATTTTAGCATGTAAATATATAATTTAGGCCTAATAGCGTTATTTCAATTAATTTTGACTCTTTTGCTTTATTTTATTACAAGAAAAATGAAAACTACAAAAAAAATATTTTAGTTTATGTATTTTTCATAAATTTAAAAAAAACGCAAAAATAGTACCTTATTTTTATCTTTATATACTATCGAAAACACAAAA
Organism: Nicotiana attenuata; assembly: GCF_001879085.1. Taxonomy (NCBI): domain Eukaryota; kingdom Viridiplantae; phylum Streptophyta; class Magnoliopsida; order Solanales; family Solanaceae; genus Nicotiana; species Nicotiana attenuata. The sequence continues at coordinate 20,770,274 of NC_031993.1, forward strand.
AAATAGTTTCATGTTTTGTTTAATTTATTAGGATTAGCTTTGGCATTGTGTAGTATTTTTACCCTATTTTAAAAGGAGTCAATTAAGGTGATGGATTACAATTTTAAGAGTTTTAGAGCCCAACCCTTGGCCCAATTCGGATTAGTCCATTAAGCCTAGGGATCCTTCTAAACTATTCTTTGGGACAAAAAAAAATAAAAGACCCTAAGGACTTAACATAAAAGACCTAGGGACTAATTGGCAAAATACACATAATAATAAACTAAACCTAGACTCTACATATAGTAATGCCTACCATCTAAAGAAGACAATAAAATCACGCCTGGAAAAATACTGAGGAGCACAACTTTTCAACAAAACGACCCCCTCCCCGGAACTTCCAGCTTGATTCTGTCCAAACGACCCCTCCGATTTTCGCCCTCACCACCTCCTTCGTCTCTCAGCACACCCATCAAAACCAGACTTAACGCTTAAGATGCTTTCCGGTGCCGATTGAAGTTCCATCCGATTCGAGGTTGCGAGTCCGGTTCGAGTTCAAAATTTCGTCGTTTGGCACTCAATTATGACTGTGTAATTGCTGAAAATTTCAATTGAATGAAGCTTTAATCTCAGATGCTCTGAATTTCCGATTCGTTTGCTTGGCCAGTCGATTGTTAGTTTTGGTTCGTATATGCTTCGTCGCCATTAATCTCGATTAGCGTCGTTTGAACTGATGACTGAATAGTTAGCGTCTTCTCCGCCACTGCTTCTTCTTCGCCGGTCAAAATTCCAGCAAGCTCGAACTCTAAGCATCTCAGAGTTTGTTGTCCGAGAGGCGAGGCAGTCCGGTCAGGGATTCTATGAGATTCCGTCGAGGTTCGATTTGAGATCGTCGTACTTTGTTTCCGGTTTGAGGTTTGAGTTTCAATTCTTTCATATACATATGCTATTTCAGCCTATTTACGATGCTCTGTTTATTGTGTCAATGGTAGTGACAAGAATGATATTAGCCTTTGATTTAATCATGTTTGTCTATTGTTTGAGATTTGTGAATCACTGTTGTGTATTTGGCTTTAGATGCATTCAGGGGAATTAATTTCCATGCTTTAAGAATTATGCACCAATTTTAGTTCATGTTAAGTCAAATGATAGTAGAACAACATTCTCTGGTTACACTTGTTGGCAGTGATTCAAGGTAAAACGGATCGTGTGTGGATAACCTGTATAGTGTTTATTTGCTATTCCTTAGCTCATGGTTGAATATTTCCTATACTCCAATTAAAACACTATAATTGTTCCTCCAGTCGCTTAGCTTTGCTTTCTCATTTATGTACGTTATCTAGTTGGCCCTCACTAGATTAATTCTAATCCTTTAGAAATCGAGGCGCGCCATTTAGCGAATTTTCCATGGCCCTCGCAAACTTGAAAGTGCGTAATTGCTTTAGGCACGTTAAATTAATAATTTACCTTCCTAAACTCGGGTGCACATTTATGTGACCCAAATCCAAATCTCAACGTTAGATAAAATGTGTTATGAACTGCAGGTGCATTTATGTGACATGGTTCGAAACATATTTTAAATGACGTTGCAATCTTCCTTAAAAAATGAATAAAGCGGTAAAAGTTAAAATTGCACCATAGGTTGAACATGTACTAAAATCAAGTATTAAGCCGAATATGACAGTTGAGCGACCGTGCTAGAACCACGGAACCTGGGAATGCCTAACACCTTCCCCCGGGTTAACAGAATTCCTTACTCGGATTTCTGGTTCGCGGACTGTTAAACAGAGTCAACCCTTTCCTCGATTCGGGATTTAAAACTGGTGACTTGGGACACCATAAATCTCCCAAGTGGCGACTCTGAACTCTTTAAATAAATCCGGATTCGATTGTCCTTTAATTCGAAAAACTCCTTATTATACCTCTCTTTACCGGGGGTAGTAGCGAAAAAGGAGGTGTGACATCCGTATTTTATGGTAATGAATGAATAGAGTATATATAGTTTGAAAGCAGGCGGAAGAATAAGGTAAAAATAATAGTTCATCAGTAATTATAGAAATAAACGTTAATTAGAATCAATTTAGTATACAGACTTCCTTTAATTAAGGAATCATACTCAAACGGTAAGAAGTAGTGGCAAAATAAGGAAAGGAATCAAGTAAAGCTGCTTATAACACAATAAGGAAGTAGTAGAAGTGCAATATAGGTATAGAGCATGCAATTAAGTTCAAGTTCAGAATCCTATTTAAGGAAAATATATACAAATTAGTTTGATAGCGGAATCAGCCAGAGAAATAAGGCAAGAGATATTTCAAATTCTGGAAATCAGTAAGGAGATCCTCGAGTGAGGTTCTAATTACAGGGAATCAATATTTATCAAAGGAAAATATCACACATGAGCGGAGTAACATGCTATAGGCAAGGATAAATAGGAAACCAGCCTTAATTAAAGGGATATCTTAAGAATCAATAGAAAATATCATGCAAGATCGATGAAGAACCGATCACAGGGATTCGAAGACCCACAAATAGAGAACAATACCAATTTAGGAGAAATTAGCATAAGCTCATGAGAATAAACAGATTAAACTCATAATAGACGAAAATCAGCAACTCTAACAAGCACACATAGGGTAAAAACCATATAAATCAGGAATTCACATAGAGCATGACCTAAATTAACANAGAATTCGAGCTGAGAATAATTGTTATGTTTGGCTTTATCTGATTTTCCTACATGTTTCCTGCTAAATGTGCTAAATGCTTTACCGCTTTGATATTATCTGAACTGTATATAAACTGTGCCGAAACCCTTCTCTTCTCACCTCCGGGGATGTGCTTACTGGTTGAGACTCCCTATTCTGTTAGTGTCATACCCTGAAATAAGAAAAAGGCCCGGACAAGTTACTAAGCCGGACGATCTTGCGGGTCCCCGGTACGTAGCCCCCTCCTCGACTCGAGTTGTCCGCTCGGGTACACAGTCTAGAACATATACCCAGGTTTTGAACCTAGAATAACTCAGCCTCATGCCGGATCCCTAGTAGGAACACTTATCTGCATCATGTGCATTTTGACTTAGGGGACTCAACACAGGGGTTGGGTCCGTCTAGGACAGGTATACCCAAAATAACAGACCATCCTGATGCATCTTATGTGCTACATGTTGCATTTATTCAAGGGGAAAAGGGTCATTTGGCGGACCAATGATAGCTGAGGGTAAATGAAAAAAAAAGGAAAAATTGAAAAATGGAAAAAAGAGGGAAAGAAACAAAAAGGAAAAAAAAAAGGGAAAAAAAGGAGGATGAAGTGTGGAAATAAAGCAAGTGGAGCCTAGTTGTGTTTTTGTTACTTTTTTTTATTTAAGAAAAGAGAGATTTTGGAAATTTCAAAAAGATTTTGCACTTTTATCATTTTTCAAAAATCAAAAAAAAAAAAAAGAGCTTGCATGTTTCATCATTTTCAAGGAAATGACAAAAAATATGTTTTCTCTAAGTTAGTAGTTTTTGTAATTTTCGTCGTATCCAATCTGCCGGAACTACGCATACCTGATTCTCGTCTTTCGGAGCGTGATACGTAGGCAACCCACATAGGGTCCGGTCTTCCTAGTAAATGTTAGGTTCTTGGCTTTGCGGGGTCTTAGTCAAATTTTGCACTTCTAGCCATCTTTTTGGCCAATAAGTCATTTTGCAAAAATAATCGCAATCATGTTTTGTATGTATCTAATAGGGAATGTTATTGTCTCACGTAGTGTTGGTTTAAGTTTTCTCATACAGGTGTGGGTTTACCTACCGGAGTTTGAGCATGACAGATACCCCAGGATCACTGCATTCAGGAGTTGCTTAAGGAGATTTTTCTTTTGATGTTTTGAGTCTGTTTTTTTTTAATGTCGTCTTTTACTTTCTAGTTTTGTACAGTAAAGTTATTTGCTATTGTACTTTTTATTTTATATTTGAAATGGTGTGGTGTAATTCAAAAATAAAAAAAAAGATATTTTGTATTTTAATATTTCCGTTAGAACATTCTTTAGAAATACTACTCCTAGAAATCAAGAGAAAAAAAAAGAGAAGAGAAAGTTTGAGGTAGTTTTATGTTAGGAAATTAGTATCTAGAAATTTTAAGGAAATTTGTTTTTAGTACTAAAAATTCAAAAAAAAGAAGAGATTTTTTCTTTTAGGACCTCTTTAAGAGGTTTTCTTTAAGGTATTAATTCCAAAATTAAAAACAAAAAAAAAACAAAAGAAAAGATTTTCTTTTGAGGTGTTTCTTTGGGAGATTAGTGAAAAATGAAAAAAAAATTCTATTTTTATTAGAACTTTAGGATATTGTACATACTTTATCTTTTGTTTATCATTAGAAATTCTTCTTTAAGCAATCAAAATTGAAATCCAAAAACATTTTGTTTTATCTTCTTCATTGCTTGTTTCGAAATCTTGCATCAGGATATCAAATGAAAATCCAAAATATTTTTTCTGCGGTTTATTCTTTAGATTTTCTTCATTCCAGAAAAAAAAAAGGAATCAAAAAATATTTTTCTCTTATAGGATTTTTCCTTAATAATTTCCCATAGTGTATTTGTTTTAAAAAAGAAAAAAGAAAAAAAAACATGCCCGTTAAGCTTGAGTTTAGAATAGGTCATAGAACATTAAGTCTAGAAAATTCAAAAAAAAAGATTTGCTTCTTTTATTTCTCTCTTCTCATCAGAGTAGTCATTAAGGTAAAAAAGAAAAAAAAAAGAATGATAGTTTGTTTGCTTTATTCTCGATCTTCCAGAACTACGCAAAGATCTGATTCATGCGGGGTCATGATACGTAGGCAACCTACATAGGGTTCGATCGAATCATTTTTTTATTTATCCAAAGAAAAGGAAAGAAAAAAAAAGGGGAAAAATCAAGGAAAATAAAAGAGAGGTGAAGTCATGGGATGTAAGAAATGAGAGGGAAGAAAAGAGTGATAATCCGAAAGGAAAAAGGGGGAAGGAAAAATGAGCGAGCTAAAGAAGGGCGAGGAAAGAAAAGAAAGGAGAGAGGTTGAAATGAACAAATTGGGATGATGCCAACTGACCTTTGTACCCTCGAAGTCATTTTAGAACCGATAACTGTGGCTAGGTCCATTGCACGTAAAGTGAAATTATCTTATGTTAAATGCCCTAACGCTAACGTGATGGCTTCATTTTGTTGTGTTCATACCAGAAAGGTGGTTGGTTGGTGGTTTTTGAAGTGGTAACTCTTCTCTACAACATAAAGTCAAAAGGCAATGCCAGACAACAACAGAATTGAGTTGGTTGATACGGGTGCCCAAAAGCAATTTTTCAGACCCATATGCGAAAGGCTTTGATCCTGCTGTTCGATGCATGTACCACTCTAAAGTCCGGGGGCATATCATTGAAGATTGTCGCTCTTTGAAAAGGGAAATAGAAAGAATGATTCAAGAAGGGGTAGTTGTGGTCAATGACAGTGACAGGGAGCATGCGAATCCTCTTGGGAACTTGTTGATTAAGGTTGATAATGGTCTTGGCAGTATTGATGCGAAACTCAGTGGCTAAGATGCCGTGCTTGGTAATTGGGAAGACGCTCCAATTCTTGGTCAGCTGGAGTGGAGTTTTGGTGGTTTATTTTGTTGTCATTTCTGTTGTCCGGGTTATTTCAGGGTTGTAATCCGGATATTGTCTTGTGACTCAAACCCTTCTATCCTTTCATTTTGCTTGGTTTGTTTACTCGTAGTAGCTCGCTTAGTGCTGTCTAGGTTTGTTCCAGGGTTGTAACCCCAGTCTAGTTTTCTTGTCTTGTTGTTCGAACCGTTTCACCGTCTGTCTAATACAATTTCCTGTTTTCTGTTATTTCTAGTCATTTTCTTTTGCTTAGTTCTCTTTTCTTTCCACGGTTCTTTTCCTGTTGGCTCTAGTGACATGACATGCATGCGTAATTCTCGGCCTGGGCTCAAAAAGTTAGTCATGATGCATTGAAACAATTTTGAAGATGACAGGGGCACTTGAGGGAAATAAGAACAGATTTGGACACTTTGAGATCATTTCGAGCCTGAATTATGTGAAACTGGGGCAGATAGAACATAAAGAAACCCTATTGAAATGGATCATGCCGCATCGGGTTGAAGCTAAAGCCAAGTTTGCCAAATTGACAGGGGCCGTTCGTGGTAAGGAGAGTGAGAGTGTTGTCCAATGGTGCTTTGTATTCAACAGATGTAGAAGGCGAATGTGTGGATATGGTTATCAAGTCGGGTACAATCAAAAGATGTTACAAATGTTTTCCTTGGTTTGTTTAATTGTGGTGTTTGTACTTGGCATGTTTTGGAGATTGGAACGACGAAGGCATTTTATTCTACTATCTAAACACTTTATCCTTCGTTACCCCTTTGAGCCTTATTTATTTTCTTTCATACCCCTCTTTCGGAATCAGTAGCAAAGATCAGAAACACAAGCGTGAAAGATAAGTAAAGGAAAAAGAGAAAAGAAAAGAACGAAAAGAGAGAGGAGGAAAAAAAAGGAAGAAGAAAAGAAAGAAAAAAAGAAGAATAAGAGAAGAAAGAGAAAAAGAAAAAAAACAACAAAACAACAAAAAGAGAAAAGGAAGAAAGAAAAGAAAAGAAGAGAAAGAGGAAGAAAAAGAAAAGAAAAATCACAAAAACAAAGTAATTTCTATGACATGAACTACGTTCGACCTGATTCCTTTTAAGGATACATAGGCAGCCTCACGGTTCGGTCCCATCAAAGTAAAAATCCAAAAGTCCCCAAGCAAAGAAACTGGGGCAGAAGTTGTGATTTGTTGTAAGAAATCTGATTCCAAAAGTTGTAATTTTGAACCCATTTGAATTGTTTTGAGCCTTTGATACCCTTTATTTCTAACCCTATCCAAAAAGCCTACATTACAGTCCAAAGAAAGACCTTCTGATCAGTCTTCGAGAGATGCCAAGTCGAGCAAGTAGAGGTGATTCATATCAGGGGCAACACTCCATTCTGAACAAGGAAATGAAAATGAGAGAGTCTTATTGGTGAAAACCCTCACCGGCACCGTAAGGCGACGGGAGCTGAGAGAAATCAAAATGAGAGAGTCTTATTGGTGAAAACCTTCACGGGCACCATAAGGCGACGTTGAGTTTAGAGAAAGACCAAAATGAGAAAGGCTTGATGGTGAAAACCCTTCGGGCACTACAAGTCGAATAAGGATTGTGAATCAGATTGGATAAGTGGAGCATTGAAGCCCAGTTTCACGGCAAAAAGGTACAACAACAGCTGAGCATCAGATTTGCTTAACAGAATACGCCACAGGTGCATGTCAAGGTCATTTGAGTCGGTACCCACATCCGATAGGTTTCTACTTTGTAGTTTTCTTGTTAGGAATCATCTCTTTCCGTTGTCATCTACTCTGTCCCTTTTGTCTTGTTTATTTCCTCTTCCGGAGTCTATTGGTTCAACATAAGTGAGAAATGACTTCAAAATTTGCCACCAGCTTTCCAATTGCACAAAACGGGATCTGGTTAGCACATCAAAGCGTCATAAGTCAGGAAAGAACAGCAAGCACGCTGAGTTGGCAACAAATCAACATGCTTTGGGATCCTTGTGAAATGCAAAGGCTTGGTATATGTCAATTCATGCAACAAATGAAGGGTTAGGGTGAACAGATCAAAGGTATTCCTTGTGATAAGCTTGATAAAAGGGTGTTAAACCAGTGACGAGCAAGACCTTCCAAGCAGAAGTCAAAGTTATCATGGCAAATGGGGGAGCTATAGACCTCAAGGACCGGACCAGGGGTTTAAGTCAAGAAAGAACAACATACATTTCGAGTGGGTGGCAATTGACGTGCTTTGGGATTCGTATGAAATACAAGGGTTTGGTACATATCAATTCATGAACAATGAAACAAGATGGAGGGTGTTTGGTGAACGGATCAGAGATATTTTCTGTGTTAAGGGTAACAAAGAAAGTGGTTAGTCAATAAACAATCAAGGTCTTCGAGTGGGAATCATTTATCATGGCGAGTGAAGGAATAATAGATCTTGAGGCCAAGGCCAGTGATTTAAATCAGGAAAGAACAACATGTGCGCTGAGTTGGTAACAATCAATATGCTTGGGAGTCCATGTGAAACACAAAGGTTTGGTAAATTTCGGTATGAGCGGTGCAACAGATAGAGGGTATTGGGTCTGAACGAGAAGAAGTATTTTCTGGGATAAGGTTTACAAAGGAAATGGTTAGCCCAGGAACAAGCAGGGTCTTCGAATGGAAATAAGTTATCATGAAAAGCGAAGGAGCAACAGACCTCAAGGTCAAGGCCGGTGGTTTAAGTCAAGAAAGAGCAGCATACACACAGAGTGGGGGCAATGGACATGCTTTGGGATTCGTGTGAGACACAAAGGTTGGGTAGATGTCAGTTCATGAGCAGTGCAATAAATAGAGGATATTAGGTCTGAATGGAGAAAAGGTATTTTCAGTGATACGGATGATAGAGAAAGTGGTTAGTCAATAAACAGGCAAGGTCTTCAAGTGGAAATCAATTATCGTGGGAAGTGAAGGAGCAATCGCCCTCAAAGTCAAGGCCACAAACCAACCACCACATTTTTAAACTGACAAGATTTTTCTTTGATTGAGACAGGGGCAGACATTTTGCTCATTTCGGAGAAACCAACCTCAAGGAAAGGCAGGCACCGAACATGTTTGACGGTATGTTCTCAGGACCCTCCTGGAAAATGGGACTTAGTTTAAATCTCAAAACAATCATGAGTAGCATAATTTAGCATAAATGTACCCCAAAGGAATATAAGTTGGTTTCCAAGTTTGCATGCTTAAGATAGGATATTAGAAGTTTTCAGGACCCTCCTGGATAATGGGACGTAGTTTTAAGGTCTGCTTAGATAACAAGATATAGTGGAAGTCGTACCTTCAGTAGATGTAACTTAGGGTTAAAATTGTCATTTAACTAGGAGTTGTCAGGACCCTCCTGGATAATGGGGAGTAGTTTAAGACCTTTTAGATAACAAATGTAGTGGGAGTAATACCTTTAGAAGATATAACTTAGGTTCGTAATTGTTAGGAGTTGTCAGGACCTCCCTGGATAATAGGACTTAGCTTTCAAATTCTTATAATAGTTGGTAGAATAATTCAGTTTAACACTCACATTTGTGCCCAGCCACCAAAGAGGGGCAGAAAGTTTTCTTTGTTTTGTCTGTTTCTGTTGAAATCAGGAGCCCGCCTGGAGAACAGAGGCATTTATTTCAAATTTCAGCAATCAGGCACCCAGCTGGAGAACATGGGAATACATTTCAAATTTCAGCAATCAGGCGCCCACCTGGAGAACAAGGGAATACATTTCAAATTTCAGCAATCAGGCGCCCACCTGGAGAACAAAGGAATACGTTTCAAGTTTCAGCAATCAGGCACCCACCTGGAGAACAAGGGAATACATTTCAAGATTCAGCAATCAGGCGCCCACCTGGAGAACAAGGGAATACATTTCAAATTTCAGCAATCAGGCACCCACCTGGAGAACAAGGGAATACATTTCAAATTTCAGCAATCAGGCGCCCACCTGGAGAACAAGGGAATACATTTCAAATTTCAGCAATCAGGCGCCCACCTGGAGAACAAGGGAATACATTTCAAATTTCAGCAATCAGGCGCCCACCTGGAGAACAAGGGAATACATTTCAAGTGTCAGCAATCAGGCGCCCACCTGGAGAACAAGGGAATACATTTCAAATTCAGCAATCAGGCGCCCACCTGGAGAACAAGGGAATACATTTCAAGATGCAGCAATCAGGCGCCCACCTGGAGAACAAGGGAATACATTTCAAATTTTAGCAATCAGGCGCCCACCTAGAGAATAAGGGAATACATTTTAAGTTCAGCAGTCAGGCGCCCACCTGGAGAACAAGGGAAGTACAATTCAAATTTTAGCTTTCAAATTTTAGTAATATTTGGTAACATGATACGCCCAGCCACCAAACTAGGGCAGAAAATTTTCGTTGTTTTGTTGAAGTCAGGCGCCCACCTGGAGAACAAGGGAATATATTTCAAGTGTCAGCAATCAGGCGTCCACCTGGAGAACAAGGGAATACATTTCAAGTTTCAGCAATCAGGCACCCACCTGGAGAACAAGGGAATACTTTTCAAGATTTAGCAATCAGGAGCCCGCCTGGAGAACAGAGGCATTTATTTCAAGTTTTAGCAATCAGGAGCCCGCCTGGAGAACAGAGGCATTTATTTCAAGTTTTAGCAATCAGGAGCCCGCCTGGAGAACAGAGGCATTTATTTCAAGTTTTAGCAATCAGGAGCCCGCTGGAGAACAGAGGCATTTATCTCAAGTTTTAGCAATCAGGAGCCCGCCTGGAGAACAGAGGAATTTATTTCAAGTTTAAGCAGTCAGGAGCCCGCCTGGAGAACAGAGGCATATATTTCAAGTTTTAGCGGTCAAGCATTACTCGGAGAAAGGGCAAAACACTTCAGAATGCAATTCAAGTCAGCAACAAAAGAGGCTTGCGGAAAGAATGCGAGTCAACAGTCCGAGATGATCAGCGGAAGTTAGTCACAATCCAAAATAACAAAAGAAGAGGAGAAACAAAAGAAGGAAAAAGTGAATCCAAATGCAGAAGTAGAGAAAGATGTGAATTGCTTAAGAGATGATTGGAGTCACAAGCATGGTGTGGTGTCCGGGTTTGGTCCGAAAAGCTGAGGAAAAATGAATTAGCACCTGCAACTAGCTAGCGTCAAGGTTCAGATCCAAAGTCTGCATGAAGAACCATTCAAGACTCAAGATCAAGCATCAGAAGACTTATAGATAGGAATCTTGTAACTCGTAGTTGACAGGCTTAGCTAGTCTTCTCATTTCTTTTGATTTTGATGTAATAGCAGGACCGCGGACCGGAACCTCGGCGGAACGGCACCTCGAATGGCTCTCCACCTCGGCATACTCCATCATCTCACTCACCTCTAAACTATACATGGCCTGATTCCTTTATAGCCAAGGATATGTAGGCAGCTCAGATACCAGGGCTCGATCATATTCTCCCTTTTTCTCTTAGTTAACCCTCCCCAAGATTTTTCATATTTTAGCATGTAATCTCTGGTTACACTTCAATAGGTTTATTTGTTATTCCTTAGCTCATGGCTGAATATTTCCTATACTCCAATTAAAACACTATAATTGTTCCTCCAGTCGCTTAGCTTTGCTTTCTCGTTTATGTACGTTATCTAGTTGGCCCTCACTAGATTAATTATAATCCTTTAGAAAACGAGGCGCGCCATTTAGCGAATTTTCCATGGCCCTCGCAAACTTGAAAGTGCGTAATTGCTTTAGGCACATTAAATTAATAATTTACCTTCCTAAACTTGGGTGCACATTTATGTGACCCAAATCCAAATCTCAACGTTAGATAAAATGTGTTATGAACTGCGGGTGCATTTATGTGACGTGGTTCGAAACATATTTTAAATGACGTTGCAATCTTCCTTAAAAAATGAATAAAGCGGTAAAAGTTAAAATTGCACCATAGGTTGAACATGTACTAAAATCAAGTAATTAAGCCAAATATGACAGTTGAGCGATCATGTTAGAACCACGGAACCTGGGAATGCCTAACACCTTCTCCCGGGTTAACAAAATTCCTTACCTGGATTTCTGGTTCGCGGACTGTTAAACAGAGTCAACCCTTTTCTCGATTCGGGATTTAAAACCGGTGACTTGGGACACCATAAATCTCCCAAGTGGCGACTCTGAATTCTTTAAATAAATCCCGATTTGATTGTCCTTTAATTGGAAAAACTCCTTATTATACCCCTCTTTACCGGGGGTAGTAGCGAAAGAGGAGGTGTGACACTCTCTTCTAACTGTTGAGGTGGCTTCTAACGTTGATTGAAATTTCCTTGGGGTCTATAATGATTCTGATTTGGCTGATTTCCACCCCATGAGAAGTTGGATGATTCTTCCAATTTGGATTGTACGTGTTCCCATATTGTGCATGTTGATTCATTGGACCTCTGCTCTGTTGCCGCACATAGTATATAGATTCAGGATTCGTGGGACACATGTCACTCATATGACTGTCACTATATAGTTCGCAGAAAATAGACATCTGATGTACATGTTTCATCTGTTGTGTTTGTTGCATTGTCATTCTATTCATCTGATTTGCCAATTTTGCTATATCGACTCTCATGGCTGAGAAGTCATCAAGCTCAATCAACCCGGCTGCTTTCTATTTAATAGCTCTTCGTGAGTCCCCATCTCATTGCCAATTATGGTCATTAGCAGTGAATTTATTTAGTAAGAGTTGGATTTCACTATATGGTTTCGTCATGCAACTACCCCCACAAGCTGAATCAAGATTCATCTTTGATGCCTCATCTAGCCCATAAACAAAAGTGTGACCCAACACCTCATCGGTCTGACAATGATGCAGGCAGTCTCTGAGTAGCTTCTTGTATCTTTCCCAAGCTTGACGAACTGTCTCCATCCCGTTGTTGGAACCCAAGAATCTGACTCCTCAATGACTTTGTCTTCTTAGTGGGGAAAACTTGTTTAAGAATTTCCTTGCTAGATCATCCCAAGTGTGGATTGAGTTCGCGGGCTCCTTTTTCAACCATTCCTTAGCTTCCCCCAGCCCTGAAAAGGGAAATAGTGTCAGCCTGACATAGTCCTTGGAAACGTTCGGATAATTGTAAGTATCCGTAATTTCCAGGAAATTCTAAATGTACCTCTGTGGATCTTATGAGATAGACCCGCATATTGCCCTGTGGACTAAAATAGCTGTACCATGTACTGTTTGAGTTCAAAATGCCATGTGATATCAGGCTTCACAATAGCCTAAGTCATACTAGCAAGATTGGGCTTTGCGGCTTCAATCACCGCACACTCTTCATTACCTGCCATCTCTATTGGCTGTGGTTAAACTACGATGTCCAACTCTCCTTCTATTCTAGTTCTAGCTTCGACTTCCCTCCTCACTCTATGAAGTGTTCGTTCAATTTCAGGATCAAGAGGAAGGAGGTTGTTTGCGCTTCTACTCCTCCGCATTCAAGAGAAGAGCCCGAGTTAACACAAACAAGGTAAACTGAAAATTAAAACTTGAATAAATAACTAATAAAAGATCAATTCAGTCAAGTAGCTAATTTCTAAGTTCCCGGCAATGGCGCCAAAAACTTGTTTCGACCAAAAACACTCACACAACTATACGTGGTCGTCAAGTAATAAAGTAGTGAGTAGAGCATCGTTCCCACGAAAACTTATGATTAACTTTTAACTGATTCAAACTCAATTAACTTATCGACTCAAGAGATTTCTCACAAAATATATGAGTGACTAATTTACTTCCAAAAACTATCAAGCAATGAATTAACTAGAAATCAACCAAAACAATTAAGAAATTTCGGATAACAATCAGGAGGAGAGGGTATTCCAGGGTCACAGGTTAGCTAACAATCGTGTTTCGTTCTTGGTGTAAAATGACTAATTGATTTATCTGGATTGTTGATTGACAGAGTTGATATTACTCATAAGAATCTATCGAATTCTTACTCGCCTATTCAAGCTAACTTAATGCCAATATGTCTATGGAATTAAGATTAACAAGAATGCATTTATACTTCCTGTATTTCAACCAAGCAAGACAATAAGGTATATTTCAATCCTAATTGCGAAGTCGTTCCCCGATGCCCGGGTTCAAGAACTTGCTCTATTTAATTCTATATGCAATCTAGAATTTCCACTTTTGAGTTCAACTCTAGATTCGTAGATAGTATTTTACTGTTAGCTACTTAGCAAAATAATTAAGAACAGGATTAAATAAATAACCCAATATGATATAATCAACTTCGTCAAATTAAACTTCAAACATCAACAATCATGTATCACCCATGACCCTAGAACAATAGGGTTCTTAGCCATGCATGCTCATGGTAACAATCTTAAGTAATTCCCAAGAATGCATAAAAATCAATAAAAGAAGGAAAAAGTAAGAACTCAAGACGAATTCCGTGGTTCCCAAGCTTTGTCGTGGCTTTTTCTTGCTTCCCGATATGTTAGATAACCTAAAAGGGGCGTTTTTGGCTTATATATAGCGTACAAAAGTCGTGGGCCAAAGTTCTCCTATTCCTAATCTGACTCAGCTTCAGGAATTGATGTTAGGATGGATGCTTCGCATCCACCTTGTCCTCCACTTCTCAGCTTTTGCATGCTAGGTTGGGTGCTTCGCATCCACCCTTTGTTCCTCCATCTCTGTTGTGCTTCTCTAGGTTAGATGTGATGCATCGAACCCCTCCTTCTCTAGCTAGAGCATCTTTTCTTCATATTTTTGCACTATAAACACCCTAAATCATCACACATAACTCCATTAGTCATAAAACTAATAATTAAACCATGTTGGGCATATTAAAGATCAAATAGCATCAAAAAGCAGTTAAAACATGAGTGAAATAATATTAAAACATATAGAAATATGCCTAAAATCATTCACGAAGAAGGAATTCTAGGTCAGTAAAAGATTTTTCATCGCGTTAGCGATGGTGATGACGCATTTGCGAAGAAGAACGCACCTGGGCAGTATTTAAAGTTTAAAAGTGAGGGTTTGGAGTTCATATCACAAAATTGGATTGAGAGCTCGGTAGAAGGCAAAATTTCGAGAGATTTTCAAAGGAAGTCATTATTAATGATTCCTAACTCCTTTACGGTTATATCCCACTAATCTATTCTTGATTTCAACATTTAATTTCGGATTTGGGGTGAAAATTTGGGAAAATTTGAGAAAAGTTCTTAGGCTGAATTTTGGGGTTTTGACCGAAATTTTGGTATCGATTTGACTAAATTTTGTATGGATAGACTCGTGAGTGAAAGGGACTTCATATTTTGTGACTTTTACCCGATTCCGAGACGTGGGCCCGGAGAGGCTTTTTGGGCGATTTTCCAATTTCTTGCCTTAGCTTTGATTTCAATAGCTATATTAGTTTCTTGTAGTAATATTTATGTTATGTAATTGGTTTTGGGTAGATTTGGGCTATTCGGAGTCGGATATTAACGAAGAAAGCATTGTGACGGATTGAATTGAGCTTGGTTCGAGGTAAGTGGCTTGCCTAACCTTGTTTGGGGGAACTCCCCTTAGGATTTGGTATTGTTTTGACATATGAGTGCCGTGTACGTGTGGTGACAAGTACATACATGGGCTATTTGTTGTAAAACTCCATTTTCACTAAGTCATAACATGTTTCTCCCTTTTAAACTACACTGGCATATGTAACTGTTACACCCCAAGTTTTCATACGTGAGAGTACGTCGTAAGTCATTGATGTAAGCTCGAAAATGAGATTATATTTGGAAGCAAATAAAGTAAGTTAATCATGTTACCTTGGAGGTTACAAATATTTAAGATCATGAATAACAAGTACCAAAAGAGTTGGAAAGCTTAGTCGCTAAACGAATTGAAGAAAATAAGTTTCGTCGAAAATCGACAAGTTTGGAATATTATAACATATTCTTTTGGGGTGAGACTAGGGTGATTAACATGATGAGGAGGTTAATTTATGAGTTATTGTAGTCGTATGATAGTCGTGTTTTTTGTTTTTAAGTCAAACGAGTTATGGAACAAAAGTTAGCAAAGGTCATCACAAGTTGCATTTATAATGTGCTGAAATTTAGGTAAAATGTAGATGCACTTTTCTCCCAATATACTTGGAATAAATGGATTATCTACATATCAAATTGAATATCTACGAGTCTAGTTTCCAATGCATTAAATTGTTCGTCAATACGACATCGGAGTAGAGAGATATTCGTGTTTTCGTGAGACCGCGCAAGCAGCTCCCAATGGGACCCACTTAGGCGGTGGTTGACCTACTTCAATTTATAAACGATTTGGACGCCTATTTTTGCTCATTTTTCAACTAAACTTCGTCTCCAAACTTCTCCTAACCCTCCTAAACATATACCACAAGGTTTTGAAGTGATTCCAAAGTGATTACACCATATTTCAACATCAAAATTTAGTTCTAGTGAAGAACAACACCTCTTTGAGGTTGTGTTGTCATTGAGGATTGTTGTGGGCTGTATTTGGATGAAATTCCAAGTTGTTGCTGCTGTTTAAGGTGAAAATAACAGCCTACTAATTTTTCTTAAGCTTGCTTGTATGTTGGTTAAGTTGTTAGGATGATAAACTACAAGATAGTACTTGGATTAGCTTAAGTCACTTCTATGGTGTTGTATTGCTATTGAGGGTTGTTGTGAGCTGAATATAACTTGGATTTCGACTTGAAGTTACTATAGGAGTTGTGTGTATTGTGTTCTTGCATGTGCTTAAGGTTATCTTGATGTTGATTAAGTTAAATGGATGGAGTAGACATGAATTAGTGAATAAAGCTACTAATTGAAGATAGTTGGAGTTGAGGATTGTTTCCTTTGTTATAAATATATGGTATAAGGATGGAATCATTGATGAATGACTTCATTATCATGTTAATGATACTGTTAAATTAATGTAAGAAGTCTATAAGTGGTGATATGGGTTATACGGATTCCAATTGGAGCTTGCCGCTCGTCGTGAAGTAGTTGTGACTTGTTATTATTATATGGTGTCTTGTTATTGACATTTATATGTTGATGGATTTATCTGGTTGCTGTTGTTGGTAAATGGTATTGGTGGAGGCCCTTGTTACAAGGGAGATGCTGCCCAAATTTACGTAAATGAGCTACTAGCTTAAGTTACCGACTTAGCCTTTGCTCATCACTGATTTTGAATCTCCTTATACTATGATAGATTGAGTGGACTTGTTTGAAGAGTTTCTTGGATGGTATTAAGGGGTCAACGGGTTTAAGGTATGTTAAGGCTCTTCCTTCATTCTTTTGGCATGATCTAAAGTGAAACGAACATAAACGATACGCTATTTCATAATGAATCTACTCCTAGCAACTAAGGTTGTCCATGTTATTCTTTCCTTACAAAGTTATTCCAAGAAAGTATATATGATCCTTGAGTCCTAGTGAAGTTCATATTGATGGTATGATGGGTTGTATCTCCTCTATCTCTCTTTACATTACTGTTCTTATTTATGTTTTCCTTCCTTACATAACGTATGTCATATGTATAAGTTTGTATATCATGTTGGGTCATTATATGTTGAGTATTCCCTTATGTTTTATTTAGGTTTCCTTGCTGTAACTGTTATTTCTATTGGTTGAGTTGCATATTTACTTTGGGACTATGGAACGGTATTACGGGAGATCCCCCATGTACTGCATATTTACTTTGCGACTACAGAACGGTATTTCAGGAGATCCCCCTGTACTGCATATTTACTTTGGGACTACGGAACGGTATTCCGGGAGATCCCCCTGCACATTTACGTTTAGGACTACGAGACGGTATCTCGGGAGATCCCCTATTGTTATCTCTATATTTTGAGTTGCTGTCTTTCTATCATTCTATTCCTGTTAGATTTCCGTATTTATTTTAGTTGTGTTATCTCGTTCTGTCTTATTTCATTATATTTATACTAGTAAGGCCCTGACCTGATCTCGTCACTACTCGACCGAGGTTAGCCTTGGCACTTACTGGGTACCGTTGTGGTGTACTCACACCCTTTCATGCACATGTTTTTCGTGTGTAGATCCAAGTTCATCTGACCAGCCTCATCACTAGTTACAGTCACTACTGCTTATTTGAGACTTCAAGGTACATCTGCCCGCGCCCGCAAAACCTCGGGTCTCTATGCCCCTATGTTCATTTTTCCTTCCTTTTGTAGAAATATTGTATAGAACAGTTAAGATTTCTTAGTTGCTTGTGACTTGCGGGTTTACAGGTTTTGGGAATTGTTTCGTATATTTTGGAAGTGATAATTTGTACATGCCGAGTAGCATTCAGTTGCTTATTATATATTTGTTTCTGTTAGTAGTTAATGTTCATGCTTTTGTTTCATTTTCGCAAAGTGTTAGGCTTATCTAGTCGTAGTGACTAGGTGCCGTCAAGACGGTTCACGGAGGGAGAAATCGGGTCATGAAAAGTTACTACCAGAGCTCTAGGTTCATAGGAGTCGTGAGTCACAAGCCGGTTATATTAGAGTCATGTGGATCGGTTGTGAGACGTCTATACTTATCATCGGGAGGCTATGGAAGTGTTAGGAAAACTCCGCTTCATTTGATTCCTTGTCGTGCAAGATTCTTGACTTCGAAATTCTAAACTTCTGTCTTTTATTCTCTCACAGATGGAGAGGACACGTGCAGAAGGAGATGACTAGGCACCCGCGTCTCCTACTAGAGTCGCCCGAGGCCGGGGCCGAGATAGATGCCAAAGATGCACATATGGTACGGCCAGAGCACCCGAGCGAGCTGCTACAAAGGAGCCACCGGTATCTCGAGTCGAAGCACAGGCACCTGAGACGCCTACTACTACTACTCCAGCTGTTCAGGAGACCATTGCACAGTTCATGAGAATGTACAGCACTCTAGCTCAGGCAGGGTTGATTCCCCTTTCTCCAGCCACATCTCAAGCCGGGGGAGGAGCACAGACTCCTGTCGTCCGCACCTCAGAGTAGTGGGTTCAGGTTGATCAGATTCTAGAGGTTATACCGGTACCACCTGTAGCCCCAGTTTGGCCCGAGGGTAGGGCAGCAGATTCAGAGGAGGGGCAGCATAGGCTTGAGAGGTACAAGAAGTATGACCCTCCTACATTGTGGTCTAGCATTAGAGGATGCTCAGGGATTTCTAGAAGAGTGCCATCCTATCCTCCGCACTATGGGCATAGCTGAGTCGAGTGGGATTTCTTTCACTACTTTTCAGCTTCAAGGAGCAGCCTATCGGTGGTGGCGTACTTATGAGTTGACTGTCCGGCTGAGGCTACTTACTTTACATGGACTCATTTCTCGAACATGTTTTTGAGAGAGTATGTCCCTCAGAGCCTCAGGGACGCATGGCGCGCAGATTTTGAGCAGTTGCGCTAGGGTACTATGACTGTTTTAGAGTATGCAGTCCATTTTAGTGACTTGGCTAGACATGCACCGCCCTTGGTTTCTACAGATCGACAGAGGGTCCGTCGGTTTATTGAGGGACTCATTCCCAGCATCAGGACTTGCATGGCCCGAGAATTGGAGATGGATATCTCGTATCAGCATGTGGTGAATATTGCTAGGAGAGTGAAGGGCATGCTTTCTCGGGATAGGGAGGAGAGAGAGGCCAAGAGGTCTCGAGATTCTGGCTATTATTTTGGTGCTCGTGCCCCAACTGTAGTTCGTCATGGTAGGGGTTATGTGAGTCGCCCCGTTTATTCAGCTCTTCCAGCTTCTAGAGGTATTCCAGCTCCTCCTAGACCTCAGGAGCCTTATTATACACCTCCAGTATCTAGTATGCCTCCTGCACAAAGTGCTATCAGCGGTCAGTCCAGCAAGCCTCGCCCGAGCCAGTCACAGCCGCCACATCCTCCCACAGCTTGTTTTGAGAATAGCGATACTCGTCATATGGTAAGGGATTGCCCCAGACTTAAGTGGGGTGCACCTCCAAAGACTTCTCAGCCACAGTATGCTCCAACAGGTCCTCAGGCTATGATAATAGCACCAGATGCCACCCCACCTGCTCAGCCAGCCCGAGGTGGAGGTCGGGGAGGTAGAGGTCGCCCTAGAGGGGGAGGGCAGGCCAGATACTATGCCCTTCATTCTCGTACATAGGTTGTTGCTTCCAATTCTATCATTACAGGTATTGTTCCAGTCTATCATAGAGATTCATCGGTTCTATTCGATCCAGGCTCCACTTATTCTTATGTGTCATCTTATTTTGCCTCGCATTTGGGCGTATCTCTGGACCTTGAGTTCCCCTGTTTATGTGTCTACTCCTCTGGGAGATTTTCTTGTTGTGGATCACATGTATCGGTCGTGTTTGATTACTCTTAGTGGTTTTGAGACCAGAGCCAATTTATTATTGAGAGGTATGCTAGGTTTACCGTGATTAGAATGGAGAGGTACCTTAGATTACACTCCTAGCAGAGTTATTTCATTTCTTAAAGCTCAATGAATGGTTGAGAAGGGGTGTGATGCGTATCTAGCATATGTGAGAGATGTTAGTATTGATACTCCTACAGTTGATTCAGTCCCAGTAGTGAGGGATTTTTCTGATGTGTTTTCCAGCTGATCTTTCGGGCATGCCGCCCGACACAGACATTGATTTTGCATTGATTTGTTGCCGGTCACTCAGCCCATCTCTATTCATCCTTATCGTATGGCCCCTCCTGAGATGAAGAAGTTGAAGGAGCAGTTACAGGAGTTGCTTGATAAGGGCTTCATTCGGCCAAGTGTGTCACCTTAGGGTGCTCCTATCTTGTTTGTGAAGAAAAAGGACGGTTCTATGCGTATGTGCATTGATTATCGCCAGTTAAATAAAGATACGGTGAAGAACCAGTATCCTTTGCCTCGTATTGATGACCTATTTGATCAATTACAGGGTGCCAAGGTGTTTTCCAAGATTGACTTGCGTTCGGGTTATCATCAGTTGAAGATTCGGGAGCCAGATATTCCGAAGACTGCTTTCAGGTTTCGGTACGGTCATTACGAGTTCCTTGTCATGTCATTTGGACTGACCAATGCCCCAACAGTATTTATGCATTTGATGCACAGTGTATTTCGACCTTATCTTGACTCATTCGTTATTGTCTTTTTTAACGACATTCTGGTGTAATCCTAGAGTCGAGAAGATCATGAGCAGCACCTGAGGACTGTGCTTCAGACCTTGAGAGAAAAGAAATTATATGCAAAGTTCTCAAATGTGAGTTTTGGTTGGATTCAGTGGCATTTTAGTGTCACGTGGTGTCGAGTGAAGGGATCAAGGTGGATCCGAAGAAGGTGGAAGTAGTGCAGAGTTGGCCCAAACCGTCCTCAGCTACAGTCATTCGGAGCTTCCTTGGTTTGGCGGGGTATTATTACCGTTGATTTATTGAGGTATTCTATTCTCATCTATTGCAGCGCCTATGACCAAGCTGACCCAGAAAGGTGCTTCGTTCAGGTGGACGGAAGAGTGTGAGGAGAGCTTCCAAAAGCTCAAGACAGCTATGACTACAGCCCAGTATCTGTATTGCCTTCAAGTTCGGGGTCTTACACAGTTTATTGTGATGCGTCACGAGTTGGCCTCGGCGCGGTGTTGATGCAGGACCGTAGGGTGATTACCTACGCGTCCAGACAACTGAAGGTGCATGAGAAGAAATATTATGTCCACGACCTTGAGTTAGCTGCTATTGTTTATGCCTTGAAGATTTGGAGGCATTATTTGTACAATGTCCCTTGTTATGGCATTATTTGTACACTGATCACCGGAGTTTGCAGCATCTGTTCAAGTAGAAGGATCTTAATTTGCGTCAGAGGTGGTGGTTAGAGCTACTTAAGGATTATGATATCACCATTTTGTACCACCAAGGGAAGGCCAATGTGGTGGCCGATGCTTTGAGCCGCCGGTAGAGAGTTTGGGGAGTTTAACTTATCTACCAGTAGCAGAGAGGCCCATGGCGTTGGATGTTCAGGCCTTAGCCAGCCAGTTTGTGAGATTGGATATTTCTGAGCCTAGTTGAGTATTTGCTTGTGTGGTCTCTCGGTCTTCTCTTTATGATCGTATCAGGGAGCGTCAGTATGATGACCCCCATCGGCTTATCCTTAGGGACACGGTCCAGCACGGTGATGCTAAGGAGATCACTATTGAGGATGATGGTGCATTGAGAATGCAAGGCAGGATATGTGTGCCTAACGTAGATGGTTTGCGTGAGTTGATTCTTTAAGAGGCTCATAGCTCGCGGTACTCTATTCATCTGGGTGTCACAAAGATGTACCGGGACTTGAGGAAATATTACTGGTGGAGGAGGATGAAGAAGTACATAGTGGAGTATGTTGCTCGGTGTCTAAATTTCCAGCATGTGAAGTATGAGCATCAGTGACCGAGTGGATTGCTTCAGAAGTTAGAGATTCCGAAGTGGAAATGCGAGCGGATCATTATGGATTTCATTGTTGGACTCCCATGGACTCAGCGGAAGTTTGATGCAGTTTGGGTGATTGTAGATAGGCTGACCACGTCAGCTCATTTCCTTCATGTGATGACTACCTATTTTTCTGAGCAGCTGGCTCAAGTTTATATCTGTGAGATTGTCAGACTTCATGGCGTGCCGGTATATATCATCTCCGATCGGGGCACACAGTTTACATCACGGTTCTGGAGAGCCGTACAGCATGAGTTGGGTACTCAGGTGGAGTTGAGCATAGCATCTCACCCTCAGACAGACGGACAGTCCGAGCGCACTATTCAGATTCTTGAGGATATGCTCCGTGCGTGTATGATGGAGTTTGGAGGTTCTTGGGATCAGTTCTTGCCACTTGCGGAGTTTGCCTACAACAACAGTTGTTAGTCCAGCATTCAGATGGCACCATATGAGGCTCTATATGGAAGGCGCCTAGGCGGTGTCGGTCTCCAATGGGTTGGTTCGAGCCGGGCGAGGCCAGGTTATTGGGTACAGACTTAGTTCAGGATGCCTTGGAGAAGGTTAAGGTGATTCAGGATGGACTTCACACAGCCTAGTCCAGATAGAAGAGTTATGCGGACCGGAAGGTTCGCGATGTGGCATTCATGATCAGAGAGCGGGTCTTACTCCGGGTTTCGCCTATGAAAGGCATTATGAGGTTTAGAAAAAAGGGCAAGCTGAGCCCAAGGTTTATTGGTTCCTTTGAGGTGTTGCGGCGAGTTGGGGAGGTTGCTTATGAGCTTGCCTTACATCCCAGCCTAGCAGGAGTTCATCCGGTATTTCATGTTTCGATGCTGCGGAAGTATCACGGTGATCCATCTCATGTGTTGGATTTCAGCTCAGTCCAGTTGGACAAGGATCTATCCTATGTTGAGGAGCCAGTGGCTATTTTGGACAGGCGGGTTCAAAAGCTGAGGTCAAAGAACATTGCATCAGTAAAGGTTGGGTGGCGGGGTCAGCCGGTCGATGAGGCGACTTGGGAGATCAAGCAAGATATGGGCAGCCGTTATCCTTATCTTTTCACCACATCAGGTATGTCTCTATGCTCGTTCGAGGACGAACGATTGTTTTAAGAGGGGGAGGATGTAACGACACGGCCAGTCGTTTTGAGAGTTAGAGCCGATCCCCTATTAACCCCTTCCCCCGTATCTATTTATGCTATTGTGACTTGCCGAGAGGTTTCGTTTTGGTATTTGAAGTGTTTTGAGACACTTAGTCCCTAAGCGAGAGCTTAAGCCTTAGGATTCGGACCGTAGTCGGAACTATATGAAGATGACTCCAGAATCGAGTTCCATCGAGTTTGTTAGCTCTGTTAGGTGATTCTGGACTTAGTGGCGTGTCTGGATTGTGTTTTGGAGGTCCGTAGCTCATTTAGGCTTGAAATGGCAAAAGTCGAATTTTTGAAGTCGAATTTTTGGAGTTTTGGACCGGTAGTGAAATTTTCGATATCGGGGTCGGAATCCGATTTCGAAAGTTGGAGTAGGTCCGTAATGTTGATTATGACTTGTGTGCAAAATTTGGGGTCAATCGTACGTGGTTTGATAGGTCTCAGAATCGGTTGTAGAAATTTAAAGTTTCAAGTTCTTTAAGTTTGAATTGGAGGGTGATTCATGATTTTAGCGTTGTTTGATGTGATTTGAGGGCTCAACTAAGTTCTTATGGTATTTTAGCATTGGTTTGTATGTTTGGTTTAGGTCACGGGGTCCTCGGGTGAGTTTCGGGGTGCTTAACGGACTAGTTTTTGGACTTGAAAGATAGTAGATTTCTGGTGTTTTTGTTGCAGACAATCCTTCATCGCGTTCACGAGAGAGGTCTCGCGATCGTGTAGAGCATCTTGGAAAGTCAGCTAGCTGAGTTGTTCTTCGCGCTTGCGAAGATGTAGGACCTTAAGCCTATGTGTTCGCGACATGGACCTCGCGTTCGCGTAGAGGAACGAGGAAGATGGAGCTTTAGGCATTAAGCCTACGCGTTCGCAAAAAGGTTCCCGCGTTCGCGTAGGGTCACTCAGTGAAAGGTACGCGTTCATGAGAGGTCCCTCGCGTTCGCGAAGAAGGAATTCTCGGTCAGTAAAAGATTGTTCATCGCGTTCGCGATGATGATGATGCGTTCGCGAAGAAGAACGCACTTGGGCAGAATTTAAAGTTCAAAAACGAGGGTTGGGTGTTCATATCACAATTTGGATTGTAGAAGGCAAAATTATGAGAGATTTTCAGAGGAAGTCATTGGGTAATGATTCCTAACTCCTTTATGTTTATATCCCACTAATCTATGCTTGATTTCATCATTTAATTTCGGATTTGGGATGAAAAAAATGGGAAAATTTGAAAAAAGTTCTTAGGCCGAATTTTGGGGTTTAGATTGAGATTTTGGTATCGGATTTGAGTAAATTTGGTATGGTTAGACTCGTGAGTGATTGGGTGTTCATATTTAGTGACTTTTACCCGATTCCGAGACGTGGGCCCGGTGAGGCATTTTGAGTGATTTTCCAATTTCTTGCCTTAGCTTTGATTTCAATAGCTAGATTAGTTTCTTGTAGTTATATTTATGTTATGTAATTGGTTTTGGCCAGATTTGGGCCATTCGAAGTCGGACGTGGAAAGATAATTGTGACGGATTGAATTGAGCTTGGTTCGAGGTAAGTGACTTGCCTATCCTTGTGTTGGGGAACTCCCCTTAGGATTTGGTATTGTTTTGATATGTGAGCGTCTTGTACGTGGGGTGACGAGTACGTACACGGGCTATTTGTTGTAAAACTCCATTTTCACTAAGTCATAACATGTTTCTCCTTATTTGAACTACACTAGCATATGTAACTATCCGGTTTTAGTTAGAATAGCATGCCTACGTGTTTTAACTGCCTATTTGAACTTTGTGCAGCATGTTTAGTAAAATTACCTGCTTTCTTTGACTTGAACTTAGTCCGAATTGTAGGTTTCCTTGTTCTAACTGTTATTTCTATTGGTTGAGCTGCATATTTACTTTGGGACTACGGCACGGTATTCCCGGAGATCCCCCATGTACTGCATATTTACCTTGGGACGTCGGAACGGTATTCCGGGAGATCCCCTTTGTACTGCATATTTACTTTGGGACTACGGAATGGTATTCTGGGAGATCCCCCTGCACATTTACGTTTGGGGCTACGAGACGGTATACGGTATCTCGGGAGATCCCCTATTGTTATCTCAGTATTCTGAGTTGTTGTCTTTCCATGACTCTATTCCTATTAGTTTTTCGTATATATTTTGACGGTGTTATCTCGTTCTATCTTATTTCATTATATTTATACCAGTAGGGCCCTAACCTGATCTCGTCACTACTCGACCGAGGTTAGGCTTGGCACTTACTGGGTACCGTTGTGGTGTACTCACGCCCTTTCCTGCACATGTTTTTTGTGTGTAGATCCATGTTCATCTTACCAGCCTCATCACTAGTTGCAGACGTTGCTGC
Source organism: Nicotiana attenuata (assembly GCF_001879085.1). Lineage (NCBI taxonomy): Eukaryota > Viridiplantae > Streptophyta > Magnoliopsida > Solanales > Solanaceae > Nicotiana > Nicotiana attenuata. The sequence goes on from NC_031993.1 coordinate 20,795,673, forward strand.
TTAGTCGAGACTTCAAGGTACATCTGCCCGTGCCCGCAGATCCTCGGAGTCCCCATCTATCCCCCTATTTTCATTTTTCCTTCCTTCTGTAGAAATGATGTATAGAACAGTTAAGATTTCTTAGTAGTTTGTCTTGCGGGTTTCCGGGTTTTGGGAATTGTTTCATACATTTCAGAAGTGATAATTGTTTAAGCCGAGTGGCATTTAGTTTCTTATTAGATATTTGTTACTGTTAGTAGTTAATGTTCATGCTTTTGTTTCATTTCCGCGAAGTGTTAGGCTTACCTATCGTAGAGACTAGTTGTCGTCACGATGGTTCACGGAGGGAGAAATTGGGTCGTGATAGCTTCGGCCTCAGCTTTCACCGTATCTCCGTCTGAAGTTGCCCGATCTGGTCAAGTCTCTTTTCACCTGCAGGTTCGGGTCGTTAGCCACTATGTCCGAATTATCATCACTGTCTTCAAGTGCTCGTCTTACCTGCTTGACCCAGTCGGCATGCTCCTTTCGAGCCGCTTCTAGCTCAACCTAGAGTTTCTCACTAAGAAGCTTGTAACCGTCCCTATTCTCAGTAAGCTCCCGAGTCTCGGCCTCGTGTTAGGTTAACTCCTCCCGAATTCGGAGAAAAGTTTCATGCTGAAGCACCGAGGCCTACAAGCACAAAGAGAAATGTTACGATTATTTGCAACTTAAATCTAAGTACATAATAAGAGGCATTCGAAATTACCCGATTTAGCGACTGTTAAGCTTCGTTGAACAGGCATGACGCTTCCACCACGTCCATCTTGGCTTGGTCTTCTTCGGTCACCAAGCACCGAAGATAGCTGGCACGGACTCAAAGAAGGCCCGCTGGTTCCTGAAGTTAGACCTTTCTTTGGTACCGGTAGGTCGCCCAGCCCGGTAACGTCCTCCAAGGCAGAAGCATCGAAACCATCTAAGATATGGTCAAAGGGGTCTGCCACCCCTTGGGACCCCCCAGCTGGGCGCTCTTTTAGCACTTGGGCGTCACAGATCATGGAGCCAGAAAATAGTGGCGACTCGGAGAGGTCTATCACCCCAAGCGCGTCCTTCGAAGCATTATCCTCCATATGAGAAACACCGGCTACAACATCTTGATCGGCCTCCCGAACTTGAGGCAAAACGGCCTCGCCCCTCTCCGGTTCGGAGGCCTCGGCCACTACCCCCTCAGCTCCTCCCTGGCTTGAGGCAATGCAATGTTGCCTCGTAGACGAGCCACCAGCTCGGAATTCTCTTCTTTTTCTTCGGACTCATCCCTCAGCTAGCGGACTATGTCTGATAAGAGGGCACCGGTGCTTTCCTTGGGTTTGCGCACCTGCCTCCTTTTCGATTTCTTCTTCTCCGAGTTCGGGACTCGGAGCCCTTTTTTTTCTTCTCTTTATCGTGCCTCGGAGCATGTGATTACGGAGGATGTCTTCATTTCCGGATAGGGGACTTATTGCTACATCCTTCCCAAGGCTATAAAGAAAAATAAATGAGTAAGCTCGGAAGAAGCCCAAGTGTTGTCTATTCTAGGAAAGGATCTTACTGTGAGAACGGGCCTCCCATCGGCCCTTTGAATGTTCGCTCCACGCGCACTCGGAATAGGGCTTCTGTGACACGATGCCCTAAACCCACTCCATGAGCCGAGGAGCTGCATCCGGCATTCGAGCAACAGTTGCACCACAAAAACATCGACAAGAAGGAAGGAAAAAGGAAAAGCAGTAAACAAAATTTTAAAGGCAAAGTTATACTTACGTTTCATGTTCCATTTCTCGGGAAATGGCATATCCTCGGCCAGGATTAAATTCGAGGTCTTCACTCGAACGAATCGACCCAACCAGCCTCAGTTTCGATCCTCGTCTATGCTCGAGAATAGGACCTTAGTGCGGCCTTTATTAATCCATTTTACTTACAAAGAAGCGGAGAGGAATTACTATCCTCCAAAAGGAGGGGTGAATTTGACCAAGGGTAACCTCGTACCTCTTACAGAAAGCGATGATGACCGGGTCTAAAGGGCCCAACGTGAAGGGATAAGTGTAAACACTTACAAAACCCTCCACGTGGATAGTAATCGATTCCTCGGGCGTAGGCACCACCACGTGCTTACCGGCCCAATTGCAGTCTTCCTTGACCTTGGAGAGGAGATTGTCGATGATCGAGCATATGTATCTCGATACCAGCTCGCACCAACCCGGTATGGAAGAGGTCTTTTCGACTTTGAAGTCAGCACCGGTTGGGCACCCTGCAGGAAGTAACATAGTCAAAGTAGACTCCGTTTTCTTTTCCTCACTAGCAGCAGATGGAACGTTTTCCTCTTCAGTCGGTCGCGAAGCAAAAGGAGCTTCTTTTTGGGGATCGAACTTTGAGGTCTTTGCCATTTTTTTGTGGAAAGTTGGGAAAAAGAGGAAGTTAAAAGGATGTGCATAGTAATTTTGGGATGAAGAACAGAAGTTCTTATAGAGAGATTTTAGAATAATCAGAAAATTGATATTTGGGGATATAGAAATTTCTAGTGTACGAGGGCAGAGGTTTTGAAAGTAAAGTTCGAATGAGATAATGAAGAGGTATTTATAATTTGCAAACGACGGTTCAAGGCCCGTAATGTCCGACCAGCGACTGACGAACATTTAATACCATTAAAAGACGTGACTGACGAGACGTTTCGTCAGTTTTGTCGTTTCTTGCTCAAAGAATCGAGACAAAGATCGAGGGCTCATATCGTTTCTCGTCGTTTACTCTCTGAAAAACGAGGGGACTATCTGTATACGGCCGAAACCGAGCTCGCCTATTGCATGAAAGTTCGAGATTCAAACGAGATGGGTTGGAGATCGACCCCGGGTTCCTTCGAGCCAAGGTACGAAGTTAGAACATACGCTTCAAGATCATCGAGCCCATAACTCCGGAACCAACCCCGACTTCGATCAAGCTCGAGGAAATACTATCGGACCGAATAACGGAAAGCCGAAATATCTGTAACCAGTCGGATGTCACGGCGCGAATCTCGGAACATATCAACGAGAGGCCGGCTAATTAGCTAATCATAAGATTTCTTACCTTTTGTAGAATTGTATCTAAAGTAGGACTCCCCTACTATATAAAGGGGGTCTGATTACTTGTAACACATATTGTAACACGCATCCAAAAGCAATACACTGTTATTTCTAGTTCTTATTATCTTGTTATTCTGTTCTGACATCGATTGTGGCACTTTTTGACTCGACGGTGACCAACCTTTAAGGCTAACACTGTTCATCTTGTGTGGTTTGCATTCACTTTTCTGTCATTGATTTCAATATTAATATGTTTTCTCAAATTGTGTCAAATTGTATCATGTATCCTTAAAACCGCGTATAAATTCAATTGTTATCCAATTTTGAGGGTAAACAACCATAAAAAAGGTTGTCGCATGTTTAATTCAAAATTAAAAGTACACATGAACCACTATAAAATTGTTCTAAAAAGATATAATTGCCAAATGCGTGAAAATAAATAGTTATTTTAATAGGTTGCTCAACTAGTGTTAAATATGCGATTACCACAACACATAAAATGATTTTTTGATAATTAGTACAGAACTATCAACTTTTTATATCATAGCGTTAATTTAAAAGCCCTTCATGTTTTGATTCGATCGATAAGCAATCAAAAATTACTAGCCAGGAGAAGATATATAAACATGATAAAGACACTGAATAATTGGTTTCTTCGTTTGATTCATTTTATTTAAATCTCCGTAAGTTTTCCAGCCATTGTATTCCAAAATTGCCTTTAAGATTGAGTTACATATATAGTATATTCAAGTTTAAAGTGTCACATATTTGTTAAATTCTATATCTAGAGGGCTTAACGTTTTCCACATCCCCAAAGTAGAAATTAAAAACTTTTAACGCAAAGTAATTACAATTATATATTTGTTGTAAGAAAACTACTCCATAAATACTATTTTTACCAGAATTTCATGGCCTACTTTAAATTTGTAGTGAATTTTTTTTTTTTTAATTTGGACCATTTCTCGATTTGTGCGTATCATCCTTGCGCTGGGCCCATGCTAATCTTCTCTGTATCGGTTCAATTTTATCGGATGTCCCTGATCACGCCCAACTATGTCTTCTAAAAGACAAAGCGGTCGTTGCAAATATAATCCAGTTTTAAGTCCGGAGTGGAATCCTCAGGGAACTAACCAATCTATTACAACTCTTGGCAATGCTATTATCAACTCAAACAATTTCCAGATGCAAGATTTTTATCAATAAAGATTGTGTTTTGGTTTAACTACTTCAAATAATATTAAAAATAACAATATGCTAAATCAAAGATAATTCAATGGTAAAAAGGTCTAGGACATTAATTTCCCCAATTGCTAGTTTAAGTCTTAACTCTTTTGCTATAATCTCGCCGTAATACTCTATGAGGATTATGAGCTATGGGTTATCGTAATTATCTCTCGATCAACTACGATAATTTACTAGAGCATTCTCTCGAACTACTCTAGCTGACAATTTGTGCAGCTTTGACTTATCGCACCAAAGTTTTGTTATCTCTAACCCCACTTTTAAGTTCAAGTAATGAATCTCTTCAATTACCCAAAAGTGGTGTTGTTCAACAGTAGTCTAACCTAGTATTCATTCTCAAGCAACACAAGGCAATTAGACACGATTAATCAAGGGCCCATTCAATTAATCACCATACAAAACGTAGTTGAACAATCATATAAGAAATCCGGCTCGATTATAACAAAGTTGAGTCAAAACTTCATCCAACAATTGGTTCCATCAACACTAGATCAAATATTTAGCTACTCATAACAAAGCAAGAGAAAACTACTAAATTGTTCATAATTTGAAATTGCAATAATAAAGAGAAGATAGAAAAACTCTAATGTTTGGTTGATCTTCTCACACTTGTTCTTGCCTCCAAAGTAGTTTAAAAACAAGCTTGATACTTTCTTGGGCGAGCTTTTTGAGTTTATAAGGGTTTGGAATAAGTTTTTCCCGAGTTACACTTTGGTCCCACAAGTTCTGGGCACTGCACAGTTCACCGCGGCCGCGGCGCGACCGCGGTGAGAGCCAAACATTCTGCCTCGCGTTTGTGGTCTGCCGCGGTCCCACCGCGGTCCACCGCGATCGCGGTGGATTCAAACCCAGTCCACTTTTTGCTTCTTTCCGCTCGGGTGCTTCTTGATTGGACGTTTTCTTCACATTATTGACTTCAAAACACTCCATAGTTCTTCCTAACTTGGATTAGTCCCTGCGAAGCAAAAGAACACCGATTAGAGCATTTTGTTATCATTTAGCCTATAAACAACAATAAAGCATGGTATAATTAGGGTGTAAATATCGTCTATGTAGCCTATTATCAGTCCCCGAAGGGACGTTTTGTAGTGAATCTGACTGTTCAAATTGGATATCAAATCCGATTAACTTTTTGAGAACTATTTGAATTTATTTGGTCAAAGTCTAGGAATTGTAGCACTTCTTGAATTGGATAGTAAATCTGATTGTTCAAATTGGATTGTAAATCTTATTAACTTTTTTGAGAACTATTTGAATTCCTTTTGTCATATTATACAACTGTAGACACTTAGGCATTAAATCTGATTGTTCAAATTGGTTAGCAAATCTGATTTACTTTTTGAGAACTATTTGAACTCATCTTGACATAATCTAAGAATTGTTGAAACTGATTGAATTAGCATAAGAATATTACTACATTATTAAATTTTTTTCCTAAATAATAAATCTATCTAGAAATAAAATACTATATTTGAATTTTAGAATCTTAATCTCCAAAGTGAAACAGTATAAAAATTGAGAAGAATATCACATATTCTTGTTAAAGTTAAAACACTTGAAACACCATAAAAATTCAAAATAAACATAATTAAGTGCCAAATGTGTAAGAAATAAATGATAGATTTTAATAACTTTCTCAATTAGTGTTAAGCATCACTCTTCCCGCAACGCATAAAAGAAAATTCTTGGCGATAATTGGTTTAAGCTCTCGTTTATTCATACCGTTGCACTTTAAAGCCTTCTCATCTTTATCCGATAAGCAGTACATTTGAGTTGTCGAATTTAAACTAACACATTTTACAAGGAAACAATTTAGCAACCAAAAGTATATATATAAATATGAGACATTGCTTAATTTGCTTCTTCGTTATATTCAACCGTTCAAGGGGATATCTCATCGAGAAGATATTTAAATTGATAGAGACGACACTATTTTGCCTTTTCATCTAACTCAAATTTTTACGGGAATAGCTCAACAGTCAAGAGGAGTTATATAAGCACGATAAAAGACACCACAAATTTGCTTTGTCACTTAATTCAATCCATTTTTGGTAGTCATTTTTTCACAATGAAAGATAGTGATTATGTGCTGGTGAATTTGATTATTCCCAAATCTAGCTAATCTTTATTATTTCATTTTTCCCATTTTGCCCCTTGGGTTTTGCACCTATAAATGATGGTTCAGTCTAGCAAATGTTACTGTGGTTTATGGCGAGCAATACTGGCTAAGGTCTGCAATTCTTTTTTATTGGTTTCTTTTCCATTTTTTCTTGGTTCTGAATTTCGGACCATCTCTTATAAATTTCGGAAGACGAGTAACAAGATTAACAGAGGCTTGTTTTCCTTTTTCTTTCTTCTTCGGACATGATTTTGAAACCTTTTTTTTTGTTTGTTTCTTTATCTGTCAATTGGATTAGAACATAACAAGTATTGTTACACATCTCACACATACACACACAATGGCTAAAAACATGTATCTAGTTCATCTTGGTTTAGCAAATGTTTTGGTCCCACTTTTTGCCTCCTTGCCTTTGTAGTAGAATTAATTTAATTCTCTTTTTAATGTTCAATTCTAGATCTTGATTTGAAAGCAACACGTATGCATGTTTTAGTGTCTTTTGAGTGGCCAAAATTTCGTATGTGTATATGTTAGATCTATGTTTGATACAGAACGATAATTGAAAAAAAGATTATTTCATTTTTTGATCCATAGTCTATAGTCTATACCAGGGAATAAAATTATTAATTTTTTTCAATTGAAAGAAAACCACAAGTATTTTTTTCACATTATATATATATAGTAAGCTCCAAATCTGCTTTAGTTACGAGTAGAAAGCTTCACATAGTGGTTAATTAATTAGTTAAACTCTTTGTTCATTCATTCCTTTAGTTATTTTCCAGTTTTGAACACATTAATGTTGAGGGGATTAAGATTTTACTTTGAGCGAGCATGTTTTATAAATTTAAATAACTCATCGATATTGCCTTTTGTATTCTACAGTATAAGTTCAAATTGCATCCATCACAAAAGAAAAACAAAAAGGATATCGGCAAGAAGATGATTCAGAATCAAAGATCTGAAGTGCAAGATGACGGCAAAATGGGTCATTTATACGGCATATAATCTTTTTAAAAATAATTTAAAAGAATTATAACTTCTTTTGAACTTATATAGTTGTTCCATTTGTATTATTCCTTCTTATTGATTTGGTTATGTATGATTTCAGGTGATGATTTTGAAACCAACATAGTTTTAAGCGAAAATAGCTTGTCAAGAAATTTTAATTGTGCCCTTAGAGACAATAGCATTGATAATAATTCGAAGCTTCTGATGAATGACGTAAAAGATGTAGATTACCATGTACAACAAAGAATACCAGAGAGTACAATATTAAGTTCGAAAAATGTTATTGATCTCAACAAGGTAATTCATGTCTTATGTTTACTTATGTCAACAACATACTAGAATTTCATTTTTTAATTCACTTATATGCTTTAATTTAATTCTTTTGATTCATTAATCCATACCAAAAGTAAAAAAATAAATTCTTCTCCTGTCGCATTTTTTCTCAAGAATACAATAAGCACAAGTATCTTTTTCAATAATTTTAGAATTGGTTGTGCGATATGTATAATATCATCCAAAACTTATTTACTTTCTAATATGGAGCTTAACATAACTAATTGGACTTTTTTAATTATAGTACTTTTGTTTTTAAACTTGAACCTATTAATACCGAAGGAATATTTTACTTTGTTTTATAACTATGAACCTTCTAATATTGAGGAAAATTTTGACTTTCTGCGAATATGAATATTTGATTTTTTATAATTCATTGATCATGCTCTTTATATAATATAATATATTTTTCTATCTCCAGCTGCCTAACGAAAATGAAGAAGAAAGTTGTAAGGAGATGATACAGAATAAAAGACCTCCAGGGAAGCACAAAAAGCAGGAGAAACTACATGAAAAAGAACAACAAGAAGATATCGGTATTAAGGAATCTTATATTTCATTGTTGACTTATATTAATTTTTCTAAATATTGGGATTGATGTATCAGACCCTCTCATTTGATTATGCATGATTTTCAGGTAAATTTGATCTCAACAACATCATAAGTGAAGATAGTCTCCCAAATAGTTCTGATCGCACTTTAAAGGATAAAACCATCGATGGTGGCTCGAAACTTCCAATGAGAGATGAAAAAGATCAAGACTACTATCATTTGAAACAAAGAATACCAGAAAGTACAAAATTCCATTCCATTATTTACATATGCGAGGTGATTAATTCATACGATTCCTTCTATCTATTTTTCTTATGGCTACACCACCACAACACAGAGAGTCTTAATGGAGAAATAATTTTTTTATTTTTAGTTTGAGAAATAAGTTTATATCCACTTTTGCTATAACGTACCATAAACTAAGGCCGTTTGACTTTTTTATCACTAGTATGAGATGTAAAAGTTTGGACTTGTTTCCATATGCATTTTCAAGTTTACCCAGACAAACTACATTCAAAAAATGGTTTCAATCCCGTTGATCTTATATTATCTAAGGTAGAGAAAATATTTACTTTTAGGTAATTTTGCAAAAAACTAGCCTAAGTATACCATTTCTTTTAAAAACCAAGCCCAAATATTTTCAACAAGTTGCTAGTATTGTTTAACAATAGTTTGTTCCTTCTTTCTTTTTAGTATTTCTTTGTGAAATTTGGAGCATTATTGTACACGATTATTTAAAGTACTTACGTTTTTTTTTCCTTAGAAATTTGACAATATAAAAGATTGCTAAACTTACTTTAATTAGCTCATCAAGTATACTTGCATTTCCATAGTGTTCGAATAGGCTCTCATCACCTGAAGAGGAATATAATGGGAATCATCTAAGAATTTCAAAGAAACAGAAATCTGAAGTGCACAATAAAGGCAAAACGGGAAAGGAGCAAGCTGGCACTTCCAAGGAGACATTACCTGACAAACAAAAACAAAAAACCATTCATGGTAATTAATTAATTCTACATCTTACAATTGACCCCTATTAGTATATTTCGGTGAATCCTAAATTTTATATGAAAGATTATCTAATACGAGTCGAATACAATGTATAAGTTCGTACTTACTTCGAGTGGATCTACCCATTGACAAGGGCGAAATCTTTTTGGGTGATATTTGAAATCCTGTACCTAAATGGCATAACGCAGTTGTAGTGAGGCAGACACTAGATTGCAGAATTCTAATCCACATTTTCAAACTTGTATTATTCATTTTATATGTATCATTTCTTTTGATTTGGTTACGTATGATTTTCAGGTGATCTTGAGAGCAGCGTAGTCTTTTGTGAAGATAGTTTGGCGGACAATTCTAACCATACCACAATGGACAATAACGATGATAATATGTCGAAAATTTTAATGAAAGACAATAAAGATCAAAATTACCAAATCAATCAGAGAATATCAAAGAGTACGATGTTCGATTCCCTTATTAACCTCCGCGAGGTAATTGATCACTATGTCTTTTTATGTTACATTATAACATCTTTTTCAAGTTTGAACTTAACAATATTGAGGGAATATTTTACAAATTTCTGCCAAGTTTGAACTTATTAATATTGAGGAAATTTTTTGCTGATTTCTGCTAATATGAATCTTTCGTTGAACAAGCTCTTTATATTCCACAATGCACTTTCTAGCTCCAATCCTTTATTTAAAAGATCTTTCGTTGAACAAGATCTTTATATTCCGCAATGCACTTTCTATCTCCAATCCTTTATTAAAAACGAAGAGGATTTACAGGTGATACAAAACGAGAGATCTGAAGAACACAACAAAAGTAAAACAAGAAAGGGCCAACAGGATTCTTTTGAGGAGGAACTACTTGACCAACAACAACAACAACAAAAACAAAACGACATCAATGGTACTTAAAATTTTTTATATATTTCACAATTGACTTATATTAAATTTTTTGAAAACTTGGACCTAAGCACAAGGTGGAGTATTTTGTATCATTCTCTCTTATCTAGCTACACATGATTTTCAGGTGAGTCTGAGGCCAACAAATTTATATGTGAAGATAGACTTCTCGATGATCTTGACTATAAGGTCAATAGTGGCTCGAAACTTTTGACAAGAGACAAAAAAGATAATAAATACTATATCAAGCAAGGAATTCCGAGGAGTATAAAATTTCGTTGCATGACTAACCTTTATAAGGTGATTCATACTACCTTATGTCTGTTCCATCACTAAACTTTTCTCTAAGCTAAGAAATTTGACAAAATAAAAAATAAAAAAGTTAAACTAGTTATTTATCTTATCTAGTTTCCTTGAACTCTACAGTGTACTAATAGGCTCTCAGCAGTTGAAGATGAATATAACTGGAATCTCCCAGTTGGGAAAAATCCAAATATGAGTATTTTCTCAACCAAAGAAGATTCAAATATCAAAACCAACAAAACGAATGTTTGTTGTAAGAGAAAATTGAGAGACAATCAAAAAGGCGCGCAAAGGAGAAAAGGATGTTACGACTTCTTCCACCTCCAAGAGTGTAAAAATGTAAGTATTTGGTAATACTATAAAATCTTTCCCTTTTGTAAAAGAATACTTTACAAAACTATTTCATTTCTCTAGATCATTAAAGTCTCCTGCTTCGATGACTATAAAAGTAGATGAAATATGTAATGTATAGTACATATAATAGAGGCGAGAGTTATTAATGTTTGATATAAGTAATACTCAGTAATATATAGCAAAATATTTTCTTCAGAAAGAACAAATTTTACACTTTAATTAAGATAACTGGCGGGAGAATGATTTCATCAACTTTATGCAAAAATATTTAGATAGTACTTTAAACTAATGACAACTTCTTGATTGATTAACTATGATTTTCTATTATTGTTAACTAATCTCATGATTAGTTTATATGATAAATTTCTTGATACTTTTAAACTATGGTTTTCCATTAGTGTTCACATGTTATTATATTACTTGATATTCAGAAGATCTATCGACCATAGTGAGAAAGTATGGAACATTGCAGAGACAACGTCTTCTCCAAACACTATACGCAACCATAAGTGAATTCAGGCGGAGAAATAGAAGACTTGAGATGAGCTCTATGAAGAAATGGAAGCTGCAGAAGAATTTAGTTTCAATATTAATCTTTTCTTTCAATGTTGAATTGTATTCAATTCATTTTCTATTTTAGACTTAGGTCACCTTAAAAAGACCACACAATTTTGTTTTGTCATTTGTTCTTTTTAATACCTTTTTAGGGAAAAAATGTATTCACATGTCACGGGGCGTGATGGCACCTAGTCTCTAAACTAGGTAGACCTAACATTAACTGAGATAACATTTATATTTGCTAACTTTAATCTGAATAACTCTTAACAATTTATAATTCCCAAAACCGGTGGTACAAGTCACAAGCCTTTCTAAGAGTAGTTATACAAAATAAATACATCACTACTCCGAAACAAAAGGAACAAATGGAAATAAGTACAAATGAAGGTGACTCCGAGGCCTGCGAACGCTGTAGCAGGTTTACCTTGAGTCTCCACTGCAACGACCCGCACAGCTACTACCGATCAAATACCTGAATCTGTACACAAAAATGTACAGAAGTGTAGTATGAGCACACCACGGCGGTACCCAGTAAGTATCAAGACTAACCTCGGTGGGGTAGTGACAAGGAACAGTCCAGACACCTACTGGTCAAATAAATTGAACATGATTTGATAAACACAGGTAATCAGTAGCCCGCCTGGAGAACAGAGGCATTTCTTTCAAGTTTTAGCAATCAGGAGCCCGCCTGGAGAACAGAGGCATTTATTTCATGTTTTAGCAATAACGATCCCACCNAAGAAAAATGAAAAGGCCGGGATGACGCGGCGACTGATCAAAAGCATAATAGGAACTGTTAACTGCCTAGGTGCATTCACTCCCCAAATGTGCGGGTACCAATATGTTAAATGCCCTAACTCTAACGTGATGGTTTCATTTTGTCATGTCATTCCAGAAAGGTGGTTGGTTTGTGGTTTGAAGGTGGTAACTCTGCTTCACAACACAAGGACAAGAGGCAAAGGCAAACAACAAGAGAATTGAATTGGTTGATACCAGTGTTCGACAATAGGTGGTGGAACGGGATAATGGGTTGGTTGAAGAGGTGCGGATGCTGAGACAACACATGACAGACATGTATCAAGCCTGGATGACTAGAAAGGCGCCACCCCCGCCACCACCAATTTTCCCGGACACTACCCTTACCCAAACTCCCAACATAATACCAGATGATCCTCCATATTCTCCAGATACACCCGCTTATCACACTCGTCCCAACTACCCTAGTAGCTCCATCGCTCATCCCTCAGTTACTACTCCCGAAAATTGCCCTCCTGTCATATCCATTACCCCAAACAATGAACACCCATTCAAAGCTCGTAATGCCCAATATCACCCTCCAGAGATTGCCCACAGGGTCCCTGATTCATACAACAAGAGCTCCCGAGATGAGCAGTCCATGCTAGAAATGAAAAGGTTACAGGAAGAGAAAGATGAGATGGGACGCCCAGGAAGCTGAAAAGCATAGAACTGTCCTTAAGGGACAAGCGAAGAGTGGGAGGCCAGGGTAGCATGACTTGCAAAGAACTGATTGTGCCATATGATGCCCGCCTGCCCGCAGGATTCAAAGTACCAAAATTTAACTTGTATGATGGGCGTGGAGATCCGGTAGCCCACCTGAGGGTCTATTACAACGAAATGAGGATTGTTGGAGAGAAAGATGATGTGATGATGGCATATTTCAGTGAAAGCCTAACTGGGGCAGCTTTGAACTGGCATGGTCGTCAAAATGTCGATGAGTGGCTTACATTGGGTGACATGGATCAAGACTTTGTCCAATACTTTCAATGCAAATCGAGGGTTACCTCAGACCGCTCCTCGCTATCTAAGATGGAAAAGAGGCCGGAGGAAAGCTTTAATGAGTTTGGGCTCAGATGGAGGGAGCAAGCTGCTCGAGTCAGTCCCCCGATTAGTGAAGAAGAAATGGTTAAGCTTTTCCTACAGGCCCAGGGACCCACCTACTACAGTCATTTGATCCCGGCCCTGGGAAAACCTTTCAATGATGTGTTAAAAATGGGGGAGCTAGTGGAAGAAGGAATCAAGTCAGGCAAAATCGTGAGTTGTTCGAAAGCCATTCAGAACGTACCAGTAAGCTTGGTTGGAAGAAAGAGGAACGGAAAAGACAATCCGATAGGTTTTCCTGATCAACACTTCCATCCTCGACATTGTCCCCGTGGTTATCCTTGTGCATTAGATGACCTTCCCCGATGCTACTTCTCTCTACAGAAATCCCAAAGTCACACATCACAGTACCCAGCTCAAAATAATGCCCATCTACCCTCGCGAGCTTCCCAAAAACACCCCGGCTCAGGTTTTCGGCCCAATCCAGCATTTAAGAATGAGAGGTTACGAAAGAAGAAAGCCTTCACTCCGTTGGGAGAATCATACGCCAATCTGTTTCAGCGGTTAAGGACACTGGACATGTTGATGCCGATTCAGATAAAAGCACCGAACCCTCATCCAAAGAAGTTCGATCCTTCTCAAAAGTGCGCATACTGCTCAGGTGCCCTGGGGCACGACATAGAGAAATGTTGGAATCTGAAGAATGCAATTCAAAAGCTTATTGATGCAGGCGACATCGTCGTGCAAAATCCAGATGCAACAAACACTGGCCAAGATCCATCTCCTGTGCACAATGAGACGCATATGGTGGGTATGATTGATCGTGAGAATGAGCCGGCAGAAGAAACCTAGAAGCAGTTTGCTCAGAACAACGTGATGAAGACTTGTGAATATACCAGCAATCTTGGTGTGAAATTCAGTGGCTAAGATGCCGTGCTTGGTAATTGGGAAGACGCTCCATCTCTTGGAGTTTTGGTGGTTTATTTTGTTGTCATTTCTGTTGTCCGGGTTATTTCAGGGTTGTAATCTGGATATTGTCTTGTGACTCAAACCCTTCTATCCTTTCACCTTGTCTTGTTTGTCTCGTTGTAGTAGCTTGTGTAGTGCTGTTTAGGGGTTGTAACTTTAGTCTAGTTTGCTTGTTTCGTTGTTTAAACCCTTTCACCGTCAGTCTAATGCAATTCTCTGTTTCCCGCCATTTCTAGTCATTTTATCTAGTTCCTTTCTCCTTTTACAATTCTTTTCATGCTGGTTCTGGTGACATGACATGCACGCATAATTCTCAGCCTGGTTTTAAAAGTCAGTTTAGTAAAGAAGCAATAAGACAATGTTGAAGATGTAAGGACAGTCGAGGGATTTTGAGATCTCTTCGAGCCCAAATTGTGTGAAACTGGGTCAGACGGAACATAAAGAAATATTGTGGAAATGCATCATGCCACATCGGCTTGAAACCAAAGGCAAGTTTGCCCCAAGTCTGCAGGGGCCGTTCATGGTACCGAGATTGTTGTCCAATGGTGCTGGGTAATTGACAAATGTAGAAGGCAAATGTTGTGGATATGGTTAGTAATTCTGGTGCAATCAAAAGATGTTACGTATGTTTTCCTCATGTTTGTTTAATTGTGTAGCTTGTACTTGGCATGTTTTGGAGATTGGAATGACGAAGGCATTTTGTTCTGCTATCCAAACACTTTATCCTTTGTTACCCCTATGAGCCTCGGTTATTTTCTTGCATACCCCTCTTTCGGAATCAATAATAAAACTCGTAAGCCCGAGCGGGGAAAGTAAGTGGAGAAACAAGAGAAAAACAGTGAAAAAGAAAAAAGAAGAGAAAAGAAAAAAGACGAGAAAAGAAAAGAAAAGGAAAAAAGAAGAGAAAAGAAAAAGAAAAGAAAAGAACAGAGAAGGAAAAGAAAAGAAATGAAAAGAAAGAAAATAAAAAGTGGAAGAAAAGGAAAGATCGCAACAACGAAGTAATTCTATGACATGAACTACGTTAGACCTGATTCCTTTTTAGGATACGTAGGCAGCCTCACGGTTCGGTCCCATCAAAGTAAAAATCCAAAAGTCCCCAAGCAAAGAAACTGGGGCAGAAGTTGTGATTGTTGCAAGAGATTTGATTCCGAAAGTTGTAATTTTGAACCCATTTGAATTGTTTTGAGCCTTTGATACCCTTTCTTTCTAACCCTGTCCAAAAGCCTGCATTACGGTCCAAAGAAAGATCTTCTGATCATTCTTCGAGAAATGCCAAGTCGAGTAAGTAGAGGTGATTCATATGAGGGACAATACTCTGGTTCAAACAGGAAGAAAGGAAAAATGAGAGAGTCTTATCGATGAAAACCCTCGCGGGTACCGTAAGGCGATGAAAGCTGAGAGAAATAAAAATGAGAGAGTCTTATTGGTGAAAACCCTCATGGGCACCTTGAGGCGATTGTAAGTTGAGAGAAAGAACAGAATGAGAGAGGCTTGATGGTGAAAACCCTTTGGGCACTACAAGTCGAATAAGGATTGTGAATCAGATTGGATAAGCGGAGCATTGAAGCCCAGTTTCACGGCAAAAGGGCACGACAAGAGTTGAACATCAGGTTTTCTTGACGGAATAGGCCACAGGTGCATGTCGTGGTCATTAGAATTGGTATCCATATCTGATAGTTTTCTACTTTGTAGTTTTCTTGTTAGGAATCATCTCTTTCCATTGTCCTTTACTCTGTTCCTTTTGTCTTGTTTACTTCCTCTTCCTGAGTCTGTTTGGTCAGAACAAGTGAGAAATGACTTCAAAATTGGCCACCAGCTTTCCAATTGCACAAAACGGGATCTGGCTAGCACATCAAAGTGGAATAAGTCAGGAAAGAATAACGCGGCACTGAGTTGGTAACAATCAACATGCGTTGGGGATTCATGCGAAATACAAAGGTTTGGTATATATCAATTTATGAACAATGCAACNGATCCCTAGTAGGAACGCTTATCTGCATCACGTGCATTTTGACTTAGGGGACTCAACACAGGGGTTGGGTCCGTCTAGGACAGGTGTACCCGGAATAATGGACCATCCTGATGCATCCTACTTGTGCATTTATCTGTTTTGGACTCGCATGCTGACCGGCTTTGAATATCTGGGAAAAATTGAAAAAACAAAAAGAGAAAAAGAGAAAATAGCAGTGTAGAGAGTTAATTACCTATATTAGAAAAACCAATGTCCAAGTAGTGCCGAAATGCTGCCGGATTTTTGAGAAAATGGAAGAAAAAAGAAGAAAAGTATTTTTTTTTTTAGTTTGTTTTGTTTGCCAATGGAAAAGAAAAATAAAAAAGAGTTTTATTTTCAAATTAGTTTGTTTATTTGCCACTGAAAAAGAAAATATAAAAAAGAGTCTTGCTTTCAGAAATAGTGTATTTGCCAACAAAAACAAAAGAGTCTTGTTTTCAAAAATAGTTAGTTTTATTTGCCCGAACTATGCAGGTTTGATTCTCACCGGATGTGAGATACGTAGGCAACCCTCATCGGGTCCAACCTCCCCTTTTCAAAAATAGCCAAAAATGCCAAATTTTTTAATTTCGTCATGAATAAGTCGGGTGCCGCCATTCTTGTTTAAAATAAGCCGAATGTCCCCAAAAAGGGCGCCGGAAGCTGTTTTTGCAAGAACAGCCACCCTGAGTCAGTTTCAACGGTTATCAGGCACAGCCTTAAAATCTTCTCCCCGAAGTGCTGAAGGGCCGTAACTGCAAAACCGGCCGTTTGTTTTAAAATTGGAAATTTGAACAAAAATAGTGTCATTTTTTTCCTTTTAGGTCAAAATAAGTGATTAAATCACCTTAATAAATGTGCAGGATGAGCACGATTCAAAATAAGGGGAACTTGCGTATAGGCCCGCGGCAAGACCGAACGATGTCCCGCGGGCACCAGGAGCTTTAATGTATTCATGATTGTCTTTTGAGTCTGTATTTCCTTTTCTATCAGAGTTTGTCTTTTGAGTCTGTATTTACTTTTCTACTAGAGTTGGTCATTTGAGTCTGTATTCCCTTTTGTACTGGAGTCTGTATTTCCTTTTCGTTAAAAGTCAGTCAGTTGATTGAGTCTGTATTTTCGTTTAAAATGGAATAAGGATGGTGGAGTCTGTAGTTCTTTTCTGCATCAGAGTCTGGTAGTTGTTTAGTCTGTCCGCTTTGAGTCTTTGTAATAGACGTAGTTGCTATCAATAAAATTGAAATTCCCAAAAAATATTTTGCTTCTACTTTACATTTATTCTGCACGAACTACGCTCGGTCTGAT
Source organism: Nicotiana attenuata (assembly GCF_001879085.1). Classification (NCBI taxonomy): domain Eukaryota; kingdom Viridiplantae; phylum Streptophyta; class Magnoliopsida; order Solanales; family Solanaceae; genus Nicotiana; species Nicotiana attenuata. Next base: position 20,813,208 of record NC_031993.1, read on the forward strand.
TCACGTGGGGTCGTGATACGTAGGCAATCTCCATAGGATTCGACCGTAACTAAATGAAAAAAAAAAGGAAAAACAAGAAAAGGAAAGAGGTGAAAAACAAGAAAGGAAAGAAAAACAAAAAGAAAATAGGAAACCAAACAAAAGCAAACAAGAGAAAATAAAAAGGGAGCAAAGGAAAGAAAAGAGCGGAAAAACAATTTTGAGGAAAGGAGCGAATAGGAACAAGGAAAAACCAAGGCAAAAAAAAAAGAGGGAAAAATAAGAGAGAAAAGCAAAAGAAAAGAGGGAAAGGCAAGAAACAAACAATGGAAAACACGAGGGAAGAATGAGAGGAAAGGCATGGCAAATAAAGGAAAATGAAAAGGCCGGGATGACGCATGCGATCGATCAAAAGCATAATAAGAACTGTTAACTGCCTAGGTGCATTCACTCCCCAAATGTGCGGGTACCAATATGTTAAATGCCCTAACGCTAACGTGATGGTTTCATTTTGTCATGTCATTCCCAGAAAGGTGGTTGGTTTGTGGTTTGAAAGTGGTAACTCTTCTTTACAACACAAGGACAAAAGGCAATGGCAAACAACAAGAGAACTGAGTTGGTTGATACCGGTGCTCGACAACAGTTGGTGGAACGGGATAATGGGTTGGTTGAAGAGGTGCGGATGCTGAGACAACACATGACAAACATGTATCAAGCCTGGATGACTGGAAAGGCGCCACCCCCGCCACCACCAATTTTCCCGGACGCTACTCTTACCCAAACTCCCAACACAATACCAGATGATCCTCCATATTCTCCAGATACACCCGCTTATCACACTCGTCCCAACTACCCTAGTAGCTCCATCGCTCATCCTTCAGTCACTTCTCCCCAAAATTGCCCTCCTGTCATATCCATTACCCCAAATAATGAACACCCATTCAAAGCTCGTAATGCCCAATTTCACCCTCCAGAGGTTGCCCACAGGGTCCTTGATTCATACAAGAAGAGCTCCCGGGATGAGCTCCATGCTAGAAATGAAAAGGTTACAGGAAAAGAAGGACGAGATGAGACGCCCAGGAAGCTGAAAAGCATAGAACTGTCCTTAAGGGACAAGCGAAGAGTGGGAGGCCAGGGTAGCATGACTTGCAAAGAACTGATTGTGCCACATAACGCCCGCCTACCCGCAGGATTCAAAGTACCAAAATTTAACTTGTATGATGGGCGTGGAGATCTGGTAGCCCACCTGAGGGTCTATTGCAACGAAATGAGGATTGTTGGAGAGAAAGATGACGTGATGATGGCATATTTCAGTGAAAGCCTAACTGGGGCAGCTTTGGACTGGCATAGTCGTCAAAATATCGATGAGTGGCTTACATTGGGTGATATGGCTCAAGACTTTGTCCGATACTTCCAATGTAAATCAAGTGTTACCCCATACCGCACCTCGCTATCTAAGATGGAAAAGAGGCCGGAGGAAAGCTTTAATGAGTTTGGGCTCAGATAGAGGGAGCAAGCTGCTCGAGTCAGTCCCCCGATCAGCGAAGAAGAAATGGTTAAGCTTTTTCTACAGGCCCAGGGACCCACCTACTACAGTCATTTGATCCCGGCCCTGGGAAAACCTTTCAATGATGTGTTAAAAATGGGGGAGCTAGTGGAAGAAGGAATCAAGTCAGGCAAAATCGTGAGTTGTTCGAAAGCCATTCAGAACGTACCAGTAAGCTTGGTTGGAAGAAAGAGGAACGGAAAAGACGATCCGATAGGTTTTCCTGATCAACACTTCCAGCCTCGACATCGTCCCCGTGGTTATCCTTGTGCATTAGATGACCTTCCCCGACGCTACTGCTCTCCACAGAAATCCAAAAGTCGCACATCACAGTACCCAGCTCAAAATAATGCCCATTTACCCCCGCGAGTTTCCCAAAAACACCCCGGATCAGGTTTTCGGCCCAATCCAGCATTTAAGAATGAGAGGTTACGAAAGAAGAAAGCCTTCACTCCGTTGGGAGAATCATACGCCATTCTGTTTCAGCGGTTAAGGACACTGGATATGTTGAAGCCGATTAAGATAAAAGTGCCGAACCCTCCTCCAAAGAAGTTCGATCCTTCTCAACAGTGCGCATACTGCTCAGGTGCCCTGGGGCACGGCATAGAGAAATGTTGGAATTTGAAGAAAGCAATTCAAAAGCTTATTGATGCAGGCGACATCATCGTGCAAAATCCAGATGCAACAAACACTGGCCAAGATCCACCTCCCGTGTATAATTAGACGCATATGGTGGGTATGATTGATCGTGAGAATGAGCCAGCAGAAGAAACTCAGAAGCAGTTTGCTCAGAACAACGTGATGAAGATTTGTGAAAATTCCTGCAATCTTGGTGTGAAGTTCAGTGGCTAAGACGTCATGCTTGGTAATTGGAAAGTCGCTCCATCTCTTGGAGTTTTGGTGGTTTATTTTGTTGTCATTCTTGTTGTCTGGGTCATTTCAGGGTTGTAATCCGGATATTGTCTTGTGACTCAAACCCTTCTATCCTTTCACTTTGTCTTGTTTGTCTCGTCGTAGTAGTTTTTGTAGTGCTGTTTAGGTTTGTTCAAGGGTTGTAACTCTAGGCTAGTTTGCTTGTTTCGATGTTTAAACCCTTTCACCGTCAGTCTAATGCAATTCTCTGTTTCCCGCCATTTCTAGTCATTTTATCTAGTTCCTTTTTCCTTTTGCAATCCTTTTCATGCTGGTTCTGGTGACATGACATGCACGCATAATTCTCAGCCTGGTTTTAAAAGTCAGTTTAGTAATGAAGCAATAAAATAATGTTGAAGATATAAGGACAGTCGAGGGATTTTGAAATCTCTTCGAGCCCAAATTGTGTGAAACTGGGTCAGACGGAACATAAAGAAATACTGTGGAAATGCATCATGCCACATCGGCTTGAAACCAAAGGCAAGTTTGCCCAAGGTCTACAGGGGCCATTCATGGTACCGGGATTGTTGTCCGATGGTGCTAGGTAATTGACAAATGTAGAAGGCAAATGTGTGCATATGGTTAGTAATTCTGGTGCAATCAAAAGATGTTACGTATATTTTCCCCATGTTTGTTTAATCGTGTAGTTTGTACTTGGCATGTTTTGGAGATTGGAATGAATACTAAATGTAATATATAAAAATTACCTTAGCCATATTTTGGCATAAATATAGAAATTAAATAGATGAATTATCAAAAAAAGAATTTTGGAAACAATTATTGGGGATTTTATGTATAAAAAGGGAGAAAGTACGTCAATTTAATCCCTTAAAATTATGGAAAAAATAATAAAAACCTTGGACATGCTTATATATGCATATCCATGCTATTTTGAAGGTAGTTATGCATATTTAAAATATATAAGAAAAAATTGGGTATCAACACTCGCCAACCGGAGTAGACACCGAGATTGGCTCATGAAGCTGATCCGGTTCTATCCCAAATTCCATAGCAACAAAAGGGGTAACATAGGACAAGGTGGAACCGGGGTCAATAAGTGCACACATCATGAGATTGGACAGTCAGAATACATGTAACAACATCTGGAGAAGCCTCTGCAGTCTGGCAACCACTCATAACATAGAACCGGCTGGGTCCTCCCGAACTCTGCGCACCACCCCTAGCTGCACCACGCCCCACGGGTGCTGGGGTACCTCGAGCTGGAGAGGGGCTGAAGATGTAGCAACTGCTGGGCTGGCTGGCTGTGCTGTGCCCCTGCCCGCTCCCTAGCGGGATACATGACAATGCCTCTGAATATGACCCCTCATCCCACATCCATAGCATACGGGTAACTCCAAGTAGCAAATCCCTGAGTGCATCTTCCCGCACCTGAGGCACGGGGACCTCTGCTGCTGTCGAGATCTCTCCCCTGATCAACCCCGCTGGTGGGATCCCCTATTGCCTTGACTGGGCCTGAAATGACTCCACTGCTGGGCCCTGATGGCGGTGCACTGACTGAAGACTGTGCAACAGACTGGGATGGCCCTGATGATCCTCCCCTGAAAGCTGATCTTCCCCTACCTGGTGACTCGCCCATATTGCCCGTAGACCGGGCCTTGCTGTTACCCTCTCTCTCTATCATGTTCTTCAGTTTACGGTTCTCTGTGGCCTGAGCAAATGCCACCATCTTCCCATAATTCATGTCAGAATTCAAGGCAGCTGTAGAAGCCTCATTAATAGTCAAAGGATTAAGATCCTGAACAAACCGGCGCACCCTAGCCTCCATTGTGGGCAACATGTGAATAGCATACATGGACAGGCGGGCAAACTCCATATGGTACTCCCACACACTTCTGCTACCTTGCTTCATATTCTCAAACTCTGCGGCACGGGCTGCTCTTGTCTTAGCAGGCAGAAAATGATCTACAAAGGCATCGGCAAACTCGCTCCACCTCGCCGGAGGGCTCCCCTCCTCACGGGAGTCTTCCCACAACTCAAACCACGCATAGGCCACCCCTTTCAGATGGTAGGCAGCCAACTCTACTCCCTCTGTCTCAGTTGCACGCATAACCCTGAGGGTCTTGTGCATCTCATCAATAAAATCCTGGGGGTCCTCTTCTGGATTTGCACCCGTAAACACTGGAAGGTCTAACTGAAGAAATATGTTCACCCTGGAACTGGTGGGATCCCCTTGCTGGCTAGATGAACTGGGTGCGGCACTTGACCTCTGGGCTTGAGAGGCCACTAGCTGAGTCAGCATCTGGATAGCTCCCCTAAGATCCCATCAGAAATATCGAAACCGGAAGCTGGGGCTGGAGGCAGAACAAGCATACCGGTGGGAGGGATGGTGGCACCCTCCATAGGTATAGGAACTGAGGTAGTCTGCTCTGAAGTAGAAGAATCAGGCAGGATGATAGCAGGGCGATTATCCTCACCCGCAGTATCAAGTAGTGAATCATCAGCCACTCATGGAATGGCACTAGCTCCTTGGCCAATTCTGGCTTTCTTCTTAGGTGCTATGCACTGAAAATTGAAAAAATGCACTAGTTAGAGGAGGAATAGTTTCACAATTGCCGCACGATCCGGAATATCAAAGAAGGGTGTTATTCCTAAATGCCCAAGTAGCCTCCAACTTATAGATGTGGTCGACTACACACCAATAAGCAGGACTCCACTAGACATGGCTCCGAGACATCCTAGGACGCTTTAAAACCTTATGCTCTGATACCAAGTTTGTCACGCCCCAACCTCGGGAGGCACGACCGGCGCTCAATCGAGTGAACCCAACTGAGCAGGCCTTTTGAACACTTTCTACCCAACTCAATACGATTAAGGAAACCATGCTTTTGTTTATTTTGGTCAATATGAAAGATCGTACATTCAACATTGTTAGTTCATTTTATATCACAAACCTTAAACCATGGTTAAGTTTCCAAGATTTCATACAGTTACAGTTTAGAAGAACTAGAGTTTAGAATTACAACACAGTTCATTGACCCATCCAACACCCGTACATAACCCACACAAACGTCTACGGAGCCTCTAAAGATACAAAAGATAATTATGATAATGCCGGTAACAAGGCCCCGGCTATACCTCAAAAGTGGAAATCTATAAAAAAATACATACGGCATCGCCCCTGAAAGAAAAGGGGCTCACCAAGATTGCTGAGTGGAGGATGCTCTGCTATCTACGATCGGCACTGTCCGTTATGGAGCCACCTACATCCATTGAAAGATGTAGAGCCCCCGGCAAAAGGGATGTTAGTACCATGGAATAGTACTAGTATGTATAACTAAACACCATCTAATTAGAAAGAAATATCATATATGAATAAGGAAATCACAAGTATAAATCAAAAGCTTTAACGATCACCACAACATCAAATAAAAGAATCATATAACTGTCACATAATTTCCATAGCTTTAGATTGGGGTAATGTAATACCATTCATCATCATTCATAATACCACCGCTTTCTTGTGCAGAGTCCGATCACAACCCGATCGGTTAGGTTGCCTTGTTTGAGATTTATATCTCTATCACAATCTCATACTCACTTTCCGAATTCAATTTCAGCACAATACCGCCATGTGTGCGGCATGGCGTCCGATCACGGCCCGATCGGCTAGGCCGTCATACCAAGACGTTGTTCCTTTTTCATTAATCATCTCATCTCAATCTTTAGTCCACATATATCGATTCAAAGGCACTTGGGGCCACAATTATCACATCATACTTGGCACTAGGCCACATTTTACATCATTTCCAATTTCAATGTTAACTTTACAATTTAGGATAATAGGTACATACAAGAGCAATTTATGTTGTAAGCATAGATAAGATTTCACATAGTTGGCATGACAATCTTAGTTTCAATCTTGATTTGAGGTCTAGGCATTTCGATACATGATTCATATTCTTCGCACATCTTTAAATTATCAAGAATAGCACATTGATCATATTGAGACACACCTTTCACGTATATAAAGTTGCAACACCAATTCATGTGAAATATCAATCAATACATCGATCCAACTTTAGTCTTACGGCATTTACGCAAACACCAACGGAGCTCAATTTCTAAAGAGAGGGGGTTTTAGCCATACATACCTCAATGGAGCTTTTTTCTTAAATTCTTACAAAATTTCCGGAACTCCTAGCCACTTTGATCTATTTATGAGAATCACAAGTTGAACCAAAAATTAGAGACAAGATTTAGATTCAAGCTCATTTGAGTATGTTGTCAAGCACTAAGTGTTCATTGTGATTTTAGGACCCTTTTGTGAGAGATTTTTATCATCTTACACCCCAATTGATATCTTTTTAACTCACAACCTCCCCATACACTATTGTCACTCATGCATGCAAGATTATCAATCCTTATACCCATGAACCCACTTGTTAATCACTTAATTTAATAGAAATTTCGAAATCATAGATTAGGGCACAAGTTCTTACCTCTTAGGATGAAGACCTAGTAATTTCACTTGACAATCTTCAAGGATTTGGGGCAAGAATTGAGTAGAAGCTTGGTGGGGATCACTTTCTCCCTCTAGAACTCTTGCTCTCACTCTAAACGCAGTAGAAAATAGCATAAAAGGGTCTAATGGGGTGTTTTTAATGGGATGGGGTCGGGTTTCAAAAGTTAGAAAATAGGAGCCCCGACACAATATGCGATCGCATAGTTGACATGCGGCCCGCAAAAAGGGACTGCAGAATGTCCCCCAAAACCGGAGCACACTACTTGGGTATTATCACACCTCCTTTTTTACCACCCGAGGGTATTAGGGAGTTTTTTCAATTAAAGTGACATTATTCGAAATGGGATTATTTATTTTAACTTATCAGAGTCGCCACTTGGGATAGTTTATTTGGGTGTCCCAAGTCACCGGTTTATTTTAAAATCCCAATTCGAGGAAATTTTGACTTTATTTTAAAAGTCTGCGAACTAGAAATTCTAGATAAGCAATTCTGTTAACCCGGGAGAAGGTGTTAGGCATTCCTGGGTTCCGTGGTTCTAGCATGGTCGCTTAACCTATTAATAATTGGCCTATTATCTTAATTACTACACATTTTGAACCTATTGTGCATTTTTAAACTTTATAACCGCTTTTAATTATTTTATGGGATTATTCTGGAACAAGTTACGATTGTCGTACACTTGTTTGTTTGATACACGTTGTGGATCATGTCACGGGAACCGTACCCACGATCTACAACATGTTTAATTTATTAAAGTTATTAGATGTTGTGGCCGGGTCACATAAATGTACCCCCGGATTTGGGAATTAGGTATCACAGCTACGTCACAGGAACCGTACCCGTAGATATGATGATATTATTATAAACGCTCCTAAAGCAACTACGAAAAATAATAATAATGTTTGCGAGGGCCATGGAAAATTTAATTGATGGCACACCTCGATTTAAAGAAGATTTAAATTAATTACATGAGAGCCATGGGTTATTTAATGAAAATGGCATACCTCAAATTACCTATGAAAAGCGAACTAGTTTTATGAGGGCCAATGGGTTTAAAGGGGTTCTTATGGCACACCTCAAATTATTTTAACCTAAAAACGGGTTGAATTTTTTAATTAAGATTAAACATACTAAATCTGAAACTCAATCAAGAAAACTTTTAGCTAAAATGAGGAGGCTGGGCCTGGAGTTGCTCTTTTTTTAAAAAAATGTTTTGGGCTTGCAATGACCCTTTATTTGCGCGAATTAGCTGTAGAAACTATATTTGGGCTCGTGAATTAGCCCAGCAGAGAAGAGAGCCACAAGTTTCCGCCCAAATCAAGATTTCGAACTAAATCACCCACATTGGGCTTATTCTAGGCGGGCCTCAGTTATGGATATTTACATCTGGGCATATCTACCTTTCAATCTTAGCCAAAGTATACATGTAAGTTAAAGGATTGCGAGGGAAATCACTTGTAAGTGGGAACAATCAGATTTCATCATAATTTAGATTGTTCATTGATTATACCATACACAATTTGCAAACATAAACTATACATGGTTGAACTAAAAATGTACAACTACTTATTCATAGGAATACATAATCAGAAAACAAAAAAAACGTGATTTTAATTGGGCCAATTCCAGCCCAATTCCAGACAAGGGAAAACATTTGTCATGCTGAAGAAATGGGACAAGAGCTCAAGGCCATTTGGGCCTGAAGTCGAACCCCAAAGGCAAAGAGTGAATTCGGACAAAGGCAGCCCAAAATGAGTTTCACCAGGCTGCCTTGACTGGACCTTAGCCAAGCCCAAACCAAACACTCAACTTTCTCCTTATGACAAAATAATAATAAAAAAATCAAACAGGAGACATCTTATAGGAGTAATTCGTATAGGGCAAAAATCTCATGCTCACAGCTGCCCCTCTTTGCTCGGAAATACGAAGGTTTTTCGGGCAAAGTCAAAATGAGCAAACTATGAGGGATTTTTGCCCATTTGAAACTCCATGAGAAGCATCTTTTGAAAAAACCTGACCGAACCTTGCTTCAGAGGTTGCCTACATATCCTTGGCTATAAAGGAATCAGGTCAGTGTAGTTTTGGAAGTTTTGGTAGCTGGGACTACCGGGAAACTGTGATTTCACTGCTGTTGCTGCTGTTTCTGCTTGCTGAGCTCCTTATTACACCACAATGAAAGATAAGAAGCTAAACTAGCTAATGCCTATCAACTACGAGTTAGAAGATTCCTATCTATAAACCTTCTAAAACTTGATCTTGAGTCTTGGATGGTTCTTCCTGCAGACTTTGATCTGAATCTTGATGCTCATTAGCTGCAAATGCTGGTTCATTCTTTAGCTTTTCGGATCAAGGCGGGACATGCAGAACTTTTGACTTCAATCATATCTTGAGCAGCCTGCATCTCTTCTCCTCTTCTACACTTAGAGTTCAACTTCTTTTCTTGTTCTTCCTTTCTTTTATTTGGGTTGAGACTTCTTCTTTTGGTCATCTCAAACCTTGTATCTCACGGTGGAAACCTGTTTAGGCACCAAAGCAAATAAACGAACAAAATTTTCTGCCCCAGTATTCACTAGGAAAATTTCGTGAGTTATTGTAACAAAATCTAAACTATTTCTTTATTTGAAAGCGATAAAATAAGGATCGTGTATCCTTGGGAAAAAGAGATTAGGGAGTGGAGCCCTATATCTATACTAAAATCAACTAGGGAGTGTGTTGACGCCCAATTTTTCCCTATGTATTTTTTTTTATACTCAAAATACCTCCAAAATAGTATGTGTATGCATATATAAGCATACCTAAGAGTCTTGGTATTTTTTCCTAATTTTTAAGATTTTAAAATTAATTTATTGTCTATTTCTAGCAGTACAAAATCCAATAATTATTTCCAAATTATCATTTTGGTGAATAATTTATTTCTACTCTCATATTTACACCAAAATATGATTAAGGTGATTTTTGTATATTTTTACAAATTTATTTTGGTATTTTAAAATCTAAATTGCATATAATCGCAATTATAGCCTATTTTATAGCATTTTACAATTCTAAAATTATTTCCAGTGTTTTTGGATTAATATTTATATATTATTAATTAGCTCAGTGCTTTTAATTTTTTTAAAATCATTATTATTATTTTATAATAAAAAAAGGGGAAAATTGTCTATTTAGCATCTAGCCCATTTCTATTTCAATTATAGCCTCATTTTCTTTCAATTCTAACCTTAATTTAACCCCCAATTCCGCCCCAAATCAAAATAACCCAATTGCATTTTAACCCGACCCCTGACCCGATTTTAAACCCACTCGGCTTCCCTTTAAATCCAGGCCATTGATCATTTTGATCAACGGCCGATATTCTTTCTTTCCTTTTTAATTCCCTAACCCACCTAACCCTAATCCATTCTATCAGATACGCCGCCTTTGAACTCTTCATCTCTCAAACTCTCTCTAGCTCACTCCAAAACCCTAATCATCTCCCACCTGTTTATACCATGTTTCCACCGGAATCCATGGCATTCCAAGCCATGGGTGGCCTGTGCTCACTCTCTCTCACCGTTAAACCTAAGCTACTCGAAGTTTGGGGGGCCGACCTCAATGGCTCTCTTTAGATCTTTCTCAGATCTGTTGATCTATGGCCTTTCCGGCCATTATTCCGGCGTGTTCAAGCAATATAAGTCTTTTCGACTCAGGATCCGACTTTCCTCAAGACCTTTCTCATTCTAGGGTTTTCTCTAAACTCTAAGCCGTCTGAGGTTCTGTACTTGATTATTTCTTTTAGACCTGTAACATGCCTGAGCGTTATTTGACGTTTCAAAGGTTTTTCCCAAATTTCCTCTTTAAAATCGTTCAATCTCAATTTTAGGGTTTTTGAAAAGGGTTTCTTCAAATAATTTTCTGATCTTTCCTGTTCTTTCTTTATGTGTGTTTATGCTCGTATGTTTTCTTCTTATTATGCATGAGTTTGCTCTCTTGTTTCTTCCTTTTTATTATTATGCAAGACTCTTCTATTTTTTCTGCTGTTATCCGTATGCTCGCATGTTAATTTGTGTTGTTTTCCTCACTCTTTGCTATATGTGTTTATGTTTGAATCCTGGATTTTGGTCGCTTTACTGAGTTTTGTTTGTATATTTTTGCCTACTGTCGTTTAAAAACTCGCATCATCTCTTTCTTCTGAGCTTGTTTGTGTATGTTTGCCTCTCATAAGTCTTTGAAAGAGATTTCTAAGCCTCTTTCAAAGACATTGTTTTCTCACCTATGATTCTGTTCGAAACCCTAGGTTTTGGGGTTTCTTTGACAAGTGGTACTAGGGTTCCGCTTTGGGACCCTAGGCTTTCAGACTCACTGTGAGTCTGTAATTAAGCTTGAATCTCTTTGCTTGTGACTCTGAGACCTTCAGTGTTAAACTCTTTTTCTAAGTAACCTAACGACGCTTTTCGTTTGATCTGTGTGCTTATATATATGAGAAATTTCTCTTTCAAAAGGTTTCTTTTATCAACTAAGTGATTGATTCTGAAATCCCTTTAATAAGGCTAATGATTTGCCACTAATTTTCCTTCGATTGAACCTCCTTTACCTTTCTTGACTTGGTTCATTCAATTGAACTTGCAATTTTTGGCTTCGTGGCTGTTTAATTGATTCCCTTGCCATATTTGGCACAAATCGTGTAACATTGACTGTTTCCTTAAATAACTTCTATGTATTTACCCCTTTTGTGCTACTTTGAAAGGTTTTAGTAAAAATTTCTTTCCTTAACTAATTTCTACCCGTTGGAATCAGAATCCCTTAACCAAACGGAGACAGATTCCAATGATTTCTTTACCTTTCTTACTGGTTCTCTTTGCACTATAAAAGGGGGTGCACCTCTGCATTCTAACAAGACCTAACTTTACATATACACTCCCAACAAAATACTTCGCCTCTATACTTCAAGTTCAATACCTCGAACTTCTTACTTTCAACTCACACATTTACCTTACTAATTTGAATTCAATACTCTGCATTGCTTGAGACCTTTTGGAACTGCCGTGCTTGCAACTTGGCTTTTCAAAGACTACTATTTTCTTATTTATTTTCCTTTTGTGACGACCCGACCCATCGTCTCATGTGTTACTGCTCCGTTTTCCCCGTTTATTGCTTCTTCATGTTTCATTATCGGTAGGTGGTGTGTGAGAGTTGATTTGGATTGGTTTTGATAAGAAATGAGACACTTAGTCTCTTTAAGGAAGGCCTAAGTTGGAAAAGTCAATCGGACATTGACTTATGAGTTATAGGGCTTGAATGTGATTTTCGGTGACTCGGTTAGCTTCGGGGGATGATTTGTGACTTAGGAGTGCGATCGGAATTGATTTTGGAGGTCCGGTGTAGAATTAGGCTTGAATTGGCGAAGTTAGTATTTTGGCGAATTCCGATTGATGGGTGAGATTTTGATCCGAGGGTCGGAATGGAATTCTGAGAGCTGCTGTAGCTTTGTTATGTGATTTGTGATGTGTGTGCAAAATTTCAGGTCATTCGGACGTCGTTTGGTCGGGTTTTTGATCGAAAGTGCATTTCGGGAGTTTTGAGGAAACTTGGGTTTGAATTCGATGAGTTTTGGGTAATTTGATGTTGTTTGAGGTGTTTTGATGATTGGAGCAAGTTTGGACGATGTTTTAGGATATGTTTGTGTTTTTGGTTGAGGTCCCGGGGGCCTCGGGTGAGTTTTGGATGGTTAAACGGATGAAATTGCATATGGAAATGTTGCAAGTTTTGCTTCAGGTCTGTTGCAGACCATTTGTTCTATGCGATCGCGTATAATGATTTGCGATTGCGTAGACTTAAGTGAGGGCTGAGGCAGAGTTGCTCTACGCGATCGCGTAGAGTGGGTTGCGATCGCATAAGTCAGTGTGAGGTGCTTTCCCAATCGCGTGAGTTCAAGCTGCGATCGCATAGGCCTGGAAACTAAGGCTTCGCGATCGCGTGGATATTGTTGCGATCGCATAAGGTAATTGAGGGAGTCATCATTTTGTGCATCGCAATCGCGTGGATTCATCCGCGATCGCAGTGAAGGGAAATATAGAGCTGGGCAGCATGTGTTTTAAACCAGCTTGTTCGCGAAGGTGGGTCTATTTTCACCCATGGCTGCTCGTTTTTGAAGGTTTTTGAAGGAAATTAAAGAGGGTTTCAAGGGGAATCGATTGGAGGTAAGATTTTTGAACTTAAAACACGATTATATTGTGAAATTGGTCTAGAAATTCATGGAAATTAAGCCTAAAATTGATGAACTAGGGCTTGAGTTTTTGATATTTCAAATTGGGATTTGATAGGTCATTTGAGCTTGGATTTGGGAGTTCTTGGTATGTATGAACTCGTGGCGAGACGAGGAATCCGGTAATGTGAGTTTTATAATTTTTCGAGAAGTGGGCCCGGGGCTCGGGTTTGCTAGTTTCAAGATTTTTGCTATATTTCGATTGTTTTCGATTGGGCATCGTTCCCTTGGCATATTGTGATGTATTCGCTCTGATTTTGGTTAGATTCGACGCGCGTGGAGGCCGATTCGGGGGGCAAAGGCGTCGCGAGCAAGAGATTTCACTGGTTCGAGGTGAGTAATGATTCTAAATTATATCCTGAGGGTTTGAAACCCCGGATTTGCACCCATAGTGCTATATTGAGGTGACTTGCACGCCGGATAGAGAGCGTGGGGTAGAGCACCGTTGGGGATTGTGACTTGGTCCGTCCCGGTTGTTGATTTTACCGCGTATTTCGCTATGACTTGTTGTTTTTCACTATGACTTGGGCTTATTGCCATACTTGGGGCTTGTTGCCGACTGTTTAAAATCCTTGTGAGCTATCATCACTGTTTTCCTCACTATTTGAAATATTGTTTGAACTCAGTCCATTTGAATTACACTGTTTCATGAACTCAGCTATATTTTTACTCAACCTTGAGTTTTAACTGATGTTTGAACTACTGTTTGAGCTGAGCATTATTGTTTCTTTACTGATGCCCGAGGGGCTTATGATTATTTTTTCACTGATTGAGGCCGAGGACCATATGTGAGGATATGTCGAGTGATGTGAGGAGGCTTTCAGACCTCGAGTGATATGTGAGGAGGCTTTCAGGCCTCGAGTGATATGTGAGGAGGCTTTCAGGCCTCGAGTGTATTGTGAGAAGGCTTTCAGGCCTCATGTTGATATGTACAGGCTTTCAGGCCTTATGATGATATAGCGCTTGGGCTGTAGGAGCCCCTCCGGAGTCTGCACCCCCCACAGTGAGCGCGGGTACCCATCTAGAGCGGATAAATGTTAGACAGTGGTAACAATGGCACTGTTGTACGCGTTTTGGTCAGGTAACAAT
>NC_031993.1:20827880-20828843 GCF_001879085.1 Nicotiana attenuata
TGATATTATCTGCTGTTTAGCATTATTAAATCATGTTTTAGCATGTTTTATTGCTGTTTAGTTGTTTAACTTCGAATTGGATATGTGTCGGCTGGCCTTGTCTTCACGAGAGGCGCTATCACGACCAGGTCTGGGTTTAGGGTCGTGACACTCAAGAAGAAAAATCATATAATCTCAACTTGGAGTGACGAGGATGATCAAGAAGAAATGACAAACATATGTCTCAAGAAAAGAGAAGAAACTAATGAGGCGTGCTTTAATTCTATTCTGAATTGTGATCTCAAGAAAAAGAATCACAAATCTTGGAGCGACGAGGATGAATCTAAAGAAGAAAACAATCACGAAAGAATGGAGAATCAATGTTTCATGGCAATGGGAGAAATTAACAAAGTGTGTCCCACTCCTATTACGTATTGCGATAAATGTGATGAATTGTAGGATGATATGGAATTGGTCCTCAATGACCTTAAGGAAGTTCTAAATAAATATCATAAGTTGAGGAATGAGAAGAATAATTGGGAGATCCAACTTGAAGAATATAAGAAGTTGACACATGAGAAGAAAGATTGGGAGATCCAACTTGAAGAATATAAATAAGTTGAGAAATGAAAAAGAATGAGTAGGTGCGAATGAAGAAAGAGGAACTTCATCAAAACAGGTCCGAGTCCGTCACTCTCAAAACCACTAGTAAAGAGATGCTGAGTTGATTCATTTGTGTCTCTTGGCACGGTATCCTCGTCTGAAGGAATCAAAACAGGCTTGGTGGTCGAAGTTTGAGCAGGAGTATCTTCAATATCATCATCGTTAATGACTCGTCTCCTAATTCGTGGCCTAGCTATTAACAGGTACCTTCCTCATCTTCATTCTTGGAACCTTCTCCTAGAGTTTTCCTTTTTTGAAGTAAGGTTCGAGCCTTGTCCAAGTCAAGTGCAGCATTACCAGACATGCGGATGGCCTTAGCAA
>NC_031993.1:20829682-20847339 GCF_001879085.1 Nicotiana attenuata
TTGTGGCGAGGCCACGTGGAGTTATGACCTTTCGAGGTAGATTCAGGTACTCTATTTCTATGATGTGAGACGGGGTCTCAGCCTTGTGTTGTAATGGTATTGATGAGCTTGGGGTACAGCTCTTCCGTTTGAGTTATTTGTCCTGATTTGAGTATGTTTAGACCGTTCCTTATTGGTGCGTGTATTATGCAAGTTGTGGCTTAGGCCTGTATTGAGGTGTCGTATCACCAGGGTGGTGTGTTGGATTCGAGGTGAACGTTGGAGTCATTAATGAATTCGAACAGATGTGATTTCAGCTTGTTAGAAGGATAATATCGAGGTTTGGCCCGGAAGTCTGTTGTGGTATTAGCCAAAAAGGAAGTGGCTTCATGTATGGTTGATCTGAGGAATGGTTACGGTTTATCGCGTGTTTTTATTTATCGTTGGCAGTATATGAAAGTGTTGGAATAAGACTTTAGCTAATAAGAGGTTTCTATCGGTATTTGGGTATTGTGGGCAACTGCTGTGAATAGAGACTATCGTTTCGAGTGTTTGGGTTATGTGGTATATCATATGATTTCACCTGAGGTTGCAGGTATGGGTTATTACAGCTGGTTCGGGCTTATTCTGAGTATAGATGTGAGGATCTGATATTGTATATGATTTCGGAAAGTGCAATGTGGTTCTACGGTTTATGGTTTTGATGGACTATGAAATTTCAACTATATTGTGTTATCGGACCTATGCGAGATAGGGTGACGTGGGATCACCCCGGGTATACGTTTGGTAAGGTCATTCAGCTATTGGTTGGCTTCTAGGACAACTCTGGATACGCTCGAGGACGAGCGTTTGTTTAAGTTGGGGAGGATGTGACGACCCGACCCGTCGTCTCATGTGTTACTGCTCCGTTTTCCCTGTTTATTGCTTCTTCATGTTTCGTTATCGGTAGGTGGTGTGTGAGAGTTGATTTGGATTGGTTTTGATAAGAAATGAGACACTTAGTCTCTTTAAGGAAGGCTTAAGTTGGAAAAGTCAACCGGACGTTGACTTATGAGTTATAGGGCTCGAATGTGATTTTCGGTGATTCGGTTAGCTTCGAGGGATGATTTGTGACTTAGGAGTGCGATCGGAATTGATTTTGGAGGTCCGGTGTAGAATTAGGCTTGAATTGGCGAAGTTAGTATTTTGGCGAATTCCGGTTGATGGGTGAGATTTTGATCCGAGGGTCAGAATGGAATTCCGAGAGTTGCTGTAGCTTCGTTATGTGATTTGTGATGTGTGTGCAAAATTTCAGGTCATTCGGACGTCGTTTGGTCGGGTTTTTGATCGAAAGTGCATTTCGGAAGTTTTGAGAAAACTTGGGTTTGAATTCGATGAGTTTTGGGTAATTTGATGTTGTTTGAGGTGTTTTGATGATTGGAGCAAGTTTGGACGATGTTTTAGGATATGTTTGTGTTTTTGGTTGAGGTCCCGGGGGCCTCGGGTGAGTTTTGGATGGTTAAACGGATGAAATTGCATATGGAAATGTTGCAGGTTTTGCTTTAGGTCTGTTGCAGACCATTTGTTCTATGTGATCGCGTATAATGATTTGCGATCGCGTAGACTTAAGTGAGGGCTAAGGCAGAGTTGCTCTACGCGATCGCGTAGAGTGGGTTGCGATCGCATAAGTCAGTGTGAGGTGCTTTCGCGATCGCGTGAGGAGCTAAGGCTTCGCGATCGCGTGGATATTGTTGTGATCGCATAAGGTAATTGAGGGAGTCGTCATTTTGTGCATCGCGATCGCGTGGATTCATCCGCGATCGCGTGGATTCATCTGCGATCGCAGTGAAGGGAAATATAGAGCTGGGCAGCATGTTTTTAAACCAGCTTGTTCGCGAAGGTGGGTCTATTTTCACCCATGGCTGCTCGTTTTTGAAGGTTTTTAGGAAATTAATGAGGGTTTCAAGGGGAATCGATTGGAGGTAAGATTTTTGAACTTAAAACACGATTATATTGTGAAATTGGTCTAGAAATTCATGGAAATTAAGCCTAAAATTGATGAACTAGGGCTTGAGTTTTTGACATTTCAAATTGGGATTTGATAGGTCATTTGAGCTCGGATTTGGGAGTTCTTGGTATGTATGAACTCGTGGCGAGACGAGGAATCCGGTAATGTGAGTTTTGTAATTTTTCGAGAAGTGGGCCCGGGGCTCGGGTTTTGCTAGTTTCGAGATTTTTGCTATATTTCGATTGTTTTCGATTGGGCATCGTTCCCTTGGCATATTGTGATGTATTCGCTCTAATTTTGGTTAGATTCGATGCGCGTGGAGGCCGATTCGGGGGGCAAAGGCGTCGCGAGCAAGAGATTCCACTGGTTCGAGGTGAGTAATGATTCTAAATGATATCCTGAGGGTTTGAAACCCCGGATTTGCACCCATAGTGCTATATTGAGGTGACTTGCACGCCGGATAGAGAGCGTGGGGTAGAGCACCGTTGGGGATTGTGACTTGGTCCATCCTGGTTGTTGATTTTACCGCGTATTTCGCTATGACTTGTTGTTTTTCACTATGACTTGGGCTTATTGCCATACTTGGGGCTTGTTGCCGACTGTTTAAAATCCTTGTGAGCTATCATCACTGTTTTCCTCACTATTTGAAATATTATTTGAACTCAGTCCATTTGAATTACACTGTTTCATGAACTCAGCTATATTTTTAATCAACCTTGAGTTTTAACTGATATTTGAACTATTGTTTGAGCTGAGCATTATTGTCTTTACTGATGCCTGAGGGGCTTATGATTATTTTTGGACTGATTGAGGCCGAGGGCCATATGTGAGGATATGTCGAGTGATATGTGAGGAGGCTTTCAGGCCTCGAGTGTATTGTGAGAAGGCTTTCAGGCCTCGAGTGTATTGTGAGAAGGCTTTCAGGCCTCATGTTGATATGTACAGGCTTTCAGGCCTTATGATTATTTAGCGCTTGGGCTGTAGGAGCCCCTCCGGAGTCTGCACCCCCACAGTGAGCGCGGGTACCCATCTAGAGTGATTAAATATTGAACAGTGGTAACAATGACACTGTTATACGCGTTTGGTCAGGTAACAATGACTGACCAGTCAGGTAACAATGACTGACCAGTGGTAACAATGGCACTGTAATACGCGTTTGGTCAGGTAACAATGGCTGATCGGTCAGGTAACAATGGCTGATTTACTGGTTGAGTATGATTGATTTTTAACTGTTTCAAAAGATTTTCTTACTATATTTCACTGGCTTCTACTGTTTATCTGATGTTGTACTGTGTGATTGATATTGAGCCCAAGGGGCTGGTACTGTTTTGAGAGGTGCCCGAAGGGGCGTACTTTTATGTGCTCATCTTGCATAATTATTTGCCCTTTTTACCTGTTATACTGTGGTATTTTATGTCCGAGGGCGGATTTTTCTGTGCTTATCAGCACTAACTATTTTGAAATCGTTTCCGTAATTATTGAAAAGATCATTTTCAAAGGAGATTTGAACTGAGCCAAGATATTTCTAAAGATCTCACAGATTTCACTGTTTTCTCAGAAAATTATGCCCGGCTTCTATACAGCATGTTGGTTGCTTTACGTGATTTCTTGCTGCTCAGTTATTATTTACTTTTATTACTCACTGAGTTGGAGTACTCACTTTACTCCCTGCACCTCGCGTGCAGATGCAAGTATTGTTCACCCGGTAGTGGGTTTTGAGCTGGTTGAAGATTTTGGCTATCATAGCTGAGCAAGGTGACCGCCAGCGTTCGCGGCACTGGATTTCTTCCTTTGATTCTAAAATTTTAATCTGTATATTGTTGGCCCTGTAGCTGTATTTAGACTTCTCTAGATGCTCGTGACTTGTGACACCCCGGTCGGGTTGTGTTGGGTTGTAAATACTGGTTGGTATTGTCGTTAAGCTGTACTTATCTATTCATTTATGTTTAATAATTGTTAAAGAGACGATTTGGGTTAGTTGGCTGGCCTTGTCTTCACGAGAGGAGTCATCACGACCGGGTTGGAAATTGGGTCGTGACACCTTTGAAACTGGTATGTTTTTTCATTTAATTTTCTGCCTCACCCCTATGTGTTTACTTTACAGTTTCAGCATCCTTGTTTACTTTACTGCTTATGTTCAGTGATTTGTGCTAATTATGCTCCTTCCTTGCCTTTTCTATTGTGAATCCCTACCTCTACTCCCTTCTATGTGTTTGAGTTAAGGTTCTTGGCCTGGCAGTACCCTAATTGTTGTCCAGGCTATAACCTGATCCACAATGGATCCTAACTCTTAAGTTTGGCTAACAGGTTGGTGAGGGGTGTGCCAACATCCTAATTGCTGGCATGACCACCAGCTTGCCATGGCTCTTCCCTGCACTTACACTTATTCTTAGACCCTTAAGTTCTGCCCCTCTCTTATGAGCCTTTCTTTGGGACCTTGAGTTCCCTCAGAACTTGGACATCTGAGGGCTGGCATTTCCACACTGCACTATGATCTTAATTCTGCAATGTGTTTGGGGTGTAAGCACTGCCCGGAGCCCCTTTGAGACTCTTGGGAACTTTGACACATCCCAAATATGAGAAAGGCTTTTGGAAATCTGATCCTGGAAGTTGGTTTATCTCATATTGTTGGACTTTGAAGTCTAAATTAGGCTATTTGGATGTAGCTGGAGCTTCTGATATAATTTTACTTTTCTTTCTAATTCATTTGGGTCTGTAATAATTTGTAATAACAATTGGGGATGGCTAGTGGAAAGGGATGGGGATGAATGCATGTCAAGGGTAGAAAACCTGCCTATAGGTTATTTACAATTTCCGCATTCTACATTTTAAACTCATGCCTATAAATTCTGCATTTCTGCATCTTAGAAATCATGTCTATAAGTTCTGCATATAGAAATCATGACTTTAGGTTTCTGCACATCTGCATTGTAGAAATTATGTCTACAAGTCCTACACTTCTGCATCTTAGAAATTATGTCTATAAGTTCTGCATATAGAAATCATGATCTTAGGTTTCTGCACTTCTGCATATACATGCCATTAGGCAAACAATCATAGGTTTAATAAATAACCAACTTCACTCTAGATACTATGCCTATAGTACTCTTGCGTTTATGTATTTGTTTAAAACCAATTACGCTTAGAAATCATGCCTGTGGGAATAATCAACTGAACCAGCTTCGTCTATTTCATCTACGAGTCTAAAATCAGTCATAAGGTCATCAAAATCTACAGATCTTTCGTTTATATAACCAGCAACCTTTTCCCTAAAATCAGTACGCTCTATTAGATGTCATGCCTATAGGCCTCACTTAGGCAAACTCTTAGGTAATTAATTGCGTCAATTCTGATAAACTACATCCACACAAGGCCTAATTCGGACTCCTTATCTGAAAATATGTATTAAATCAGCCACCCCCTTTACGTAATTTTAATTCAGACAACAACCAATATTTGAAGTCATGCTATACAATCTGCTCTTTTAAGTGAGGAGGCCTACTTGAGCTTTAATTGCTATGTGTTCTTCCCCTAACTGCTTATGTGTTTTGCTTATCGCCTTAGACTTTTTTATCCTTTTAAACTCTGAAAAGCCCCAATTCCCTTCCCTTTTAGGATTAGTAGTCTCAATGCCTCCGAGACTGATAGGATCGGGACGGGTAATAGCATGCAATAAGTAACGAGACCATTCCGCGCTTTAATACCTTAAACGGGGTGGGTAAGGGTAGACATGGAGATGATGATCACGTGATAACACCACGCGTATAATTGGTTACCGGGTGTTGCGTGGATGATCCATGTTATTTATAAACATAGGATCCCCCTCCCTCCATATGTGCTTACGTCAGTTTTCCAGTTCTTTAAACTTTGTATTTCACTTTAATTCAAACCTCTTTGGAATTTCCAGCATTGTTTTCATTTTTTAAACTTCCGACCATTTTACTTCTTTGTCTGATTATTTGTATTCGTTACTTGACCCTCATTTTTCTGCATTTATACATTCTTTTAAACGAACATGAAACCATCTGTTCCCTAACTTCAGCATGCTTATTTAATCTTTATATAATCCTACTTGTAATCGTTATGTGAAGTGGTCTTGTGTATTTATTCGCTTTAAAGTCACAAATTGTAGCATGGTCGTCAACCACACTAGTGGATCTTGGGGGTGCCTAACACCTTCCCCCTGGGATAATTTCAAGCCCTTACCCGTTCTCTGGTTCTTTTCTTTTTTTTACTCCTTGGTGTCCTAATGCACTCAATCATTAGGTGGCGACTCTTCTAAATCTCAAAACCAAAATTCCCAAAAGGAATAGAGTTGTCCGCCCAAATGTCGTAAACCCGATTTTGCCTTTAGAAAAAGGGGGCATCGACAGTATGGCAACTCTGCTGGGGACTTCTTTAAGGCTTTTACCATTTCATGCTATTTGTGACTTCATGCTTCTTTACATGTCTTTACTTGTTTTTAAGTATTTATTCTTTCTTCTACTGCGAAACTAACTTGGTTCTTTGTTTCTTTCTTTAATGCTTTCTTTTACCGCTTTCCTTCAGTATTGTTGTAATTATGAGCAATTATTGTAATCATTACTTTATGAACGTGAAAGTACATGACAATTTGTTAATTATTGTATTGCATTTTTTCAACATCATATTCCAATCGTGCCAAACAAAAGACCTTAGCAACGCTTATAATGAGTGGTTGCGCCCTTCCGATATTATCACCCCCTAAATCCCGCAAAGGCATATTTGCGGTAAAACAAGTCGATCAACGGTGTAGTCGACGGTTCCGCGCCTTTCCCTCTTGAGTTGTCCGCTCAAGGGTACCAGTCTAAAACCACATAGAAACCCTACTCTATTTAATAATGCATGCATCATGGTCAAACCTAGCCGAGTCTGTTATGTTGTCCGCATAATGACTCTTTAAGATAGCCTTGTCCAAAGCCCACTGGGTTTCCTTGAGACCCAAACGGACCTTACCACGTTCTGTGCATTCATTTGGAGAACTAAGTGCTTCTTATGCTAATTATTGATATTAAATAGTCGAGTCCGGTGGGGCAAAGGGGCCTAACCTTTTGTTTTGCAGAAATGAGGCACGAAGTCCCTAGATTCGGCATGGCCACCAACATTCACCCCAAATTGCTAAGCTGGTGGAAGGATCTCCATTCCAGCGATCAAACTCTTGTCCGGAAGTATCTAGGAAACCTGCCTTCTCTCCTAGACATTCAACCCAACAACAAAATCATAGAAGCTGCAACTTTATTTTGGGACTGTGATCGATCGGTATTCCGCTTCGGAGACATTGAGAGGACACCTTTGCTTGAGGAGATAGGAGGACTGGCTGGGATACCATGGGAAACTCCGGGTTTGCTAATGCCGGAAAATCGTAAGGGTAGGGGTTTTCTTAAGACGATTGGTCTAAAGAAGAATCCCGACTTGACATGTTTGGAGAAGTCTTACATTCCCTTTGACCATATGTATGAAAGGTACAGCCATAGCAAATCATACCGTACCATATCCGGACGAGTTTGCCATCACTTCATTGGGGCACGTACACCGAAGGGTATTTGTGTTTATGTTCTGTTTCTTAGGGATGATAGTTTTTCCGACAAAGAAAGCAAGAATCCATACCAGACTGGCCATTGTCACCAAGACCTTGATGGAAGGAATTAACGGGCAGCCATTCAGCCTTGTGCCAATGATAGTTGCAGAAATATACCGAGCCCTAGAAAGATGTCAACAAGGGGCCAAACATTTCGAGGGATGTACTTTGCTACTCCAACTATGGCTTATGGAGCACCTCCAAAGGGGTGACTACCGGCAGGAATCCATCGTAGAGATTGGGATGATCATATCGCTTTGCATCACCCAAAGCGGATGAATTATATGCCCAACATGTTCGCCCAACCAGAGAATGCTAGAGAGTGGGTCGAGCTCTTCGACAATCTTACTGAAGACCGGGTGCAATGGATGTTTGAGTGGTTCCCTACTGAAGAATTCATCATACAGTCTAGGGATACTCCATTTCTGATACTGATTGGTTTATGAGGGACCTACCCATATGTCCCTATCCGGGTTATGAGACAGGCAGGCAGAAAGCAGGTTATACCAAGGGTCGACAAGATGAGTCATTACCGGGCTGACTTCCAGGCTGACGATAGTCCATACAAGTGTCAAGCTCAGCATGTGTGACACTGTAAAATCATCCTAGGAAAGGATTCCATAGAACCAGACAGGTACCAAGCTGGTTATACTCCATACTATCCAGGATGGTTGGAGGACGATCATAGAGGGTTAGGACAACCCGGGCTTGTTCGAAGTCATAGGGTCATCGACGAAAAGGCTGAAGTACAGGCTAAGTACAACCAATTGCGCAAGAGGATGCGGGAATGTGAAAATGAGCACCGCAAAATACAAGAAGCCAATCAAAAGCTAATTGGAGAATGGAAAGATATGGCTGTCAACGCCAACAAACGACTAGTCTGTTTGGAGCGAGGCATAGTGGAGCTAGAAAAGAAGTTCCTGAAGAGGGTTGAAGATTGCCGGGTTGCTGAAGGAAATGAAGGCGGACATCTGGCGAGGGCCTACTTGTTGCTAGGATTGCGTGAGCTGGGAGAACTGTACGAGGGAGCCAACAATGCCGAGTCTGGGGAAGGTCCTTCCGGGACCAAGTAGTTAGGAGTCTTTTCTTTGCTTTAAATGTAATAAGGCCTATTGCCACTAGTGACACTTTTATTTCCTGTTATTTAGTGTCGTTTTGGGATTCATCTTATATTTTATCAATAAAATGAGGCATTTAGCATTCTAAGTTCTCCAAATTTACTTGTCGCTAGGCTTACCTCGGGCACAACGAGGCTCCCAATTTAGGACACGATTTATATTCTTACACTATGTGTTTAAATATTGCAACGTTTTCTTCTCACAATCCCTACTGACTTGTTACCTTTTATTTTTACTTTTGCTTATTCCCCTCCCCAAAGGTTGGTTCGTGCACTCTAGCATCGTCATCATATTCCACAAGATCCAAGGGTCCTCCGCCTCCTCCTCCTCCGAGTCCTATCAGAAACAAGAACAAAGGAAAAATGGAAGATTTGAGCAACATCAGAAAGGAAAGCTCGGTTGAAAGGGTAGAGACTTCTTAGGGTATTCATGTTTCCAAGGAAAGTGCCTCCCAGCTCGAACAAAAGTTATTGAAATTCCAGTAAGAACTGGACCAAGTTCGGAATTTGGCAAGCTTGTCATTTTCCCTCACTACCCCAGATGTCAACTTCCCCAACACTCAAAATCCCACACCACCACAAAACATCCCGAAACCACAAAACCAATCCGCTCATCACCACCACTGCAACACATGCCACACTTCAAGCAACACCCCACTACTCATCCCTGAACCCCTAAATTTCACAAATGATAATCACCACAACACCCCTATCTATGTGGAAACCATACCACACCCCATTCAGCCCGCCTCGAGCACACCTGAGTCTGATGACAAAGACTCTCTTATCAAGAATCTGGCTGCGGAACTCAAGAAGCTAACTAGCAGAGTGCAGGGTGTCGAAGGAAGCAAGGGGATCGAGGGACTGAATTACGAAGACCTCTGCATTCAACCAGATGTCTAACTGCCCGAGGGGTACAAACCTCCAAAGTTCGAGATGTTCGATGGCATTGGGGATCCCAGAGTTCATTTAAGGACATACTGCGACAAACTGGTCGGAGTAGGAAAGGATGAAAAGATTCGCATGAAGCTCTTTATGAGGAGTCTGAAAGGGGATGCCATATCTTGGTACATTAGCCAAGACCCGAAGAAGTGGTCGAATTGGGTAAATATGGCGTTCGATTTCATGGACAGATTCAGATTCAACACGGAGAATGCACCAGATGTGTTCTACATCCAGAACTTAAAAAAGAAACCCATGGAGACATTCCGCGAGTATGCTACTCGTTTGAGGTCAGAAGCCTCTAAGGTCAGGCCAGCTTTAGAAGAAGAACAAATGAATAGGTTTTTCGTCCGGGCTCAAGATCCACAGTATTATGAGAGGTTGATGTTGATCGAAGGCCAAAAATTTTCCGACATCATCAAAGTAGGGAAAAGGATCGAGGAAGGTATCAAAAGTGGAATGGTCATTAACTTTGAAGCATTGCAGGCTACCAACAAGGCTCTACAGTCTGGTGGCACGTCCAAGAAAAGGGATGTGGGTGCCGTGATGGTTGCACAAAGGACAAAATCCCCAACAAAATACCAAACCTATCCATTACCTCCACTCACATATCAGCCTACCCTAAATTACCAAGCACCCTCGCCCGCTTATCAAGCTCCACCACCTACTTACCAATTATATCCACCTCCCACATACCAACCCACTTCACCCAGATATTCCCAACCCGCACACGTCTACCAAGCCTACAATACCCAACAAGCTCACTACCAATCACCTCCCACCCGCCAAAATNTAACCCTAATCCATTCTATCAGATACGCCGCCTTTGAACTCTTCATCTCTCAAACTCTCTCTAGCCCACTCCGAAACCCTAATCATCTCCCACCTGTTTATACCATGTTTCCACCCGAATCCATGGCATTCCAAGCCATGGGTGACCTGTGCTCACTCTCTCTCACCGTTAAACCTAAGCTACTCGAAGTTTGAGGGCCCGACCTCAATGGCTCTTTTTAGATCTTTCTCAGATCTGTTGATCTATGGCCTTTCCGGCCATTATTCCGGCGTGTTCAAGTAATATAAGTCTTTTCGACTCAGGATCCAACTTTCCTCAAGACCTTTCTCATTCTAGGGTTTTCTCTGCAACTCTAAGCCGTCTGAGGTTCTATACTTGCTTATTTCTTTTAGATCTATGACATGCCTGAGCGTTATTTGACGTTTCAAAAGTTTTTCCCGAATTTCCTCTTTAAAATCGTTCAATCTCAATTTTAGGGTTTTTGAAAAGGGTTTCTTCAAATAAGTCTTTGAAAGACATTTCTAAGCCTCTTTCAAAGATATTGTTTTCTCACCTCTGATTCTATTCGAAACCCTAGGTTTTGGGGTTTCTTTGACAAGTGGTACTAGGGTTCCGCTTTGGGACCCTAGGCTTTCAGACTCACTGTGAGTCTGTAATTAAGCTTGAATCTCTTTGCTTGTGACTCTAAGACCTTCAGTGTTAAACTCTTTTTCTAAATAACCTAACGACTCTTTTCGTTTGATCAGTGTGCTTATATATATATGAGAAATTTCTCTTTCAAAAGGTTTCTTTTATCAACTAAGTGATTGATTCTGAAATCCCTTTAATAAGGCGAATGATTTGCCACTGATTTTCCTTCGATTGAACCTCCTTTACCTTTCCTTACTTGGTTCATTCAATTGAACTTGCAATTTTTGGTTTCGTGGCTGTTTAATTGATTCCCTTGCCATATTTGGCACAAACCGTGTACCATTGACTGTTTCCTTAAATAACTTCTATGTATTTACCCCTTTTGTGCTACTTTGAAAGGTTTTAGTAAAAAAAATCTTTCCTTAACTAATTTTTACCCGTTGGAATCAGAATCCCTTAACCAAAGGGAGACCGATTCCAGTGATTTCTTTACCTTTCTTACTGGTTCTCTTTGCACTATAAAACGGGGTGCACCTCTGCACTCTAACAAGACCTAACTTTACATCTACACTCCTAACCAAATGCTTCGCCTCTATACTTCAAGTTCAATACCTCGAACTTCTTACTTTCAACTCACACATTTACCTTACTAATTTGAATTCAATACTCGGCATTGCTTGAGACCTTTTGGAACTGCTGTGCTTGCAACTTGGCTTTTCAAAGACTACTATTTTCTTACTTGTTTTCCTTTGAAACTGGTACGTTTTTCATTTAATTTTCTGCCTCACCCCTATGTGTTTACTTCACAGTTTCAGCATCCTTGTTTACTTTACTGCTTATGTTCAGTGATTTGTGCTAATTATGCTCCTTCCTTGCCTTTTCTATTGTGAATCCCTACCCCTACTCCCTTCTATGTGTTTGAGTTAAGGTTTTTCGCCTGGCAGTACCCTAATTGTTGTCCAGGCTATAACCTGATCCATAATGGGTCCTAACTCTTAAGTTTGGCTAACATGTTGGTCAGGGGTGTGCCAGCATCCTAATTGTTGGGCATGACCACCAGCCTGCCATGGCTCTTCCCCTATGCACTTACACTTATTCTTAGACCCTTAAGTTCTGCCCCTCTCTTATGAGCCTTGCTTTGGGACCTTGAGTTCCCTCTGAACTTGGACATCTGAGGGCTGGCATTTCAACACTGCACTATGATCTTAGTTCTGCAATGTGTTTGGGGTGTAAGCACTGCTCGGAGCCCCTTTGGGACTCTTGGGAACTTTGACACATCCCAAATATGAGAAAGGCTTTTGGAAATCTGATCCTGGAAGTTGGTTTATCTCATATTGTTGGACTTTGAAGTCTGAATTAGGCTGTTTGGAGTAGCTGGAGCTTCTGATGTAATTTTACTTTTCTTTCTGATTCATTTGGGTCTGTAATAATTTGTAATAACAATTGGGGATGGCTAGTGGAAAGGGATGGGGATGAATGCATGCTAAGGGTAGAAAACCTGCCTATAGGTTATTTACAATTTTCGCATTCTACATTTTAAACTCATGCCTATAAATTCTGCGTTTCTGCATCTTAGAAATCATGTCTATAAGTTTTGCATATAGAAATCTTGACTTTAGGTTTCTGCACATCTGCATTGTAGAAATTATGTCTATAAGTCCTGCACTTCTGCATCTTAGAAATTATGTCTATAAGTTCTGCATATAGAAATCATGATCTTGGGTTTCTGCACTTCTGCATATACATGCCATTAGGCAAACAATCATAGGTTAATAAATAACCAACTTCACTCTAGATACTATGCCTATAGGACTCTTGCGTTTATGTATTTGTTTAAAACCAATTACGCTTAGAAATCATGCTTGTAGGAATAATCAACTGAACCAGCTTCGTCTATTTCATCTACGAGTCTAAAATCAATCACAAGGTCGTCAAAATCTGCAGATCTTTCGTTTATATAACCAGCAACCTTTTCCCTAAAATCAGTACGCTCTATTAGATGTCATGCCTATAGGCCTCACTTAGTCAAACTATTAGGTAATTAATTGCGTCAATTCTGATAAACGACATCAAGACAAGGCCTAATTCGGACTCCTTATCTGAAAATATGTAATAAATCAGCCACCCCCTTTACGTAATTTTAATTCAGACCACAACCAGTATTTGAAGTCATGCTATACAATCTGCTCTTTTAAGTGAGGAGGCCTACTTGAGCCTTAATTGCTATGTGTTCTTCCCCTACTGCTTATGTGTTTTTGCTTGTCGCCTTAGACTTTTTTATCCTTTTAAACTCTGAAAAGCCCCAATTCCCTTCCCTTTTAGGATTAGTAGTCTCAATGCCTCCGAGACCGATAGGATCGGGACGGGTAATAGCATGCAATAAGAAACGAGACCATTCCGCGCTTTAATACCTTAAACGGGGTGGGTAAGGGTAGACATGGAGATGATGATCACGTGATAACACCATGCGTATAATTGGTTACCGGGTGTTGCGTGGATGATCCATGTTATTTATAAACCTAGGATCTCCCTCCCTCCATATGTGCTTACGTCAGTTTTCCAATTCTTTAAACTTTGTATTTCACTTTAATTCAAACCTCTTTGGAATTTCCAGCACTGTTTTCATTTTTTAAACTTCCGCCCATTTTAGTCTGATTATTTGCATTCGTTACTTGACCCTCATTTTTCTGCATTTATACATTCTTTTAAATGAACATGAAACCATCTATTCCCTAACTTCAGCATGCTTATTTAACCTTTATATAATCCTACTTGTAATCGCTATGTGAAGTCGTCTTGTGTTTTTATTCGCTTTAAAGTCATAAATTGTAGCATGGCGGGGAACCACACTAGTGGATCTTGGGGGGTGCCTAACACCTTCCCCCTGGGATAATTTCAAGCCCTTACCCGTTCTCTGGTTCTTTTCTTCTTTTTACTCCTTGGTGTCCTAATGCACTCAATCATTAGGTGGCGACTCTTCTAAATCTCAAAACCCAAATTCCCAAAAGGAATAGAGTTGTCCGCCCAAATGTCGTAAACCCGATTTCGCCTTTAGAAAAAGGGGGCATCGACAGCATGGCGACTCTGCTGGGGAGTTCTTTAAGGCTTTCACCATTTCGTGCTATTTGTGACTTCATGCTTCTTTACATGTCTTTACTTGTTTTTAATTATTTATTCTTTCTTCTACTGCGAAACTAACTTGGTTCTTTGTTTCTTTCTTTAATGCTTTCTTTTACCGCTTTCCTTCAATACTGTTGTAATTACGAGCAATTATTGTAATCATTACTTTATGAACGTTAAAGTACATGGCAATTTGTTAATTATTGTATTGCATATTTTCAACATCGTATTCCACTCGTGCCAAACAAAAGACCTTAGCAACGCTTATAATGAGTGGTTGCGCCCTTCCGATATTTTCACCCCCTAAATCAGGCAAAGGCATATTTGCGGTAAAACCAGTCGATAAACGGTGTAGTCGACGGTTCCGCGCCTTTCCCTCTTGAGTTGTCTGCTCAAGGGTACCAGTCTAAAACCACATAGAAACCCTACTCTATTTAATTGTGCATGCATCATGGTCAAACCTAGCCGAGTCAGTTATGTTGTCCGCATAATGACTCTTTAAGATAGCCTTGTCCAAAGTCCACTGGGTTTCCTTGAGACCCAAACGGACCTTACCACGTTCTGTGCATTCATTTGGAGAACTAAGTGCTTCTTATGCTAATTATTGATATTAAATAGTCGAGTCCGATGGGGGAAAGGGGCCTAACCTTTTGTTTTGCAGAAATGAGGCACGAAGTCCCCAGATTCGGCATGGTTACCAACATTCACCCCAAATTGCTAAGTTGGTGGAAGGATTCGCGATCGCGGCTCCCCTCTCGCGAACGCGAAGTTCATTTGTCTGCAACACTGAGCAGCAGATTTCTACAATTTCAAACTTCATGAAATTGTCCGGTTGACCACCCGAAACTCACCCGAGGCCCCCGGGACCTCTCTATTCCACCGATCAAACTCTTGTCCGGAAGTATCTAGGAAACCTGCCTTCTCTCCTAGACATTCAACCCAACAACAAAATCATAGAAACTACAACTTTGTTTTGGGATTGTGATAGATCGGTATTCTGCTTTGGAGACATTGAGATGACACCTTTGCTTGAGGAGATCGGAGGACTGGCTGGGATACCATGGGAAACTCCGGGTTTGCAAATGCCGGAAAATCGTAAAGGTAGGGGTTTTCTTAAGATGATGGGTCTAAAGAAGAATCCCGACTTGACATGTTTGGAGAAGTCTTACATTCCCTTTGACCATATGTATGAAAGGTACGACATAGCAAATCTTACCGTACCTATCCGGACGAGTTCGCCATCACTTCATCGGGGCACGTACACCGAAGGGTATTTGTGTTTATGTTCTGTTTCTTAGGGAACGTAGTTTTTTTGACAAAGAAAGCAAGAATCCATACCAGACTGGCCATGGTCACCAAGACCTTGATGGAAGGAATTAACTGGCAGCCATTCAGCCTTGTGCCAATAATAGTTGCAGAAATATAACGAGCCCTAGAAAGATGTCAACAAGGGGCCAAACATTTCGAGGGGTGTAATTTTCTACTCCAACTATGGCTTATGGAGCACCTCCAAAGGGGTGAGTACCGGTAGGAAATCCATCGTAGAGATTGGGATGATCATATCACTTTTCATCACCCAAAGCGGATGAATTATATGCCCAACATGTTCGCCCAACCAGAGAATGCTAGAGAATGGGTCGAGCTCTTCGACAATCTTACTGAAGACCGGGTGCAATGGATGTTTGAGTGGTTCCCTACTGAAGAATTCATCATACGGTCTAGGGATACTCCATTTCTGATACTGATTGGTTTAAGAGGGACCTACCCATATGTCCCTATCCGGGTTATGAGACAGGCAGGTAGGAAGCAGGTTATACCAAGGGTCGACAAGATGAGTCATTACCGGGTTGACTTCCAGGCTGACGATAGTCCGTACAAGTGTGAAGCTCAGCATGTGTGGCACTGCAAAATCATCCTGGGAAAGGATTCCATAGAACCAGACAGGTACCACGTTGGTTATACTCCATACTATCCAGGCTGGTTGGAGGACGATCATAGTGGGTTAGGACAACCCGGGCTTGTTCGAAGTCATAGGGTCATCGACGAAAAGGCTGAAGTATAGGCTAAGTACAACCAATTGCGCAAGAGGATGCGGGAATGTGAAAATGAGCACCGCGAAATACAAGAAGCCAATCAAAAGCTAATTGGAGAATGGAAAGATATGGCTGTCAACGCCAACAAACGACTAGTCTGTTTGGAGCGGGCATAGTGGAGCTAGAAAAGAAGTTCCTGAAGAGGGTTGAAGATTGCCGGGTTGCTGAAGGAAATGAAGGC
The DNA here is from genome assembly GCF_001879085.1 of Nicotiana attenuata. Lineage (NCBI taxonomy): Eukaryota > Viridiplantae > Streptophyta > Magnoliopsida > Solanales > Solanaceae > Nicotiana > Nicotiana attenuata. The sequence continues at coordinate 20,846,121 of NC_031993.1, forward strand.
GGACATCTGGCGAGGGCCTACTTGTTGCTAGGATTGCGTGAGCTGGAAGAACTGTACGAAGGAGCCAACAATGCCGAGTCTGGGGAAGGTCCTTCCGGGACCAAGTAGTTAGGAGTCTTTTCTTTGCTTTAAATGTAATAAGGCCTATTGCCACTAGTGACACTTTTATTTCCTGTTATTTAGTGTAGTTTTGGGATTCGTCTTATATTTTATCAATAAAATGAGGCATTTAGCATTCTAAGTTCTCCAAATTTACTTGTCGCTAGGCTTACCTCGGGCACAACGAGGCTCCCAATTTAGGACACGATTTATATTCTTACACTATGTGTTTAAATATTGCAACGTTTTCTTCTCACAATCCCTACTAACTTGTTACCTTTTGTTTTTACTTTTGCTTATTCCCCTCCCCAAAGGTCGGTTCGTGCACTCTGGCATCGTCATCATATTCCACAAGATCCAAGGGTCCTCCTCCTCCTCCTCCGAGTCCTATCAGAAACAAGAACAAGGGAAAAATGGAAGATTTGAGCAACATCATAAAAGAAAGTTCGGTTGAAAGGGTAGAGACTTCTCAGGGTATTCAGGTTTCCAAGGAAAGTGCCTCCCAGCTCGAACAAAAGTTATTGAAATTCCAGGAAGAATTGGACCAAGTTCGGAATTTGGCAAGCTTGTCATTTTCCCTCACTACCCCAGATGTCAACTTCCCCAACACTCAAAATCCCACACCACCACAAAACATCCCGAAACCACAAAACCAATCCGCTCATCACCACCACTGCAACACATGCCACACTTCAAGCAACACCCCACTGCTCATCCCTGAACCCCTAAATTTCACAAATGATCATTACCACAACACCCCTATCTATGTGGAAACCATACCACACCCCATTCAGCCCGCCTCGAGCACACCTGAGTCTGATGACAAAGACTCTCTTATCAAGAATCTGGCTGCGGAACTCAAGAAGCTGACTAGCAGAGTGCAGGGTGTCGAAGGAGGCAAGGAGATCGAGGGACTGAATTACGAAGACCTCTGCATTCAACCAGATGTCGAACTGTCCGAGGGGTACAAACCTCCAAAGTTAGAGATGTTTGATGGCACCGGGGATCCCAGAGTTCAATTAAGGACATACTGCGACAAACTGGTCGGAGTAGGAAAGGATGAAAAGATTCGCATGAAGCTCTTTATGAGGAGTTTGAAAGGGGATGCCCTATCTTGGTA
>NC_031993.1:20847439-20851002 GCF_001879085.1 Nicotiana attenuata
GATTATGAGCTATTCAGCAATCAAAGCAACTACTCAAGCTATTCAGAGCGGCACCGGAGGTGTATTGGGAAAGAAGAAGAAAGAAGAAGTTACAGTAGTGGAATAAAGAGCTTGGTCCAGAGGTCCGTCACCATATTATCACCAACCTCGCCCTCACCCCCAAACCTACCCACATACCCCATATGGCCCACCGCAGCATTATTACCCACCTCTCGCTCCCCATTTCTCTGTCCACCATTCCCAAACATACCCCCAACCTCCTACCCATGCACAATGGCGCGCACCCGCCCCACAAAATACTTACTCATCTCAAAACACCTACCCACCCCCAAGAACCAACAGAAATCCTGCTGGAACCGGTTTTCGACCCAATCCTGCATTTAAGAACGACAGGTTGCAAAAGAAGAAGACTTTCACTCCCTTGGGTGAATCTTACACTAGCCTGTACCACAGACTAAGACAGTTGGGCATGTTGAACCCGATCGAACCCAAATTGCCAAATCCTCCCCCTAGGAATCTGGACCACTCTGTAAGTTGTGAGTATTGCTCAGGTGCGCCGGGACATGACACAGAAAAATGTTGGCACTTGAAAACGGCTATCCAAGAGCTCATTGATACCCGTCGGATTGAGGTACAAGCTCCAGAAACGCCTAACATCACCCAAAATCCATTACCAACTCATCACGAGACCTATATGATCGAGCTAGTCCAAAAGGGAGAGCATAAGAAGCCGTCACAAACCGTAATGATGATCAGGGCTAGTAAGGATAAACCAAATGAGAAGTTAGCAAGGGAGAGAGCATCAATCAAGGTAGGAGAAATAGTTAGTAAACCAGTTGTAGTGATGAAGAAAGAGCTTTCGAGCAATGTTGCAGAAAAACAAGAACTAGTTAAGGTGATAGTGTCTGGGGCAGCTGTTAAGCCCGCTGTGATTGTGAAAGGGGCTCGCACAGAGCCAGTTGTCATCAAGCCAGTGACTCAGCTACCGATACTCAGTGGAAAGGCCGTCCCATGGAATTACGGCCAAGTGACAGTGATGTATCAGGGAAAGGAAGTCAAGGAAGAAGTTTGTGAAACACATGGTCTGACTCGCTCGGGGAGATGTTTTGCTCCTGACGAGTTGAGAAAGGCTAGACTTACCAAAGACAATCCAGCATCAGTGAAGAAAGCTGTAACTGAAGAGGAGGCAGAAGAATTTTTGAAGAAAATGAAGGCCCAGTATTATTCCATTGTAGAACAATTGAGAAAGACCCGGCGCAAATATCTTTGCTATCATTATTGATTCACTCAGATGAGCACCGCCAGGCATTGATGAAAATTCTGAATGAAGCCCACGTTCCCGATAAGATTTCTGTGAACCATTTAGAGAAAATAGCAAACAAGATCTTTGAAGTCAACAGGGTTACATTTTCTGATGATGAGCCGCCTTTGGAAGGCATTGAACATAATAAAGCACTCTATCTCACGGTGAAATGTGAAGACTCCGTGGTCATCCGGGTGCTTGTTGATAACGGGTCCAGTGCAAACATTTGCCCTCTATCCACCCTGGAAAAGTTAAAAGTGGACAGTGAGAGAATTCATAAGAATAGCATTTGCGTGCGAGGATTTGACGGGGGAGGCAAGGATACAGTTGGGGATATAGTGCTGGAGCTGACAATAGGCCCAGTTGAATTCACTATGGAGTTCCAAGTGCTCGATGTGGCTGTTTCTTACAATCTCTTGTTAGGCCGACCCTGGATCCATGCAGCAAAGGCAGTGCCATCTACCTTGCATCAGATGGTCAAATTCGAATGGGACAGGCAAGAGATTGTGGTGCATGGGAAAGATAGTTCGTGTATTCTGGGTGACGCCATTGTGCCTTTTATAGAAGCTGAGAATGACAAAGGCCCATGGGTTTATCAAGTCTTCGATACGGTATCAGTTGAGAAAATCCCGGAAGGGAAGTGTATCCCCGTGCCAAAAGTAGCTGCTGCATCCGTCATGGTTGCGTCGGAAATGTTGAAGAACGGATTTATACCTGGAAAAGGCTTGGGTGCTTCTCTACAAGGCATCGTACAGCCAGTATCCCTTCCCGCAAACCTGGATACTTTTGGCTTAGGCTTCAAACCCACTGCTGCAGATATAAGGCGAGCTAGAAAAATGAAAAAGAAAGCATGGACCCTTCCAAAACCTATCCCCCACCTCTCCCGTTCCTTTGTCAGGCCTGGTACTAAAAAGCGCCTAGCAACGGTAATGCCCAGTGGTATGGTTGACCCCGACAGGGAGCTGATTGAGAAGTTTGAAAAGTTGTTTCATGAGGTGAATGTGTTAGAAGCCGGAGAAGGTCCAAGCAAGGCAGATGTTCAGTTCGTGGGGCCCCAGGCCAAGCTTAACAATTGGGAAGCAACTCCTCTTCCTACCCGGAGGGAGTCTTGGTAGTTAGTTTTGATTTTCTTTTCAGTTTCATCTGGATTATTTCCAAGGTTGTAATTCGGATGCTATGTTCCGTCCGTTTGGATGAGTTAAACCTTATTATCTTAAATATTAATGAAATGCAATTTCCCTATTTTCATTCCTGATAGTTTTCATTTTGTCTTTCTTTTCTTTCTTGTACAGTCCCTTTTATGATGGTTTCAGTGATGTGTCATGCATGAGGAGTTTTCAGCCCAGTCTTAAAAGCTAATCTAACTCAGACATAATAATACAAGGAGTCGAGTGTGATGACGAAAAAGAATATGATGATAAGGAAGCTTTTGAGGAAATCAGAAAAGAATTAAGCCACTTTGAAGAAAAACCCAAACCTAATCTGAATGACACAGAGGCAATCAATTTAGGGGATCAGGAGAATGTGCGGGAAACGAAAATAAGTGTCCATTTGGAACAGCAGCTCAGAGAAGAGATAATTAAAGCACTTTTTGAGTATAAGGATGTTTTTGCATGGTCGTATGACGACATGCCAGGTTTAAGCACGGATTTGGTGGTTCACAAATTGCCCACTGATCCAGCATGCCCTCCTGTCAAGCAGAAGCTAAGGAAATTTAAAACAGACATTAGTGTGAAAATCAAAGAAGAGGTCACCAAACAGTTTGAGGCAAAAGTCATCCGAGTCTCGCGGTATCCCACCTGGTTAGCCAATGTTGTGCCTGTGCCAAAGAAGGATGGAAAGACCAGAGTGTGCGTAGATTACCGTGACCTCAATAAGGCAAGTCCGAAAGACAACTTCCCACTACCAAACATTCACATATTGATTGACAATTGTGCCAAACATGAGATCGGTTCCTTCGTGGATTGTTATGCGGGCTATCACCAGATTTTGATGGATGAGGAGGATGCGGAAAAGACGGCATTCATCACGCCTTGGGGGACGTATTGTTATAGAGTCATGCCATTTGGGTTGAAGAACGCAGGGGCAACGTATATGAGGGCGATGACCACCATGTTCCATGACATGATACATCGGGAAATTGAGGTCTATGTGGACGGCGTGATCATAAAGTCGAAGAAACGATGTGACCATGTCAGGGATTTGAGGAAATTCTTCCAGAGACTCCGCAGGTACAACCTCAAGCTTAATCCAGCAAAGT
>NC_031993.1:20854684-20908206 GCF_001879085.1 Nicotiana attenuata
AAAGCGGGACAGAGTGAAGCCCAGCAGCAGGGATGTACCTAGCAAGAATGCCAGCAACTAACCACCATTTTTAAAATTAACAAAGTTTTTCTTTGATTGAAACAGGGGCAGAAATTGCATTCGTTTCGGAGAAATCCACCTCAAGGAAAGGCAGGCACCAGGCATGTTTGACGGTAAGTTCTCAGGACCCTCCTGGAAAATGGGACTTAGTTTAAATTTTCAAACAAGCATGAGTAGCATAATTTAGCACAGACGTATCCTAAAGAGCATAGGTTGTAATGAGTGGTGACCAGGACCCTCCTGAATAATAGGACGCAGTTTTATGATCTCCTTAGATAACAAGATACTGCTGTAGGATAGTATAATTTAGCCGTAAAGTTGGCACACCTAGGATAAGACTTGAATTTTGATTTTCAGGACCCTCCTTGATAATGGGGAGTAGTTAAGACCTATTAGTTAACAAATGTAGTAGGGGGCATACCTTTAGAAGATATAACTTAGGTTCGTAATCGTCAGAAGCTATCAGGACCTCCCTGGATAATAGGACTTAGCTTTCGAATTCTTATAATGGTTGGTAGAATAATTCAGTTTAACACTTACCCGTGTACCCAGCTACCAAACTGGGGCAGGAAATTTTTCTTTGTTTGTCTATTTTGTTGCAGTCAGGAGCCCACCTGGAGAACAAGGGAAGTACAATTCAAAATTTAGCTTTCAATTTTTAATATTTGACATACTGTACCCAGCCACCAAACTGGGGCAGAAAATTTTCTTTGTTTGTCTATTTTGTTACAGTCAGAAGCCCACCTGGAGAACAAGGGAATACTTTTCAAGTTCAGTAGTCAGGAGCCCACCTGGAGAACAAGGGAATACTTTTCAAGTTTAGCAGTCAGGAGCCCACATGGAGAACAAGGGAAGTACAATTCAATTTTAGCTCTTAATATTTGATAACATGCTGTACCCAGTTATCAAACTGGGGCAGAAAATATTCTTTGTTGTTTATTTTGTTGAAGTCAGGAGCCCCGCTTGGAGAACAGAGGCATATGTTTCAAGTTTCAGCAGTCAGGAGCCCACCTGGAGAACAGAGGCATACAAATTTCAGCAGTCAGGAGCCCGCCTGGAACGGAGGTACTTTTCAAAGCGTTAACAATCAGGAGACCGCTGGAGAACAGAGGCACGCATTTTTCAAGTTCAGCAATCAGGAGCCCGCCTTGAAGAACAGAGAGTACTGTCCAACACAGCAATCAAGAACCCGCTTGGAGAGCAGGGAACACATTCGAGTTCAGCAGTCAGGCAACCACTTGGAGAAAGCGGAAACATCTCAGACCACAATTCAAGGCAGCAACAAAAGGAATGTCGCCGAGGAAAATAACAATACAACAATGCAACAAGGACCATAAGAGCAAGTTTGAAGGCATAGATAGGATCTTTTGTAAATCATAGATCATAGCTTAGGCTAGCTTTCTTTTGTTTTACCACGTGTAATAAGGAGGTCAGCGAGCAGTAACAAGCAGCAACAAACAATGAATCACAGCTCCTGGTAGTCCCAGCTACCAGGACCTTCCCGAACTACACTGACCTGATTCCTGTTTAGCCAGGATATGTAGGCAACCTCCGAAGCAGGGTGCGGTCAAACTTTTCAAAAATGCTTCACACGGAGTATTCGAACGGGCAAAAAATCGCTCATATTGCTCACTTATCTTTGCCCGAAAACCTTTCATTGTTTCCGAGCAAAGAGGGCAGCTGTCAGGCACGGTGATTTTTGCCCTATATATGAATTATTCCCAAAAAAATTCAAACAAAATTTTTTTTCCTTATTTTTACAATTTCTGTGAATTTTGGTTTATTTTCTGTTAATTATTTGCATTTTATTTGTGCATGTTAATTCATACAAAAATATTGCATTTGCAATTAGGATTCTAATTTCATATTTTAGGATTAATGATAGTTTAATTGCTTTAGAGCAAAATATGAAGAAAATAACAAAAATAGTTTCTTTGCACTTTTAATTGTTAATTGTTGAATTTATCGCAAATAGTATTTTAAGCAATTTTAGGAATCAATTAGCTTAATGTTTGGAAATAGATTAGGTTTCATTTTAATTTTGCATTTTTATAAAAAATTAGAAAAAAATAAATTACAAAACACAAATAAATAAAATAAATAAAACAATTAAAAGAAGAGGGATTTAAAATTGGGCTAAGTCTTGAATTAACCCACCCAGGCCCAATATTTTCGCCCAATTCCAGCCCCAAATTAACCCCTACCCGGTCCAAGTCTCCCAGCCCCAAAACGGCGTCGTTTGAGCCAATCTATCCTAGCCGTCAATCTTCTCCAATCCAACGGTCCCCATTGATCCCCCCATTTTAATAAAGTGTCCTAATAATATCCTAACCCTAAAACATATATTCACCTCCCTCGTACCTCTTCCCCGCCTCCAGCCGCCGGTGTAATACCGCCGTATCTCCGCCGCCCTCCGCCCTAACGCTGTCGGCCAGAAATCGCCGTCGCCGGCGGCGAAGCCCCAAATCCTCCCAAAATTTCACCACTTACTTCTCCTTTTCCTCCTCTTTCCAACCCCAAGACCATATCCCTCAAATCGTAACCAATCGTTTCGAATATTAGATCGAAATTTCCGGCCAAAACACAACCTTGTCCAAACCGGCCCAAATTCACACCCACAGTCTCCATGACCCCCTCACCTGAATCCCAAGCCAAAAACTCTCAAATTTCACCAGGCCATCTCAAATTTCGGATTCTAGGGTTTTCGAATTTTAGTTTCAATAATTTGGATGATTTTAATTAATATTATAAGTTTATTTTAACAAAATAAACCTGTAATATTAATTTAAGATCAATTCCCAGAAATCAGTCAAGGTTGAAGCCTAGGTCAGTAAGTTCTTCCTTGATTTTCTTTTATCTTTCATTGTTTTCATGAGTTTTGGATTCTGTTAGTTAATTCATGCTCTTGTTGCTAATTATTTGTGTGCTATGCTGTTTCTGATTTTTGTTGATCTTGATTTTCATTTATTTCTGATAGTTGTAATGTTCAAATGTTGGGTTAATTAGTTCAAGTGATTAATTGTAGTTCAATCGGATTTTCGGTTAGTTTTGATTCAATTTCAATATGTATGCTCTTTTTGTGATTATAATAGTTTAATTCTCTTTCATTAGATTTAGTAGTCTGTTTGGGTGAGTAGTTTATATACTGTTAATCTGATTTTGATTAAGTAATTGCCATTTAGTTTTGTTTTCGATTGCTCTAAGTATTAGTTAAGTTTTAGGGAGTCTGCTTGGTTATATCTGAGTTAATTAGTTAGAATTTGGAGGTTTGGATTGACTAGGTTAGTCAATTAGAAGTCAAATAAAGGATTTGGTAATTTTGGGAGGTGGTTGGGGGTGTTTGGGTATCAAAAGTGGCATGTTTGCTAAAATAGCCAATTCCAAGAATTCAATCAAGGGGTAATGCAGGTATTTCAAGGGTAGAAAAATAAGGTTAGAACACCCTAGACCCTTCTAGAAGGGGTCTAGGTGTAGGTTTTAGTATTCTAAAAGCAGTAACTTGTGACTAACAAGTTTAAAAATAAGGGACTAAATTGAAATAAAAGAGGGACTAATTTGAAAAAGTGAAAAATCTGAAGTTGCACTTCTGAGTGACCTATAAAAGGGTACTCAAATAGCCTTAGAGAAAAAGGTTCTGGAAGCTCTAAAAATTCCCCCCAAAAAACATTCTTCAAGTTTCATAAATCTGAAATTTGAATTTCAAATCCATACTCCTTTAGATCTTAGCTTTTCTTCAAAAAATAAAAAAAATCAAAACAATATAATAGAAAAATTCAGAAACACTGTTGCATTGAGTTCCTTGGATCGATTTCCAGTTTATTTCAGCAATTGTTTCGAATCTCTAGCTAGTTTAATGAGGAAAACAGCTTGAAAATCCTTATGTTTGGTTGATTGAAATCTCCGAGTTTGTTTTGGGTTTGATTTTGACTTCATTTTGGTCAATTCAAGTTCATTGAGTTGGTTGTTGGTGCTGTTCATTTCTGGACCGAGTTTGATAACATTCTCCTGGGCTGTGATTTCGATTTTTGAGCTGCTGTTGATTCTCTGACTCTTGCTGTTGATTCCTCATTTGTTTTACATTCTATTTTCCAGGTACATATCCTATATCTCTTGGATTTTGGAATGGAATGAAGTGATGCTCGTTTTTCCTGTTGAATTCCCTACATAAGTGTAATTAACTTCAGCACTTTAGTATATATCAATGTGTAATTGACTGAGGACTGTTCATTAGTATCATGACTATTGGCACTAGGGGTGTTCAAACCGAACCGGAAAACCGCACCAAACCGAAAAACCAAACCAAACCGATCAAAAAACCCGACTAGGTTTGGTTTGACTTGGTTTGGTATTGAGTAAAAAAACCCGAACCAAACCGACATATAAATATATAAATTTTATTTATATTTTTAAGACTTTGTAGTGATTTTTCTTTAGAAATGTAGAAATATTTGGAATCCTCTCATGTATTAACCTTGAAAGCACAAATTAACGAAAAATTATTGTTAGACGACTAAGAAAATAACTATCATGTGTTACTAAAAAATTTCTCCCATTAGAATATTTTAATAGATCATATGTTTGTCAATTTTTTCCATATTTACTAAACATATATTCACTTATCAAAGCTTTATCTACAATTTTAATAACGTAAGATTGAAATAATATTCATGTAACAAAAAAACCCGAAAACCCGACAAAACCGCACCAATCCAAACCGATATAATTGATTTGGTTTGTTTTGATAGAAACCAAACCAACCCGGTCCATGTACACCCCTAATTGGCACTATAAATATTTGTATGAAATAACGTTGTCATAGTTGGTATGAATGTTGCAAATCCACTTCAGACTTATATGAGTGATACAATACAATATTGGTTAGGGCTTCACAATTATAGTTTGGTTATTATGTCAATCTCGGGTTTGCTTTTAGATTGAGATGTTGCCTGGACTGTAGGAAATTTTATGTCAGATTTACACGTACTGTTAGTAATGCTGATAGCGTTTAATTATCTCGTTAATATGAAGTTTAAGAAAACAGGTTCAGAATGATTTTACATTTTTCGTCCACTTCTAAGTAGCTCCTGATAGAATCGAAATGGACTGCTAATTGAATCCCAATCCTGTTAATTTCGTCATTTGAATATATCACATGCTTGTAGGAGTTTAGTAATTTAGAATGAAATTGATTGTGGAGTTTGAAGTTGAAATTTTCTTTTTGTGTTATTTCAATTAACAAGTCCAGTTGCATGAACCTTGTCTATAATTCCGTTTGGGCTTGTTCATGAGCCCAGGATTGACAGCCTACATTGAGACCATTAAGTCTCTATTTAGACTCTTTGATTCTGATTGGGCCTGGGCAAGGGCCCATGACGGACTGACATTGTCAAACTGGACTGAATCCAGTCGAATAGTTACGCATGGGTCATAAACAATATTAATTAATCAGACCCATGAGTTTTTGCATCTCCAAATCATGTCATTGGGCCAGACCTTTAAGGCCCCAAATTTCCATAAATCAGAATGTATTAAAATTATATTAAGCATATAGGGAATTCAATCATAAATATAAAATTGGGTTTTGAATTAGGTAGTGGGTTCAAGCTAAAAGGGCTTTCCCTTTTGTTTGAATTCAGACTTGAATTCGAGGCCCGAATTTATATTTGTGAATTAATTGACCTTTTAGAGACAAATGATAAATAGAAAATTTTAGTTTGCTTTAGGTTGGCCTTTTAATAATAAAAAAGAGACGAGCCTCGCCAAATCAAATATACAATTGCGGGGCCCTCTTAATTACTTAAAATACTTAGAAATTCGGGACGGGCCGTTTAGCAAATTTCACGGCTTTCCCAAAAGATAACAACACATTAGTCTCTTTAGACGCGATTTTAATAAAATTACATTCCTAAATTCGGGTGTGCATTTCATTCGACCCGAATCCAAATCCAAAAACGTTGAATAAGAATGTGTCGAGGATCCGGGTGCATTTCATGTGACGTGATCCGAAAACATGTTCTTAACGACGTTCACTTTCTTAAATAAAATAATAATTGACAAAAAGCGGATAAATAACTTTTAAATTGCATTGTAGGTGTAACATGAATTAAAATCAGATTTTAGCCAAATATAGCAGTTGAGCGACCGTGCTAGAACCACGGAACACGGGAGTGCCTAACCCCTTCTCCCGGGTTAACAGAATTCCGTACCCGGATTTCTGGTCCGTGACTGTTAAACAGAGTCAAACCTTTTCCTCGATTCGGGATTCAAACCGGTGACTTGGGACACCATAAATCTCCCAAGTGGCGAATCTGAACTTCTTAATAAACGAATCCCGTTTCGATTGTCCTTTAATTGAAAAAACTCCTTTTGTTATACCTTTCACGGGGTGTAGTAAGAAAAAAGGAGGTGTGACAATAACTGCACGACAAAGACATCGTACCACAACATCATCATACCACAATATCTGCACGTAAGAGACCTCGTGCAATACCCAATCAATCCGCTTAACATGTCCAAATTATCATCAAGAGACATATTATGACAATTCATCAATAAGGTGTAAAGGACATAATAATAATAAAGTGTGGATGTATGCTCAAGATGTGAAACATGACTACGACTAAATCAATATAGCAATGATTCCATAATGCCCATTTTGGCTAATTAGGAGATAATAATCCTAAACATGATCTCCAGTATGAAAGGATAAGCACATGTCATACAAAGGATTTTACATGTATCATAGAAAGCATATAACTAAATTAAGGTATAATAGAAGTCTAGAGTCTAATAATTTCATACTTTGTACATAGCATCATATATATGCCCGTCATCTTACATATACATTATTTTACACACATTACAATTAGTCAAATAAAGTATAATCCTAAGGGTTATTCCCTCACACAAGGTTAAGCAAAATACTTACCTCAAATGAGCCAAATCAATTCTCCAAAAATGCCTTCCCCTGAGAAACCACCTTGACCGACTCGAATCTATCTAATAATAACTCAATAATGTCTGACAAATCCATGGGAGTCAAATCCAAAAGATAAATCTTAAATCTTTATTCAATTTTTAAAAAGTCAACAAAAATTGACCAGGGCCCACATGGTCAAAACCCCGGTCAAGGGGTAGATCTCGACTACCCATAATCCCATGAGGTCAAATATTTGATTAGATTCTAAAATCAAGTCTAAATCTACCCTCAAATTCCCAAAATTCATTCTCTTAGGTTGTAGGCTAAAACCCAATTTTTTCCTCCGAAATTACATGATTCAATTGCATAATTCATTGTAATTCAAGATAAATAGCCAAATCTAAGTGAATTACTTACCCACAAAGTTGTAATGAAAATCTCTCTTAAAATTATCTCTACCCGGGCTCCAAAACTCCAAATAATGAGAAATAAGCTAAACCCTCGAAATATAAATCTATCCAGCAATTTCTGCATTTGCGAACCAAAAGGTCGCCTTTGCGATACCGCTTTTACGAAAAAAGGTTTGTATCTGCGAGACCCACTAAATCTTCCGACCATCCGATTGTATGGCACATCTGCCGCATTTGCGACTCCACAGGCATGTCCTAGCAGGCGCGCACCAATTCTCTGCATGTGCGATTTTGCACCTGCGATCTCCTCGTCGCAGAGGTGAAACTTCCCTAGAGTACCTCAACACTGCAGATGCGATAGACCAGTCACACCTACAACCTCGCATCGTGCCAATACCTCCACAAGTGCGATGCACTAGAACCATAACTGCCTCAATCATTCCCGATGGTCCGAAACCAATTCGGAGCACACTCGACCCCTACGGTACCCATCTAGTCATATCAATAAGACCAAAAAATATTACCTGAACCTATTCAAAGCCTCTAAACACATGCAATAACATCACATCAATGAATCAAAGATCAAAACACACTTCGAAATTCTCTTAAGTTCAAGAACTTCTAAACTTCAAAACCAAGCGTCTGATTCGAGCCTAGCCAATCAGGATTACATACAAACATTGCACACAAGTTCTAAATGACAAAAAAGTAATGAACCTATTCCAAGTTTCAAAATAATAAACCGAGTCTGATATCCTCAAAATTAACTCCCAATCAAACCTATGAACTCTCCAAACCTTCAACTTGCCAACTTTCGGCAAATAGTTAAAATATCCTAGCAATCTCCAAATCCAAATCCGAACATATGCCTAAGTACAAAATCACCATTTTAAATATATTGGAACCATTAAATTACAATCAGAGGTCGTTTACACAAAAGTCAAACCTTAGTCAACTCTTAAAACTTAAGCCTCCAACAAAGGAACTAGGCATTTTAATTCACTCATAAACCTCCCCGGGACCAAACCAACCATCCTTGCAAGTCACAAAATAATGAATAAGAATACAGGAAATATCAAACGGGAAACGGGGCTCAAATACGCAAAAAAACTGACCGGGTCATTACATTCTCCCACTCTTAAACAAACATTCGTCTTCGAACGAGTTTAGAGTCATGCCTAAAGTGCCAAAAAGATGAGGGTACATGTTTTGCATATCATGCTCGGCCTCCCAAGTCACTTCCTCAACCGGTTGACCTCTCTATTGCACCTTCACCGACGCAATATCCTTAGACTTGTGCTTCTAAACCCGCTTGTCCAAAATGGCCACTCCTCTTTCTTAAAAGCCGGGTTCTCATCCAACTGCACTGTGCTGAAGTGCAAACATATGACTTATATTAATGATACTTCCGAAGCATAGAAACATGAAACACCGGATCAACTCCTGAATGACTTGAGGTAAAGCAAGTATATAAAAAACCTCGCTAACTCTCTCAAATACCTCAAAAGGACCAATAAACCTTGGGCTCAACTTTTCCTTCTTTCCAAACCTCATCACGCCCTTCATGGTCGAAACTCTAAGAAGAACTGTGATGACCCGATAGGTCATCTAGTGTTTTAAAACCTAATTTATGTGTTTCAAAACCTCAAACATCTCATTTTAGCCTTTCTCAATTTGTGTGTGCCATCCGGGTATTTTTCCAGAAGGCTTTTATGTTAAAAATTGATAAAATATGAAATTTTGCCTTAAAAATCCATTTGAGTTGACTTCGATCAACATTTTGAGCAAACGGACCTGGATCCATATTTTAATAGTCCCGGTGGGTCTGTATTCTTGTTGCGGAACACGGTATAGATCCTTTACTATATTTATAACCTATCTGCCAAATTTGGTGAGAAATGAAATTGGTTTGACATGATTCAGACGTCGGTTGTTAAAATAGAAATTTTAAATTTCATTTGATTTGGTGTTCGATTCATAGTTCTAGGTGTTATTTTGGTGTTTTGATTGCGCTAGCAAGTTCATATAATGTTTTCGACCTATGTGCACAGTTGGTTTGGAGCCTCAAGGGCTCAGGTGAGTTTCAAGTAGGCTACGGGTGGTTGGTACTTAGAAAATCTTGTTTTCTTAGCTTCAGTTTCCATCTGGTGTTTCCTTCTTCACGATCGCGAAGGAACTCACACAATCGCAAAGAGTAATCTGGGCTAGGGAGGGAATAACCCTATGCGAACGCGAGAAATAGGACGCGAACGCGGAGCGGTTGAGGGATTTCCCTTTGCGAACGCGTCCACACCAACGCGAACGCGTAGTTTTGTGAGGTGGGGGCTGAGAATTTGAGATGACTCTATGCGAACACGAGTCCATTATCGCGAATGCGGAGGTTAGGCAGGCTAAACCTTTGCGAACGCGTGGAGTATCCCACGATCGCGTATGCCAGTGAGGCTTTTCTCTTCGCTAATGCGATGAACACCTGACGCCAGTGATTAAAACAGTCCCAAAAACGGGATTTTCTTCATTCTTACAAATTTTCAAACCTAGAAAATCCTAGACACGATTTCCCAAGAGCTCTTCTTCCTCAATTTGTTGGTAAGTGATTCTAACCTACTTTCTTTTCTTTACCCATTACATTTGATAAGATTTCCAACTAAAATCTTGGATATTCATGGTAGAAATTGGGGGTTTGGGTAGAATTACAAATTTTTGTTAAATTGGAATTTAGACCTCAAATTGGGGTCGGATTTCGAAACAAAATTACATAGCAGGGCTCGGGGGTGAATGGGTAATCGGGTTTTGGTATGAATTTCCAGTTTGAACCAAGTAGGCCCGATGTCGATTTTTGACTTTTTGGGGAGAAGTGTGGGAATTCTATATTTAAGTATTGTAATTGTTTTTTAGCAATATTTAATATAATGGAGTCAATTGTGGTTATATACGAGTGGTTTGGAGGCGGATACTTGGGGAAAGGCCCCGGTAGAGCTTTGCGTTGACTGCGGAGTAAAGTAAGTGTGGAGTTTAACCTTGACTTGAGGGAATTAAGAACCCTCAGACTATGTGCTATGTGAATTTCATGTGTTGCGACGCCGAATTTCTTGTTTTCCTAATTTTCCGCTTTTCCTTAATTATCTCTTTCCCTGTCTTAACTGGTATATGCTCTAAATGCCTTTCATGCTTTATCTGCTACTTGTTAATCATTGTTTCTCATGTTAAAAATATTAGACCTTTTCATATTTGTCTTAATTGACGTCATTACCTGACTTGTTTTGCCGTGTAGTATTACATATGTGAATTTTCAAGTTGGTATAAGGTTTCCTTTTTGATTCAGCTTTATATTCATCAATCAAAGAGGTTCTTGTGATTTGAGTTATGGATTTAATTGTACTTAGTGGATATTTTTACTGATATGGTGGGATCGGGTTGCACACCACAACAGGTAAAATAAGAGTGGATTGATACGGTGAGATAAGGGTGAATTTTGATATTGGTTTTGTTTTATGGTGGGATCGGGTTGCACGCAACATGTATTTATTTGTTTATGATTGTTGATATTATTACGATGGAATAAGGGAGGATTGTGTTGTACGGAGGGATCGGTTTGCGCGCCGCAATAACCTATATGTTTCTATTTCCCTGTACTATATTGGTTCTCGGTATTTTTCATAAAGAACTCTGGTAATGCTGGTTGGTATTTGTTTTCTTTGACGATTTACCAATTTCTTTAGTTAACTGTCTTATTTCGTTTTGTATTTTCTTCTCATGTCTTTATTATATACTGCGTATAGGTTGTAGTGTAAGTGACCTGCCTTAGCCTCGTCACTACTTCATCAAGGTTAGGGTCGGCACTTACAGAGTACATGGAGTCGGTTGTACTCATACTATACTTTGTACTTCTTGTCGCACCTCCTTTTTACACACCCGAAGGTATATAAAAGAGTTTTTCCAATTAAAGTGACATTATTCGAAATGGGATTATTTGTTTATTTTTATTCAGAGTCGCCACTTGGGATAGTTTATTTGGTGTCCCAAGTCACCGGTTTATTTTTTGCATTCCAAATCAAGGAAATTCGACTTTTATTTTTAAAGTCTACGAACCAAAAGTTCTAGATAAGGAATTCTGTTAACCCGGGAGAAGGTATTAAGCATTCCCGAATTCCGTGATTCTAGCACAGTCGTTTAATAAATTATTACTTTGCTTAAAAATGTCTAATTACTTATTCTAGGACCTATGTACATTACCTTTTACCCCTTTTAGTCACTTGATTTATTCGTATTTGAAGAATTGAGTTACGCATACGTATACTCTTTTCTTTTGGCGCGTCAAAATCATGTCACGCAAACGTGTGCACGATTAATAACGCTTTTGTTTATTTTTATTAAGGAAAATTTAGTCGAGGTTGCGCGAACGCATCCCTCGGGTTACTTTTAGAATTAAATTTGCAATTATGTTACGCGAACGTATATATAATCACAATACTAGCCTAATCGAGCCTAAAGCAAACTACCAGTGTTTACGATTGTTTAATATCTAAGTTAACAATATTAATGCGAGGGGCATAAATTAGGTGATTCAATTGTGAATGGCACGCCTCGATTTATTTTAATAATAATTGTACTCAACTAAAGCAAACTACAGAGGTTCAAGAGTGATTATTTCTTTCTGAGGTCAATGAGAAGGACGGTAAAAACTTACCCGCACCGGGTGTTTACACCAAACCAATAGATATATGACATGTGTCTTGCATATGGACTTCAATCATTTAACCATGGTAAATTACATGCATTCTCATCTAATTAAATTAATTAACCATAGTGAGTTAATATAGTTTGGTGTAAACACCCGGTGTGGGTAAGTATTTACCAGAAGCAGAATGGAATATGAAAAAAGAAAAAAGAAAAATTCAATTACCATTCTGGACTACAAACTAATCTGTGGCTTAACCAAATACTTTACATCCTAGATTAGTAGCCCATAAATTAATGGAAATCAAATGCTTATTAATGACTTAAGAAGAATCAACCAAGTATTAAAACGCAAGTCTGCTGCAAGCGTCCATGAGCCTAATGTAAGGCCTCTAACAAGATTTCAAAATGACTTTCCTCAAACATATCACTCCAAACATCAATATGTGATCAAACCAATCTGAAATGAACTAAGATCATATCTCTCAAATTTGACACGTTCAATAAACAATGATATCTTTATCATTTTTGCCTATGCAATTTTCATATCCTTTCCACCTTATTAGTATGCACTTTAACCATTTTTTTTAATGAATACTATGTCGGAAAATTATTAATACTTAATAACAATTTTTAAACACGTAAGTAAATTCTCATCCCAGATTTCATAACTTTACATGGCAGAACAACATGTATACCAGAAACAACATCCATTCATGATTTCATATATTTTTTATGAAGAAATAGTACATGCTCGAGAATGCGTACCTAAAAATAAAATACTTGAAAAATAGAGCTTGAAACCACTGATAAAAGACAGAAATGGAGATGAAAGAAGTCCAGCTACGATATTGATAGCAAATAGCAGCAACACAGCAATTCTGCAGCTTCCCTCAGAAATGTTTTATGGAGGAGAGTTGATCGCATGTAAAGAAGATGATAAAGCTTCTGCTCAGACTTGGGTGGACCTACTTCCAAACAAGGAATTTCCGTTGCTTTTCATCGGTGTCCAAGGTTGTGATGAAAGGGAAGGAAACAACCCATCATGGTTCAATAGGATTGAAGCAAGCAAGGTAGTAGAGATCATAAGCGTTAAAATAAGGTTGTGATCGCATGTAAAGAAGATGATAAAATATAAAGTTGTCTGAAGGAAAATACACAGCTAAATAAAAGGAAAGGGGACTCTAGGAGTTGCGGACGCCGAGCGGCTGTACCTCTAGTCTCCGCAAAGCTGGCCAATCCGAGCACGCTAATAACCGTCGTTAGGATAGAACTTTAATTTGAACTATTTAAAATGGATAAATTATTCTAATATTGGCTTGCCTAGCAAGTGAAATGTTAGGCTCCATCACGATCCCGAATGTGGGAATTTCGGGTCGTGACAAGTTGGTATCAGAGCACTAGGTTACATAGGTCTCACGAGTCACGAGCAAGATTAGTAGAGTCTGGAGGGTTGGTATGGAGACGTCCGTACTTATCTTCCAGAGGCTATGGAGATTAGTAACAATCTCACTTCTGTTCTTCACCGTCGTGAGATTTTATTCTACCATTAATGATTGAACACCGGGTATTATAGCTCGGACCGTATTTTACCCCAAAATGTCAAACTTCGTTGAAACTCATTTCTTCGATTCACTTAACCCCTCACCACTTGTTTTGAAATAGCATAAATTCATATAACCTTAAAATAATCTCATTCCCGAGCTTGCGTCTAACCTACGACGAAACTTTAACGTCCTAAAATGCGGGATGTAACATCACATTTCTGAGCTTATATTGATTTACTTATGGCATACTTTCACGTACAAAAACATGGGGTGTAACAATATCTACACTGATCACTGGAGTTTGCAGTAACTGTTCAAGCAGAAGGATCTTAATTTGCATCAGATGAGGTAGTTAGAGCTGCTTAAGGATTATGATATCACCATTTTGTGGGAAGGCTATTGTGGCCGATGCTTTGAGTTGCCGGGTAGAGAGTTTGGGGAGTTTAGCATATCTACTAGCAGCAAGAAGCCCATGGCATTGGATGTTCAGGCCTTAGCCAACCAGTTTATGAGATTAGATATTTTTAGTCAAGTGTTCGCTTGTGTGGTCTCTCGGTCTTCTCTTTATGATCGTATCAGGGAGCATCAGTATGATGTCCCACATTTGCTTTTCCTGAAGGACATGGTCCAGTACGGTAATGCTAAGGAGGTTACTATTGAGGATAATGGTGCATTGAGGATGCATGGAAAGCTCTGTGTGCCTAATATGGATGGTTTGTGTGAGTTGATTCTTTAGGTGGCTCATAGATCGCGGTACTCTATTCATCCGGGGTCGCAAAGATGTACCAGGACTTGAGAAAGCACTACCTGTGGAGGAGGATAAAGAAGGATATAGTGGAGTATGATGCTCGATGTCTAAATTGCCAGCAGGTGAAGTATGAGCATCAGTGACCGGGTGGATTCCTTCAGAAGTTAGAAATTCCGCAGTGAAAATGGGAGCAAATCACTATGGATTTCGTTGTTGGACTCCCACGAACTCAGAGGAAGTTTGATGCAGTATGGGTGATTATGGATAGGCTGACCAAGTTAGCTTATTTCCTTCATATGATGAGTACGTATTCTTTCGAGCAGCTGGCTCGAGTTTATATCCGAGAGATTTTAAAACTTTATGGCATGCCGGTATCTATCATCTCAGACAAGGGAACGTAGTTTACATCACTGTTCTGGAGAGTCGTACAACAGGAGTTGGGTACTCGGGTATAGTTGAGCACAACATTTCACCCTATTCAGATTCTTGAGGAATATGCTCCGTGCGTGTGTGATGGATTTTGGAGGTTCTTGGGATCAGTTCTTGCCACTTGCGAAGTTTTCCTACAACATCAGTTATCAGTCCTCAAGGATGCTTGGTGCACGAAGTTTAAGCAATTGCGCCAAGGTACTATAACTGTTTCAGAGTATGCAGCCCGTTTTAGTGACTTGGCTAAGCATGCACCGGCCTTGGTTTCTACAGTTTGAAAGATGGTCCATCGGTTTATTGAGGGACTCATTCCCAACATCAGGGCTGGCATGGCCCGGGTGATAGAGATGGATATCTTATATCTGCAAGTGTTGCGTACTGCTAGGAGAGTAGAGAGCATGCTTGCTCGGGGTAGTGAGGAGAGATAGGTCAAGAGGTCTCGAGAGTCGGGCCATTATTCTGGTGCTCGTGCCTCAGCTGTAGTTCGTCATGGTAGGGGTTGTGTGAGTCGCCCTGTTCATTCAGCTCTTCTAGCCGCCAATGGTATTCCAGTTCCTCCTAGACCTAAGGAGCCTTATAATTCACCTCCAGTATCTAGTGTGCCTCTTGCACGGGGTGCTATCAGCGATCAATCCGGTAGACCTGGCCTGAGCTAGTTACATCTGCATGTCCTCCCAGAGCTTGTTTTGAGTGTGGCGACACTCATCATATGGTGAGGGATTGCCCCAGACTTAGGAGAGGTGCACCTCCGTAGACTTCTCAGCCACATCGTGCTCCACCAGGTCCTCAAGCTATGATTACAACACCAATTGCCCACCTGCTCAGCCAGCCCGATGTGGAGGTCGGGGAGGTAGAGGTCGCCCTAGAGGGGGAGACTAGGCTAGATATTATGCCATTCCTGCTCGTGTAGAGGCTGTTGCTTTTGATTATGTCCTTACAGGTATTATTCTGGTCTGTCATAGAGATGCATCGGTTCTATTCGATCTAGGATCCACTTATTCTTATGTGTCATCTTATTTTGCCCCACATTTGGGCGTATCTCGAGATCCTTTGAGTTCCCCTATTTATGTGTCTACTCCTGTGGAAGATTCTTTATCGTGGACTGCGTGTATCGCTCGTGTTTGATTACTCTTAGTTGTTTTGAAACCAGAGCAGATTTATTATTGCTAAGCATGCATGGACTGGTTGTCTCCCCATTATGCTATTCTTGATTGTCATGCCAAGACCGTGACGCCGCTTACGCCAAGTTTACCATGATAATAGTGGAGGGGTACTTTAGATTACACTCCCACCAGAGTTATTTCATTTCTTAAAGCTCAGCGAATGGTTGAGAAGGGGTATGACGCATATCTAGCTTATGTGAGAGATGTCAGTGTAGATACCCCAACAATTGAGTTAGTCTCAGTAGTGAGGGATTTCCCTGATGTGTTTCCAGCTGACCGTCTGGGCATGTCGCCCGACAGAGATATTGACTTCGGTATTGATTTAGCCCTTCCTGAGTTGACGGAGTTGAGGAACATTTGCAGGAATTGCTAGATAAGGGCTTCATTCGGCCTAGTGTGTCACCTTAGGGTGCTCATGTCTTGTTTGTGAAGAAAAATAATGGTTTTATGCGTATGTGCATTGATTATCGCCAGTTGAACAAGGTAACAGTGAAGACCCGACATCCTTTGCCTCGTGTTGATGACCTATTTGATCAGTTACAGGGTGCCCGAGTGTGTTCCAAGATTGGCTTGCGTTCAAGTTATCATAAGTTGAAGATTCGGGTGCTAGATATCCCGAAGACTACTTTCAGGACTCGGTATCGTCATTACGAGTTACTTGTGATGTCATTTGGGTTGACCAACGCCCCAACAACATTTATGCATTTGATT
Organism: Nicotiana attenuata; assembly: GCF_001879085.1. NCBI lineage: Eukaryota > Viridiplantae > Streptophyta > Magnoliopsida > Solanales > Solanaceae > Nicotiana > Nicotiana attenuata. The sequence continues at coordinate 20,871,349 of NC_031993.1, forward strand.
CACAGTGTATTTCGGCTTTATCTTGACTCGTTCGTTATTGTCTTCATTGATGACATTCCAGTAAACTCCTGAAGTCGGGAAGATCAGGAGCAGCGCCCGAGGACTATGCTTCAGACTTTAAGAGAGAAGAAATTATATGCAAAGCTCTCAAAAAGTGAGTTTTGGTTGGATTCAGTGGCATTTTTGGGTCACGTAGTATCGAGTGAAGGGATCAAGGCGAATCCAAAGAAGGTGAAGGTAGTGCAGAGTTGGCCCAGACCGTCCTCAGCTACAGAGATCCGGAGCTTTCTTGGTTTGGAAGGTTATTACCATCGATTTATTGAGGGACTCTCATCTATTGCAGCACTTATAACCAGGATGACCCAGAAAGGTGCTCCTTTCAGGTAGACGGAAGAGTGTGAAGAGATCTTCCAAAGCTCAAGACAGCTTTGACTATAGCCCATGTATAGGTATTTGTAACGACCCGACCGGTCGTTTTTAGAATTCATGCCCCGATCCCCTATTAACTGCTTCCCCTAAGTTCATTTCTGCTATTTTGGTTTGCCGGGACATTCGGTGTGGAATTTCGGTGAGTTGTGGGACACTTAGTCCCTAAATGAGAGCTTAAGTGTTGAAAAGTGGTCCGTAGTCAGAACAGTGTGAAGACAACCTCGAAATGGAAAATCGATGGTTCCGTTAGCTCCATTAGGTGATTTCGGGGTTAGGAGCGTATTCGGAATGTATTTTGGAGGTTCGTAGCTAATTTGGGCTTGAAATGCCGAAGTTTGAATTTCTGAAGTTCCGGTCCGATAGTGGGATTTTGATCCGAGGGCCGGAATGGAATTCCGGAAGTTGCAGTAGCTTCTTCATGTCATGTGGGATGTGTGTGCAAAATTTGAGGTCATTCGGACGTGGTTTGGTTAAGTTTTTGATCGAAAGCGTATTTTGAGGATTTGGAAGTTCATAAGCTTGATTTTTGGTTTGATCCGTCGTTTCAATGTTGTTTATGTGATTCGAAACTTCGAGCGAGTCCGTGTTGGGTTATATGACTTGTTTGTGTGATTTGACGGGGTCTCGGAGCCTCGGGTGTGTTTCGGATGGGCTACGGGTCATTTTTCCTCACTTTTGAACTGCTGTAGTTGCTGCTTCTGGCATCCTTCTACGCGATCGCGAAGATTCTCCCGCGATCGCGATGCAGTGTTGGAGACCACCTCAAAAATCCTTCTACGCGTTCGCATTCGTCCTCACGCGTTCGCGATGTTTTGCTCATTTCTTCACTGCGTTCGCATATAGACTCACGCGATCGCGATAGTCTATCTTTCTATGCTTCGCGANCTCGTCACTACTCCACCGAGGTTAGTCTTGATACTTATTGGGAACCGCCGTGGTGTGCTCATGCTACTCTTCTGCACATTTTTGTTGTGCAGATACAGGTACTCCCACTCAGTTCTGTCAGCCTTGGAAGGAGGCGTATCGGTAGAGACTTCGAGGTATATCTGCTACGTCCGCAGACCGAGGAGTCCCTTTCCAGCTTTCTGTAATAAGTATAGCTCTTTCAGTATTTCTCCTTTGTATAGATATTCTTGAGTCAGAGCCTCTTATGTATTCCTTAGCTTGTGATTTGTGAGTTTCCGGGTTTTGGGAATGTTGTTAGCTTCGAGAATTGTTGTGGTATGTGTCGAGCGGCACCTTAAACACCGTTTTATTTTACTAGTTCAGTTTTATTGCAATTATGGTTTATCTTCCGCATTGTTAGGCTTACCTAGTCGTAGGGACTAGGTGCCGTCACGACTTGTTCACGGAGGGCGAACTGGGGTCGTGACAAGTTGGTATCAGAGCTCTAGGTTCATAGGAGTCACAGATCACAAGCCGGTTTATTAGAGTCTCGTGGATCGGTACGGAGACGTCTGTACTTATTTGCGAGAAGCTATGTAACCGTTAGGAACGTTCCATTTCATTTGATTTCCCTGTCGTGCGAGATTTTTGACACCCACAATCCTAAGCCTCTGTCTTCTACTCTCTCACAGATGGTGAGGACACGTACTACCCGAGGTGATCAGGCACCCGCGCCCCCTACTGCAGCCGTCGGAGGTCGGGGCCGGGGTAGAGTTCGAGGACGCGCACGTGGTGCAGCGAGAGCACCTGTGCGAGCTGCCGCTGAGGTACCACCAGCAGATCCAGCCGGAGCCCAGGCACCTGACACGCCTACTGCCACTACTACTCCAGCCCTTCAGGAGACTTTGGCACAGTTCATGAGTATGTACACCACTTTGGCTCAGGCAGGATTGCTTCCCCTTGCTGCAGCCACATCCCAGGCCGGGGGAGGAGCACAGACCCCCGACGCCCGCACTCCTGAGCAGCGAGCGCATGACGAGCAGGTCCCTGAGATTATTCTTGCGCCGCCTGCAGTACCAGTTCAGCCCGAGGGCATGGCAGCGGCTTCCGAGCAGGAGCAGATGAGACTAGAGAGGTTCAAGAAGTATGATCCTCCGGTGTTTAGTGGATTAGCATCAGACGATGTCTTGGGGTTCCTTGATGAGTGCTACCGCATTCTCCGTACTATGGGTATCTCGGGATCGAGCGGGGTTTCTTTCACTACTTTCCAGCTTCGAGGAGCCGCCTATGATTGGTGGCGCACCTACGAGTTAGACAGCCCAGACGAGACAGCTTCACTGACTTGGACCCAGTTTTCAGATATGTTCTTGAGAGAGTTTGTTCCTCAGAGCCTCAAGGATGCATGGCGCGCGGAGTTTGAGCATTTGCGTCAGGGTGCTATGACCGTCTCGGAGTAGGCTGTCCGTTACACCGGTTTGGCTAGACATGCCCCGGCCTTGGTTTCTACTATTCGCGAGAAGGTTCGCCGGTTCATTGAGGGGCTTATTCCCAACATCAGATCCAGTATGGCTCGTGAGTTGGAGATGGATATTCCATATCAGCAGGTGGTGAACATTGCTAGGAGGATAGAGGGTATGCAGTTAGAGAGAGAGAGGACAGGCAGGGTCACGAGAGAGAGAATAGACGAGATCCGGAGAGAGAGTTTGACGAGGCGAGGAGGCCTCGTAGATCGGGGAGATATACTGGTCCTTATTTTGGAGGCAGGGTGCGTCATGGTAAAGGTTTTGCGGGTCAGCCAGTTCAATTCGCGCTTCAGACTTTGCATGGTGACTCAGGTGCTTATGGGTCTCGGAGTACCCGTATCTCATAGTTCCCACCGCCTCGTCAGCAGAGAGGGTGCTTCGAGTGTGGAGGTACTAGCCACATGGTGAGAGATTGTCCTAGACCTCGGACCGATGTGTCACAGCGAGGTATTCAGGCAGGTAGAGGGCACCCAAGAGGGGGAGGCCCGACTCGTTTATGTGTTTCATATAGTAGGTTTGAGGCCGACGCGCCAGTTGAATGTCATTCAGGTACGGATTCGGTTTGTTATAGGGGGCACTATCTGTAGTTCATCACAGTTCTACTTATCGGGGTGAGTTCCCTTATTTGTTGATTCCAGTTATGGGTGCATTTCATGATTTGCACTCTGTTTATGTGATTATCCCGTTGGTAGGTTTTATGAGTGATAGCCGTGTCTATCGTCCGTTTCTAGCTATTGTCGAGAGTTATGAGGCTAGTAGTAAATTCGTGTTGTCTGTTTCGGTAGGTTTGATGTGATCTCTGAGTATTCTTGGTTACGAGCTGTGATTTCTATGCACCACCGGTGTGGGAGATAGCCTGTGTTGTAATTTGTAGACGGAATTGATCTAGTGAGAGTCTCTAGATGGATTGATGTGTGCCCTACTTGTGATTCAGTGTTGAGGGCGGGACCCTCGTGATTTCAGGTGATTTGATATGTTGAGACCGGGCTGTGTACTGCAGTGAGAGTTATATCAATGTAAGATCCTTGTGAGTCTTTTATATGCTTTCATTCTTTCTTGTTAGATGTTTTTGTCGATTTGTGTTTTAGAAGAATTTGTGCTAGTTTGATTTGTTTGTTAGTTCCCTTATGTTTTTCCTTTCTCATATTCAGTCATTTCCGTTCTATGCTTCTTGAGTTTTAGCTTGTGGGGTGTGTACCCGTTGGTGTTGGCTGAGATTTGGTTATTCGGGTGTTTTGTTATACGGTTTTCGTGGTTATTGTATCATCGCCAGTGTTGTGGAGGTTTGAAAAGAGTTCCTATTGAATATGAGGCTTACGGCCGGTACGGATTTGATCTCAGGCAAGTATTGCTATCAGAAATGTTATTGTGGGCTTATGTGTGTTGTGTCATGTTGTGTGGTTGTACCCTGTGTGTGTTGGATTGTATTGAAGTAACTGGTTGAGACTGATACTGGATATGGATTTAGGATCGGGCCTTTTGGAACGGAAGGTGAGAATTCTGGCTTGAAGGTCTATTGGTATTGCTAGAAAGGTTAAATTTCAGTTGAGATGGTGTCGTCAGGCTTAAGTGGATTGGGGTCACGTGGGATCATCCGCGGGTGTATGTTGGAAGTGCGCACTCAGTGACTTGAGGACTTCGAGGTGAATCTTAGCACGTTCGAGGACGAACGTTGGTTTTACGAGGGGGAGGATGTAATGACCCGACCGGTCGTTTTAGGAAATTAAGCTCCGTCAGCGGTATAAGGTTTGGAACAGCTTCAGAATATGAGTATCAACTTGCGTGCATGGTAAAATTCGGTTTTCGGATGGTTTAGAGTCAAATTGGAAGAAGGAATCTAGTTTTGGAAGTTTGAACGGTGAAAAGTTGACCGGAATTGGACTTTTGAGTAAACGACCCCGGAATGGGTCGTGGGCGACCCCAACAGCTTCGTATGGTGATTTTGGACTTAGGTGCGCGTCCGGATTCAGATTTGGAGGTCCGTAGAGTGAATTGAGGCATTTTGGCGAAAATTGAAGTTGCAAAATGAAGAAGTTTGACCCACAATTGACTTTTGTGATATCGGGGTCGGAATGCGATTCCGAGAGTTGGAGCAGCTCCGCTATGTCATTTTGGACTTGTCTGCAAAATTTGGCGTCATTCCGAGTTGAATTGATGAGTTTCGGCATGAGATTTGATATTTGAAGATTTGGAAGTTCATAAGCTTGATTTTGGTTTGATTCGTCGTTTCGATGATGTTTTATGTGATGTGAAACTTCGAGCGAGTTCGTGATAGGTTATATGACTTGTGTGTATGATTAGACGGGGTCCCGGGAGCCTCGGGTGTGTTTCAGATGGGCTACGGATCATTTTCTTCCATTTTTGAAATGTTGTTGTTGCTGCTTCTGATNTTTGGGCTTGAAATGCCGAAGTTTGAATTTCTGAAGTTCCGGTCCGATAGTGGGATTTTGATCCGAGGGCCGGAATGGAATTCCGGAGTTGCAGTAGCTCCGACATGTCATTTGGGATGTGTGTGCAAAATTTGAGGTCATTCGGACGTGGTTTGGTTAAGTTTTTGATCGAAAGCGTATTTTGAGGATTTGGAAGTTCATAAGCTTGATTTTTGGTTTGATCCGTCGTTTCAATGTTGTTTATGTGATTCGAAACTTCGAGCGAGTCCGTGTTGGGTTATATGACTTGTTTGTGTGATTTGACGGGGTCTCGGAGCCTCGGGTGTGTTTCGGATGGGCTACGGGTCATTTTTCCTCACTTTTGAACTGCTGTAGTTGCTGCTTCTGGCATCCTTCTACGCGATCGCGAAGATTCTCCCGCGATCGCGATGCAGTGTTGGAGACCACCTCAAAAATCCTTCTACGCGTTCGCATTCGTCCTCACGCGTTCGCGATGTTTTGCTCATTTCTTCACTGCGTTCGCATATAGACTCACGCGATCGCGATGGTCTATCTTTCTATGCTTCGCGATCGCGTCCTCAATCCCGCGTTCGCATAATAGGAATTAGGGGTTGGGCCAGTTGGCCATTTTACTCTTCGCGTTCGCATAAGCAGCTACGCGATCGCATTAGCCACCATTCCACTTCTCTTCGCATTCGCATCCCTTTTCACGCGAACGATGTGTATTTTTGGGCAGCCTCAAATTTCCTCTACGCGATCGCGACCCTTGCTCCGCGATCGCGATGAACAATTAACTGGGCAGACATAATTTAATCCCAAATTCGAGGGTTTCATCATTTTATCACATTTTTGTCTTCTAGAGCTCGGTCCTTGGCGATTTTTGAAGGGATTTTCACCTGGGCAACTTGGGTAAGTGCTTCTCACTCGATTTAGACCAATTTCTATAAATCTCCTCTTAATTTTGTCCTTTAAATTTCAGATTTTTAATGAAAAATGGGTAGAACTTCATAGACCGAATTATTGAGTTTTGAGGGGGTGTTTGACCTCCGATTTGGGAGATTTTTATATGGTTAGACTCGCGAGAGTACGAGGGTTCTGAAAATATAAAAATTATCCGATTCCGAGATGTTGGCCTGAGGGGCATTTTGGTCATTTTACCTAATTTCGCGCTTTAGCTTTGAATTAAATAATAGAATCAGTTGCTTGAGATGTTAATTACAATGTGTGATTTAATTGAATAGATTTGGGCCATTTGGAGTCGAGAACTCGTGGCAAGAACGTGGTTGCTAGTTGATTTTAGCCGGTTTGAGGTAAGTATCCTGCCTAACCTTGTGTGGGGGACTTCCCCTTAGGATTTGAGTCTTCTATGTTGATTGTATTCCTTGCACGCGAGGTGACGAGGGTGTGCTTGGATTTATTTGTGGTAAATTGATCCTTTTAGGCTCTTAGACCCTTATCATCACTGAGTATGAAATTGTTCTCGATATAATTGAGTTCCCTGCTATTAGTTCCACCTCTACATGTCTTACTTGGAACTTATTTGCCCCTTTTGGTGTATACTTGTTGCCAAATTGATTAATACCTGTCTAACTTTGGATGTTTACCCTTGTATAGTCATAGCATCATTCCTAATTGCTTGTCTTAATCGAAAAGAAGTTAGATATCTTAGGTTTAGCTGATATTTCCTTAATTGTAGTTATTGATTCATGTTAACCTCCTTATTGTCTAGACACTTCTTGATTGTAATTTCCTCTGTGACGTCGTGCAAATATGTTACATGTCCAATTATTGTGGTTACCGGTGTAGTTATCACACACTTATTATGTCTTGTTATTTGTTGAGGTTATCGTGCTTCTTTGTTTTCCGTGACCCTTCTTATGTATTGTTGATTCCCTTGCCGGGACGTTATTGTCTCTATTGTGGATTCCCTTGCCGGGACGTTATTGTCTTCTATTGTTAACTCCCTTGCAAGGATGTTGTTGTTCTACTGTTTGGGTGAGAAAGAGTGATAAGGCACGAAGGGTGATGCCGTGCACCTGTACATTTATGTTGATTGGGTTGTAATGCGGGATACCAAGAGATCCCTAGCACTTATATTGAGGATACCAAGAGATCCTCGGGATACCAAGAGATCCCCAGCACTTATATTGAGGATACCAAGAGATCCTCGGGATACCAAGAGATCCCTAGTACCCATATTTATGTTTGGGAACAGTGTTATGCACGTGTGGCGGAATAAGGCGGTGCTTATTATATTATTAATTGCACACGTGGCGAAATAAGGTGGGCTATGCCGGGGATTTGATTGTATAGGGGTTGTGACGACCTGTGGAGGCATTACTATTGGTTTTATATTGTGATTGTGGGCGGTTTACCTGTATGAGCGTTACCGCTCGGGAATTGTGAGGAAACATCGTTCGTGCGGTCCGTTCTCCTTTTTCATGTTTGCTAGCTGGTAGAATTTTGTTAGAAACACTTGCACAAGCATACACGTAGTTGAACACTCCTATAGTTAGGTGAATTTCTCCTGATTTTGCTAAGGGTGGTGGTACGACCTCGTTTATCCATTATATCTGTGAGAGTGGCCCTAGTTGGCCAGTTAGTTGTCAGCATGACCATGAGATTGATGGGGCACAGGATGCCAATTGTTAGATTTCAGATGCTGGGTCTTTTACGAGTTGTGGATACCCGAGACTTGGTGAAATTGTGGAAAGAGTTGAATAAGACCTTTTGTGAACCTCATTGTAGGATATGAGTTATTGACTTGTCTTTTCCCATGCTGTGTTGTGACCTTAGGAATTGGATTGTGATTCTGCCGTCGTTTTGTATCATCGTATATTATATTCTTGTTGTTAATTGTTGTATTTATCCTTTATTGTGAATTTCTAGCATTTTTGGTCATTCATGCAGTCTTTGCATATTCATATGTCGTTACCATTATTCCTATGATTATACTGTTTATTGACCGGTAGGTGCCTCGACTGTTCCTTGTCACTACTCCACCGAGGTTAGTCTTGATACTTACTGGGCACCGCCGTGGTGTGCTCATGCTACTCTTCTGCACATTTGTTGTGCAGATACAGGTACTCCCACTCAGTTTTGTCAGCCTTGGAAGGAGGCGTATCGGTAGTGACTTCAAGGTATATCTGCTACGTCCGCAGACCGAGGAGTCCCTTTCTAGCTTTCTGTAATAAGTATAGTTCTTCCAGTATTTTTCTTTTTTATAGATATTCTTGAGCCAGAGCCTCTTATGTATTCCTTAGCTTGTGATTTGTGAGTTTCCGGGTTTTGGGAATATTGTTAGCTTTGAGAATTGTTATGGTATGTGCCGAGCGGCACCTTAAACACCATTTTTATTTTGCTATTCCAGTTTTATTTACTTTTTCCCGAAATTATGGTTTATCTTCTGCATTGTTGGGCTTACCTAGTCATAGGGACTAGGTGCCATCACGACATGTTCACGGAGGGTGAACTGGGGTCGTGACAGTATTGCCTTCAGGTTCGGGGTCTGATATAGTTTATTGTGATGCGTCGGGAGTTGGCCTCTGTACGGTGTTGAGACAGGACCGTAGGGTGATTGATTACGCGTCCAGACAACTAAAGGTGCATGAAAAGAACTATCCCGTCCATGACCTTGAGTTAGCTGCTATTGTCAATGCCTTGAAGATTTAGAGGCACTATTTGTACGGCGTCCCTTGTAAGATCTACACTGATCACTGGAGTTTGCAGCATCTATTCAAGCAGAAGGATCTTAATTTCCGTTAGAAGAGGTGGTTAGAGCTGCTTAAGGATTATGATATCACCATTTTTTATCACCCTAGGAAGGCCAATGTAGTGGCCGATGCTTTGAGTTGTCGGACAGAGAGTTTGGGGAGTTAAGCATACCTACCAGTAGTAACGGGCCCATGGCATTGGATGTTCAGGCTTAGCCAGCCAGTTTGTGAGATTGGATATTTCTGAGCCTAGTCAAGTGTTGGCTTGTGTGGTCTCTCGATCTTCTCTTTATGATCGTATAAAGGAGCATCAGTATGATGACCAACATTTGCTTGTCCTAAAGGACACGGTCCAACAAGGTAATGCTAAAGAGGTTACTATTGGGGATGATTGTGCATTGAGGATGTATTGTAGAGTATGTGTACCTAATGTGGATTGTTTGTGTGAGTTGATTCTTTAGGAGGCCCATAGCTCGCGGTACTGTATTCATCCGGGTGTCGCGAAAATGTACCAGGACTTGAGACAACATTACTGGTGGAGGAGGATGAAGAAAGATATAATGGAGTATGTTGCTCGACGTCTAAATTTCCAGCATGTGAAGTATGGGCATCAACGACCGGGTGGATTGCTTCAGAAGTTAGAGATTTCGGAGTGGAAATGAGAGCGGATCACTATGGATTTCATTGTTGGACTCCCATGGACTCAGCAGAAGTTTGATGCAATATGGGTAATTGTGGATAGGCTGACCATGTCTGCTCATTTCCTTCCTGTGATGAGTACTTATTCTTCCGAGCAGCAGGCTCAAGTTTATATCCGAGAGATTGTCGGACTTCATGGCGTGCCGGTATCTATCATCTCAGACCATGGAACGTAGTTTACATCACGGTTCTGGAGAGCCATACAGCAGGAGTTGGGTACTCGGGTGGAGTTGAGCACAACATTTCACCCTATTCAGATTGTTGAGGATATGCTCTATGCGTGTGTGATGAAGTTTGGAGGTTCTTGGGATCAGTTCTTGAGACTTGCGGAGTTTGCCTACAACAATAGTTATCAGTCCTTAGGGACGCTTGGCGCATGGAGTTTAAGCAGTTGCGCCAGGGTACTATGACTGTTTCAGAGAATGCAGTCCGTTTCAGTGACTTGGCTAGACATGCACCGGCTGAGAGAGGGTCCATCGTTATATTGAGGGACTCATTCCCAACATCAGGACTGGCATGGACCAGAAGATAGAGATGGATATCTCGGATCAGCAGGTGGTGCGAATTTCTAGGAGATGAGAGAGCATGCTTGATCGGGGTAGGGAGGAGAGAGAGGCCAAGAGGTCTCGAGAGTCGAGCCATTATTCTGGTGTCCGTACCCCAGGTGCAGTTCGTTATGGTAGGGGTTGTGTGAGTCACCCCGTTCATTCAGCTCTTCCTGCCGCCAGTGGTATTCCAGCTCCACCTAGACCTCAGGAGCCCCATAATGCACCTCCAGTATCTAGTATGCCTCCTGCACGGGGTGTTATCAGCGGTCAGTCCAGTAGATCTGGCCCGAGCCAGTCAAAGCTTCCACGTCCTTCCAGAGCTTGTTTTGAGTGTTGGGACACTCATCATATGGAAAGGGATTGCCCCACACTTAGGAGGGGTGCACCTCCACAGACTTCTCAACCACATCATGCTCTACCAGGTCCTCAAGCTATGATTACAGCACCAGCTGCCACCCCACCTGCTCAGCCAGTCCGAGGTGGAGGTCGGGGAGGTAAAGGTCGCCCTAGAGGGGGAGGCTAGGATAGATACTATGCCCTTCCTGCTCCTGAAGAGGCCATTGCTTCCCACTCTGTCATTACAGGTATTATACCGGTCTGTTATAGAGATACATCGGTTCTGTTCGATCCAGGCTCCATTTATATTTATGTGTCATCTTATTTTGCCCCGTATTTGGGCGTATCTCAGAATTCTTTGAGTTCCCCTGTTTATGTCTTTACTCCCGTGGAAGATTCTCTTGTTGTGAACTGCGTGTATGGCTCGTGTTTGATTACTCTTAGTGGTTTTGAGACCAGAGCTAATTTATTATTTTTCAGCATGGTACATTTTGATATTATCTTGGTCATGGACTGGTTTTTGCCCCATTATGCTATTCTTGATTGTCACGCCAATACCGTGACGCTGCCTATGCCAGGTTTACCGCGATTAGAGTGTAGGGGTACCTTACATTACACTCCCAGTAGAGTTATTTCATTTCTTAAAGCTCAGCGAATGGTTGAAAAGGGGTATGATGCGTATCTAACTTATGTGAGAGATGTCCGTATTGATACCCCTACAGTTGAGTCAGTCCCAGTAGTGAGGGATTTTCCTGATGTGTTTCTAGATGACCTTTTCGGCATGCCGCCCGACAGAGATGTCGACTTCAGTATTGATTTGTCTCTTCCTGAGTTGAAGGAGCTGAAGGAACATTTGCAGTAATTGCTGGATAAGGGCTTCATTCGGCCCAGTGTGCCACCTTGGGGTGCTCCTACCTTGTTTGGGAAGAAAAAAGATGGTTCTATGCGTATGTGCATTGATTATCGCTAGTTGAACAAGGTCACAGTGAAGACCCGACATCCTTTGCCTCGTATTGATGACCTATTTGATCAGTTACAGGGTGCCCGAGTGTGTTCCAAGATTGACTTGCGTTCAGGTTATCATCAGTTGAAGATTCGGGAGCCAGTTATCCCGAAGACTTCTTTCAGAACTCGGTATCGTCATTACGAGTTCCTTGTGATGTCATTTGGGCTGACCAACTCCCTAGCAACATTTATGCATTTGATACATAGTGTATTTCGACCTTATCTTGACTCGTTCGTCATTGTCTTTATTATGACATTCTAGTAAACTCCCGGAGTCGGGAAGATCATGAGCAGCGCCAGAGGACTGTGCTTCAGACTTTGAGAGAGAAGAAATTATATGCAAAGTTCTCAAATGTGAGTACCCATTCGATTACGAGTTCAAATATACAGGTTTCATCTAAATCTCACTCTAAATCGGCGGTCAAATCTCAATTATTGACTTTCCAAAAATTTAGCACAAAACCCCCAAAGTTTCTCTTTCAATTCCTATTGTAAGTGTAGAAATCCATGGGAAATTGAGATATATAATCAAATGCAAGTAGAATATATCATACCCCAACCTTGGGGTGTGGCTGGTACCCAGTGCCTTACTGGCCCGAGGGAACCACATATGAAATCATGCGCTGAACATAAAGAAGATTGGGCCAACAAGGCTGTAACATATCTAATCCATAGACAAAATGATAATAACTCGTATATGGCCCACAAGGCCACATAATGAGCATCATGAGGCCATCTTATCGTATATGCTAAAAAGGGGGAGGGAGCAACTCAAAATGTATACTTAAATGACCAACAGAGAGGCCGACAAGGCCATACATGATAAAAAGACATACGCCCAAAGTCTACAAGCCTCTAAGATAATCATATCAGACAAGAATATCGAGATAGGGCCCCACCATACAAAAAATGCATATATACAGAGATCACATAGCATAATGACACACTACAGAAACTCTATAAGAGTGGAGTGCGTCACACCATCGTTGAGTTGGATATCTTACTGGGGAGGTCCGTCAACCCATCACCCTGGACCTGCGGCCATAAAAAATAGTTCCCCCGGCAAAGGAATGTTAGTACAAAATATTTTGCTGGTTGTAAGGTAGATAAAGCATAAAAAGAGACATGAATGTAAGTAAGAGACAAAAAGGGTCAACTTAAAACTTGGAGATTCCATTGAGGGCCATGATATACATTATGCAATAATACAATATATATGCATATATAATGCTTTTGAGATACATCAAGCGTATATAACGCCATAGGCCTCTATGAGAATCATCATCATCATCGTCAATATCAAAACCAATTGATTAGTGGTCGTGTGTATAACGCGCTTGTCATTATATATATATATATATATATATATATACACACACACACATGCATGAGTATCATAAGGAACATTTGAACTCGTAGGAGTGGCGTAAGATCGTTACACCTCCGATTATTATTATGGAACTAACATGTCATCAATGTTTCACCATCTATAAGAGAAAACACAATACAATAAAAGATAGCTTTTGTGACATGAAAAGTAGTCTCGACAAGGGACAAAGAAGTTTCAAGAAACCTTTCCATAGAATTGAAGGACATGAGCATCTCTAATTTAACAAGAATATATTTTTATTGACGGGTCATTCATTTAAGTTTCCTTTCTATTGATTCATGCCAAAGGTAGGAAATGGATAGCCTTAACGTACCTTGTCAACTACGTAACCGCACGACGTCAAACTCGGCCCGTATAGCACTCTAATCTACAATAAGCGATAAGGAAACTACTGTTAAGCTATAAAAAGTAGAAATCGACACAAAGGGCGACAAGCTCGTCTATAATAATTTGGACAACACCTCTACATATATATATATATATATATATATATATATCCATCACAAAATACCGCAACACAATCCAACATACCTTAGTCACTTCATACACAACGACCAAGTGTTATCTTGCACTTTTCCATCCATACAACTTAGATAGGACTTAAATACACTTCAAATAGAGGTAGCAAGAGAAGAGTCTTACCTCAAACATCAAGAACAAAATTGGAACAAATCTTCCTTTAACTAGCAATAACCCTCAACACAACAACACTATAGGAAGTGTTCTTCTCAGGCTCTACAAGACTTTTTGTGTAGGACTTGGGTGGTTTAACATTAGATTTTCTTAGGAACAATGGGTATATGTTGAGAGAGGGTCTTGGAGATTTTTTTAAACTCATATCTTGTCTAAAATGGTGAATGAGGATGAAGCCACAACTTAAATAGGAAGTTGGGGGTTTCCACCGCCTCAAGTGGATCCCAAATGGGCTGCCTACGCCATCTCGCAAAAATGCTAATATCTCTCTACTCCGACGTCGTATAAAAAAATAGTTTAATGAGTTGGAAATTTTACTAGTATACCTTTCCTTTGGTTGGTGGATCATCCAGTAACTCCAAGTATATTGACAGAAAACTGTAGAGACATTGAACCCAAATTTCAACGAACCTTTGAATGTAACTTGCGGTGGCCTGTGACAACTTTTATTTTACAACTTTCTTGACTTTAAAACATAACAAACAACTATCTTATGATCCTAATACCTGATAAAATGACCTTCTTAGTATATTAACCATTCCTAGTTTTACTCCAAATGTACGGGTCATTACAATACACTTTCCTTCGGAAAACTTCTTCGAAAAGTATTTTCTTTGATTCGTATAACCTTGAAATGTTATGAAACTTACTTAATACTAGATTTAAAACCTTCCTCAACCTTATGGGACATCATAAACTCTGTGATCTACGTTATTTAACTCACAACAAATTGACGTACAATATACAGGGTGTAGCATCCTTTCCCCTTAGGAACATTTGTTCTCGAATGTAGAATAACGTATTGGAGAAATCTAACTCTTAGGATTGTATAGAAAGTTTGGTAGAGTTTCCTCTATAAATAGGACTATCCCATACTTATCAAACAACCATAAATATACCATATGTCTCAAGAAGCCACAAACAAGTAATAGTATCTTATTGGGCCTCACACGGCCATCAACGTCAAATATTCATATCATAAACTGTAACTTACCTTATGGACATATAAGTCTGCTCCTTGAAATGATATAATTCCTCAACTCGGAGTATCACCTTCTATTTGAAACAAATGAGGATACTTGAATTTTATTTCTTCCTCAACTTCCCACATCATCTCTTGAATGTTTTTATTTCTGTACAATATCTTCACGGAAGCCAAATTCTTGGTCCTCAACTTGCGGACCTGCTGATCTTGTATGGCGATTTGAACCTCTTCATTTGATAAGTTTTCTATAATCTGAATATCATTAACTGGAACAACCCGAGTAGGGTCTCCAATACACTTTCACAGCATAGACACATTAAATATCGGATGGATAGATTCTAGCTCCGAAGGAAATTCTAGCTTGTAGCCCACTTTGCCTATCCTCCGAATGATTCTATAGGGCCTAATGTATCTTAGGCTAAGCTTACCCTTCCTTGTGGAATCCTATGACGCCCTTCATAGGAGAAACCTGTAAGAATATCCAATAGTCAATCTGAGCGGTCAATAGTCGCTTCTTAATAAGCTTCACCTTTAAATCAGTTATCAATATGGAGCTTCTAAATCTTTGCATTGCAACCTAAGATTTTTGGGTCGTAATCCCAACTCTGTTTAAATCTAACGTGCCCAGTCATAACATATCCTCAAAATTCCATATCATGCGCTCCACCTAGCCTTCTCTCTATGGATGGAAAGTCGTACCAAGATTTTCTTGTGTCCTCAAGTCCTTTGCAAAGATTTTTAGAAATATAGTATAAAACTGTACTCATTCGTCTGATATAATAGTCTATGGAATGCCTGGAACCACACTATCTTTGATGTATGACCTCGCATACTTTTGCCAAATAAGTAATCTTAACCCAACACAAAATGAGCT
This sequence comes from Nicotiana attenuata, assembly GCF_001879085.1. Lineage (NCBI taxonomy): Eukaryota > Viridiplantae > Streptophyta > Magnoliopsida > Solanales > Solanaceae > Nicotiana > Nicotiana attenuata. Next base: position 20,886,819 of record NC_031993.1, read on the forward strand.
GATTCTACAAATCTATTAATGATTATTCCGCAAGGATTGAATTCCCAATAAGAACAGGGTAATACTGAAGTGAAATCCATATTAATCATTCCCAATCCTCGCGTAGAAATAACTCGTTGGGTTTTTGATGCTCTCTATTTACCTGATGGCAATTAGGACACTAAGACATAACTTTGCATATGTTCTTCTTATGTCGTTCCATAAAAAATTTCCTTTTAATATCATGGTACATTTTGGTTGATCCAATATGAATAAAGCATCGTGAATAGTGGACCTTTATCAAATCTTATCACGTAACCCTGCTATGTTTGAAACACACCATCATCCTTGGTGACTGAAAATCATATTCCCATCGACCTCAAAAGCTATGGTCTCCTCTTATTGAATATCTTCTTTGATTTTCCTAAAACGGGATCCTCATATTGTTGCTCCTTGACTTATGATACAAGGGATGACTCTGTTGTATTCTAGCTCCTATTACCTAAATCTTTCAGTTAGATTCTCAACTAGCTGATCGATGCATCTCTCAGCCAACTTCTGAAACTTATGGTATATACATAATCTAAAACATTGCTATGGATTCCAGTTCTCCATGTCAATATACAATTGATGATGAGTCGCTAACTTATTCCCTTATTGGGTATGTATAAGATTCTGAAGAACTTGATGTTATAAGATGTTGTTTGATAATAGGCGAAATCTAGGTGATTTAGCTATTGTTTATACTTCCGCTTAATTACATTTCAATGACATAATATGGTTAATTGATGAAAAAATAGGCTCTAATTGTGATTTGTATACATTGCAGGGTGAGGAGCTTATATGATGCTTTCAAGAGGCTATTGGAATGATTTATGAGCAAAAACGATCCCTCGGAGTTGAGTGCGTGCAAGGACAAGACGAAAAATTGGAAGAAGTCAAGCCCCAGGTGCGCGAAGGACACGCGAAGTCGCGCATAGTTCGCGCGTATTACAAGTCGAGGCAGAAAGGTGCGTGAAGAGACGGGCGAAGGGCGCGCGAGTTCGCGCGGTGCCGGTCCGGAAAAGAGCTAGTTGGATGTAAAATTGGAAATCTGGAGAGAAACCCACTTAACCTATATAAAGTCAAGCTCGCCCAAGGTCAAATCATCAAGGTTTTCATAGTTTAGTGCAAGAAATCGAGAGGCAAGAGGCAAGGAGGAGTTTGGACTACCAAGTTCTTCTTTTCTTCACTTAGTCTTTGCTATTTTGTGATGAAATTGAACTTAATTGTGATGCACACTAGCATGAGTAGCTAAAACCCATTGTTCTGGGGTTGTGATTTAGCCATGAATATTGTCGTTTGATATTAACTTAACCTTGATTATAATTCATTCAAATATGGTTGTTTCTTCAATTCTGTGTTTAATTGCTTAATTGTCTGGCCAGCAGTTAGGTTCTATTTACTATCTATGCTATGCTTGGGAAAGCCGTGTTTAGATTAGAGAAGAATTGAAGAGAGCATGATCTTAACCCTTAGGGGGAGCGGATTTGTGGTTAAGATAGGAATATACCTAATCACCTTGCTTAATTAAATATCATAATCTCAATGCGTTCTTAATAGATTAATTCCATAGGAATATAGGCGTTAATCTATTGAGGATAGGTGAGTACTACTTCGGGAGAAGGCTATGAGAGCATTTATCGATTAATTTGCAACCATGAGTGAATTATATGAAAAGGGGGAGTTAATTAAAACACAATACGATTGGTGAATCGATCACAACCCTGGAATACTTGTCTCTATTGAATACATAACAATTATCTCGTTACTTGATAATTTAGTTGTTACTTAGAATTGTAGTTAGCATAATTAACTTCTTGAACTCGAATTTAGCTTGACGGAATAACAATATTGGTGTGTTAGTGAGTAGTTGATATAAGTCTCTGTGGGTTCGACACTCGACTTATCATTTTATTACTTGTACGACCACGTATACTTGCGTGTGCGTTTGGGAGCAACAAGTTTTTGGCGCCGTTGCCGGGGACTTAATATTAGCTACTTGCTAGTTTTTGCTTTGATTGTTTATTTCATTGAGTCTAACGTTACTTGATTGTTGCTAGGATCTCAGGAACATTGATTGAATGCGTAGGGTCAGAAGCCAGGACCGACTTCAAGGCTTTGATCCGGAACCTGAGAGAACATTTCACAGGAGGTTGAGGGAAGCAAGGGACACGAATAATATTCAGACACTTGTTCAATTTCCTGTGGACATGGCAGAGGAGCAACCCATGGCTGTTCAGGAGGTGGCGATGCCCAGCATTGCTAATGTCACCTCCAGTATAGTGAAGCCCAGGATCACCGGGCACTTTGAGCTGAAACAGAGCATGATCCAGCTGCTTCATGCAAACGGGCAATTTATGGGTCTTCCACACGAGGATCCACAGCAGCATATTCTGAACTTCTTGGAGATTAGTGATACTTATATCACTAACGGGGTCACTCCAGATTATGTGAGGCTCACACTTTTTCCATTCTCTCTGTTGGGTGAGGCTAAGCGATGGCTAAAGGCAGAACCAGCAAATTCCATTACATCATGGAACGATTTGGCAAGAAAATTTCTGGCAAGGTTCTTTCCTTCAGGCAAAACTGCAAAGATCAGAAGTGAGATAGTTGCCTTCAAACAGAAAGCGGGAGAATCTTTATACTCAGCTTGGGAAAGGTTCAAGGGGCTACTCAGAGACTGTCCTCATCACAATCAGACGAATGAAGTGTTAGCTCACACTTTCATAGAAGGATTACATTCTGAAACAAAGATCGTGGTAGATGCTGCAGCTGGGGGTCAAGTGTTGGAGAAAAGCTTTGACGAGATATATGCATTATTGAACAAATTCTCCAAGAGCAATCCGGATTGGCAAGGAGAGATTGGTAGACACACAGTGAAAAAGTCTGCAGGGGTTCTTGAATTAGATGCCGTCTCAGCATTATCCGCGCAGATTGCTACGCTGGCCAATCAAGTCAACCAGATGAACTTGAATATCAACAAGCAACAGGTACAACCGATACTACAGGTTCAAGCTTTTTGTGAAATATATGGAGAGGGACACACGAGCGACATATGTCCCGCAAACCCAGAGTCTGTCTGCTTCGTGGGTAATTCAAATAGGGGCCAAGCAAATCAATATGGGAACACTTACAATCCCAATTGGAGGAACCACCCAAACTTCTCTTGGGGTGGAAACCAGGGCACTCAGAATCAATACAGGCCTCAAGCACCTCAACAGCAATATAGACCACCTCAGGGTGAACAACAAGCGAGTCCTACAAGCCACCTTGAAGACATGTTTAAAAAAATGATGGCTGAACAGCAAGCCCTCGCCACAACAGTGAGAAATTTGGAGCGTCAAATGGGACAACTTGCTAGTGCTCAAAACACTAGACCAGCTGGAGCTCTTCCAAGTAACACTGAAGTAAATTCTATGGCAGACCTGAATGCCGTGTCGTTGAGAAATGGGAGACAACTCGAGGAAGTTCTATCTAAAAAGAGGAAACAAGTGACTTTTAATGAGAGGCCAACCACTATAGAATCAACATCAGAGAAAGCCAAGGAGCCAGAGAAACCAGCTGGAGAGGCGGTGGCTGAGCAGCCCCCACAATTGGTTGCAAGGCCACTACCTCCATTCCCTCAAAGATTGCAGAAATTAAGAGACAATGCCACATATAAAAAGTTTCTTAATATCTTGAAGCATGTACAGATAAATATTCCATTGGTTGACATCTTACAAGAGGTACCCAAATATGCAAAGTACATCAAGGACATTGTGGCAAATAAAAGGAGGCTGACCGAGTTCGAGACTGTGGCACTCACTGAGGAGTGCAGTTCCAGAATTCAAGGCAAGTTACCTTAGAAATTGAAGGATCCAGGTAGTTTCACTATCCACATCTACATTGGTAAACATGCTATTGGGCGATCTTTATGTGATCTTGGAGCAAGCATCAATTTGATGCCGCTATCTGTGTTCAGACAGTTGGGGTTGGGTGAACCGCGCCCAATGACAGTTATCTTACAGTTAGCTGATAGCTCCCTTGCTCATCCCGAGGGAGTGATTGAAGATGTGCTAGTTCAAGTGGGTTCTTTCATATTCCCCGCTGATTTCATTATCCTGGATTACGAGCCTGATCAGGAAGTCCCATTTATTTTGGGGCGTCCATTCTTAGCCACGGGCCGAGCTATTATTGATGTCTGCGAAGGAAAGATGACGATGAGAGTAGGTGACCGGGTGGAGGTATTCAATGTTTATAGAGCGCTGAAGTTACCAGCCCATTATGAAGAGTTATCCATGATCTTTGTGGTGGAGAGTGATGCTACTTCGTTAGTACCCTATATGAGCCCTGCAGATCCTGTTGAACGAGTATTGATTAGGGATGTAGAAAATAGTGAAGATGAAAGAATAGAAGAAATCGAGCAAGTGCTAGATATGTCCTGCAGTTATGTACATGGGTTCAGAAAATTTGAAGAGTTGGACAGGCCTGTTACTTTGACCCTCCCCAGGACATCTATTGAAGAAGCTCCGAAGCTAGAACTCAAGCCACTTCCAGCGCATCTGCGCTATGCTTATCTGGGAAACTCTAAGACACTGCCCGTAATAATTTCATCCAGCTTGACCAGCACTCAAGAAGAAAAATTGCTCAGAGTCCTCCGCGAGCATAAAAAGGCCATTGGGTGGACTATAGCTGACATCAAAGGTATTAGTCCATCATTTTGCATGCATAAAATCTTCTTAGAGGACGGACACCGCCCCAGTGTAGAGCAGCAAAGGAGATTGAATCCTATCATGAAGGAGGTGGTGAAAAAGGAAGTAATCAAGTTGCTCGATGCAGGTATCATTTTTCCCATTTCTGATAGCAACTGGGTAAGCCCGGTTCAATGTGTGCCCGAAAAGGGAGGAATGACTGTAGTTGAGAACGAGAAGAATGAGCTAATCCCCACTCGCACAGTTACGGGATGGAGAGTCTGCATTGATTATAGAAGGCCCAATAAGGCAACTCGCAAGGATCACTTCCCACTCCCATTCATCGATCAAATGCTAGACATGTTAGCCGGGCATGAATATTACTGCTTCCTTGATGGTTATTCAGGATACAATCAGATTGTCATATGCCCAGAGGATCAAGAGAAGACTACTTTTACTTGTCCTTACGGCACTTTCGCCTTCAAGCGAATGCCGTTTGGTCTTTGTAATGCGCCAGCCACTTTCCAGAGGTGTATGATGGCTATTTTCACCGACATGGTGGAAAAATTCGTGGAGGTGTTTATGGATGACTTTTCAGTTTTTGGGTCTTCTTATGATGATTGCTTGAGGAATCTAAGCAAGGTGCTAGCCCGTTGTGAAGAAACAAATCTGGTACTGAATTGGTAAAAATGCCACTTTATTGTACAAGAAGGCTTCGTGTTGGGTCACAGAGTATCTGGGAGCGGCATTGAAGTTGATAAAGCAAAGGTGGAGGCGATTGAAAAATTACCTCCACCTATTTCAGTGAAGGGTGTCCGGAGTTTCTTGGGACACGCGGATTTTTATCGGCGCTTTATTAAAGATTTTTCAAAAATTGCTACTCCTTTGTGCAGGTTGCTTGAAAAAGATGTGACCTTCAACTTTGATGATGCTTGCCTCAACGCATTTGAAGAACTTAAAAAGAAGTTGGTGACTGCTCCCATTATTGTGGCACCAGATTGGTCTTTACCTTTTGAACTTATGTGTGATGCGAGTGATCATGCTATCGGGGTAGTGTTAGGCCAGAGGAAGGACAAGGTGTTTTATTCTATCTACTATGCGAGTAAGACTCTTGATGATGCCCAGCTGAATTACACCACCACTGAGAAGGAGTTGTTAGCTGTTGTGTGGGCCTTTGAGAAATTCTGGACATACTTGGTGGGAACAAAAGTCATAGTCCATACCGATCATGCAACTATCAGGTATTTGTTTACGAAAAAGGAGTCTAAGGCTAGATTGATGCGCTGGGTTTTATTGCTGCAGGAATTTGATGTAGAAATACAAGATCGAAAGCGGACAGAGAACCAGGTAGCTGACCATCTATCAAGGTTGGAAAACCACGACCACGTGGAGGATGGTGGCCAAGTTAAAGAAGTATTTCCTGATGAGAAACTTTTTGCTATAACCCAAGACCCCCCCATGGTATGCAGACTATGTAAATTATCTTGTGAGTGGGGTACTTCCTCCCGAAATCCAATCTGAAGCTAGAAAGAGGTTTTTACATGATGTGAACTTCTACTACTGGGATGGGCCCTATTTGTTCAAGCAATGTGCTGATCAGTTGATGAGGAGATGCATTCCTGAAAAAGAGGTAGAATTAGTGTTGTATGATTTCCACGCATCACCTTATGGGGTCCATCATGGAGGAGATAGGACAGCTGCAAAGGTGCTACAATCCAGTCTCTTTTGGCCGACTTTATTCAAGGATGCCAATGCATTTGTTAAGAAGTGTGACCAATGTCAGAGAACGGGAACAATCACAAGAAGGCATGAGATGCCTTTAAATAACATTCTAGAAGTTGAGCTTTTTGATGTGTGGGGGATAGATTTTATGGGGCCATTTCCACCGTCCAGAGGAAACAAATACATTTTGCTAGCCGTTGACTATGTGTCAAAATGGGTGGAGGCAATTGCTTTGCCGACGAATGATGCCATGGTGGTAGCTGCTTTTGTGAAAAAGAACATATTCTCGAGATTTGGGACTCCACGTGCCTTAATCAGTGATGAAGGGACTCATTTTTGTAATCCATTGTTGAATAACCTTCTAGCTAAATATGGAGTTCGCCACAGAGTTGCCACAACATACCATCCACAAACAAGTGGACAAGCCGAGGTGTCAAACAGAGAAATCAAGCAAATATTGGAGAAGACGGTGAGTGTGAATAGGAAAGATTGGGCTGCAAAGTTGGATGATGCCCTATGGGCATATAGGACTGCATACAAAACGCTAATTGGAGCGTCCCCTTACAAGCTGGTGTATGGGAAGGCATGTCACTTGCCCGTTGAGCTGGAACACAAGGCATACTGGGCCATTAAGAAGCTGAACATGGACCTTGAAGCCGCAGGTGAGAAAAGACTTATGCAGTTGAATGAATTAGACGAGTTCAGGTTGCACTCTTATGAAAATGCTAAGCTATATAAAGAAAACACAAAAAGATGGCATGACAAACATATCAAGCCGCGTCACTTTGAGCCAGACCAACAAGTATTGCTATTCAATTCTAGACTACGGCTATTCCCTGGGAAGCTAAAGTCGAGATGGTCAGGTCCGTTTGAGGTGGTGAGAGTTACTCCTTATGGTGCAATCGAGCTGCGAGCTTTAAATGGCGAAAGGAAATTTTTGGTGAATGGTCATAGAGTCAAGAATTATTGGGGAGGAATGATTAATCATGAGAAGACCAAGGTTGTACTCGCTGATGAGTAAGCGAGACTCTGCGTCGTGCCGCGACGTTAAATCAGGCACTGGATGGGAGGCAACCCATTGAATTGTTGTAACCGTCGTGCCACGACGTTAAATAAGGTTCTGGTTGGGAGGCAACCCAACGATAGTAGTAGTGTTTGATTTTGAGTTTTAACATACTAACAAATGCAGGCGACGAAGGGCGGGTGAAAGGACCATCAACCAGGAGCAAAACAGGTGAAAAAATGCAAAAACAAACGCCCAGGAGCGCGACTTCGCGCCCACTTCGCGCACCTGGGCAAAACATTCTGCTTGGAACGCACAAAAGCGCGCGAAGACCGCGCGACTTCGCGCATAAGTTCGCAACCACCCCCCCCTTATTTATTTTGTTTTAATTTGTTTACTAGTAACGCCCCCCCCCTAATACACCCCCGTTTCCCCCAGCCCAAAAAAACCTCCCTTCCCCCATTCTAACCCAAACGCCAAACCCTCCCCTCGACCACTCCACACTCCTTCCCCAAATTCCAGCACCCCTGTCCCCATCCCCCTCTCACGACTTCTTCCCCAACAGGTATGTGCCCTAGTTTTTAGTTTTTCTTTCATTTCTTCTTCTATTTTTCTCTTTTTATTTTCAGAATTGTTGTGTGTTGTATTTTATGCCATTAGTGTAGTTGTTTTTGTGATTTGATGTTCCAACTTGGTGAAATATGTTGTGGGGTTAGTTTGTTGTAAGTGTGGGGTGTGGGGTACTTGATTTGAGTTATGTATGAGATTTTCTGGGAGGCCATTGTTGCTANATGGGATCAGTTTGCAGAGTTGTTTTTGGAGAAGTTTCTCCCAGTTACTCAGCGAGAGGCTCTTCGAAGGCAGTTCGAGCGCCTCCAGCAGGGCTCCGTGACAGTCACCCAGTATGAGACGCGGTTCATTGATTTGGCACGCCATGCTATTGTTATACTCCCCACAGAGCGAGAGAGGGTGCGGAGGTTTATTGACGGATTGATTCAGCCGATCCGTCTCCAGATGGCTATGGGAGCTGGTAGTGAGATTTCTTTTCAGGAAGCGGCCAATGCGGCCCGTAGAGTGGAGATGGCTCTTGCACGAGGAGGTGGTCAGGTGTCGGATAAGAGGCCTCGTCATTCTGGTAGGTTCAGTGGTACCTCATTTGGAGGTAGGGATTCTTATGGTAGAGGCCATTCACCGAGACCCTTTCAGTCAGCACTCCAGGTTTTTCATGGTACTCCAGGCGGTGGTGGTTCTCAGCAGCATTATTCTGATCAGCAGCCCATCAGTGCACTGCCACTTCAGAGTTTCCGGGGAGGACACACAGGTCGTCAGGGCCAGCAGTTGCAGCAGCCGAGGGCTTGTTATGGTTGTGGTGACCCGAGTCACATTGTCAGATTTTGCCCTCGAGCCTCGGGTAGCTCTCAACAGCAGGGTCCTCACCCCATGATTCAGGCACCAGGTGATCCACAGCTTGCCCAGCCAGCTAGAGGCGGGGGTAGGGATCATAGAGGTGGAGGTAGAGACCGTAGAGGTGGAGCTCGGACCGGCAGAGGTAGGGGTCAGCCAGTAGCAGATCATCCTAGAGACATAGTTCAGGGAGGTGGGGCCCAGCCCCGGTGTTATGATCTGCCAGCCAGGCCAGAGGCTGAGTCTTCGGATGCTGTTATTACAGGTACTATTCTGGTCTATGATAGGGATGCCTCAGTGCTATTTGACCCTGGGTCTACGTATTCATATATGTCGTCTTATTTTGCGCCCTACCTGGCTATGCCTAGTGATGCTTCGGGTATCCCTATTTACGTATCTACACCGGTGGGTGATTCTATAGTGGTCAACTGAGTTCATCGTTCCTGTGTGGTAGTGTTTGAGGGTCTTGAGACCCGTGTTGATTTATTGCTCTTAGATATGGTAGATTTCGACGTTATATTAGGGATGGATTGGTTGTCCCCGTATCATGCTATCTTGGATTGTCACGCCAAGACCGTGACATTGGCTTTGCCGGATTTGCCCCGATTGGAGTGGAGAGTGACCCCAGGACATGCCACCCACAGTGTTATTTCTTAAGTGAAGGCTCGATGTATGGTCGAGAAGGGGTGTTTAGCCTATCTGGCGTATGTTCGCGATTCCTGCACAGAGGTTCCTTCTATTGACTCTGTTCCTATTGTTCGGGAGTTCCCCGAGGTTTTCCCTTCAGACCTGCAGGGTATGCCGCCCGACAGGGATATTGATTTCTGTATTGATCTGGCCCCAGGCACGCAGCCCATTTCTATTCCGCCATATCGCATGGCCCCGCCAGAGTTGAAGGAGTTAAAGGACCAGTTGCAAGATTTGCTAGAGAAGGGTTTTATCAGTGCTAGTGTTTCTCCTTGGGGTGCGCCAGTGTTATTTGTGAAGAAAAAGGATGGATCGATGAGGATGTGCATTGATTACCGGCAATTGAACAAGGTGACGATAAAGAACAAGTATCCACTGCCGAGGATTGATGATTTGTTTGACCAGCTTCAGGGTGCGAAGGTGTTTTCCAAGATAGACTTGAGATCTGGCTACCATCAACTGAGGATTAGGGCGTCTGATGTCCCTAAGACAGCATTCCGCACTCGGTATGGACATTATGAGTTTTTGGTCATGTCATTTGGGTGGACCAATGCCCCAGCAGCATTTGTGGAGTTGATGAACTGAGTGTTCAGGCCATATTTGGACATGTTCGTGATAGTCTTTATTGATGATATTTTGGTGTACTCCCGCAGCCAGGAGGAGCACGAGCAGCACCTCAGAGTGGTTCTTCAGACTCTGAAGGATAGTCAGTTATATGCTAAGTTCTCGAAGTGCGAGTTCTGGTTGAGTTCGGTTGCATTTCTGGGTCATGTCGTATCAGTAGAGGGTATTCAGGTGGACCCGAAGAAGATTGAGGCAGTCAAGAATTGGCCTCGACCAGCATCAGCTACTGAGATTCGGAGTTTCTTGGGGTTAGCAGGTTATTACCGTCGATTTGTGGAGGGATTTTCATCCATTGCAGCCCCGATGACCAGATTGACCCAGAAGGGTGCCCAGTTCAGATGGTCAGATGAGTGTGAGGCGATCTTTCATAAGCTCAAGGCAGCTCTGACTACGGCACCGATTTTGGTTTTGCCCACAGGTTCAGGGCCTTATACAGTTTATTGTGATGCTTCCCGTATTGGGCTTGGTGCGGTATTGATGCAGGATGGTAGAGTCATTGCTTATGCTTCGAGGCAGTTGAAGATCCACGAGAAGAATTATCCGGTTCATGATCTTGAGTTGGCAACCATTGTTCATGCTTTGAAGATTTGGAGGCATTACCTATATGGTGTGACGTGTGAGGTGTACACTGATCACAAGAGTCTGCAGTACTTGTTCAAGCAGAAGGAGTTGAACTTGAGGCAGAGGAGGTGGTTGGAGCTATTGAAGGATTATGATGTTACTATTTTGTACCACCCGGGGAGAGCCAATGTGGTGGCCGATGCATTGAGTAGGAAGTCCGCCAGCATGGGTAGTCTTGCTTATGTTCCGGTCAGCCAGAGACCGCTTGCTTTGGATATTCTTCGATATATATATCTACCGTGGGAAGATTTGCCTAGGTGGTGGTCTGGATGGGCAAAAGTACGCGTATTAGGTTGCGATGGCATATCGGCTATTAGTTCTGAAAAAGTAAGTAATGGGTAGATGCGTGGTTATTTGTGTTAGAGTGTGGATATAGTGAGATAGTTGTGTGTGTGTGTCTGGGTGTGCGTGTGTAGGTTGTTGGAAGCGTTGAGGGGAAGTATAGAATTGTCTGGCAGGGTTCGGTTATTGTTGTTTTTGTGCGGGGGTACTTCGTTTGTGGGTGTGGGTTGTTTGATGTGGTGGATGTTTATGTAGGATCTTCATATGGTGATGAAGTCGAATTGCGATGCGAGTGGGTTGTTCAGTATGTGTATGGTTTGAGGTGTTGGTTGTGTGTTTGTTTCGTATATTGTATGTGGTATTGCCCTCGTTATTTGGTTTTTGTTTGTTAGTCTGGTTGCGTGGGTTGTTGATTTGTTGATAGGCATCTATGTTTTTCTGTGACATGGTGGTGGCGTAGTTTGATATCTATGGGTGAGTGTGGCATTGTGGTTGTATGTGTGCGTTTGTTGTAGTGTGGCATTGTGTGGTAATCTAAAATGCTTTAGTATTTAAACCTATAAACGGGTTTGCCTAGTAAAAGAATGTAGATTGCCAAAAATCAGAAAGTCCTAATAGGCAATATTATCTATATATAGACAGCATTTCAGAAATGACTTATTAAGATCATGTCTCTATAGAAATGCCCAAAGTGCAGGAAACCTATAGACATGTCTATATATAGGGTTGCAAAAGTACAGATAACCTATAGACATGAGTCTCATAGAAATGCAGAAGTGCAGGAAATATAAGACATTGTCTCTATAAATAGATGCAGAAGTGCAGAAACCTATAGACATGGTCTCTATATGAGAGCAGAAGTGTAAAGCTGAAAAACGAGGATACAGAAGTGTAAGAATATTCCCTATGAACATGAATATCTACCCCTTTCATGCATGGTTACCCTTGCCCTTTTTCAACTAATCACCCCAGAAGTTTATTACAAAATTGTTAAGACAACATAAAAATAAAGGATAATTACATCATAAAAAATAAAATTACACAACCAAGGGAGAGCCTATTTCGGTTTCCTGCCTGAAGCTGAAGTAAACGCAACTGCCAAAGACCAAGATCCAAAGCCTTTCTCCATTTGGGGTGTGTCAGAAGTTCCCTAAAGAGCCATGGACTCCGGGCAGTGCTCACACCCAAATACAATGCAGAGATTGAGAACATAGTGCAGTGTGGAGGGCCAACCCCTCAAGTATCCAAAGTTCAGAGGAAACTCAAGGTCCCATAGAATAGCCACAGGAGGGGCGAATCTTAGAGAACTAAGGAAAATGAGTTATAGTGCATAGAAGAAATTCTGAAAAAGGGGAAAAGGGAAAGTGGCAAGGACAGGCTAGTGGCATACCTAGCATAGGATAATGCTGCACACCTCCACAAGCCTGTAGAACAGCATTGTTTTAGGAGTTATGGGACCCAAAAGGGATCAAGTCCAAACATGGGCAATAACTTGCTATATTGCCATGTTCTGAACTACACTCAAAGCAAAATAAGGGAAACAGGGTGCAAGATTCAGAGCAAAACATATGAAAGGAAATTAAATAACATACTAAATTGACATTTAATACTTCACATAACACCAGTAAATAGACATAGATTAAAAGCTGTAATAAACATCAGTTGGAATGATGCTTAAACCAAAACAGACATGACCAGTCTCAATGGAAACAAGCAAAAAAAATCAGTAGTTCTTGTATAAGCCAATAGTGCAAACAAGTAGTCAGAATGCTAATGAGATTTATAGAAGGAACTGTGAGACTTATAAGTGTCCTGAAGTGGTAATGTGTGCCTAATCGTGGTAATGATGTTGTCTTGAAAGCTGCAGAAGGGTCATGCCCCTTATTATAGTGTAGAAAACAAGCAGAAATAGGGTAAGAAAAATAAGTTTGAAAAATCAATTTCACAGATGTTTCCCCTTTAATTAAGGGATTCTGATTTTCTAAAAACGGGTAAAAATTAATTAAGGAAGAGATTAACAAACATACCTTTTCAAAAGCAGTACAAGAGGGTAAATACATAGAGGTAATATTAAGGAAAAGTCTTGAATATTCACGGTTGTGTGCAAAGGCAAGGGAACATTAACAGCTAGTAATCAAAAGATTGAAGATTTGTATGAATGAACCAAGTCAGAAGATGGGAAAGAGAATTGTTGACTTAAGTGAAAATAGTAACAACAATCAAACCTAAAAAGGAATCTGAATTCAATCATAAGTTGGAAAACCTTTTCGGAAGAAAGATCATCACACATATAAAAGTATACAGCCAACGCTTAAGCACGAAAACTATCATGCTAATCAGTAGAAGAGTCTAGCAATAGAAGAATTAAAAGTTTAGAATCATAAACAAAGAAAGTCAAAACTAGTTGCGAGAGACTCAGAAATAAAGTCAAAAAAAAAGAGTCCAGGGTTCTCAATACAGAACCCTGTCTTATCATATGACCAAATCTTGAGGAAACCCCGCCAAATTCTAAACGGGTTATCTGCTCGAGTTAAATACAAAAGATAGGAGGCAACAAAGGCCAAAAGATTTTCTTTTCAGTGAGAAGACAGTCAAATACAACAGACAAATTCAATAGCAACAAACAGAGTGAAGAACTAACTACATTAATGAGAAGAACAACATGAGTAGAAGAAACATGTGTTAAGAAAAACCTTTTTTAGAAGTGGACTTAAACAGGGTCAGTAAAAAAACAATAACACTTAAGAACACAATTATATGGGTCTTTTAGAAGAACTCAACGGTTAGTAGAACGCAAACTAAAACTTAATGAAGTAGGAAATACATACAGTAGAAGAACACAAACCGAAGTTATAGCAAAAGAACATATAGGTATCACAGTAAAAAAAAACAAACACAGAGAAGGACATGTTATAGTAAGAGGATAGCAAAGAAAGCAGTAAGCGAGCAATCGTGACAATAACACACAAAGAAATGAAAAAAAAGTCAGAGAAACATTTTGAACCTTTTCCAAGGAAAACCCTAATAGAAAGAAACTGGATTTTTAAAAGATAATTTTGAAAGAAAAAAATTGGGAATATTGTTTTAAAATAAAACCAACTAGAGCACAGAATGTACAGATCTAAAGAAAACGAGAAGAACCTCGAATAGTTAGGTTTCAGAAGAAAACTCCAGATGAAAAAAGCTTGAAAAAGTTCCGATCTGAGTCGGATAAGTTAGAGCCAGGCTCAAACAACCATAGTGTGGCCGAGCTGGGGCCCGGAGAATGCCATAAAAGACTTGAATCAGCGAAGCATCCTAACGAAAAAACCTCGAAGGTCAGACCTCGAACCTTCCGAGTACCAATGTTTAAGAGCAGAGGGAATGAGTTTAAGCTATCCATGGCCTGAAGTCCATGGATCCGGTGAGATTGAGGTTGAAGATGATGAGAGAGCTAGTTTTCGAGAGAGTTCGAGAGAGTTTGAAAGGAAGGGATTTCAGAGCGGCTGATAGAAAGAAAAATGAGGGGGATTAGGGTAAGTCTTTGGGGATTAAAAAGGCAAGGAAGATCGTGGCCGTGATCAAAAAAATGATCACGGCCTGGATTAAGAAGAGAGGGCCGGGCGGTTAAATTGGTTGGGTCGGAGGCGGTTGATTGAAATTGGTTGGTCTGTTAAGGTTTGAAATTTGGTCCAATTAGGGAATCAATTTGGGCCATAATTGAAACGAAATGGGCAAAAATTTAAAGGGAAAATTACCAGCTATGTCCATTTATAAGTTGGCTCATTACAAAAATTGGCTATTGATAAATATTACTGAATATTAGGCCAAATTAGCCCAATTAGCTATTTTACAAAAAATAATCAAATTTTGAGGAGCTTGTTTTATAAGTGGGTGTTATAGAATAGATTGGGCACAACTTAAGGAGCTTGAATCTCAGTTCTGGAATGATTGGTGAAGTTTGAGGTGGTTTGGCTAAAAAATTCGAATAAAGCTGAAACATAAAAAAAATGGTATGTGTATCACAATTGTGTAGTCATTTTGTGTATCACATATGTAAATCATATTTGTATCAATGTGTATCACTGTATATTCCATGTATACATGTGTTGGTGGATACTGCGTGATACATGTTTTGATACGTGGTCGCAGAAGACTTTTTGAACTCGATTAATTACGAATTTTTGTTTAACAAAACCAGTCAAATCACCTCCAATCTTCCCTCAAATTTGATTATATTGACTTAAATCTATTAATTTCAATGATTTCAACTATAACCATTTGAAAAAATTCCTAATTTTGTTTAGATTTTTGGAATATTGTATAGGATTTTTGTATTTCATCACCTTAATTTGCTAACCACCTCCAATAAATTTCCGTTTCCGTCTTGTATTCTTAAATGTTGCTAATCACGCTTAAAAATATGGAAGGTGAATTTTTGCATGTGATTTTTTGAGAGAAAGAACTCCTATTAATATTGGTTTTTCAATTTTTGTTGGCTAGTTTTGGTAATAAGTCAATGACTCAATGCTAGAGGTGGTAAAGTTGAGATTATTAGGGATATTTTGTGTAAGTTTCCTATTTTAAAATAGCTTAGTTTTTCCTCCTTTTTAATTTATAAAATAGTTTAAAATGATTTCGAAATAAATTAAAAGTACTGGATCAGTAATAAATATACAATATTTAATTTAGAACATACTGGAACCAATTTCATAATTAAAAAATTGCTTTAATTTCTGAAATAAGGCTAAAATTGCAATTATAATGCAATTTGGCTTTTAAAAATACCAAATAATATTTCTAAAAATGTATAGAAATTACCTGCTAATTTGGTATAAAAATGGAATTAAAATAAAAGTTATTCCACCAAAAATGATAATTTTGGAATAATTCTTGTTTTTGTACTGTAAAGGCAATAAGTATTGATTTAAAAATCCTTTAAAATAGAAAAAATAATAAAAAACCTGGCATTACTTATCATATGTTATTCTGAAAGTATTTGCATGTGTAAAAATACATAGGGAAAAATTGGGTATCAACAGCTGCCCCCTCTTAACCGGGAAGGATGAAAGACGTTGTCGGCGTAAAAGACAATGATGGCCAATCTTATGGAACGAAGTGAAGTGGTTTTGAAGAGACTGACCGTGCTTTGTTCCTGAGCTGCCTAATATCCCTGGTCTTACAGGAATCAGGCCATATGTAGTACAGGAATCCGTCGGACGGGATATGCCGATGGAGATCTTTCAAGAACGGACGCGATATTTATATTGGGATGGATGGTTAAGATTAAATAAGGGCTGCGGGAATGGAGCGGATCGCTCCTGCTTGAGGAACGGCCGATTGCTAGCGGTTTACCTGCAGATAAGCATACGCACATATATTGTGCATGAATTTAAACATGATGCAAGTTCCGTTGGACCATGAATGTTGTCTTTGGGGCGGTTAGGATGGCGTCCTAGACCATGATGTCTTGGCTATGAAGCATATAATAAAGGATTCGCAGGCTATGAAATGACGCTCTCGGCTATTGAGATGATGCCCTACCGGAAGCGATGACGCCTTTGAATAATGCATGTGAAGGTTAAAAGGGGTCCTTAGCATTGGCATGGGTTCTGACTAATATCGCGAATGGTGCTCCGAACAATTGAACGCCCTTCGGGAAATTGGCGATCTTTCAGCCTATGAAAT
The DNA here is from genome assembly GCF_001879085.1 of Nicotiana attenuata. NCBI lineage: Eukaryota > Viridiplantae > Streptophyta > Magnoliopsida > Solanales > Solanaceae > Nicotiana > Nicotiana attenuata. The sequence goes on from NC_031993.1 coordinate 20,903,520, forward strand.
GCAATAGTTGCGATCTTTCAGGCCATGAGAAGGCGTAAAATAAAGTTGCGATCTTTCAGAACCAGATGCAAGACAAAAATAAAAAGTTGCGATTAATTTCAAGCCGATCAAGACATAAATAAAAGTGGCGATTTCAGCCATGCAAGACATAAATAAAAGTGCGATATTTCGAGCCGATGCAAGACATAAATAAAAAGTGGCGATATTTCAAGCCATGCAAAAATGTAAAGTAAAAATGGCGATCTTTCAGCCGATGCAAAGACATAAATAAGTGGCGATCTTTTCAGCCGATGCAAGACTAAATAAAAGTGGCGATATTTCAGCCGATGCAGAGACATAAATAAAGGTGGCGATCTTTCAAGCCATGAAGGATGTAGATGACGGTGGGCGATCTTTCAGCCGATGCAAATGGAGACAGGGATTAGTCTCCGGAAGGCAAATGATAGCCTATAAGCAATCGCAAGAAATGCAGATGGAACAAGAGTTAGTCTCGGAAGGCAAGGGATGGTACCTAATGCAATGAAGAAATGCAGATTGAGGTAGAGCTTAACTCAGAAGCGCAAATGGTAGACCTTATGCAATGCAAGAAATGCAGATAGTTTAAGAGCTCTAACCTCGGGAAGGAAAATGAGAGCCTTATGCAAGAGATAAAAGTGAAATAGCAATAAAATTTTCTTAGCGATAGCTGATTGTGTATTGTGGATTGCCGGGGATATTGTATGCGGATGGAAAATGTGAATAGGTGCGACGGTTTCTGAGAAGTTTGTAATTCTGAATAGTATGGATTGTATAAATATATTCTAATGATTTGCGACTTGGGTGCCTGCATCCAAAGAAAAAATCGTGAGTTTATGTAAGGGAATGGTTAGTTCATGTCCCCGCTTGCCTTTGCTTGACCTGCTGGCTTCTATTTTTTGGTGATAGGTGCAGATCATTGTGGGGGTAACGTTGCTAAATAGAGCAATTTTGTAAACAGACAATGCATGAGTGTGTTAAAAATATGACATATATATATATTTAAGAAATAGTTTTTAATGAACCGACGACTGTGACGTGGTCAGGACATTGCAATCCTCTCTTGCTTCCGGAATTTGAGGGTTCCCTCCAATCAAAATTCTGCACAGTTAACTGGGGTGCTGCTTCTGACGGTTGGTTCGATTGATCGCTTGAAATTACTTCGGAATTTTGAGGGTCCTCACTCAAAAATCTTCTGACCCAGTTTCAATTGCGGGGAAAATGAAAAATTTTATTGAATTTTGACCGAAACCCATAAGGCATGCCCTTAAGTATCCCCTCTTAAAACGGGAATCAGGTCAGACGTAGTTTCAAAATTACATAAGGAAATCATAAATGGTTACAACATCAGTATCGCTCTGAACTGCATCTGAAATTTATCGGCTTTGCCATAACACTCACGTCCATTTTGTGCAAGTATGAGGGACTCTCCAGTTAAAACCCAGTTAAACCATATATGGACCTGCCAATTGGGAGAGAATTTCCTTTGGCTTCATCTTTGATAGTTTGTGAAAATCTTCTTTAACACCAGCTGCCGCGGTGTGAACCTTCTTGGTTTGAACTCTCTTGTTGAAAGGCTCTGGACATTCTGTATCTGATAAAGCTGACCATGAGCAAACTCATTCCATTCTTTTTCCCATCTATAAGAGCCAACTGCTTCGTAACGACCTCTTCACCACTCTGCCTCGTCGAGCTCACTTCCTGTATAATATCCTAGGGGGGAATTTTCATACCTCGGCGGGAATGACCGCTTCTGTCACATAACCGCATATAGGGGTGCCCAGTTGAATGGGTGCGGAACCTGTGGTTTGCGGTAGTCCCCAATAAGCAACATGATAACTTCTCAATGCCACTGCTTATGCTTTATCTATCATCTTCCTTATAATCTTCTGATATTCTTATTGGCGCTCCCACGACTCATTATCTAAGGCTGTAGGCTGTGGAATTCTTATGTTTGATCTTGAAGTGTTTCACACATTAGCTCATCAAGTCACTGTTGAGGTTGGAACCATTGTCAGTTAAATGCATTGATATCTGGAATCCGAACTCGAGAAACGATACGGTACGGACGAAGTCTGCCAACGACTTTTTCTTAGTACCTGCTTCTATAAAGATTGCTGCTTCAACCCATTTGGTGAAAATAGTCAAATTGCTACTAGATAAACCTGTGCCCGTTTGATGCCGGCAGGTTCGATTGTGTCCGATAACATCCATTCTCCCATGCAGCGAACAGCCATGGCCAGAAGCTTGTTGTCAATTAAGCTTATTTGAGGCACCTTTAATCATCGTCGGCATGTATCTGATAGCGGCGGCACTTTCGGACATACTGGATGCGTCCGTCTCCATCGTCATCCAAAAAATAACTTGCCCAGAGTATCTTTCTATGGCTAAACAAACTGTTCAATATGTGGTCCACAAGGTCCCGGCATTGTATTTCTTATAGTATCTGGATGCCTTCTTTGCGTCGTACACACCTTAGTAATCCCAAATCCGGAGTCCTCCTATTACGGATTTCCTCCGCTGTGGAAAGAAGTTGTTAGATTAGTCTCCGGAGTGTGCCCGCTTCTGAAGTAGCATTTGCGGGAGCTCAGGATATATTTTCCTTTTGCCAAATATTCCCATTGATATCATTGAAACCAAGGTTTTCCATTTCTGCTTCTTCTTCGACAGAGCCAGTAAGCTGGCTGATGTGGACTTTTATAAGGAATAGGATCCAATGAAATTCTTATCTGGATGTTGTAATCATAAGAGCCATGAGTAGCCAAGTGCATCGGCGAAACTTCATTCTGGACTCTGGAAACAGTTGGAATTCCGTCTTTGTGAAACCTTTTCCTCAACTCTGTACATGATGTAGTGTATAGGAGTATCTTGAGTCTCTTGGTTTCCCATTTTCTCTCGGACCTTGTGTATATAGCAAGTCTGAAATCTCCAATCACTAAGCAACTCTGGATGTTTCATGTCAATGCCATCTTGACGCCCCAAAGATGCAGGTTCGTACTTGGCCATAATTGTTTAGTACAGGGGAACCTGAGCTTGGGGTCACCGGGATATGGTTGGCCAGTTTCTACTACTAGGGACATGCTCTATGCCGAACTTCCTTTGAAATTTGCTGCTTCCGTCGAAAAAACATCCTCCAACATCATAGACTCTGCAATGTCTTCTCCTATGAATGATACCTCTTCGTCCGGAAAATTACGTCTTAAGGGGCTCGTATTCTCATCACAAGGTTTTCGCGAGATGATCCGCTAGTGCTGTCCCTTGACTGCTTTCTGGGTCAGTAGACCAATGTCAATCACTCAAAGGTTGCCAACTTGGCCAGCTTCCCAGTGGGCATGGCTTACTGAAAAAGATGTAGCTTTCAATGGATTCCATTCCTGGATATGAATATGTAGTAAAGGCACAGAAATAGTTGCCCTCAGTTCTGAGCTACCCAAGTTCAAAGACACAACAGGTGCCGTTCCAATAGAGAATACCGGGCTTCGTACGGGTTTGAACTTCTTGCTGAGATAATAGTGGCCTGCCTCTTTTCTCCTCCGTTCATCATTGCTGCTCCCAGAACACAAACCAAACGCCCCATCCAAAACCGCAAGGTTAGAGCAGTAGGGGTCTACCTGTCGGGCGGGACCAAAACTGGCGGTGTTGAAAGTACTCCTTTGATCCTGTCGAAGGCCCTGGCAATCATCAGTCCATTTGGTAGCGGCATTCCTTTCTTCAGCATCTTGAAGATTGGCTCAAGATAACGGTACATTTGTGCTATGAACCAGGCCTTGATTGTAGATTAAAGTCTCCCCAAGAAACTCATTACTTCTTTTCTTGTTCTTTGGGGTGGCAATTCTTGATAGCTTTGACTTTGATGGATACAGTTCTATCCCTCGGCGACTCACAATAAACCCAAGCAGTTTTCCGGCAGGAACCCCAAATGCACATTTCGCTGGATTCCAGCTTCAATTATACCTTGCTCAGTTATTGAAGAACTTCCTCAAATCTTCCTGTATCAGCGGCTCTTTTGGACTTGATGATGACGGTCGTCTACATATACTTCGATCTCCTTTTGTATCAATGTCATGAAAAATGGTGTCATGGCCCTCATGTAGTGGATCCAAGCATTCTTAAACCCAAATGGCATCAATTTTATAGCAGTACATTCCCCACGGCGTAATGAAAGTATTTTCCTCAACATCTTCTTCATCCATCCAGATCTGATGATACCCAGGCAAAACAATCTACAAATGATTACAACTCGTGCTTGGCGCAATTGTCAATCAAGATGTGTATATTTGGCAAAGGGGAAGTCGTCTTTCGACTGGCCGATTTGAGATCCCGGTAGTCGACACAGACTCTGACCTTCCCGTCCTTCTTCGGTACTGGCACAATGTTGGCTAACCATGTGGATACTCTATTACCCTGGAACCTTAGCTTTTGACATGCTAGTGACCTCTTCCTTGATTTTCAAAACTCATATCTGGCCTTGAACTTTCTGACTTCTGTTTTAACTGGCGGACAGGCCGGATCAGTCGGCAATTTGTGAGCCACAATAGATGTACTCAGACAGTCATGTCGTCGTACGACCAGGCGAATATGTTTCATTACTCTCTTAGAAACTCTGTATACTCTTCCTTCTCTGATGGTGACAAAATGAACGTTGATTCGTGTTTCTTTGATGTTTTCTGCA